>NC_137466.1:197888340-198560965 GCF_964235325.1 Thermobia domestica | reverse complement strand
CACCAGCTTTTAAAATTCAGTAGTTGAATAATTTGCTAAAGTTTTAAAAGATAAACGTTTCAATCGTTCATAGGTGGCAGTGGTAAAGAAGACTAAAATAGTTACTTCTCCATGCTCGATATAAATGTGTGTGCATCAAAACTATCAATCCATGGTCCTCGTTACCCTTGAGAACAATGTGGATGCTTGCTTTAACTCAGTTCAAAATGATATTGCCTTGAGATGATTCAGTTCTCCGAGGCAGTATATCTGGTTTAAACTTCAAATAATTAACACACTAATTTGTCCTACAAAAAATACAGTTTTCTTTTGATAAAGCAAAAATGTAATAATATTTAATTCGTTTACGTAATAATGAAGTTGTCTTCTACTATAAACTCACCTATTCAGTGTTTTTAATCTTTCAGCTTCTTCAGAGCAATTAGAAACGATGGGTTAGAAAGTTCGAGGTGTTACTGACGTAAATTAGTGAAAAAAGAAAATTGCTGTTTCCTTTTTTTTTTTTTTTTTTTTTTTTCAAATTTGTACTTAATATAGTACACTGAGCACGAATTTATAATGTTTAAATATGATAACACCATATGCATACAATAATCCCTTTTCATATATAAAGGTAACCAAGAAAGTTCTGTCGCTTTTTGTGGAGACCTGTGTTCCATTGGCCCTCACACCGTGAGTTGAATGCGAATGGAGATAGGCGAAAGTCAGTTGTTGGTGTGTGCGTGTGTGTATCCAACATACTAGTTGTGGCAGTTCAGTTACACCATGAACGTGCGTAAGGACAGAGTGAACACGAGACCTCCACAGAGCGTCATAAGGGCGTGTATGTTGTACGAGTTCAAACTGGGATCAAACGCTGCTGCAGCGGGGCGTAAGATATGCCAGGTCTTTGGTGAGGGTGTGATGACTACGCAGACAGTGTGGCGATGGTTTAACAAGTTTAAGGACGGTAACGAAACACTTGAAGACGCACCACGTGTCGGAAGATGAATACGCAGACAGTGTGGCGATGGTTTAACAAGTTTAAGGACGGTAACGAAACACTTGAAGAAGCACCACGTGTCGGAAGACCAACACATGTACAAAATGAAGATCTTCAGGCAGCAGTTGAGGCGAACAGTGGAAAGACATGTGAGTAACTGGGACTACAATTCAATGTGAGTGGAGAAACCATTCGGCAGCATCATCATCAACTTGGGAAGCACTACAAGTTGGGTCGATGGGTCCCACATGATTTGACTCCGGGCCAGAAGGCAAAGCGAACAGACACCTGTTTTTTTGCTGTCTCGTCTGAGGAAGGAGCCATTTCTGGACAATGTTGACATGTGATGAGAAGCTCCACGCCGCCGTCATCATTGGTTAGCATCCCATGAACCGGTTTCAAAACAGCCGAAACCAGGACTTCACCAGAAGAAGATCCTCCTGCGTGTTTCTTGGACTGCTCGCGGTATCGTGCATCGGGAACTGTTACCAGCTGGTCAGGGCATCAATGCAGCTGTGTACTGTCACCAGTTGAGCCGTCTTCAAGAAAAAATCAAAACTCTGGAGCCAGCATTTCTGAATCGCAAAGGGCTCCTCCTGTTACAGAACAAGGCGAAGCCTCACGTGGCTAGGATGATCCGGGACACCATTCTGCGCCTAGGATGGGAAACACTATTGCATCCGCCATACCCCCGGACATTGCACCGTCCGATTATTATCTGTTCCATTCCTTGGACAATCATCTTAGAGGACGCCAGTTCAAATCGCTAGTAGAGGTGCAAGATGCACTTGATATTTTCTTCGCTTCACGGCCCACTAATTTCTACCGCGATGGAATCCATGGCCTTCCAGAACGTTGGCAGAAGGTTGTCGATGCTGATGGGAACAATTTTTGATCTAGGTACGTCTTAGATGGTCGATGTTCGAAGGTGGTGGGTATAAAAGCTTTCCTGGTTACCTTTATATATACCCAGATAATTGTTTCTTCTCAATTTGTTCCGAGACACGGTAGTTTTGTTTCGGTGAGTGGAATAAGAAGACAACTAATTCTTCTTTTTTTTTTTTAAATTTAATTATATTTTGATTTTCATTTTTTTTAAATCAAATTTTCAATCCTACTTCTCCCCGATATCTTCACACTTTAAGGGTTTCAGTTCAAAGGGATACGAAAATTAAGGTTGTTTATTGTTAAATATTTCAGGAGCAAAGTGGAAAACAGGAAGTGGAATATATAGATGCTGATGTCGATTCAACAGATATCGGCACCACCTATTATTTACAAGATGGAGATGACAACCAGGCTGTGTATGAGTAAGTATTTATCGATTTAGAGAAATCTTAACCTTTACCTTGCTTTTTAAAGTGAGAAGTGTAAATGTAGACTTGAAAAAAGTAGAGAAAATAGGTGAATAGAAAAAAAAAATGAACATTTGAAAAAGAATTACTGATAGAAGAATAGTATTGATGATAATTAAATAGAAGAAAAAAAACTCCTTAGAACATTAATGATATCATTAATCATTTAGTTTATCCGCTACCAAACTACCGTATTAAACTAAAAGTTGTAGTTATTTAGTTACTTTGATATTTTTACAGTATGTAGGCCTGTTGGTCTTAAGTAAGTTCTTAAGAAAAGTAACATATTATACAGAAATTTCTTAATTGTGGAAATTGAAATGCCAGTGATAATTTATTATTATTTATTGTAGAGAAGCCGAAGAAATTCCGGAGGAAGATGTATTAGAACTGAATGTCAATGAAGTAATTGATGATCTAGATTCGGAAATACAAGGTGAAGCTATTGTGTTTACGGACCGTGATAAAAATCAAAACACAGCAGTCGTAAGTATTACCTTATGAACTACCTATACTACAAGCTACATGATCCCAACAGTATTCTAATATTTTCCCGAGAGTAATGATCCCAACAGTATTTGATTGATTGATTTTGAGTTTTACGTCCCGTTCAGCAGCGAGGCTATATGAGACGTGGACCTACTGATTAACGTGGAATCCGAACCACATGAGCTCCCACCGGGAATCGAACCCGGGTCTCCCGTGCCAAAGGCGCATATGCTAACCGCTTAGCCACGGAGGAGCTCTCCCAACAGTATCATATATGTATTTGCGAGTATGTGCATACTCTTTTAATTTATATATTCTCGTATTGTGCTGTGTTTTACTTTATTACCTTATTTTAATCAGAAGTTATTCTGAAATCAGAAATCAATGGAGCGCTTTTATGAATGTGGCATGAAACCTGCATAGGCCATAGAGTTAGTTAGTTACCCGGTGGCAGAACTTTCTTTGTCTTTCTGCGATGAGCTTTTGTAAGTCAAAAATTTTCTGCAGCAATTCCAAAATTAAAAAAATCAAGATGATACTATCATATTTTTATTACAGCGTTACATGGCAATTATTCTGCACAGGCGCGGCAGATTTTCTGCGATGACATCGCAGATCGCGGCATGTTCTGCTATGGGGGTTAGTTACTTAGCTATTCTGAAATTGACAATAAGTAAACGTATCATGTACACAAAAAATACATAGAATGGTTCGTTTCAATTAAGTAATTAATATTTAAAAATAATTAAATGCTATCAATTCCATATGGAACATTTACATGATTACTATTTATAGTCTGAAAGTTGATGCTAAAGAAATACTGTAATAAAACTATGACATGAGTTTTAAAAAAAAAAAAGTTAGCTCAACAGTTTTCAAAAAAAAAAAAAAATATCAAAAAGGATTTTTTTAACATTGTTTTCTAGTGATTAAAAAATGTGTGTGTTTTTAAGTTAAATTACAAAAATTTTTTGAATAAACAGTTACACTTATCGTGGACTAATGAGGTTCTCCGGTAGTCACGTAGCGCGAAAAGTAATTAAAAGAACAAACAAGGCTGTTATGGAGAACCTCAGGGTCTGGCTGACGAAATTTATACAATATAAAAAGGTAAGGGAGAGGTCCAAGGATCATCTCTCAGCCATCAACCACAATCTGCATAACATGGGTGGAATATCAGCATTCATAACATAAGTTGTATCAACTCGCTGTCATTTATATAAGGCTCCAAGCTGGACGAATGGTCTCCTGCGAGAGAGCATAATCTAAATTTGTGTTTTTAACCTTTAATTCATATAAAATAAAGTCTTGCTTGTTAAAAAAAAAAAATATATTAATCTATTAATTAAAATCTGACAGGCAAGAGATCTCTAACTACCTCATTATTTAAACAATACGTAACGCAATCTGAGAATGTATCAAGTTAATCTAATTTGTGTATGTTTAATAACACTGTTCAACAAATTTTGATCGAAGGTATGTAAATTCTTTAATTTTTATGACTTTTACATTCATTTGAGCATAGGATGGCAGAAGTAAATAATAAAAGTGTGTACTTAGCACTATTTTTGCAAAATTGACCATGTATTAACAATAGTATACTTAGTTTTAGTTTTAAAAAAAAATCATGTAGAAAAGTATCAGATGTTTCCTAATGTAATTAAATTGAGAAAGTTGTGAAAACGTTGAACCAAAATCCTTGTAAGTAGTCATGGTTAAGGTTCTTGACATTTATTTAACCTTAACATGACATGTTTGGATAGCATTAAGGAATATACCAACCTATAGATCTGTATAACATTATACATTAATGTTAAAATGAGCAAATCAATATCATGTAACATGAGTCGAATGGTGGTAGTAGAACATATTTATGAAATGTATTCCAGTACAGAAAATTAAGTAATAATGTACAAGATAAACACTAACAATGCAGTAATGACAGATTAGTTATTAACCTTAGAAGTTGGAAAAACATATGTGTGTAAATACTTCTTTTCTATATACAAGTACGAAATAATGCTGGTATAAGGAAATAAGAACTCATATTATATATAGTTTAATTTTAATTAAGTGGATCAACTTAAGAGTATAGTTAAGTGAAGTAAAGCAATTTTTAGTGATACACTAAAATCCAGAAGTTTGACAGGAGAAAAGTACAGTACAATTTAAAAGTTCAGATCAACAACTGCTTTACATTGTAAGCAAAAATTGAAATCCCGTGTACAGGATAGATTCCTGTTGGTTTTATTTTTAGTATTTTAGCTTAGATTGCTCTTTAAAGGTTACATCTGGAACATTCACAGCAATAGTCCCAACAGTATTCGGCCAACATTGTAGAACTCCACTTTCCTTCATATCTTTTCTCCCTTGATGAATACACTCCCCATTTTCATCACTTACTTCTCCACAATCCTTAGGAAAGAACTCTAGGTTTGAATGAAAAAAGTGGAGTTTTAGGGTAGTCTTGGTGTCTTCCGAAGAATTGTGAACAAACACTCTTAAAGTTTTCCCAAGCAGCTTTCTCATTAATTTCTAATATTTCATCGAACTGTTTATTTCTGAATAGCTTTCGAACCTGTGGGTCTATGAAGATGCCTCCTTTGGCATCACTTAATCTAAGAAATTTTCCTCTTAAGTGCTTACAGCTCCTTCTACCACCCTTCCTCTTCGTGATTCACACTTGTATATATATATATATATATATATATATATATATATATATATATATATATATATATAATATATATATATATATATATATATATATATAAATGTTAAGACCTGATTTAATATATAGCGGGGAGAATCAAAAATTTGTTTAAGAACTACAAATAGTTCATGTTGCACGTTTTTCACCTGGGTGAAGATTTTTTCTAGTACACCAGTCACTTTTGCAGTAGTGAGAAGCACGATCTCTGCTGTCCCATTCCTAAATAAAGTAACAGTATTTTGCATAACATACCAGTAGCACTCTTACTTTAAGGTAACCACAAATGAGCTACTGAAAGTCACTATGATTCGGAGTAAGCACTTCAAGTGTTCATAAGATTCCTTCATATGAACTACATGACCAACTGGAATGGAAGAAAGCTTATTTTTAATATGTAAAACCAAGGCTTTTAAGCTAGCCTTTGAAGAGTGTATGAAGAGCCCTCACTCCTGGGATCGGAAATTATTTTGAGAGCCTTTATGAAGCCATTTATGTCTACGCATGTCATAAGTTTGTTTTGCATAGTAAGAAACGAAGTGAAATTCTTCTCTCTATTCCCATACACTGAAATATTTACTTCTTCTCCCATAAATTCCCTTGTTGTAACAGCGACACCTAAAATTTCGGCTTTTCTTTTTTAAGAGATTTAAATCCCTATTGAGATTACTTAGCTCTTCTAGAGTTAGTCTATGTGGTTCACTTGAAAGTGCGTTTACAACAAATTCAGGGTCTTTTGAAGTACTTGGTTCAGGTGATTCAACTTCCTGATTATCATCACACAAAAGGTTGTATTCTTCAGATGGTGAGGGACAGATAGTCCCGCTCCATGTGGAACTGGATACATTTGCAGATGGAATGTTAGGATAGATTTTGTCCGCGTCTTCCGAGAAATTCCCTTCTGGACGGGAGGAACCATACAAAGTAGCAGTCATTGTTGTGATCGTTTCTCTCTCTTCGGGTCATGGACACTGCAGAAAGCATTGAACGTCTCTTCCCATTTACCCAGTTTCATAGATTACTGACATAAGTGTTGTAAACTATGTGGGACACCCCAACTTTATCGTGACATCCAACTTTACACTCAAAATAATAGTGATGGGCTTTGTGATTAATGGTATTATATGCTGTTTTTGTAAAGATCACACGCAGCAAAACACAACTGAGATAAGGAACGGAAAGAAACTTAGCGTTGATATAACTCTCCCAGTGTTGGTACGTTAGTATGGCAGTTTGCCACAAACGTGGCGAATATGTTCACTAATATAACACTATTACACACGGGTGTAAAATAAAACCGAGAGCTAATTTTCATTTTCAAATTTATTTTCAGCAAAACAAAATCAGTAAGAATTAGGTGATTTTTCACTTTATACTTTTATTGTTGAACAGTGTAATTAAACTGACATACCCAGAAATGCATTACGTTTAACGAACTTTCAAAGTTAATTCTCCGAAGACAACTCTTCGTACATTCCAAATTTAAGTATTTACAGTATCTTAACAATTGCAGGTTGAGATGTAACACGAAGTTGCCATTGATACTGATTTGAGCTTAATACCATACCATACGACGCATTTCTGGAAAAGTTAGTTTAATTATATCTGAAAATAGTTGTTAAAATCGCTCTTTTAAGTATGTATATATGCGTGTTGCATTAACATTTTATATAAAATAATTACTTTTTCAGACTAGTAGAATAGTCGAGCCCCGCCGTCCCCCGAAGGCTGATGTAGCTCCTCAGAAAAGATTCGAAGTTGTTCAAGAAGAAAATAGAGGAATTACAAACGAAGAATCATATCATGAAGGTAGTTATCTATTCTTAGTTTCTGTTTTGAAGAATTTACTGTTTTCAGCTCTGTATTTTATTATATCACATAAAGATAATGCTTATGACTAAGGTATGACATTCTAGTTGTTTTTGTATAATATTCGTTATCTCTAATCTGAAGAGTTTTGGGCGCCTTGATCAGTATAATTACTTGAGAATGTATGGCTAATTGTTTATTTTTTCATTGATTCATATTTATATATATATATCATTTAATATGTTGATTTGGAATTTTAGTGTCCTTGTGAGGACCGCGGCTATATGAGAAATGAACATACATCTTATGGCGAGATTCCAACCGTATGAGCTCTCACCGAGAATCGAACCCGGGTCTTCAGCTCCGAAGGCGCGTATGCTCATCATGTATGACGAGGGAGTTCTGCTACCCTGCACAAGGTACGATACCAAGGTTAGCTCTCATGATCCTGGATTTGATTCCCATTGGAGGCTTAATTGTTGATTAAGGATCATGAGGCAGTTGAGGACCCACTTGAAATAAGGTAGTGAACTCCGGTCAAGGAAAGAAAGAATGAAATTAGTATTTCTTACATTCATTGGTTTCTTTCTCTCATTTAATCCCATTCTTTAGTCTTCACAATCCTAACAGCGGAATTAATGAATATTCGATGACTTTAGTACATAAGATGGAAGAGTAGAAATGTTGTTTTATTTACTGACAATACATTTTTAAAGGGTTATAATAATAACGTTCATATTAAATATATTAAATTATTTTTTAGAACCTGATACTTCCCAAGAAACGAGCACACTTGTCCTCGAGACATCGGCAATCAAAGAGGAATCTGAGGAGGAAGAAGAGGATCAGGAGCAAGGGAGGGATCGGTTCAAGACTGAAAGATCCAATATAATTTCATTGAAACCGACCAAATTGTATGGAAACATACCAGATACACTAGGTAGGTCTGTTTTTTTATTTTATTTTATTTTATTTTTTTTTATTGGCTTTCAGTGAATGTACTTGCAAGTTCAAATACTTTACTGGGAGTACAATGGCCCAGGTGGAATTCGTAATCTTGCGTGTTTTCCATGGACGTACAACTAAATCACCAGTTAGTTTGGGAGGTCATTATAGTCCCAGTGACAATCAATAAATACAAAGTACAGTCACTGTTGTCATTTTATGTGCAAGGTTCGTACTCATGTGTTTTCAGTTCTATTGAACCTCTGGTGCATGGGATTCCTGGTTCGATCCCAGCTCGCTTCAAGTGACCTTTGTGGTGGACAAACGTCGTGTGCGTGGGTTTTCTCGGGTTTCTCCCGTTTCCTCCCATTTTCTTCATTCATTTCTCATCATCATCATCATCTCATTTACCCTAGCGGGCGTAACCGTGGAAAGCTTTCATTTCATTTCGTTTTTTCAGTTCTGTTGAGAACTGTAATCATGTTCATATATATACTTAATTAATTAATTTATTTAGAATAATCTCTACTATCACGCGCCAAAATTTTTACTGTTCCTTCAAAACTACCATGTACACAAGGTTGATCATTCACCAAACTTTGGGAGACATTTCTGTAGCATAACCGTCTCCTTTAGCCTAGCCGGCATAATCGTGCGACGTAAAACTTAAAGATTTCATTTCATTACCTTTCTTTAGCATAAATAAAGAAGTTCTAGTGTCTCGTTTAGGAGCAAGTGAAGAAGAAAGAAAGAAATGGGTACCGCAATACAAAACAAGGAAATCGCAAACATCAATCTTATCCATAATATTATTTATTTATACCTAAGTTGTAATGGAGTAGGAAATTTAGAATGTTGTTTATTTTGCTTTAATTATTTTTTTAAAAAATATTAACATTTAATTACGATAAAAAGCCAATTCTTAGAGGTTAAGGCTCTTTAAGAAAATGTTATTTACTAGATTTGATCATATAACTTCTAATCCAAGTGTTTTTGACCCATGTCTATGAAATTTTTTTATGATCATATCTTTGATATATGTACTGGGACGAAAAACAGTAAAATAATCTTACTCTACTATATTCTTTGTATGTAAACAAATATCATTCCTTTAGTATTTTGGCTGAAAGTTTTCGTCCTTGCTCATAAAAATTTGGACAGATTGTTTTTAAAATTTTGGGAAGAAAAGTGGATAAAGAAAATTGTAAAACTGCACTGCACAAATTATTGTAATCCAAAAAGGGCGCTGCTCGATGAAATTGGCATTTAGATTTTCAGTGTTTCAGATAATTGAGCTTATTTTAGTGGCTGAATTATAATTATCCAACAATAATATTCATAATACATAAAGACTGAAAAAGTACATGACTGGACCGGGATTCGAACCCGGGACCATTGGCATACCGTGCCGATGCGTTAACCACTACCTACCCAGTCCACTCCCAGAACAGCCATACACTCTCTCATTCTTCAGTCTCTTCCACTCTTCGGAATTATGAAGTCATGGTTTGTTGTCTTTAAATATTTGGAAAGCTCTGACATTAAATATGTTTAATCCGTAGTATGTTTATCGACTCTTTGCAGACTGCTTTGTACAGCTCAGATAAAGATGAAACATCAATATAGCTTTTGTGATTAGTTAATAATGTATTTTCTCGAGAAGAGGAAAAGAGGAAGACGTTGAATGTCATTGTAAAACTGGATCTGTAATTTAACACATTACTCAATAAGTTCGTAGGATGACTAGTAAAACAACAACTTTTAGGCAAAATTCGATTATGTTCATCAACATAGTCTCCTTCAAGAGTGATACATTTATTCCAATGCTTTTTTTTCTTCTTTTTAGCTCCTCCGTGCTAAACGGTTAGCGTACGCGCCTTTGGTGTGGGAGACCCGGGTTCAATTCCCGGCGAAAGCTCATGTGGTTCGGATTCCACGTTAATCAGTAGGTTCACGTCTCATATAGCCTCGTTGCTGAACGGGACGTTAAACCCAAAATCAACTCAACTTTTTTTTTTTAACGACTTATCTTTGGCCTCAAAATAGGCTTCAGTTTCGGCGATCACTTCTTTATTGGACCCAAATCTCTTTCCCTGAAGCATTCTTTTTAGGTCTTCAAATAGGTAGTAGTCGCTTGGAAGCCAGATCCGGAGAGTACGTTGCATGGGGAAGCAATTCAAAGTGCAGTTTGTGCAATTTTGCTGTTGTTGCGATCGACTTATGACACGGTGCATTGTCTTAGTGCAGGAGCACTTTTTCTTCTTTATTTGGGGTCGATTTGTTTGCAATTTCTTCCTTCAAACGCACCAATAACGCCATATAATATTCGCTATTGATGGTTCTTCCTTATAATTGATGAATAAAGTACCGCGCGCATCCCAAAATATGGAGGCCAAAGTCTTACCAGCTAACGTTTGCATTTTTTGGTCACTTTAGGCAGCTTTCACCGGTTGCTGTGCACTCAGCTGACTGCCAATTTGACTCTGGAGTATAGTGATAGATTCAAGTTTTATCCATTCTCACACACTGCGTGAAAAAATACTTTGTATGCGCTGAAACAGCTCCAAACAGCGCTCTGGATTCGTCAATACGTTGTTGTTTTTGGTCGACTGTGAGTAGAAGCGGTACCCACTTCGAACAGAGCTTTCTCATGAACAAATGTTAATTCACTTTACGAGCGACCAAAATTATTTTGTGGACTTTTTCGATGTTTTCTGGAACAATTCCTGAATTTGGGCGAGCAGAACGTTTAGCATCATCGGTGTTTGTACGGCCACGTTTAAATTCAGTAAACCACTTCTCTACGATTTGTCTCAATGGAGTAGAGTCCGAATAACACTTGTCAAGCCATCGCTTTGGTTAAACCGTATTTTTTTCATTAAAAAGTAATGCTTTATCAACATACGAAATTCAGATTTTCCCATTATTTTGAAAATTACAACAGTTGTGTCACTAAAACACTGTAACTTGCGCACTAAACGTCACATTGTTGTGAAATTTTGACACATCTCATTTGAAGGTTAATACTTCCTACACATCATATGGATTTGTGAATAGTGTCGACATTTATATTCATCCTACGAACTTACCGAGTGATGTGTTATATAGGTTATACAGTGAAACTTGTCTATGTTGGCTACCATCGGTTCCATTGAAAAATGGTCAACTTACAGAAAATACGAGGCGCATCCCAAAAGTAAGTTTCCCACGCGTCCCATAACTAGGAAACCGTATGCTGCGCGAAGCGACTGCGTGTACGTGAGAGAGTAAGGTCCTAACATGGCGCATGCGCCAGCGGAACTTACCTAATTCTCTCAGTAGCGTCGTGGCAGTGATTGAAGATTGGCGTTCCTATTCCAGCTGCCGCCGCGTGTGAAGTGCGAGCAATGATAAAGTTTTTGAATGCACAGAGCATAGAACCGATTGAAATCCATTGTCAGCTGTATCGTTGTAAAAATGTCAATGCTGACTCTGTGCGCTTTGCTTTGTGCTCTAGGGTCAGTTGCTTCAACAGAAAACTTCTTGATCAACAGGCACTCCGTGACAGTGGTGTGCAATAAGGAGCGGAATATCTGCAGGAACTGCATGCTCATGCCGTTAGGCCCATGGACCTGGCACAGCTAACGATGGATTTCGATTCGCCCTGTGCATTCAAAAACTTTATCACTGCTCGCACTTCACACGCGGCGGGAGCTGGAATAGGAGCGTCCATCTTCAACCACTGTCACGACGCTACTGAGAGCACTAGGGAAGTTCCGCTGGTGCATGTGCCATGCTAGGACCTTACTCTCTCACGTACACGTAGTCGCTTCGCGCAACACACCGTTTCCTAGCTATGGGACGCGTGGGAAACTTACTTTCTAGATGCGCCTCGTAAGTGTGATTGGTGTATTTTTAGAATAGGATTTCTAGTATTACTTGATTGTAAAATTTTAATAAGCAATGACACGACAGCCACTTTTAAATAGTGTACAGTATTCTTTTATTCTTTTTGGGACATATACACATTCTAATTTTGTAGCTCTTGTATAATATCGTCTACCTCTTGATGAGCTACAAGTGTTCCCCTCGTAGCAAAATATGTTTTGAGAGAATTTTAAGGGAATTCATATATCAAAACCTCCGCTACCTTTCGACAAGCTGTCAGGTGCCAATAGTTGATAATTGAGATGGTTAGCTTTAACCTTGAGAATTTTCGAAATTAATAAAGCTCCCCACTGATGAAAGAAGCCGATATAGGTAATGGTTTTACCAAAACAGACAGGGTAAACAAAAATGTACAGCCATTTCATGAATTCCTGTACGTGCTTTTTCTTATTCACATCTTCCTTCACAACTCCTTTGTTAGAGTAGTGTTCTGGCCATTGAACTCCAAGAACAGATCGTGGGAATCGATGCTTTTTTAACTCCAATCACAAATACAGAACATCTACCTCTCATATGGGAATAGGAAAGAGTTAAGAAAAATAACAAAATGGCATTTTGCGTGGCCAGGATACGCAGGTAAATTTATCATTATCATCATAGGGTAAACATTGCTTTAATGCGGCCAACTTCCAAGATAGACAGTTGGGAAAATGGAGGTTCAAGACGAACCAGACCAAGATGAGCAGGTGGCCAACTTGAAAGGTTTTACAGTATTTCTTAAGTCACTAAAACGGAACAAATACAAATTTTGAATGATTCTCGGGTGGCAGTATTTGCATTTGTGGTGATTGTTGTAGATATTACCCCCGAAATTCGAACGCCCCAAAACTCGAACAACTTTGAATACAAACGAAAAATTCAAGCAAACTTTGCTCCAAAATATGATCATTGCTGGAATATGAACTCCTAATATGTTTCTGTGTGTTTTGTATACATTTCTGTAGCGCTCGTTCCACCGATACAACTTTTAGTGTATTCGCTGTGGTTCTTAAGAAGTTCGTTTTTATTCAAATAATATTATTATTTAATATTTACCATAAAATTCAGTGTATTTACTGTTAAAATCTTTTTAAAAAAAAACGAGTTAACGGATTAATGCAATTTCTGTTATTTTAAAACGAAAAACTTGTTTTGGAACTCGAACAGGGTTTTGGAATAGATTACGTTCGTATTCCAATGGAGCACTTTATATGCATAGAACGATCTTTTATTTGTTTTCAGATAATGTGATATCAACGGAGAAAGCAAGTAAACCCACTTTTGAATCTGCTCGAGGGAAGCGTGGAGGCCGAGGAGGTAGAGGTCGTGGAGGTCAAACGGCCGGCAGAGGAAGAGGCTCAGTGGCCAGAGTGTATCCTCAGTTCATTCATGGTCCAGCAGGTCCTCAAGGCAGAGATCAGCTTCCACCACACAAGATCCTGATTAATCCCCACTTCCGAGGAGCAGCTCCCCCGCCTCCAGAATGTGAGTGATTTCTTCATAATGACAAGAATCGTTTAGTTTAGAATTTTATAAAGTTTAAAGTAATTCTCTGTACTATAAGATCAGAGAAAGGTCGTAAAGTAAAAGTTCTTTTCTAAATGTTTCTCCTTTCTTTCTTTAAGAAAATTATACACAATCATCTATAATTTTACTAATTTTCCCCTTCCGGAAATGTACGTAGTCTTCAGAATCGCTGTATATCTTACAACCTTAACCTTACTAGATTGGTATTCGAGGCTGCAATAAATAATTGTTTCGTCATTATATTGTGGAAAACAAATGGTGTACAAAGGAAAATCTCAAGATCATATCTTTTAACCCGTTCGTGGGCAATGGGGAGTACTCTTCCCTCCAGAAAAGTCTAAGTATTCTCTTTTTTTTGCTGCACTAGAAAGCGTTAGTCTCATTACGGCCATGAGTCTTTTTCACCAACGGAATGGGAATTGCATTCGATTTTTAGCGTGTGCTGCCTAACATGGAAGAGGTATCGCTCTATCACTTCTAGAAAAAAGTGACTCACGAAAGGGTTAAATCTGTAAAATTTGCAAATTTTTCAATCATGTAAAATTACTATAATTTTGTTTATCATTTGAGACTTTACTGAGAGGTATCATTCTATTTTTATTTATTTATTTATTATTAATTTTAAACGAAAGTATGGAATCTAACTTTGTGATAGAGCTCTAATTTTTGATCTGTGAGTCTATAGTGTGATCCGATGTTGATGTTATGTTGTCCATGGCTCTTTCACTTCTTTCTCGTATTCACTTCATCCGACTAATTCATTCATCATCAGTGACTTTCATTTATCAACTATTTAATTTTTCATACATAGCCGCGATGTGTTAGCTATATTATGATTCCATTTCTATTCTATAGTAGTAGACACTTCGTACTTTCCATGTTTTACCTGTACAGATTCATCCCTTTCTGTCATGAATTTTAAATTTTAATCATGAAGGTTATAAAACACTATTTTCTAATTTGTTCTAGCAAGTTGAAACATGCATAACGTGAAAAGTTTGAATTTTATGCTCCAGGATATGAAATTTGATTCGTGCCAAGTCATCATCTGGACAAATACACATGAAATTTAAACAATGCCATATATAGGACATCGTGATTATCGTAGCTTCTGACAGATTGACATGAGTTATGCTCTTTATTGTGTATTCTCATCGCCTTGAATTTCATTTAGTTACAATGTCTTGTTGTTTCATCCATTACTTTATGGAAAATGAACTGAAGCAGTTTTTATTCTTTGCTATACATATGTCACATTATAACTTCGAACATCTAATGTGAGTATTTCCTTTACAATCTTCCCTCTTACGTCTTGATTGACTTTTTTGCTCCATTTACTGAGGTAGATGGCTCATCCTGTCAAAGCCAGTATCTTCTATTGCACGAACAATAGCTGTTCTCTTGTAGTGAATATATGATTTTGTTGTCAGGGTGTCTATCGGTCATGAAAGTCACGAAATCAGAAAACGGTCATGAAAGTCAAGAAAAAGTCACAAAATTTAGTTTTTAGATCACGATTTTTTTTTATATATGGACAAATATAAGTACAGACTGGAAAATTTTTTCTTATAAAACATCAAAATTCACTACTAAAAATGTGTATGGTCGTATTTAGACCCTGCCAAATCGCTAGCAAAATATGCTTCTATCGCATGCATGAAAATTTGGCCTAATTCGCACGTAAATTCCCTCTTGAGAATGATTACGAAATTTTATGGTTTGGTAAAGAAATGGTCACGAAATTTAATTTTGAAATTTTAGTAGACACTTTGGTTGTCTTCTTCTTCGTGTGATGGCCTGTTACCGGACAGAGTATGAAGGCTTCCCCAACATATTGCCGGAACGATAAGGTTCATGATTTGCGTATGAGGGATACAGAATGCTTTTCTGCATTTGTTACGTTAAGTGCATTGTGAAATCAAACACAATGTCCAAGTCATATTTCTACAATCCTTTTCACAAATCCCCACTCCTCACATAGTTTTATACTGTATTTATAATTATGTGTGAGTTTTAGTTTAAAATTACACATTTATTGAAAACAAGGGCTGAGGTTTTTTTTTTTTTTTTTTTTTCGTTGAAGTTGTTGTTTTGTTTTGTTAAGTAGAAATACAACTAATATTTTCTTTATATACTGTCACAGTAGACACACTTATAAGTACGAGGTTAGTTCTAATATGGAAGCTTGTCTATTTTACAGTTTCTGGTCCTCAGTTTCGTCCTCCTTATCAAAATTTCAATGACCAGCCACCTCAAAGGCCGCCAATGCAGCAATTTCAAGTGATGCCACCTCCTCATGGGAATTTTCGAGGACCACCACCGAGGGAATTCCATCAGGACGTATTTGAGGTATGTTCTTTTATATATTATATAGAGACTTCGTATGAAGGTTCAGCATTAGCTCGTAACATCTTTAAACATCAAATTATTTTGCTATCAAAATGACGAATTTACTTTGTACGAAGTGAAAAGCGTCCCTGCACAGGAGTGTTCCGCTAAACTTTTCAGTTTGGAGTGCGAATCATCATATCTAGGATCATTTATCGCATAATTTTTCTTCCTTCCTTTTTCGTTCAAGTGTCTTAAACCACTTTTTCCCCGCTTATGTATGTCAACTAAAATATTCCAGCGCAATATTCGTGGAGGCTATAGCTGAATAGGTGGTGCACATTCGACTGGGTGGGTGTATCTGTAGTTAGTGCATCGGCTTAAAAAAAAAAAAAAAAAAAAAAAAAAAAAGGTTTCCTAGACTCCAGTTCACTACCTTTTAATTGAATTAGATTTGCAGTTGCCTCATGGTAACGGGTTAACATCGAATATTATGTGCCCTAAATGGGTCACGCGCCATATGTGCAGGAGCTCTATATTGCAAAGTAACGAAACCGAATCCCTGGCACAAAGCCAAGGAAAGCTTATGGTCGGGCAGGTGACACTCTCTTAACAGTTTAGATCAGTCATTTCAAACTTGATATCCTGTGACGTCACAGTCTGCAGCTTTGTTCTCAGTAAATCGCACAGAGAAAACAATTAATATGCAGGAAATCTGGTATGGATAAAGCAAGTGATATTGAGCAAATAAAAACGTCGATAGCGAGGCATAATGTTACTACTCGATAATCAATAACTACCCGCATCTACCAACATTTGTTTCTTCCATTCTGCTTTACTCATCGTGTTTCAATTGCAGTTTCTCTGATTCTAATACGATATGAAAAGAAGCGAAGTATTTCAACTATCATGGCGTTCCCGATGTAATTAAATTAGTGGTAGTCACTTGAATATATTTTGTACAATATTGAATGCTACACAAAATTATTCAGGCATGTGTTCGAATTTAATATGGCTTGATGTATAATGAAGTTTATCCGTCTGATATATATATAGGTGGTAGACTATAACCACACTTTGAGGTGCAGTTTAGCTCAAAAACATCCTATCCCTTGAATAAGAGAATTAAGTTGTTAATAAATTCCTTATTCACCGAACAATTTTAATTCTTTTGAATAGTAATGCATTCTCTTATAGAAACAAAATAAATCGAAATTCGGAGTTTTTGTTGTCTTGTATTTTATACAGAGGGTATTTTAACAAATATCTAGAACATTACTTGGTTTCGAATAATTTTGCTATATCCGGTTCATTCATGTACAAGTTAAAATACATTGCGGTCTATTTTGTTAGGCATTTTATACTAATGTGACTGGTTCGAGCATTGGTTGTGTGAGCATGGTTTGCGAGCATAGATTTTCATAGGTCTTTTTGTTTCCTATCATTATCTTTATTCGAACTTCACTTTCGCACTTTCTTTATTACCAGTCGCATGCTTTTGTGGTTTGTCTCTTTTAGGATAAAGAACGTAAATAAGGACGTCGAAATAAGATTTCATTTCGTTGGTCAGTGTTGTCTAAAAGTTTGACAATGATGTGTCCTTTTCATTTCGCATATTAAGATTTTTCGGAATTTTTGTTCGTTATGTTAAGTAATGATAACACAATTCTTTTCTATGACAAAGTGCCATAAAAAAAGATGATGATACATCCATTGGTAATAAAAAGCACAAAATATTAAATATTAGTAACGAGAGCATTGAATGTACGTGCTTTTTATATATATTCCAAGCATTAATTTATTTTCCTTTGATACAGGATCAATATGGTCTTCCTCATGACCAGTGGCAGAACCAGGATCAACCCCCGCAACCGATGATGTTCGGAGGATCGATGAATCAGCCTTCGATGTATCCACCGCCACCAATGTTTCACGCTCCACCCCAACCGATGCCAGGAAACCCTCCTCCATTGATGCCTCAGGGGCCACCTATGCATCAAGGGCCGGGCCCAGGGCCACGAATGCCTGGTCACTCATTCCATTCATCGCAAGTAGGACCACCGATGAGTCCAGTTCCTCCAATGCAAGAACATATGCAGAGACAGGTAAATATCGTTTTTATCTTCACTATGTCACTGTGAAATTGGGATTGTTGGATTGGAGTTTAGCAGTCTCTTTTTACAGCAAGGCTGTATGAGGTGTGGATCTACAGCGGCAACCATATGAGCTCCCGCCGAGAATCGAACCCAGGTACTGTGAAAATGGGATCAGTAAAGGAAAATGTTTTGATAAAGTGTTAACATGACTAATCATAATTGTATCCTCTTGTTCCTAAAATACGAGGGTAAGTCAACTGAAAACCATAAAAGTAGAAATAAAAATCCGCATATGGCGCCAGTGAGCTGTAAGTTGGCATGCCTGTTTACGATAGTATGCCGGATGTCTCCTAGGTGGCAGCAGCCGGCAGATGCACAAACACCGGCGCAACAACAGTTCCAAAATGGCAGCCCCACTAGCCACATGCACCAGCGAGGAGCAGCGAGGAAACTTTTTGGGTTTCGGTGATGAGGAGTGGCGCCACTCCTTGCTCGCTCACTTTGTTTCAGGCTGATGGTAATGCACCCATGTTTCGTCACCAGTGACGATTCGTGACAGGAAGGCATTACCGTCACGTTCAGCACGCTACAAAAGATCCTCGCACGCATCAACACGTCGCTGTTTCAGTTCAGGCGTCAGTTGTCGGGGCACCCATCTTGCAGACACCTTATGAAACTGGAGAACATCATTCACAATATGATGTGCCGATCCATGACTCATGTGTACAAATGCTGCAATTTGGTCTATTGTCACACGGCGGTTTTCCAAAACGATGGCTTCAACGGCTGCAATGGTCTCTGGAGTCACTACGCGCCGAACCTGGCCGGGGCGTGGAGCATCGGCCACAGACGTAACACCATTTGCAAATTTCCGGCACCATTCATAGATTTGTGGCTGTGACAAACACGCATCTCCATACTGAACCTCCATTCGCCTAAAAATGTCAATCGGTTTCACACCTTCACTTCGCAAAAACCGAATCACAGAACGCTGCTCCTCGCTGGTGCATGTGGCTAGTGGGGCTGCCATTTTGGAACTGTTGTTGCGCCGGTGTTTGTGCATCTGCCGGCTGCTGCTACCTAGGAGACATCCGGCATACTATCGTAAACAGGCATGCCAACTTACAGCTCACTGGCGCCATATGCAGATTTTTATTTCTACTTTTATGGTTTTCAGTTGACTTACCCTCGTAATAAGCGTTCTCGGCTTTATTGAGGAAAATGAAGCTTCGATTGCCAGTGAGAGCGTGATGTTCGTGTTGCACTTTAAGCTTTAGTGTTGAAAATAATTGCTTTGTCCCCCAAGGAAAGCAGGAAGAATGAATTAATCATAATTTGTGGTACTTTGATTTATGTAAATCTAATTGTTGCGCCAGAGCCTTCGGCCTGCTGTACACTATAGGTTTATATCATGCTTAATTAATTAAAAGCTTTAATTAATTACATTTAACAAGTTTATTTTATTTATTTATTTATTTACTTATTTAGTTTGGCCACCAACCAACATGTTGTTATACATGAATATTAATGTTCAAATCTAAAAGTGGTTACAGTAATCAGGTCAGCGAAGGAAAAATAAAGCATAAATTGTGTAGTTTGATAATTGGCATAATTGTATTGGGGGGAGGCAGTGGAGAGGGAGTGCCCTAAACAATATACTAAAAATCCCTGAGGACAGGGTCGGGTATTGGAAGGAGGGCTTAAAAGTAGTTTTTGTTCATTTTTTTTTAAATATCTCATAAACTTTGAGGTCTAGCGAAAAACATTTTAAGTACAAAATTAACTACACTACACATATTTACTAAATTAAACTACATATTGGCATTAAATTTCGTATGATTTTTTTTTTTTTTTTACGTGGGATCAATAATTTAGAAAATAGAGAGAGAGAAATATAGAGGGTACATATTTCAAAAAAATCTTATTGTAACTAAAAGTGTGTGGGCAACACTACCACAGCCCTAATACAACAATATTGAAAGACAGTACATAACTTCATGCATAAACACACTAACACACTGCCAGAGACGCGGTGCCTGCGTGGATGGGGACACGGAAGCAGACCATTCTGTACGAATCCGTGCTACGTAGCATCCCACATGTTGCTTAGTTCACTTAACCTTCCGAGCGTGTGCAGACGTAGTCTGTGTGTCTTGTGTTCATGTATTATACTACCATTAGCAGCTACACAATGTAAGACAGCGGCTGAAACATTTTTATTATATGATGATGCTTGTGTGAGTATTAAGTGTAATGTAGGTGGAAAAAGGGTAATGGGGTTAATGAAGGTAAACATTGCAAGAAAAGATTTGAATTGCGACGGTTTTAGAATGAAGCAAAAGGTTGTTTTTCATGCTTCTTGCAGGAATCGGTTCACAAAATCTCTGTCGATTGCAAAAGACTTGAAAGTAGCTGTTTTAGAGCAACAGTCTTTAACACACTGTTCTATCCCCTGCACTTTTCAGCTATTGTCGTACACTGTGTAGCCACGGATAATGTCAATACAGCGCACGAGCACGAGATGCACAAGCGACGTCTGCACACACTCGGAGCGTTAGGAGTGTAAATGACTCGTATAAAAACGACCTACACCCGCGCGTTAGTGTGTTTGTGCACGAATTATTACGGTAGTTTGTATATTACGGTAGGTCGACGTCTCATATAGCCTCGGTGGCGAAAAGGAGGCTAACTTTCAATCCAACTAGTCAAAATCCCAGTTCAGGGTAGATACTGTCTGTTTTAAAAGATTAATGACATTTTGAGTGTCATCCGATCGTAAAGAAGATTTTCTTTTTATTATTATAGATAGAGAAACTTCCGTGTGTGAAATAATTTGACAACTTTGTGAAATAAATTTCAGACATTTTATTTTACAAATTATTATTATTGCTGTATGTTATTTATGCCTATAGTTCTCTGTAACAAACAAATAAATAACCTCAGCAGGCAAACCTATTCGCAAAAAATCCAGGTAAAAGTATACTGTAACTTTGGAGAGAGCATATAAAAGAATAAAAATATAAAATATGGTAGAAGCAATACGGAGCCTGATACCGCCAGTTAATCTAAGTTTAAGGGGCGCGGTGGGTCAGTGGTTCCTGGTCCGATCCTAGCTCGCGCTAAGTGGGCTTTGTGGTAGGCAACCGTGTTCGTGTGTTTTTGGGGGTTCTCCCGTTTCTTCCCAATTTATTCATTCTACCAGTTCATTCATTTCTCATCCTCATCGTCTCTTTTAGCCTACGGTATAAGCGTGGGACGTAAAACTTAAAGATTTCATTTTTAATCGTAAGTTTACAACCTTCACTTATTCGCCGAATAAGAGATATGCTGTTCTCTTACTTCCTAACAATAAAATAAGAGAGACTCAGGTGGAATGGTAAGATCTCGATATTCTTCTTAACGTAGATTTTTCTTAGTTTTCGTTACAACCTAAAGACAAAGCCAAATACACGATAACCAATAAATAACAGTAACCATGGCTTAAATTATTGTTTCCATATAGATTAAACATTTTGATATTTTACAAGACGGACCCGTAATAGGCAGAAAATTTAAGACGCTGTATTTAAATCGTAGTGAATTAAAAAAAAAAAAGTTGTTTAAGGAACACTTCTTTTATAGAGATACCAAGTGTGTAGGATTTATATCTATGTAAATGATACTATGGTAAATCTGCATGTTCTCCTATAGATACCTCCATGGCAACACCAACAACCTTCTCCAGGTGGAAATATGCAGATGTCTATGTCTCAGCAAAATTTTCCTCAGTACAGACCAGAGATTAGAGGGCAGGAGATGGGCCCTTCTCCGGTAATAATGATTTTCTTCTTCTGTTTTCCTTTTGTTCACAGTAAGTCTGTTAATCTAATATACAGGTAGTTACAGAGAATTACCACAGTTTCAGCGGATAACCTCCGTTATTTTAATTTACGAGGCAATTTTTTTCTATTATTGTTGAATTATGCCGCATTGATCTCTAAGCAAGAATTAATACTTGTTTCCATCACCTTTCACATTGTTCAGAGACTCCAGTGCGTCATTTGTGACGCCAAAGTAAAAACTCGTAAAGATATAAATAAGATCTAGAAGCAGTTTTTCTTATTTAATGAGATTTTGTGGATAGATTTTTTTCTAAACTTCCAATATTGTGCACTGTTTTTTCATTATTCACGAAAGTGTAGTTGAAAATAATAATAATAATTTAATTTAACATACTTAAAGTGCTAAGAACAGCGTTAGCCAGATAAAGCACTATACAATTAAAGGCTTAGAATTCAATGTTAGTACCATATAAGAATACAATTTTAATATTTCGTAGTTTAAAGTTGAATCATATAAAGTAAAATGTAACAAAGTAAAACACTAAAATAGCCCCAATCTTAATGATTAGATTGTCTAATAATGAAATATAAATATAACTATTTATAAAAGAAATTCATGTATGAATTGTTGTTATAACAGGATAAAACATTATAAAAATACTAAAAACCAAACACAATCCTAATTTCTAAGAGTCCTGTCTTCTGTTATTAAATATAGTAAGTAAGGTGCTTAACACAGAGTTCTTTGTACTGTTCTTACACAATAAATTCGCTTTCCTTACTCTATGAGGGGTACTCTGTATGAGATATTATGTACAAGGTGCTGACTGTATAATTTATTTTCTAGAATGGACTCTAAAAATCTTAATGCTTGTTGTTCTCTTCTTTGAGATAAAATGTCTAGATTAAAAACCCTCTAATAATCTCTCATAGTCACAAAGTATTGGTACAAATGTAAATGTAAATATACATATTTTATAAACCTTTTTTGCACCCTTTCTATTTTACCATTATTTCTTCTGCTAATGTTCGACCAAATCGCACTTTCGAATTCAAGTTTAGGTTTTGCTTATATGTTGATAGTAAAAGTATATAATAGTTATCGTCATCTTTTTCGTTCATAGCCAATGTTTCACCAACAAGGTGGAGGTCCAGGCCAAGGAAGATTCAATCGTGGTCCTGCGCCTCAGAACTTCAACCAGCCACCGTTTCAAGGTAAGTTATTTTTACATTGTTATGAATTACGTCATTCATATTTTATCGTGCCACTAATTTAAACATTTATACGTGGGATGTTCAAATATGGGCAGGAATGTTTGTAGGACATATTATTGAACACAATCGAATGACTTACATTAAAAGAAAAAAAAAACCTGTATGATTGTAATACACTCATTCCAATGCTGGGGAAGCTTCTCAGTCTTAAAAGAGTAGAATTTTTTTGTCTGTGTGTTGCCTCATTATTGCAGAACGTTAATAACTTCCTCGTTGGAATTGCATTCTTCCCTTGTAAAAATTCCTCTGGAGTGAAGTAGTGCATCCATGTTCCGTCACAGGTTATTTAAAAGCTAAGAAGTTTTTCTCCGTTCTTTACATATCGTTACGAAAGTTGTGTGACTACTACTAATACTCTTTCTTTGTGTTTGGGCTCCAAATGGTAGGAAATCCATCCAGCACTCAGTTTGCTAAATTTAAGATGATCGTTCACTACTTGATGAAGTACCAAGATGGTCATAATACTCCTAGCTATGGCCATAATTTCGGAGAATCCAAATAGGCATCGGTTCCAGTTAGTTGAAATTAGCTGGGTTCCCGTACATTTAAATACATTCCCAATATATATTCGTATGTATATATGAAACAATATGAGTTTCCATATATATATATTATTCTGTTATGTTGTTCTTGTAGGCCCAATGCGAAATCCCATGCAAAAGCAAAACAATCAGAAGGTTCGTATGGCGATGGGTCAGAGGAAGCAAGGTGGATCGCCTGGAGAGCAACAGAGAAATTTCAGACAAAAGAGGCCTTTTGAGAATTCGCCAAATATTGCAGCAGGAAAGAGCCGGTTAGAACTTGCCAAAAGAAGAAAAATGGTAAGTACTATATAGTATTTACTTCAGGAAAATGTGGCCTTTCCTTCAATAATTTTATATATATATATATATATATATATATATATATATATATATATATATATATATAACTTTTTCAAGTATTCTGTATTTAATAAAGTATACTACTACTACTACTTCGACTGTTTGAACAATTAACGTTTTCTTTTCTCTTTTAATTTTTTATGTGCTTACTTGTAATTTTGGATTTATACATGTGTAAAATGCAGATACTTTTTTTTTTTTTTTTTTTAATCGATGTATATCGAATTTCTTCCATTGTTTAAGTTTTGCTTTTATTATACGTAAGTTTGATATAAACTTTTCGTTGAGCAAAACAATATGTTTATTGAAAAGTATATTGAGAGTATAGGGAGCACCGTAGCCTAGTGGTTAGAGTGTTGGACTCATGTCCGCGTGGGAGAGGGCGCGGTGGCTCAGTGGTAGAACGTTCACCTCCGGTGCTTGGGGTCCCTGGTTCGATCCCAGCTCGCGCCGTGTGGACTTTGTGGTGGACAAACACCGTGCTTGTGGCTTTTCTCGGGGTTCTCCCGTTTCCTCCCCAGTTTCTTCATTCCACCATTTCATTCATTTCTCATAATCACCGTCTCCTTTAGCCTAACCGGCATAATCATGGGACGTAAAACTCAAAGATTTCATTTTACATTTCATGTCCGCGTGGTCCCGGGTTCGATTCCCGGCGAGTGTTTCCCAATTTTCGGTGTCCACCCAGCGTCGTGAAGCAAATTGGGGAGTCACGTAAAAACAAGAAGACGTGACGTCCACTAGGTTTAGGAAGCTCCTGATGCGCCTGTTAGAGGCCACGTGCTCGCCGCTAGGCTGAACGTAGTTCAGCTGGTCACTAGCAGATGGCGCTGGAGCAGGCGTAGGTTCACAAATGGGCTATTATGCCAAGTGGTTTGGCTTTTATATTAAGAGTATGGAGAAAGAGACAGAGGTCATAAAAAGAATGCTTAAGACTCTTCATCCGGGCGAAATTAAAATACCGCTAATTTTACAGTAATTATGTGATATCTTCAAATATATAAAAGATAATTGAAATATGGAACAAGAGCGCCCTAGACAATATTATTTTGCGTGAGGTACCGTTATCACAAGTCACCTAGTGGCTTTCCGTTTGCAGCTGTTTAGAAACGCGAAAATTAAATGCCGATTTTCAAAATGGCTCGAAATCGAAAGCAGATAAGTGAGTCGTGATAACGGTTTCGTATGTAAAATAATATTGTCTAGGGCGCTCTTGTTCCACATTTCGATTATCTTTTATCTATTTGAAGATATCACATAATTACTGTAAAATTAGCGGTATTTTAATTTCGTCGGGATGAAGACTTTTAACAAAAATGGAGATATTTCTACGTACAGAAAAGGATGCAAGAGGTTACTAGTAGTACTAAGAGAAAAGAGAAGAAGAGGAGGGGGAATAATGGAAAAAGAAGTAATATATATATATAGGATCCAGTGCGGTGAGTGTGATATGTGTTGTATTGGGGAAATGGAAAACAGATTAAAAGAGCGAATTAAACAACATAAGGACGACGTTAGGTTGTAGAGAGGGAGATATGCAGTCTATAAGCACAGAAGAGATACGGAACATTCAGTTAATAGAACTGAAGTGAAAATGCTGTAACAAGAGGAGAAAAGTTAGAAAATGGAAATGAAATGAAATGAAATCGTTAAGTTTTACGTCCCACGGTTATGCCGGTTAGGCTAAAGGAGACGGTGATGATGAGAGATGAGTGAAATGGTGGAATGAAGAAAGTGGGAGGAAACGGGAGAACCCCGAGAAAACCCACGAGCTAGAAAATGGAAAGAAGCAAGGTTCATTGAAATAGGAGGTGGTAGAGTTATGAACTGAGACTCTGGATTTAAAATTGATGTAAAGTGGAATAATTTATTAAGGCGTCTTAAAGAATAATCAAGTTAATTGTACACGTTTATTTTTGTAAATTTAATATTATTTATTTTGATTTATTTATAATTCATATTAAATTATTAATATTTGTATTTAAGAAATTATTGTAAAGCTTATTTTGTTAGATTAGGCTTAGCTTTTAGAAATGCATGTATATGGTTGTCAGCAGAGGGGGGAGGGGATAACGACTTTTGTTTCTGTTTCTATTTTTTGATGTGTTATGTAAGGGGATTGGCTGTAGTAAATTTTAGTAACCAATCGGGATTTGTGGATTTTTTCGCTGTTTCTAATATATTAACTCTGTCACTGCCTGTGTATTCACGGTGCCTCACAAGGCCAAAGTGGATAGTTAACAAAACTATTACACGTTAATAATTTCTACAATAAACGTATTGTTTTGCTCAGCGAGTAGTTTACATTAGATTTAAGTCTGTTAAAAGCAAAGCTTGTATAATGGACTATTGTTATTATTTAATGAGTTTAAATGTGTCATGAGCACTTGTATAATATAGATTGTCATCATTATCATCATCATAGATGTTCTGCCATTATTGACAGGTGACTTGCGCAACTAAGAAGCTTTCGTGTTTCACAGCCTTCAGCTAACCTCGTCATCTTCACGTACGATTTTTCTGTTTTTGGTACGGCCTCCTTCTCCCCTTCCCTCTCTTCAAATAAACAAAAGCCAGTGTATGTCACTATCTTTACTAGTTTGGTCTCTGTTTACAATACTTTTGGAGTTTATAATACATTTCTTCAAACTACTTACATAAACAATGTAGTGCTGTCATTGTACATTCTTGGCGATCAAAAGGTACACTCATGTCCAAAATGATTGACGCATATCTATAACTGTCTTCTTGTAAGAATATAATTTTATAATGATTTTGCAGGGTACTTTTAACACTGATACTATGTGTATAATCGGGAAATGTATATTTGTGGTAAATTTCGTAGGAAAAGAATTATAAATACGAAAATTAGAATGAGTAAAACAAAATGTTGCTAAATGGATAAGAAAGTTTTAATTTCGTTTTATTGTTCTTATTTACTGCTCTTTTGACATGAAATTTGCCATATACATGTCTTTGCCGATTAAATACATATTAACATTATAAGAAATACCAGGCGAATTCGTTGTCAAATTATATTCCTACAACAACATGTTTATAGACATGCGACAATAATTTTGGACATGAGTGTACGTTTAAGTCCAGTCGATCAATAAGCAAACAAAATCAGATTCCCTGTCGTTCTTTTAATTTCTCTCTTAAGTTGGATCAATTGTTCCTTTCTCCATCTCTTTCACTCTCAGATCTTACTTGTGCACTAGATATTTGTGTGTAAATTTGTTAAAGAGAAATATGTTTAAATTGTTTTACTATCGAACCGTGTTTTACATCAACATCAAACAGACTATAGTCCGCGTCACTCGAATTGGCGTGTGGCATCAGCCTATAAGCTCGCTGTGCGCTGTTACTAAACTTTCAGAGAGGGATATAATCATTCATAATTGATTTTGTTTCTATTTGTGGACAATTATGAAAGATTAGATACCTCTCTGAAGGTTTAGTAACAGCCCACTGCGAGCTTATTGGCTGATCCCACACGCCAGTTCAGGTGACGCTGACCATATGAACTACCATGCCTTGTTTTGTGCTTCAGTTAGAAGGAATTCACACCAAATAAAAAAAAAAAAAAGGAATATATTGAAGATTGTTGTCGACTTTATTTTTTCCCGGGTACCCTACAAAGACATAGCTCATCTTTGGAACTATAGTCGTGAGTTCGATTCCAGGTCGGCTTCTGGCTGACTGAGATGCATGCATTTTTTCTTTCTTTTTGAGTACTTCTCTTGTTACTTCCTCTCGATCCTTCTTGGTGGCTGTATTGTTAATATGTGCACCTCTGGCTCTGGAGGCCCGGGTTCGGTTTCCGATGGGAGCTCATATGGTTCGGATTTTACGTTTTAAGTTGTAGGTTCACCTCTTTTTTTAACCTCGGTGGTAGAAAGGTACGTTAATTTCAAATTAACCAACTAACCAATCATCATATCATTGACCGAGTCGGAGTAACTAGTGATCAGCAATCTTGTTTCACAATTGAGAGGTCGTATGTTCCAAATTGATTGCCTGATCATCCTAAGATATTTTGAGAGCTTTCTCACATTTTCGCAAATCGAACGCCGTGATGGTGCCTTTAACCCTATGCTATTCCTTTTCCATTGTTGTTTGTTGTTTGTGATTGATTTCACTACAAATTGGACTCATAGGCTGTTAACAAAATAAATAAGGAGTTATTTATGTAGTTTAGAAGTTCGTTAATAATATAAATAAGACATAGTAGATTATGTAAAGTTCAAAATATTTATATGTTTTTCCATGCTGCCTTTAAGTCCATTCTTCATAGATGTCTATGCTTGTATTTGTATTAGTCAGTTTCAAAGAAAAAAGTGTACCTTTGAACTTTTAATTCGATAGTATGTAATAAAAAAAAATAAAACAAACATAATTTGTAATAATTAGGTCATTAAGTTCTTTGTGAATTTTATTTTCAGAGGAAACAGTCAGTAAATAGTAATCTTCACGAAGTAATTCCAGTTGATACTCTGCCGGATACGACGACTGGGGGAGATAAGCCTGAGGTAATTGATTGTATTTTCTCTGGAATCGATTTATTACATATTTTAATTTTAAAAAAAAAATAGTTATCGATCGAACAGTTAGTTGTGAGACAAATACAGCTGTGGCATAATGAAAATTTGTGTTTCATAGAAGAGTAAATACATTTGGGCTGAAATATGAAAAAAGAGGGAGGGAGTTTTTAATCTTCACAAAAACTGAAAAACTTGACATCATTGTTATCTTGTATGCAATTTGAGTTAAATAAGCTATTTTCTAAATGTCAAATGTCAAGTAGGAGGAGCGTTATGATCTAATGTTCATTTTACTTTTTTATTTCTTGTAATTTATTTATTTATTTATTTTACATCTTCAGTTTACATTTTAAAACATTACACCTATTTAATACGATGAAGTGTCGAGAAGTTCCTGACTTCGCCAAGAAAAAGTAGAGCTAGAAGATAAGTTATTCAATATATTCTCCCTAAAACTAATGCACTTCGTAGTGATGTTGCATCTTTTCTAACCTTTGTAAATAAGGCTTGAAAAGTCTTGTTTGATAGGTACTAGCCAGACCATTTTGTGTTCACAGTGTTTATACTTGCCAAATGTATTTTACTTGCAAAGATTAATAATTTACTTGCCGTGACTCTACTCGCCAAATGTAAAAAGACACTCGCCACTGGCGAGCAGGCGAGTGGATTTTTCAAACCTTGCTTATAAATAAAATTGCCTTGGTTAGGAGAATTGGACGTCAGAAACGTCCGTTGAGCTGTTTGTTTCCTCAAGTTTGGGAACAAATGATGATTAGATTTTGATTGATTTTATTTTGAGTTTAACGTCTCTAACGTGGAATCCGAACCACGCGAGCTCCCGCCGGGAATCGAAACCGGATCTGCCACATCAAAGGCGCGTACCTTAATCGCTTAGCTACGAGGGAACACAAATGATAATAAGAGTAAATCATGTCAGCCGGATAGGACAACTTTCTGTGGCTTTTTGTTTAATTGTCTTGTACATTCATGTCCAAAATGATTGTCACATATCTATAACTGTCTTCTTGTAAGAATATAATTTGATAATGATTTTGCAGTGTACTTTTAATATTGATATTATGTGTATAATCGGGAAATGTATATTTGTGGTAGATTTCATAGGGAAAGAATTATAAATATGAAAATTAGAATAAGTAAAACAAAATGTTGCTAAGTGAACAAGAAAGATTTATTTTCGTTTTCTTGTTCTTATTTACTGCTCTTTTGACATGAAATTTGCCACATACATGTCTTTGCCGATTATTCACGTACTAACATTATAAGAAATACCGGACGAATTCGTTATCAAATTATATTCCTACAACAGCATATTTATAGACATGCGACAATAATTTTAGACATGAGTTTACATTAGGTCCAGTAGGTTAGAATAATATTCGTCCGTGATACTGGAGTTCCGAGGTAAGTAGTTTACCGACAGAATATCGTCTTTGTCTCAAAAATTAAAGCTATGACCTTCGCTGATTTGTGTATGCTAAACTTTGGCTTCGAGAACCCGTAGTAGTTCCACTCCATTGACTGATCTCGGATCTCAAGATCATAGATATGAAACCAGATCTGTCACTAGCCATCGGATTAAAAAATTAGGAGCACTAGGCTCAAAACGGTCCAAAACTGTCTTGGATGCTTCAGTTCTTTCCTGCTTCTGATCACCGTTCAGATATTTCGGGGTCCACTTTATTGAAAGCTTGAAAATGCCAGTATACTGTTGATAATAAACTCAACACGTTCCCGTGAGACGTTAAGTATCTGGGCAATTTTTTGGCTGCTATTCGCCAGTACTCAAGGATCAATTCATTAACAGCATCACGTTTCCGAGTCTGTCGAGGTTGGAGAGCGCTTAGTGCGGGACTTATCGTCAACGGTGAAATGGCAGTCGTAAAACGAGCTATGCAGGTTTCGATGGTGCTGTAGGAAGGACATTGCTCCTCCAGTGTCTAACGTCTCAGTATAAATGTCCGTTGCAGACTGTCCGTAGAGAAACAAAAACTTCCTGGCGGCTCGACACTCCAAAAAGCTGTGAAACTTGCGTGAGCCTCCATCATTACTACTCCAAAGTCTGAAAAAAAAATAGTTTACAGTAATAATTTTTTTGCCACATCGCTCAATAATTGATAGTTCTTATTTTGCTTTTATATATTTATGTACTGTACAGGTATTTAGCAAAATACACTGTTAACGAGCAGATTATTATTTATCTTTTCCTAACGGTGACACACACACTATTTACACTCATACTGCTTGTAAGAATAAGTATTATTCGCAATGATTTGCTGTTTGAAGAAGAAAAAGTCCAATTAGGCTTTAAAGTATTAGAGATAATTTTTCATAATTTATCTCTAAAACATTAGAAGTAAGTGTTACAAATAAACGTATTCCGTACGTTCTTTAAGTAATTATATCAGTTACACAAGTTTTTAAATATATTTTTCAAGTAACTTTTTTGTGTTGTTATACAAACTAAATTGCTCAGTTGTAAAAATGACATATTTATATGATTTCTTCCAGGTGAAGCAAGAGGATGAAGATGAAGAAACGCGAGAGTACAGGAAGCGTATTGAGGAGCAGAAGAGGTTGAGGGAGAAGATTCTTCAGCAAAAGGAGCAAAGACGAAAACTTGCAGCGATGAAGAAACAGCGAGAATTAGAGCAGAAGAAGACTGAGAATCCTCTCACTTTCCAGGGCGGAGGTAGGACTTTTTTTAATCACTAGAAAGCTTATGTTAAAATCTGATTCCATTTGGAGGAAGATTCTGAAGTTTGTTTCCATTTACATCTACAATTGTTCCTTTAGATACCACGGACCATGCTCATTTAATGGTATAATTTAAGCTAGTGTATGGAAATCTTTCTTATTTCTAATTTTGTATGAATGTTTATTTTCATTTATTCAAGTTTTATGTTGCAAAGATCAAAATTTGAAGAACATATTTACAACGTAAAGGCAGAATGTTGCGTTTTTTTTTTTTTTAAGTATTCCTTTACACGATTTTCCTTGGCTTCGCACCAACCAGAACTCCAAGGACTCTGTTTTGTAATAGAAATATAGTTTACTAACTGTATTCATATTGCTCTAAAATTCTATAGCATATCTAATGTGTGAATCAAATAGCCTTGAATATACTGTTCGTGCAGTATTTTCACTTACTACAGTTGTAATTACCATATTTACTCGAATATAAGAGCCCTCATTTTTTTCTTTTTCTTTTTTTTTAATGTAGGGCTAAATTTCTTGAGGGGCGCTTATAATCGCATATTACGTTTTTAGACAAGTTGTCAATATACCGATAGATGCATTTTAATTGATTTTTATAATAATGTAAATAATGAAAATGATGTGGGAATTTTAACAATGTAAAGTTATGTTGTCAATTGTTAATTTTTTCAGTTCAAAACAATGCATGTAAGTTCAATAATAGAATTTTTCAAAATGCGCAGACTTCAGACAAGCTACTGGTTTTGCAGTCAATAAAGAGTCATTGTTTCGTAGCTGTGTGAATTGCCTTCGAACTCTTAAAGGGTACATACAACTCACGAACAGAAAAGAACATGCTTCGTCTTCAATCACGTACTTAAATTGGTGCTGAGGATACGATAGCTTATGGTTCAATACTACAGTGTTCACTCATTCGCGAGGAATCCGAGACCATGCGAATTTGTGGTGGACTACATCATGTCCGTATGTTCTCTCGTGGTTCTCCTCTTCCCCCCACATTCTCATTCCATCATTTTTTTAATAATAATTCGCTTCATTAGTCACCCGTCTCCTTTAGCCTACAAGGCATAACGTTGTACGTAAAACTAGAAATTTCATTTCATTTTTTTTTTTTTTAAATTGTGATGTTTTGTTGCAGGTGATGCTCCCGTGGGTGCTCCGACTGATGAACAGCAAGGGAGTGCTATAGCTACGATAGTCAACAGGAACACAGTACAACCATCTCGTCCTGTGGCAGTGAGGCAGATGGGAGCTCAGGGAAATAAAGTGGTACCTTTCAAAGAAAGTCGCGTGCCAGTAAGGAAAAGATTGTTTACTCAGAATGTTCAGGGACAAGCAGGAGGAGTACAGAAGAAAGTTGCTAACGCTAATTTACAATATCTTGCAGGAGGGAAGATAGTTAAGAAAAAAGTAAGTTTCATGTTAATCTTTTTCTTGTTCAGTTTTTTTTCGACTTAATTCTGCTTCTTCTGATTCTGGTACCGCATAGCATATAAAGACAAAAAAGAAATTAATTCATTTTGCCTACTTGTGAGATTTCTGTCTTCATAGTGAAGAGAAGGCCTTAGTTTGTCCGCATACTTGTGGTAAGGTCATGTGCTGTTACTACTCCGCAAGTGAATCAATACATTTAACGCAACACACTGAGCAAGGCTATGTGATAATATATATAGAACACACAATCACGTAACAGTTTCAAACACAATAACTATATCTTCATCAGACTTCCACTCCTTCTCTCTGAGTTTTATATATATTATCACATACCCTTGCTCAGTGTTTTGTGTTTAGTCTGTCTGACAATATGGAAACACTGACATTTTACTTCAGAGAGCTTCCAGATTCGAATCTTTAGTCAGCCTTTAGTAAGCCAGAATTTGGATAAGTCCCATTAGGCGAATTCTGGAATGGTTCCTTCACTATAGGGCTTTTACTAACTTCCTTCCAAATGTATTTTTTTTCTTGTTGTTTACGATATAAAATAGCTTAGGTTGTGTTTAGAATTGTATATGGTTCAAAAATACTTCCCGTGCTTTATTATTAGTATATTATCACAATATTGTGAGCAATGATTATATTCAATGAGAAAAAGCAGAAAGGCTATTACTTACCGCATACATATTTTTTGCGGTGAGTAATAGCCCTTCTGCTTTTTCTCATATTATTATATTATTTAATTTAACATCCCATGTTCAAAGGCTAAAAGAGACTGTGGTGATGAGATGGATCATAATGGTGGAATGATAAAAGTAGGAAGAAATCGGAGAACCCCAAGAAAACCCACGCACATGGGCTTTGTCCACCACAAAGCTCATATGGCGCGAGCTGGGATCGAAACCAGGAACCTCACGCCACCAGAGGTGAACGCTCTACCACTGAGCCGCCGCGGCGCCTCTTCTTCTTCTTCTTCTTCTTCTTCTTCTTATTATTATTATTATTATTATTATTATTATTATTATTATTATTATTATTATTATTATTATTATTAATATTATTATTATTATTATTATTATTATTAACAACGTAGTTAGGACTTGAGCTAGAAGAATTGCCTACAAAAAAAGATAAAGGCTCTGTTTCACGGAAGCTTTGCTTTACTTTAGTAACTTCACAAAAGAAATAAAAATTCTTAATTGTGCTTTTTATACTAATTTGAAACCATTGAATTCAATAAAACTATTTTTAACCATATCTGTCCACGGGATCAGAAGAAAAATGAACTCAAACTTGAAATATATATATATATATATATATATATATATATATATATATATATATATATATATATATATATATAGTATCTATAAGCCTTCTCAAATCACGTAGGCTGATCAATAAAAACTGATCATTAGTGTTTATGAGGTGAATACAATAGCAAGGCATAGAAACGAAACACGTCTGTGCAGTGGGAGAAGTGACGAATAGATTGAGCAAGTTTGTAGGCCATGACGTCAGGAATGTGACCTTGGTAGCCATTCAAGCACACATGGAAGTGACGCGCGAAGAACAGTATACAATGCATTGAAATTCTGTTTCATCATTGCGACTCTGAGTCCAAGTAGCGGAGTTCTGAGTGGCAGTCTTCTTCATCATCAATACCCAAGAAAGCGAGAGTGGTTACTTCTGCTGACAAAGTTATGGTCATCTCATTTTTCGATATTCGAGGCATGGTGTACCAACATGTCGTCCCACCACATACAGCTGTCATAGGAGTGTATTATAAGAGTGGATTGAAAATCCTCCAAGGTCACATTCATCGGAAACGACCACATTCGAAAGAAACAGGATGGATGCTACACCATGCTACAGCCAGTCCCCATATTGCCAATGTTGTTATTGACGATCTTTCAAAGTTCAACGTTCCGTGTGTACCCCACCCTCCATATAGCCTTGATTTAGCCCCTTGTGATTTATTTCTTTTCCAACTTTCCAGCAACTAAATTAACAATTAAAATTACACTGCGCTTCGATCGCCTCTACTCCCCTCTCCCTTCCCCAAATACTAATTGAAAGAGGCTGGAAGAACCTTTTGAGTCGTATTTGGACGAGAGTGGAGTGAGAAGACAAATTCTGTTCTTTCCAGGATCGAACTCCGGCTCCAGTTGGTATTTAGTAATAACAGGGTTCCCATTTGCCTGAAAAAGTCAGGGAACTTCATAAAAAGCTGAAAAAACTTGGTGGAGTCAGATAATAATTTTAAGTGTAGATTTTTACTTCTCATAACTCGTTGTTTTAAATCTTTATTTTGTCTTGCCCAACTATTTGGTACAGGATATTTTATAAAATAAATTTGTTCGTTTTACAGAACTTCTCTACCTACACGCATACACACACTATACATATATGTGCATAGTAAATAAGGAAACCCCCAAGGGGTAGGGGGTAGGGATATAGTTGCTTTTTTGTATTATATATAGACCTGGAAATTTATAAATCATGACCTGGAAAACCTAGAAAAGTCAAGGTAGTCGAGCTCGCCAAAGAAGTGGGGACCTTGAATAAGTACATACGAATGAAGTTAGCATTCTTGAAATACGATTCTAGAAAGAAAGAATGATGTATACTCTGAAAAATTATGCCTATTTTTCTTTTGTAGATACTTGTGACAAATGCAGATGGTCAGAAAGTATTGAAACGGATTGTACAAAGGCCAAGTGGTGGTGGAACTAATGTGCAAATGGCCGTGCAGAAGACAGGAACTAGTCAGCAACCTGTAGTTACTCCTGTTGCAAATAAACAGGTAAATATTTCATTCTGTTGTAGATCAAATGAAAGTTACGATTTTCTGTTCAAGAAAACAAAGAAAATCAACTCCAGCTCCTGTAGACAAAGTTTAGTGGGGTGGTATGTGGTGAGCATATTTTCTTCTGTAGCTCTTATTTCTGTCTTTCGATGTTGAAGTTCGTAGTTTCTTGGTTCAACTAGAACTCAATTGAAACTTGATGTTTATTTTAGTCTTCGCCCTGAATTTAGGGAAACTAATTTAAAATTAAATACAATAATTGATGCATTTCTAATCAGAATATTAAGATAAGTGAGACATTTACGGTGTTGGTTGAGTTTCCTGTACGGTTTCGACCATTTATTTTGTGCCGTTGTTCACGAGGTTAAACTACTCACATAAAGATCGAATCACTTTATAAAAACGCTTTGCACTTTTTACAAGAGTTCTAAAATTGAAAAAGAGCCCTTAAAACTGAAATAACGCATGGTTGTTTATGTAGAAAAGGTTTTACGGCGATTTCTCCGTAAGACAACTGAAGATGTAACAATGTTTCCGTATATGTAAGACTAATGTATGGATCATATAACTGTAATGTGAGAGTCACTTTTAGGCGCTGTAATTCAGCGGCCATATGCAGCGTATTTAACATTAAATGTTAAAGAATTTGAGTTCTAGTATACAGGGCAGGCCCTAGGCAATTTGCCGCCCCGTTCAATGGCATCATTTGCCCCCTTCCCCCCAGAAAGAACGAATCTTAAAAGCTATGATTTTAATTATGCTACCCCATCATGAACAACGAAGGGGAAAGAAAGGACACTCGCACTCAGAAAGACCTAAATGCTACAAATTCAATCTCATTGTATCTTTTTTCTTTAAATAATCTTTTTTCTTTAAATAATATGTTAGTGAAAGATTTTTAGCAAACACGACTGCAGAGGAAAGACGGTAATCCGTTTTTATAGAATTCAATATCTAGCTTCAATCTTAATATATCAGTTTGCATTTTCAGAGCAACTAGCTCTTTTATCTTTATTTCTTCCGTCTATATCTGTTAAATTTTTTTAAAAAAGAAAAAAAGTATTGTTTCCATCTTCGGTGATAAGGAAATTGTTTGTGACAAAGACAAGACTAGTTTTCCTATTAAAACTATGATAACTAATTAAATGGAACAGGTGTTCGCTACTGTTCGAGAATTGAGTTCTTGTATTTGACAACAACGAAGCAATTCATGCTGGGATTTGTTTGCCTATTTACTTTAGCACTGTCCATGTGACCTTAAACTAATGCGACCTAAACATCATTTATGAATGTAGTATTCAAATAGAAGGTCCTCTTAGTAAATTTAACTACCATCATCATGAAGTCTGTTTCAAACAAGAAATATTTATTTTAAATAATATAGTTATGATAGATTTTGCCGCTCCGTACAAATCCACATATTGCACATATGGTAGAGCCGGCTCTGTTAGTATATTACAATAGTTGCATGTATACTCAATAATTATAATTTAAGTTTTGCTCAAATGTTAAGTGCATAAGTTATATGAAGAAAAGAAGCAACAGCGGCACAGAAGAAGAAGAAGAAGAAGAAGAAGAAGCTGTTGTTTCTTATTTTCAGTCAAGGTTGTTTTACCTATTTACTTCACCCTTTCGTAAGGACAGATTTGGTGAATAGTTAATAATGGAAAACTTGTCCTTATTACGACTGCAAGTTATTTTGAAATCGAGCACACAGACCACATTATAAAAATGATCGTGATACTTAATCGGAATATGCTATAGGAAAAAAAAAAGTATAATTCTTCAAATCTAAAAATAGGTTTCTAACTATCATACGGGCTATTGGGGATACATAACTTGTACTTGGCTTCTTTACATTTTTAAAGAGAAAAAATACTTGACCAGAATTAAGTGATAAATGAGTTTCGTAGCTGTGCTAAGACACTAATTGGTAATCACTCAATGTGTAATTCATTGAGTTGAAACTTTCAATATACCTCAAATGACTTACCTTCACTTAGTAATGTTCCTCATCAATTTGATTGTTGAGTGATTAAGACTGACATTCCAATTAAGAAGAACCCATCGGAAAGGAAATCCTAAAACATCAAGTTCTGTATTAGATTATTAGTAAATAAGTCAGTAATATTAGGGCTACATACATACTTTATTGTATAGGAAAATAATAAGTGGAATCTAAAACTATCGGGAAAGGTAGGCGACCGTAAATATCGATAAAATCTACGCAATATTCGTAGTTAATACTGTTGAGACAATAGAGGGGAAAAAAATGAAGATCGTGTAATAAAATGGAAGCCATTGTATGTCCCTGAGAATGAATATGAGAGTGTTTCAGTCCAAATATTGGGGAAAGGATTGATAAGGAAATTTACTAGGTGAATGAGCTGTTTGAACATTCCAGCAAGTACCGAGGTAACTTTAAGCTGTTAACATGAAAGTTAGGTACAACTTTCTTAAAGGTTATGATACTAGAGTTTTGTCAGGAAAATCCGTGTATGTATATTTTTAACATTATTTATTTTCTAAAGCTGTATAGCTATTTTTAAGCAGTTATTCATTTCTGGATTCCTCAATAGTCAAATGGTTACGATGTTTGCGTGTGATGGAAGTCATTTTATTTATTTTTTTTTTTTTTTAATTACGCAACATCGATGTGAACATGAAACTAATTGAAACCAACAAACAAACAAACAAAAGAAAATAAATATACTGTTGAAATAATAGAAAAATCCGATTTTTGGGGCAAGGTCTCCAACCGCTATCTTCCGCTTGCCGAAAAGATGCTGCACCAATTGAATTAATATACTGACAGAACCATCTTTCTTTGTTTTGGTTGCTTTATTCTGAAAGTTTCAACTAATCAGCCATTTTTAATAAAATTATTTGTAGATTGTCATCCCGGAAGCGGGTGATATGGGTTCGACTGCCCTACAATCCAACGACTAAATTTTACTGTGTTACTCTAACATTGTCCTATACGTACTAGTATAAGTTGCAAATAAAATAAATAGTTGATAGAAAAACTTGTACTGTTATTGCTTTTAACATTATAGGGACCAGTTCGGAGAATAGTACAAACACAGAATGCAACCGCTCCTATGAATCGACAAGTTGTGGAAGTATCCCAGACTTCAAATGTTGCTAAAGGACGCACTGTGACTGTTGGACCTTCAAATACGGTGAAACCAGCTAATCAGAATCAGCAAAGAATAGTGACTCAGGGAACGCAGTTCATTAAAATGCCGGACGGAACGGTGAAAAAAGTGATTGTGAGACCACGTCAACAAGTAAGTGTTCTGTTATGTAACTCTAGCTTTATTTTATTTATTACACACTTTTATGCTTACCACTTTCATAAGTTGTCAGATGCGAAGCATTTGCCATGCTCGTTTATGATATTTTTGTTATGGTTATAGTTAGCGTCTTATTGATTTACAGTGAATTCTTTTGTCCTTTTAGCCCTTATCCACAAAGTATCACAAATCAGAATTGTTCATTTTACATAGTTACCGGATTTATCCGATTGTAAAGTGACTTTAAAAGAAAGAAAGAAATAAAAAAAATCCCTCTTGGTTCAAGAAATGCTCTTTGGCTAAGAATCGGTATCGTTAACGCGGCCGGTAAAATAGGTGACTCCCTTTATCGATGTACTAGGAAAAAGTTCCGAAAACGTGTACCGAAACTACCACAAGTAAGTTTTTGCCATCATCACTCGTCGTAGCAAATTGGTGGGCTTTCTTCTGTTTGTGGCGGATTTTAATAATTAATTTTTGCCAAGAAAGAAATGCTAGTTATATGTTACTCAGGTTTAAATGTAGCAGGATGTAGCAGATTACAGTACTTTAAGCATTACTTTAAGCATTACAGTACTTTAACAGCAAAAAGGAAAATAAATAAATAAAAATTATTTAAAAATTCTTTACATAATATCATATTCTCGTAGCAGAATTCGCTAAATATTTATGGAAGCTAAATATTTATGGAACCACAGGAATGAATTGTTGCACACGGGTTAACAGTAGCGAAATTTATTAGCCAAGGAACAGGTTGCGTACTTATCATACCAAGCTTTGAACAACGACGTTCTTAACCAAGTTTGGTCCCTAAGAGACCTCTTGGAGCTTTTTTAATTTTCCCTTACGTTCGGCAGTTACGTTTTGTAAAGCATACATCTTTTCACCTCTATGATTGTGACAGTGTAGGTTCACATTTTCGTGTGGATATACACAGTCCGACAATTATAAGACTAATTTTATTGCGGAGAAAAGAAAGATGTTGGAAAGAAATGAATGTATGCTAATAAAAGACATAACCTTTGTCTGCAAACTGGTAACATTGAATTGCTGCATGCTAAGTATGGCGGGAACTATGACGTCATATTCAATCAAGAGCGGGAGACTGTTGTCGCGGTAACGCCATGAAGCAGCTAGCAAACATTAAATTCCGTTTCAAGCTGTGCAACCGAGACCTGGAAATGGTGTTACAATTGTACAGAAATACTTGTTTGTCTCGTGTACAGATATTCAGATGGCATGAGCGACGTAAGAGTGATGTAAAATCCACTGAAGATTAAGCAAGACCGGGTCATCCAATTTCAGTGCATGCGGAAACATCGCATCACAAAAGTGAGACAATGTCTTACAGAAGATTGTTGCGTGACTGTAAGACTGTTAGCAGAAGAGTTTGGTGTAATCCAGGAAACAATTTGTGTGGCATCTTGGTTTGTGCTCCATTCGTTGTCTGACCAACAAAAAGATGACCATGTTCACTATGCAAGGGACATCCTTGAAACTCCTCAAAGGAATAGAAATTTTGTAATTTCCATTGTAGCAGATTACCAAATATTGTATTTTCAGTATGAAACAACAGCAAAACGGCAAAATGCTGAATGGAAATCACCATCATCTCCAAAAGGAAAAATAAATAAATAAATAAATTTGTTTGCAAAAGTCGAAAGTGAAGACAGTGCTGTTTTGTTTTTACGCCAGTAAAGGGTTATTCACCATGATTTTCTCTTAGAGAGATAGACCATCAATGCAAATTATTATGCGAGTGTTTTAGAACATTATGGAAAGGGATTCAACGTGTGCGACACGAGACGGTTGGTTCCTGTTTCATTACAATGCACCTGTTTACCGGGCAATAGCCGTATAAATGTTTTTGACTTGAAAGCATTCGCCCGATCTATCCCCTTGTGATTATTTTCTGTTTCCCAAACTGAAGTTACTGTTAAAAGGACGAATCTTTGACGATGTTCAAAACATCCAAAGGACTGTGACATCAACTCTTCGGGACATACTGCAAACCGATATGCAGAGGTCGTTCCAGTCGCTCCTTGTATCGATTCAGAAGAAATGTGCCTTGAAAAAGGGGTACAATTCAATTGTCTTGTTTTTATTTCATTCAATAAAATCAGTGTCATTATATAATTGTCGGACTGTATATTAATTTCTTACCATAAAAATAATGAAAATATTCCTTATTAAATACCACAAATGATGGTGAACAGAAAAACAGTTTTGTGCTATACCAAACATTGGTAAAACACAGAACTGAAGTTCAAGATTTAAAATACCTTATTACCAAAACCATAGAATTGACGGATAGAACATAACATTCCATGTTTTTATTTATTTATTTATTTATTTATTTATTTATTCATTCATTGACCACCTTTATTTGCAATATTTCTATCTACTACGACCAATAAACATAGCTTACGCGCCTTTGCCGTGGGAGACCTGGATTCGATTCCCGGCGGGAGCTCATGTGATTCGGGTTCTACGTTAAGCTGTAGATACACGTCTCATATACAGTAGCTTCGCTGCTTAACGGGACACTAAACTTAGATTTAATCTAAGCGTACAAAATTATAAGTATATATAATCCTCATTAAACTGATAGACTTGCGGAAGTCTGTAGCAAATAATAGCCAAAAATAAAGACAGACAGTCGTATTGAGCTAGGAGGGATATATTATTGACCACATATGGAAGCAATATTGCGAACAAAATGTATTAAATGGTACATGGGGTCGCTGATTCGATCCCAGCTCACTATGCACAATTTGCATAGGCTATCTCGGGATTCATCCGTTTCTTCCCACTTTCTTCTTTCCACCATTTCATTCATTTAGCATCAACACCTTCTCCCTTACCTAGAAGCATAATCGTAGAACATCATTCCACATTTCAATCATTATCATCATCACCGTGTCCCTTACCGTTTAATAATCGTAGAACACTAAACTTTAAAAAAAAAGTGAAACTTTATGAAGATGAAGTTCAGTGTATCTGTAGTAACCTCAATAAATGTGTATGTACTATACGTATTTAAATTTTGTGGCCGATAGGTGAAGAAAAGAGTATTTTAATGGGAATATGAATCTTCATTTTGGTTAGGAGGACTGTACCATTAATTTTCTTGTAAAAGATATCACACATCTAAGATACACAAGATACCGTAACATGAAAATATAGGCAGATCCTTACATTATAATAAAACTTTATATTATAATGATGTGAAGTACGAAAAGACTAGTTTGTCATCAAAGATGATACCTAGACCGTTATCGTAAATTTGTTACACTTTCTGGACCTCTGGACCAGTGGTGATTTTTTTAGGATTTAGTTGCCGTATGATACACTACGAAGATAGATTGTGGAAGTCGGCCTAGAAGAAAAATTCTTTTGTTGAAGGTTTCTTTTCTGAAAATTTGCGAAATCAGCTTATCATCATTTGATGAAAAACTGTCTGATAGATCACTCATAAGTAGCAGAAAGTGTAACGATCCCGAAACATTCTAGCGGGACTCCAGAAAGCATCAATGGTAGAATTTAAAATGGTAATATGCTAAGTGCTATCAAATAAGTAAGATTAAACAGCTTAAGGAAATTGCCATATAATAATAAATGTAAAGGTCTAGTCCACTTGCGCAATAGAAGATGGAATTAACCGATTCAAAAGCTTTGGGACCAAAAGGAATATGTCAAGTTTGAAATGTTCTGAGTACATGTAACTGTGGAATATTTAATGGCTAGGTAGGGTAGTAGGTACCAAAGCAAGTATTATCCAGTAGAAATCCATACTACATATAATTCACATAATAGGGAACATAAACACTAGCAAACAAGAAAATAATAAATAAATAAATAAAAATAAATAAAACTTAATAAACAGTTCAGACCTAGAATGATAAGCTCTGACATTACCGTCTCCGAGTTTGGAACGTGGTTTGAAAATAAAATGAACTCTTTTAAGTTTTACTTACGTTCTACGGTTATGCTGGTTAGGCTAAAGGGGACGGTGATGATGAGAAATGAGGGCAATGGTGGAATGAATAAGTGGGAGGAAACGGAGAATCCGGAGAAAACCAACGCGCACAGTGTTTGTCCACCACAAAGTCCACTTGACGCAGGCTGGGATCGAACCAGGGACCCCGCGCAGAATGTGGTTTGATTTACGTTCTGTGTGCATTAGTGACCCAAATCGCTTCTGAGTTTGTCATTATTTTACAAGTAATTTTACTTATCAGATATTTATTATAGAAAAAGTAGTACTTAAAAAAAAAAAGACGAAGTTTGAGGGTCTCTGTGGGATGTTACATTGATGGATTAAAGATTAAACAATAATTACCGCACATATATTTCCTACACTGAGGTCTCTGAGGGATCCTATTTTCGATGCTAAGGGTTAAATCATTTATAATTATAGTAAACATAATTTCGTACGCTGTTTTATTATTAATTTGTATTTGGCTTCGATGCTTCTATTTAGTTTTGATGTTGAATCTAGCAATAGTTATGGCTGATATATTTCAGTTGGTAATTATTTTGAGTTTCTATATTGCCAACACTGTATGTATGTGAATGCTGTCTGCCTGTTGTCAAAAATTACAGAATACATATCCAGCTTATCAAGTTAAAGTATGCATATTTATGCACTTCTATGTACTAAAATAGTTATTTACCTGGAATGCAAAGTTTATTTATTATCTGCTGTAATATTTTATTGCTTTACTTTTCTAGGAACATCTTCAGGTACGATTTTTTAGTATATCAATGTTTGCGATCCAAAATAGAGGTATACTTCCCCGTAAATTAAGAAAAAATCTGAAGACTATAAAAAATAAGTAGAATGAAACTTTTCTTAACAATCACAACAATGTTTTTGTCCCAGCAAAAATGTGTGTTATTACAGAACAGAACTCTTCCTTTTACGTACACACTTATATATGGACACGTAGGTCTCTCCTCCCCTCCCCAAATCATTTTAGTAACATTTTCATAACAGTTAAAAATTATTATCAGTATTGGCACAGAAAGGCTCACACCAGAACCCTATATTCCAGAGCCTAACCGAACAGAAATAAAAATTGCTGTAAAGAAATTAAAAGAAATTCAAATCTCCTGGTGTAGACAAAATTCCGGCTGAGTTATTTTAGTTGGAGGGGAAAATTTGTGGAACAAGATACACAAACTCATTCTCCTTGTCTGGAACAAGGAGGAATTGCCACAAGAGTGGAAAAAAATCAATCCTTGTTCCAATTTACAAGAAAGGCGACAAAACTGGTTGTATTAATTATGGAGGCAATTCTCTTCTGTCAACATCCTATAAAATCCTGTCAAACATTCTGTTAGCAAGATTGTCCCCAGCAAGAATTATTGCACATTATCAGTGCATGTTTACGAGAAATCGATCTATTCATCAGATATTTACCATTCAACAAATATTTGAAAAGAAATGGGAATATAGTACCCTGGTACCTCGATAATTTTTGATTTTAAGAAAGCCTACGACTCGGTTAGGAGGGATACATTGTTTAACATTCTTACAGAATTTGGAATACCGAAAAAGCTAATTAGATTAATTAAGATGTATTTAAATGAATCTCAATATAAAGTCTTAGTAGGGAAATACTTGTCCACAAGCTTCCACGTTGAGAATGGCCTGAAAAAGAGATGCGTTGTTACCATTATTATTCAATTTTCTACTAGAATACGCTGTTAGAAAAATGAAAGATAGCAACCAGGGTCTAGAGTTGAATGGTCTCCACCTGGTTATGGCGTATACTAATGGTGTAAATCTGATAGGGGTAATAGGAGAATATTAGAAAGAAATGCAGAGGTTCTATTAAACGCTTGTAGGGACATAAGTTTAGAAGTAAACGCAGAGAAAACTAAATACACAAAAATTCGCCGGGATAGTAATACTGCAAATTATAAATGCGTCAAAATATAAAATAATACTTTCGAGTAAGTGGATACTTTCAGATATCTAGAATCAATCGTAACAGACCAAAACTATATCGACGAAGAAATTAATTATCGACTGGAAACAGAATATTCGTATTATTATTCGGTTCAAAATCTTTTATCTTCGCGAATTTTGTCGAAGAATTAAGCTTAAAATGTATAGAACGATAATCATGCCTGCTGTGCTGTTGGCTGCAAAACATGGTCGTTTACTTTGAGGGAAGAACGCAGACTGAAAGTATTCGATAATAAAATCCTGAGGCGAATATTCGGACCCAAAAGGTACGGGAATAAGGGATGGCGGATACATTATAATGAAGAACTGCATAATTTATACCGTTTACTGAACATTGTTAGGGTCATCAAGTCTAGGAGGGTTAGGTGGGCAAGTTATGTAGCCAAAATGAATGCATGTAGGAACGCTTTCAAAATTTTAAAGGGAAATTCAGTCGAGATATGACCATTAGGAAGACCTAGGCTAGATGAGAGGTCAGTATTAAGATGGATCTCTCAGAAAATGGATACAAAGTAGGAACTGGATCTAGTTTGGTTAAGGACAGAAGTCAGTGGAAAGCTTTTGTGAATGCGGCATTGAACCTGCGAATTCCATTAGCCATAAATAGTTACTTAGTTATTAGGACAAAAAATATTTTCTGCAATGTGAGAATAAATATCTGATTCTACACAATAGAGAAAACAGCAAATTTTGAACAGAAGTTAGTGTTCACAAGATGTACACTGCAAATAACTATTACAAACTTTTCGGTCAAGAAATTCATAAATCGCGAACGGTTACTAAGTTCTGTCTACATAGTCACTATGTAATAATAATATTTCGTGTCCTTATTGTGTTTACTATTCGCAAAGTCATATGTGAATTAAGAGATCTTAACAAGGGATGATATATGCTTGAAGAAAACAACTACACGTGAAGTATTGTAGTACACGCTCCTATAAACTCATTCTCCAGTAATTCCAGTATTGAATAGTATTAGCCTATATTTACCCATTTATAGCCAGTGTACTGGCTGTGTACTGCGTATAATTATCGCATAAACTGTGAGAAATCTATATTTGTGTAACTTCCTTGTAACGGATACCTCTTACTTACGGACATAACCCATTTGTGCCTGTTTCCCTGTAATCAGAATAAGATATTCTGAGAAAGATACCTGAAGATATTCTCAGAAAAATAAGAGAAAGAAATGTTGCAGCAGATAAATAAACTATACATTTCAAGTGGATCACCATTGTATTTTATTCATATTTAGCTTGCTTAGTAATTCTAAAGATTTTTTTTTAAAAAAAGCTAGTATTATTTAGAAGAGAGTGGTGTGATATCATAGCTTATTTGATATCTTATCGTCCGTCATTTATTTGTTACGAAGAATGTAACGTACGAATTATTATTGTTTTTAAATATTCCCTCTACACACAGAGGTCTGCGGAAAGTAGCTGGATGAAAAAAAAAAAAAAAAAAAGAAACAGACAATAACTCCAGTTGATTATTCCTTATTAAAATATGTTACATAATCTGCTGTGGATTCAAATGAGACACATTTTTGAATTGCTGTATTTGTTTACTTGCACATGAAAAGTCTCAGTTTTTGTACTGATGACACAATAGACATTCTATAATCATATGAAATCAGTTAAAGACAGAAAGAACGTCCTGATTAACAGCCACTCTGACTTTTGGACTCACATTTTTCATCAGCTGTTCGAATGGTTTGCATTGAATTGACATTATTTTTCGGGCTAGTTTTTCCAGACGTGTTTATATATATATATATATATATATATATATATATATATATATATATATATATATATATATATATATATATATATATTGCGTCTTTGCGCAAAAACCGCCCTCTCTCCCGGTCCAGCAGCTGCTGCGTCCCTATTGCATAGTGAGAAGAAGCTAAATCAGGCTAAAAGATGTAATCACCATTTGGATAGTTTTCTTTGATAAATGGGATAACTCTATTTCGAATACCTTCATTTTGATATATGTTTCATGGTATATATATCATTTTGATATATTATATCGTTAATTACACCCATTGATTGCTTATGAAAACATGGCCGAGAAATATGACCTTTTCTGCTTATTGCCATTCAGATGAGTAGTTTTTGTGGAAATTTAGTTTTGAACTTAAATTTTACGGATTCACGGACAGGAATGTGAGCAGATTCAAAGTACGACATGTCTCCACTAAAATCATACCCATTCATATCAATGTATTTCATCATCCATTATTATGTTCCTATCATCATTAGAGGTACGAAACTCGTCCCTGGCAATTTTGTTCAGAATGACTTTTTATTTCTTCTTTTGTTTCTCACCTGCATATGGAGCATCTTTTTTTGTCTTCCTTTTGATCCCCAGTTCCAATATCCACTTCCTCATAACATCACGACTCACTTTTAATGCACGTGCAGCACTTGAAATCGTACATTCGTCGCTCGCATCCATCAGTGACACAATCTTCTCTTTGATTTTTTTTCGTCATAATCATTTTTTCTTTGTTAGCCACTTTTTTAAATTGAAATCCCACCTTTGATCCTTTTTAATGTTCTGTACACTGTTACACGACTCAGTCCTTCTTTTGGAAAGTGCTTCACGACATCAGCGTCAGAGATTCCTGCATTCTTCAGCACGAAATCTCGAACACGAGTCCGATAGACTTCCGCTTTCGATGGCTGCATGTTTCCCGTTGACTGTCTCCTCAGTTGATACTGCCTGTAATCGCATAACAGAGGGCATAATATATGAAACAGTGCGAACAGCAGTGTGCTCAGATGTGTGTGTCATGAGTAATATGCGTTCAAAATAGTGTCTCATTTGAATCCACAGCAGATTATTACTTGTATTGATGACGTTAATTATTTAGTTTCTCATATAAAAATAAGCTATATTTATGTTTCATCCTGATTATAGAAGATAATCGTAAAAATTAGAACTTGAATCATCCAGTTTTGGTTGAAAATGTTCATAAACTTTGGTTTTTAATTAACAGTCTAGACACGAGTGTATATAAATTTCTATATATTACAAAGAAATCCTTTATATTGTAAGATACGAAATCGGGAAGTGTACAGAATTATTTGTATTTAATTATTTGAGCTATATACGTACATTTCTAAGTATATAATGTTCAACAGTAACATATAATACATATAATGGTAGTTTATTTTGTGAGAGTTCCAGGAAAATCGCGAATTTTCTACAAGCTTGAGAATTAACGATTCTCACTTCTGGAATTTATTTTTCATTGTGTAATGTTTATCAATATCAACATATGTTGTGTTATCAATATATGTTGAGTGTTATAACAATTTCTTCTGTAGTTTAATGATCTTAAGTAATTTGAAAACTCTGTACTTAGCATGCATTGAAGACTTGCTTCTGGAAAGAAATGTGATAACTGTTAGTTTTTGTAGATGCTAAGGCTATTCGTAACTAATGTCCGTAGGTACAGCAATCTGTGCGAAAAGTTGTAGCGACAGGAGTAAAAAGCAACGCTGGATATCAAGTATCATCCGGAGGGCAGAACATCGTCTCAACCGTTATACCTAAGTCAAATACCGTTGTAATTGAAAATCTTGCGGCCAGCACCTCCGAATCCCAGCTACGAAAGATGTGCCAAGGAGTTGGCCAAATTGAAGTGAGTCTATCTGTCAGTGTTTCTGTGCCTTGGAAGTGAATGTGAGAGGGAGTATGCAGCATGTATGATTCTTCTAATCTAATGCATGATTCACACTTGCCTAATGCAGATGCTTGAAGTGCGCTACATCATTTGCTTGCAATTCTCAAAATGCTTTTTTCTGCGTTTAAATATTCATTGATCTCTCTTTTATACGCTTTTATGCTTTCATATAGTAGACTTATTGTGTTCATGCTTTCATTATGTTTGTAACTTAGTTGAAATGTCAGTCCATGGTTTGTATAAGTGGGCAAAATATTTGTTTTTGTTGCAACTATCAGGTACGCGAGAAACGTTTATGAAGATACGTTTGGTCTTTTTATAGTTACATGAGAATGACACCACACACATATACGTACACAAATCAAGGATGAAATTATGTACAGTTTTATCTAAATTCCCACTGCACGTACATCTCAATACACCTGTGAGTTTGATTTTGGTTTTACATTTAGTAATTCACGATGAACTGGCAACAGTACATCTTTCTAACAGATTAATGCAGACATGAATGCCTAAATATAAAAAGTTCGTTACATATTAGTGCCAATTATTAAAAAAAAAAAAATAAAAAAAAAAAAAAAAAAAAACAGTATTCAGATAAAATGTAGATGAGTGGCTTCTTTTGTACTAACCTATTAACTGTCGAGTTTTTAAATCCAGCACAAAATCAAAAGTAGAGAACACTTGAAAGGTATTTTTATTCATTTATTTATTTTAAATATCGAAAATGTTGTTTCCGTTTATTGAAATTACCTCACAAGAGGTTAAAAGTAAAAATCACATTTTCCTCATACTTGTTGTGCTGAAGTTATTCATAGTCGTTCGTGAAGAATTTTGTTAGGAATGCAAAAAGTTTATTATCAGAATAGAATTGTAATTCTCTTTGATCTTTTTTTACAGAGTCTGCAAATGATTCCGAAGCAGCGTCGAGCTGTTATCAAATTTAACAATGTCAACTCCGCAGCGACATTTTATCAGCGTTACCAGCGAAAGATAGTCGATTTATCTCTTATATCTGTAAAATTTGCTACTCAGTGAGAGAGCAAATGCTGGGAAATAGACAGAAAAAGTATACAAATATGTAAGTCCTTCAAAAATTTGAAGGTCGTAATCATTTAAATGTATTGTAACATGCCAGAAGTTGGGAGCCCTGGCATGACATCATTGGTCATCTTATTCCTTTAAAGCTGTTATTATTGAAAGAATGAGATCCAGAACATTCACCACCAGTTTGCAAACGACAGTTCAACCCAGTATTATCGATTCAAAAGAAAATGTTATTAACATTTTGATAATTAAAGGGTATTAACGCTGAAGGAAGATGAAGAGTAGATATGTATGAAATATCTTATTTAGGACTGTTCTACAAGAATATTTGAATTTGGAAGTAAAGAAATAAACAGGAATATGATCACAGTCATTGAAATTGTTAGAGCGCATAACTTGATATTCTAAGAAAAATAATTTTCTTTGTGTCACATAGTGATAAATCGAAGTATCATTGGTACGTGAAGAGTTTAGAGCACGCCATCCACCGTTTTGAATGTAGTTACAACAATCGACTTTATGCAGTAATGCTCTCACGTTTGACAAACTACTTTGTGATTAAATCATGTTTGAGCGCTCAATAATACAAGTACAAACCAGCAGATAAGTACATAATGTGATCACAACATGGATTAATTTTTAGTATGGAGATCGTGTTCAAGGTCGAGAGCTCGTAACAAGTTCAAGCTCTATAAGCAATTGTTGAAGTTGTATTTCGAATATAAAATGGTAAATTTTCCGTACTGGTACATGCCATCCCATGCTTTTATGAGAAGTGGTGTAGAAATTTTGAGAAGACAGCATCAAAACTATAATAGGAAGGTTTTGTTTTGGGATAGGGGTTTGATTTTTTTTAAGCGGAGTCAGTAAGCTCTCATTAGCATTGTTAGTATTCTGTTTCGTGTTTGTATGACTGCGGTATTAATAGATTATTTTACTCTGACGAGGGTAGAAATTCCAGAACTCCATAAGTTTATTATATTATTTTCAATCTAGTACAGATAGATTCTCCTGATAGGATTAATTATAAATATAAAATGAACGTAAGGACAGTTCTAGTACATCACAATTTAGAATAAAGGTGTTGTCAGTTATACTGTTGATAGGGGCGTTAACTCGGTATTCTGCGGTAAATTGAAAATGGTAAACACTAAAATGTGTAATATGTTATATTCGCATTACGCAAATCAATTTCCATGTACAAGAATTTACGGATGCACATTTTATTTTCTTTAAATACGTGACGATCAAACAATGTAATATCAAATTGCGCTATTACATTGTTATGAAGCGTTTTTTTTTTTTTTTTTTTTTTTTCAGTTAATTTCAATTTTTGTATATACTCTCACTATCTGACATGGACTATGTTCCTCTGACTATGGCCTACAAGGAAAACTATATATGATGCACCAGATGTAAAGAATATTCTGAGTTTTTAGCTGAATATTGTTTTCTTAAGTTGATGTTAGGAAGAGAGGGAAATGCAAAACAAGCGTAATGTTAAGACGTCAGAGGAACAGCAGAGAGAGATTGCAAGAACAGTTGTACCATTTAGATTGTTTAACATTCGACCAGAAGACAGTTTTTTTTTTTTTTTTTTTTCGTCCTTCGTTCCTGGATGATTTGAACTTTAAATTAATTTCTAGAACATTTATTTATTCTAGCACTTGGTACTCGCTTATCGTCATAAAGAGGATATCTCATCTTGTTAATCCATTTAGATTCTTTCTTTTTAAATTTTTAATCACTTAATCATGATAGCTAGGAAGGGAGAACGTTCTTAGTTTTAAATTAAGTATATTAGAAAAGAGCATGAATCCTGAGGGAGAAAGTATAATGTTAAATGATTTTCTGCTCTTCTTAATTATGAAATGTAAAAATTACAATATTCAAGTTAGTTCCCTATTAAAGTACGATTGGACGCGAAGAGAAATATAGATATGTATGACTAATATCAGAGATTGAAACGCGCGCTTCATGAAAGAAAGTGAGATAAAGTAAAGTAAACATCGTATCTGAAACGAAGTCACACTACGCAAAGATAATGTTTACAAATGTTGAGTCATAGCTATAAATTCCGTAGTTTTTATGAATACTGTTAATATTTCGAAATCTGTGTTGATTCCTACTTCTGGGCTCAAAGTGGAGATTAGAAACAGCAGTTTCTTGTGTGAAAACCGTAAATGTGCCTCTTCAGCATGTTTTATTCTCGCACATCAAAGAAGTAAGTTGGCATCTGATTCTTTTCATAGCAGAAATTTCCATCCGTCTTACCTCCTTAAAATCTTAATCCTTTCCTTTCTTTACCTTAGAGAAAGGAACCAATCACAGTTGTCGTAACATAGCAGCATTAATAAAAATTATACGATTGACAAGCTAATAACATTCCGTAAGTTTAAATATTAGGCTTGAGTAAATTTTTCATATAACTTAGCACTTAAGCAATATTTGCGTCAGTCCATAACAAAGGTCCTTTTTTACTTTGTTTTATTCATTTACTTGTTTATTTTATTATCAATTTGGTAGAACACGAAGTCTGTCTAAACATGAAAAGGAAAAATTTTGATCATCCGCTATTTGTACAATCCGCGGCAAAAAACCTGCAACATGAGAATGTAAGTTTATTGTGATACTACGCCTAACAGCACAGGGAATCAACATAACGTCTAAGTGGCACGAATCACGCCAGGATAAACCTCGGCGTCCTCCCGTGAACACTTATTTTGGAGCAAAAGACTTCGTTATTTCACAATAAACTTACATGATTATGTTGCAGGTTTTTTGCCGCTGATTGTACATTTTTGAATTGTATATCTTGAAAGTTCAAACTCCTATGTTGTCATTTTGTTTTTTGAAAAATCGAAAAGTTTTATTTCCTTGGTATAGCCATGCAGTTAGAAGACTAAAATTACCAGAAATCGTTGATTTCGTTATGAAATCAAAGTGAATCTCAAGTACTTTCCTGAGTGTAAAAGTATACGACATAGATGCCTGGAATTTTTAAAGTGATGTAGTGGTCCGAATCTCACGAAACTCAACAGGAGTTCAAAGTATTCGTCCGCTGTCTTCTCACACAGCAGTACATTTGTCCATCTTAAGAGACCAGGTTCTGAATCAGTACTTCCAGTGCTTTGTATACATACATAAAATTTCTCCACTGAAAGCTTGTAGCGTCTTCTCGTCACCATCAAAGTTGATCCTGTGTAGTTTTTCCCTAAGTCTTGAAAACAGAAATTCGTCGCCTAGTGCCAAATCTCGCGAATAGGGGAAGATGTGGAATAGAGAAATAAGGTGGCCGCACTTTGTTTTGAGCGAAGAAGGGAAATATCTGAGCAGCGTGTTTAAGCTGACATTGCTGTAATGAAACAAGGTTCCACGAAGGCCTTTAGTCGTCGTTTGCTCAAATACTCAAAAACTTCGGTAAGGCAGAGCGTGTGTGCTGACCTGCAGTCACTGTTTTTTGTTTTGTTTCAACAGGAATCATATTCACAAGACAACATCTTGAGTAAAGCAGCAGCTATCTTGGTTCCCACACTCTGTGGACGTCGAAAATCTGCGATTTAATTCTTGCATTGATATTAATTGACGTTTCCTTTCTTGATTAAACTGGCATACGTATTAGAACAAACAATGGAATTAATGTAAGTCGAAATAACATAAAGGTGAAAAAGTACTTGCGTAAGAAAACAGAAGCACTATTAAACATTTGTGAAAAGATAAAATAGCACTAACAATCGTTTGAGGATGTTTGAGGATATTCATTATCAACTTAGAGAATAAAGGGAAATAAATGTGGTGTCGGTCATGTTTATAAATATGGCATTTTTCCCCTTCAACTTAGATGAGAATAACATGATAGCCTCGAAAGCTGGATAACGTTATCCTATCTTTTCATACTGTTTTGTCTGCAAGTGTCGTGTAAGTACGTTAGCGTTGGAAATGTGCATACAAGATTATGTTCAATATTACCGACAATCCGATCTTCATTTTCTTTTGTTTCTGATAACTTAGATCTTCAAGCAGCAGCAACGTTTTCAAGAGTCACTCCTGGTTTACTTGTGGATTCAGACCTTGTCCACAGTGGGAATTCTTAGTTATTTTTGAAAGTCAAGAATTCGCAAATGCTTCTAGCAGGAACAACCAATGGCATCTAAGCCCGCTTTGAAATTATGTTATCGTACGAAACTGATCTCTAATCAACTCCATGTGGTGACTGTGTAACTGACACGTATTTCTTGCAAACACGAGTTTGTCAGAGCATGGATAAACTTGTTCCAACAGGAACATACTTTTAAATGTGAAGTCACGAGTTGCAAAGGGAAATTTGTATTATTTATTATATTTCAATATTTACTCTAGAATCTTCAATGTGATGATCACCGAGATACTTGTGACTATCAATTTGTATGCACAGTAAGTAATACGTAAATAGTCGAAGTAAGCATTTACTGTAACTTTTATCATTGGAATTTCTGTTACGTTCATTTCAGCATAAAAGAAAGGAGTAAAATCTGATTTGTTACAGAAATTTTGAACGATGCATCTTATATTAGAGTTTATTATTTAGATGAAGAGTCCTAAAATGTATTTATATTGTTGCACTGTATAATAAACATTGCACTATATGCTTTTTTTCAATATTAAAACTTTTTTTTTTTTTTTTTTTTTTTTTGTTTGTTTGGTTGGTTGGTTACGCATTTTGTGTCGCTCAGAATTAATTGATCGATTTTCTTCCTTTCTTTTACTGACTGCTTACTAGAGCTTGAACTTCGTGATAGTTTGTAATAAAAGTGATTGACGTTTAGATAAAATTGATTATGGAGTTGCGTTTTTGTATGGTGCTTTTTTTTGAGAGGTCGCAAGGTCGCATTATTTCAAACTGCTAACTACGAACAGTGGTTTGCATATCTGCTGGTTTGTAAGTCGTAACCTTGGGATGAAAGGTGCAATATACTTTCAAGAATCACATGAACTGATGAAATAGTTAAATAGACTGAGACAGAGAAATAATTAAGGAAGAGATTATTAATATTATTATATGACAGATGTTAAAAAAATATTATATTGTGCTTAATAATGAATGTGGTTTCAGTAACTGGAAATGATAATAAAACCAGAGTAAGAATATCCGCATATGTTTTAATGCAAAATTGAAGATGATTCCTTTGAAGAGCAGTTGTATCAGCTATTTTCTGTTTATAGAATCTTAGTCATATGCGTTTTCTTGTGAATTTTTTTTCCAAAAAACAATAACCGTCAAAGACTACTCTTAAGATATTTCTTTTTTAGTCTGGTTACTAATTGATCATTTGATTAGTATTATTTCTAGTAATCTTTCTTGCATCTAATGCTAAACGCTAGTGTGGATTGCGGCAGGTTTGTATACTGCCATTTTTTTTCTTTGAGAGTTCCTAGAGGTATAACAGTTGAGGTACTGATTCGAAAATGTTTACAATTAATTGTGATATTAACTGGATTTTAAAATATTTATATATTTCTTTATATCAAGGAAAGTGTCTTTATGCAGCCATTAAAAGTAATTTAAGCAAATTTTAATTGCATTTATAATTAGGCATTGTAGTCATGTAAATGATTTCTTTTTATAATGTGAAATATTAACAATAGTTTGTGCAAATTTATTTCGTAAAAAATATGTCTTTTTATGACTTGTAATTTATTACTCAGAAGAGATGTTGAAAACAATGCACCGTGAAGTTAAATAGTCGGTAAATTATTGATCTGTTTACGTAATTAATAACTCATTGTAACTGTTCAGTATGTACTGCAAAATAAGTAATGAAACTTAGTTTGTGTAACTTAATTGTTATACCTCATAGAGAAATCTCAGCGTAACTGTGAAATTACATGCCTTCCAACAAAATAATAAGAAAACATTTTTCGTGCATTTTAGAGAGACTGTACCTCTCATTTTACAACTCATGACGCGTAAGTCCTTTAGCATGCAGACGGTAGTAGAGTTCTGTTAATTACGTATAGTAGAGCGTACATATATTCGTTAATTATGCTTGAATGTAATGCATATGATCGATTTGTTTTCTCGTAAGTTGTTCCTTTCAGACTATGTGCTGAATCGAAAGTTTTTAAAAACTAAAGTGTACTACTTATTTTTCGTCTCTGAATTGTGCTGAACACCAATATAGATATCCTACTAATCACTATATAGTAATAATTGAAGATTATAGTATTACAATAACATTATATGTATATGTTGCCTTCAAAATAGCAGTATGGATCAAATATCATGGATCAAATACTATTGCAGCTGCAGGATTGAGGATTGAGAAGGTATTTTATTACAGCAGTATCTGTCTTTGATGAGTATTATTTGTGATGTCTTCTACAAATTAATATTTAGCCAATATTTTGTACAAATGTAGCTTACTTATCACATTCTATTGTATCAACCAAACTACTCTAAATTATGTTGATTGTTTCTAGTTTCCTTGAAAGAAAAATTTGTCCAGGTTTTCCATTATTTAGTCTAAGAAGAAACTCTCACAGTATTTTTAAAGAAATATTTCTTGTCGTTTTTTAATAGCCAATATAAGGTAAACAAGCTATTTTTAATTCTTTCCAGTTTTTTATACTAATTACGAAAGGTATTTTGAAACTTTTGCCTTGTATTTGAAGGTGAGGAAATTTGGGCATGTTTAAGATAGCGTGAACTATTCACGCACTTTTAAGCAGTGAAATACTTTGGCATGAATAGTTTTTGTTGAAAGGAACATTTTTTCTTTCTTTCTCAAGAATGTTAGCATCTGTACATACAACGTTGTTTTTGAGAAGATATATTTTTTTAAGCGTTTCTACAAGTAATAACATTTATGTAAATACTGATCTCATGTAGAGGTTGGGTATTATTATTATTATTATTTATTGCATCGTTGTCCTGCTGAAGCCAAATACACTTTATATCTTATCCTGTGAAAATGACTGTTGCCTAACTGTGAAAAAGATACGTTAGTAAGTTACTTCGCTTCAAAGCGATAGCTTTTACATTCGAGTTCATAAACATACAGGAACCACACACAACATTCATCTGTCTACTCATAGAATCCATTTGTATATAGTATAATGCTATGTTGTAATTATTGCCTATGTGCCATATAAATATTACTCGGATCTTTTACACAGTGACGGTTATAAGGTACAGGACGCCGTGAGATCCGCCAGGAAATACGGTGACTTGTATACATTACATAAATGAATTACATAGTAGCACTACTTTGTTAAATGAGTGCTGTCACTTTTACAACTTGAAAACAGCGCGCTCGCGCGCGCGCGAGAGACAGTGAGTCAGAGTAAATTCAATGTTCCAATATATGACGTGAGAGTAAATAGTTGAAGTCGCACGTACGCATGACATGACCTTACTTTAAAATTAATTTTTTACCGGATTAGTGTTTCTTGAAGTATATGTTTTGATTTTATAAATATTTATATAAGGAGATATCACGAAACAAAAATGTAACCGTTATATACACCATATACAACACACAGCAAACTTTTTTCAAACATGCTTTGTAGTCTGCACTTGCTTCTGAAAATTATTACTTGCTCTTCCGAAGTGATCACTTATTCTTTAGCATCAGAAGTTTTGATGAATGAATCAATTGTTCGAATGAGTTTTATATATATATATATATATATATATATATATAATTACCCATGTCAATGTTATAAGTTCTTGTTTCGTAGTAGCTTTTATGAAGAAAACTTTGATTACCTACTTTTCTGCTGTAGATGAAGCTTGCAACACTGTTGTATACTGAGTTCGATCTTCGCTTTCCCTTTTAAGCGTTTTGATAAATATGGGAAAAAGAGGGCCTTCATTGTGCTTTCAAGTTTTGCTCCTTAATTCTGAAGTGTACATTTCTTGTACTTACCTGTATTTAAATTTGTAAAAAGCTGCACACTTTCCGTAATGTGGTAGATTTTCAGTATCCAATACGTTTGAATATTCGAAGGATAAAAGCTACTTTTTTTGCGAACTATTACTAATACGTGGATATGAAGGAGCACCCACCGAGTGAAAACTCAGGCAAGTGAAACATGTGACGACTGAGAATCGAACCCAGGTCTCTGGTTTCCCGATTTAGTGTGCTAACCACTACGCCATCTATGACATTCTGTCAAATCATACAAGTGGACGTAGTGTCGAGAAAAAATCGGTTAATTCCTCAATTTCTCACAAATAACAACCATTCACTTATATGTGTTATTCGTTGTCGTCTTGATTAGGCTTAACAACTGAACTTTGAATACGTTGAAGTCATTAAGTATTCAACCATCACATGCTGATCCATTCATATAAATCTTTATCTATGTTCATATGATGTTTTGGTTCCCATCAGCCTACGGACTTCCTAAGTGGTTCGTTGCCGTAAAGACGAATTCATACTACATAGTTAATCACGGCCAAAACAGTTTTACCCACAATATCTATCTTATAATCCTGATTTGAAAGCGTAAGTAAAACAAAAACTATTCATGCTGTTCCATGTATAGTACTTGGGTAAAATATACTAGTGTGACACGTTGGGCTCGCTAAGTACAAACAAGAAGCTGCAGAGATAAACCATGTTAAAGCAGTGAGGTTTTTACCTGTACGCTGTATAGATACGCCGTACAACGGTTAAATGTATTAATCGGTACACTATTGTATTTGCCTTCAGTCAAGAGAAGCTGTCAAAATTTTAATCGAGATTTTTACCAATTATCTATGTCGTATTTCTTACGTATTTAATTGATACGTATGTTATGCTAATAAATAAATGCAGCCTATTTTGTTAAGATAATCCTTAAGTCATAAGTGAAGAATTCATGCATTTTTAAAGGTAATATGAAGTCTGCATGTTGAAGGACTGAGAGATTAATCTCAGACACTAAATTGAATTGATTATTTGTTTTCAAAATGATAAGTATACTATTTATCTTTTCTAATAATTACCTGTAGGATTATATATGATTGCATTTACCAACAAAAAAACTTCATGAAATATTTTAAAATATTTAAATATGTATTACACACAAATCTAATTATTTTTTATGCTTGACGATCTTCATTTTCTAGAGATGCTTTTTCAATGATACATACTAATCTAATATTTGATTTTTTAAAAAAATTAATTGTTATTTAAGAAAAGATATATCTTATTTTCAAATTTGCCTTTGTTTTCAAACACTTTTTCTTTTCTTTTTCACAATTTATGCAATTACAAAACTTGTATTATATAAAATCTGTTCCCTTTGTAAACAACCTGTATCTACATTTACATCTACCGAAGTTTCATTGAGGTAAACACAGAGATGAGGAGATTATGAGGTAAGTGAAGCTATATGCTTCTTTTTATTTTATTTTATTATTTAAACATCCATTTTGTTTTAGTAAATTTAAAAATTGCACTCTTTATTAAGAAATAATCAGGTTATTCTCAATATTGCATGTTTATACTTTTATACATATTGTCAGTACGAGGACTGTTTCGCATTATTGCTTAAAGAAATGATAGGATGTACATTAACTATGAGCATGGTGTACTTTAACATCGATTGCCTTACCTCAAAATTCAAGAAAGCAAACACCCTGAATATTGAGTTAAGGATTCATTGGGGCTAACTTGATACAGGATCGTAAAGGTCGCTATAAAGGTATTAAAGAAACACAAATCTCCAGTGTAGACGAAATTCCAGCTGAGTTAATTTTAGTTCGAAGGAAAAAATTGTGGAACAAGATTCACAAACTCATTCTTATCAAGAACAAGGAGGATTTGTCACAAGAGTGGAAAGACTCAATCATTATTCCAATTCACAGGAAAGGCAACAAAACTGATTGTAATAATTATCAAGGCATTTCTTTTCAAACATCCTACAAAATCCTCTCAAACATTCTATTAGCAAGATTGACCCCATATGCAATTGAAATTATTGGAAATTAACAGTTCGAATTTACGCGAAATCGATCAATATATATTTACAATTCGATAAATGCTCGAAAAGAAATGGGAATACAACACCCTGGTGCATCAATTATCTATTGATTTTATAAAGGTAACCAAGAAAGTTCTGTCGCTTTTTCACCCACCACCTTCGAACATAGTCCCCACCAGCATTGACGCCAACGTTGTGGAAGACCATGGATTCCATCGCGGTAGAACGTGGTGGCCCGTGGAGCGAAGCTGATATCAAGTACTTTTGCACCTCTACTAGGAATTTGAACTGGGCGTCCTCTTAAGATGATCGTCCAAGAAATGGAACAGGTGATAATCGGACGATGCAATGTCCGGAGGGTATGGCTATGTAGTAGTGTTCCCCATCCAAGGCGTAGAATGGTGTTCTGAGTCATCCTAGCCACGTGGGGCTTGGCATTGTCCTATAACAGGAGGACTCGTTTGCGATTCAGAAGTGCTGGTTCCAGATTTTTGAGTTTTTCTCGAACACAGCTTTACTTCTGACAGTTGCATTAATGCTCTGACCAGCTGGTAGCAGTTCCCGATGCACGATGCCGTAAGCAGTCCACTAAACACACAGGAGGACCTTCTTCTGGTGCAGTGCTGGTTTCGCTGTTTTGGAACCAGTTCATGAGATGCTAACCAATAACCAATGATTACGGCGCCGTGTAGCTTCGTACAGGACCCACTTTTCATCACATGTCAACACCCTGTCCAGAAATGGCTCATTCCTCAGACGAGACAGCAAAGAAATACAAGTGTCTCTCGCGTTGCCTTCTGGCCGGGAGTCAAATCTTGTGGGACTCATCACTCAACTTGTAGTGCTTCCCAAGTTGATGAAAGTGCTTCCGAATGGTTTCCTCATTCACACTAAATTGTACTCCCGTTCTTTACATGTCTGGCCGCTGTTCGCCTCAATTGCTGCCTGAAGATCTTCATTTTATACATGTGTTTGTTGGTCTTCCGGCACGTGGTGCGTCTTCGAGTGTTTCGTCACGACACTCTCACCACAGGCCTAGTATATCTTCCGCCCCGCTGCAGCGGCGTTTGACCCCAGTTTGAACTCGTACAGCATACACACCCTTGTGACATTCCGTGGAGGTTCCATATCACTCTGTGTTTACGCAAGTTCACGGTGTAACTGAACTGCCACAACCAGGTAGTATGTTGGATATACTCACACCAACAACTGACCTTCGCCTTATCTCCATTCGCATTCAGCCCACTGTGTGAGGGCCAATTGAACACAGACCTCTACAAAAAGCAACATAACTTTCTTGGTTATTTTTATAGAAACGATTACGACTTGGTTAGTGGGAGAGAAACATTGTACAGCATGCTTACAAAATGTAGACTATCGGAAAAGCTAGTTAGATTAATTAAGAGATGCTTAAATGAATCCCAAACTAAAGTTCCAGAAGGAAAATTCTTGTCCACGAGCTTTCACATCGAGAATGGCCTGAAACAAGGAGATGCGATGTCGTCATTATTATTCAACTTTGTCCTGGAATACGCTATAAGGAAAATTACCTACCAGAACCTAGAGCTGAATGGTATTCACCAGGTAATGGCGTATGCTGATGGTGTAAATTTAATAGGGAATGATGAGAGAACAATAGAAAGAAATGCAGAGGTTTTAAACGCTTGCAGGAACATACGTTTAGAAGTACATGCAGAGAAAACTAAATATATGGAAGTTCGTCGGGATCGTAATACGGCAAATTATGGATGTGCTAAAATATCAAAATCTTTTGTCTTCGCGAATTCTGTCGAGTAATTTGAAGCTTAAAATATATAAAACGATAATCATGCCTGTTGTTCTGTATGGTTGCGAAACATGGCCACTAACTCTGAGGAAAGAACCTAGACTGAAAGTAGTTTAGAACAAGATCTTGAGACGAATATTCGGACCCAAGAGGAACGGGAATGGGAAAACTTCATAATAAGGAACTGCATAATTTATGCCGTTTACCAAACATCTTCCCTGTAGAAATAGTGGAAAAAATTGCTCTTGGGCCTCCTTACGTGGACACTTAAATAAATGTTTAATGTTCATTATTATTATTTGATATGCATTTTGTTATTTCATTGAGTATCGGTATTGAAATTTTGGATGAAGAAGAGCGAAGTATACTAGTACCTCAGCTATCTGCAGTCCATAGGAAAAGTGCAGCACTGTATTGTAAAAGTCACTACTATATTATATTCCCCGGCAGGAAACGTCAAAGGGTTTAAGTCGACCATCCAGCGACTTTAAGTTGAGGGAGTATATTTAGTACATTGGTCATCTTTGTTACTGGTTTTCTTTTTCTGAATGTTGTACTTGTTTCATTTAATTAGCTCCACAGTTATCTTGACGATGTTTAGTCAAAACCTCGCCGTCAGCATCTGGTTTCTCCTATATTTACTTACCCAATTATTGACTGAGCTCACCGCCACTTGACTTCATTGAGTTACGTCAGTTGTGTCAGTTGAGTTACGTCATATATTACAAGGTAACCAAAAGAGTCCTTTCCGTTCTAAGAGCAGTGATAAACAAAGAGCAATACAGTGGACAGTATGTACCTTTAGGTTTTGAAGTATTCTCCATCAGCATCCAACGTTCCTGCAGCTGTACAATATCCTGGTAATAAAACTCGGCGGTTGTGAATGCAAAGAAATTGTGAATACGTTCCCTCATTTGGGAAGGATCACCCACGGAGGTGGTTGTCGTGTGAATGAAACAGGTGGTAATCTATTCGCGCAAGGTCCGGTGAATATGTGAATAGTGTCTCCCAGCCAAGCTACTGAAGGATCTCCCGAATCCTCTTTGTCACATGTAGCTTGGCATTGACAAGCAGAACCAGCACACTCTTGCGATTCACCATTGCCGCAACAATGCACGGTGCATCCTTTGCGACTGCTGAGAGGGGAGCTCAGCAGTTGATGGTCTGACCAGGTGGAAGAAGCTCGGTGGTCTTGAGCTGTGAAGAACAGAGTCACGTGGCGACAACCAATGTCTGGTACGCTTGGGAGTGTGTAGAGGATCCATTTTTCGTCACCAGTGAGCAAGCAATTAAAGATGAGTGTGTTCAGGTGCCGAGTGAGTTGTCACCTGTTGTTCCATGATGGCTGCCAACAATGTGTGGGGTACCTACTTGCTCTACCCATGAAGGTACAGTCTGTTTCAGCTGAAACATGAAACTTTTCTGGAAGTTAATCACACGTTAGAACACAGTCCTCCTCATTGGCCTCGTCATCCAACACATGTGATCGTCCACTGCGAGGTTCATCCGAAAGGCTCATATCTCTAATGGGATTTCTCGAACCAATGCTTGGCGATGTTTTCGATCACGGTATTCTCCGGAGGTGCCTAGCATATAAGGCGACTTGATGCAGCAACTGATTGATCCACTTTAAAGTCATACAGCAAGTTCACGCGAACAAGCTGCTTCGATAGCTCCATTTGCCTTCGACACTGGACGAGCTATGACTGCTGTGTGTGCACAACATACCTATATTACTGAAGTTCGATGGTTAGACTAACTCTCGATCGCCTGGCAGGCACGTGCGTCATTTCGTTTCCCGTCTGTGAGCGCATGAGTAATGGAACGTCAAAAAGGCAAGAACTTTTTGGTTACCTTGTACTATTATATTTACCATTTACTTCCAGAAGATATTTTCAGCTACTTATAGTAAAAGTAATCAATAGCTTTTATTGGGCTGATATACATTATTTCATAGAATCACTCAGGAAATTTTGACTACAAAATTGAACCAAAATTCTGGATTAACGATAGCCAGATAGAAGTACTTTCGTTGCTGACACTATAATACCAAATAAAGGTGCAGGATGATTATTTACCGGGCATATGAAACACATTGTAATACCTCAAATTACTTGCCGAGTAATATTCCTAAACAATCTTTCCTCTAATACCTCGAGTTAAACACTCAGTCACTCTTCCTCAGGGAAATTTATAGTTCTACACTGTTGAGGCACAAAATACAATGTGAAGATCGTGTTGTAAGAAGGACTTAAGTCATTGTGTGCCCCTGAAGAAGAGTATCGAAGTGTTTGGCTCGGAATATTGGGAGAAAGCTTTATTAGGAACATTGTTCAGTGAGTAATTTGAGGTACGCAAGAACAGTTCACTTTACTTTTCTTGCTTAATAGTGTTTCAGGGAAATTGTTATCTCGTTGAGTTTAAAAGTAATTTAAGATGAATATGAATAGTATTAACAATTCCTTGTATTTATTTCATGCAATCAACTCAACTGTCATGCTCTCAGCGTATGGGCAACCAGCTTAGAGGAAGACCCCTGATGCTAACCTGTTACAAAGCATTGTAAGGTACGTTCCATTAAGTTAAAATTACTAATAATCAATTTGAGTTGACTAAAGTATTGTTATTACTATTATTCGAAATGTTTTGAAAATCTATCTTGTAGATGTGTTATGTCAAAATCATGAAGATATTTTTCAAAAAATCAAATAACGTATTTATTCATGTTGTAAAGAGAAAATTTCATAGTAATTTTGTGTAGTTCTGTAAACCAAAATCGTGCAAGGTAGATAAAAAGCAAAACGAAAAACGCGATATATATATATATATATATATATATATATATATATATATATATATATATATATATATATATATATATATATATATATATATATATATATTGCAGAGAGGACCATTTATCTTGAACCTTTGTAACTTTTAATAGGTTCTTTATTTTTTTTTAAATACAATTTTCTTCCGTCCAAATATTAATAGAGGGACGGTGTTTGGCACTCTCTGCAATACCAACAGATTAACAGCGTTGCCAAGCTAACACACAGTTTTCAAATTAGATTACATAAGATGTTACAGATGTCAAATGTACACGTTAAGAAAAAAACTTACAATACCACCTTTATTCTCTGTTTACTAATTAAGGACGAACATCGAAAAGCAACAAAAAAAAATTCAGGCCTTTTACAACAACGCAAGTGAGACGGGCGGATTTCGAACAAATAGGAACAAGGCACACAGGATTGAAAGTTTGTCTTTCTTCAAAAAAGGTTTTAATTCGAAAAAGTGTTTATATAAGTGTCTCATCCAAGAACATGAATTTTCAATTGACATAAAGATCCCAATGCTGTTTACAGCAATTTGATATTTCAAACCGTCATGGAGATATGAAATCCATTGATGTAGATCATTGTACTCGTAAAATGGCGTATTTGTTGGAACTTTCAAAAACAATTGCTGCTTTCCTTTGCTTCCATAATATCACAATAAAGTTTCTGGTAGTTGTAATTACAACAAGTTCCTGGAATTACTTAATATTAATATGGTGTCCACATTCTGGAAAGTCAAGGAAACCGAAGAAAATACTTATAAAATCCGGGAAAATACAGTAGAATACTCTGAATCTCTTCAAAACTCTTTGTGGTTCGGATTCCACGTTAATCAGTAGGTCCCATCTCATATACCCTCGCTGCCGAAGAGGACGTTAAACTAAAAATCAAATCATATTGTACAGTTGAAATGGCGTTTTTTAAACCATGCTGTTTTCAGTCTATTAATGTTTCATAAATGTTATGTCAACACATTTTAATATTAATACATTTTGCAATTTGTAAATATATATATAGGGTGTTTCAAAACAACACCGACAACGTTTGGGAGGTGATTCCTGACACCAAGACAAGACAAAAAGTATAGACCAACCTGGGTGCACAAATGCTTCCTTTCGGAGTTATAGGCTGCCGAAAACATGAAAAACTGAACTTTAAAGGACCATAGCTCCAAAACTATGGGACCTACCGTAGTCGGGTCAAGACTTCACTTAGGAACTAATACGTGCACTATTCAAAAATACGTGTTTCAGAATCCTAAAGTACCTACACAGCAATTTTTGCAGAGGGAGTTTGGCTACGGGCATATAATTTGAAGTACTCACCAACTACCTCTATAAAAATTGTTGCCTAAGTACCGCAGGATTCTGAAGCATGGATATTTGGATAGGGCACATACTAATTCCTAAGTGAAGTCTTGACCCGACTACGGTAAGTCCCATAGTTTTGGAGCTATGGACCTTTAAAGTTCATTTTTTTCCATATTTTTGGCAGCCTATATCTCCGAAAGGAAGCATTTGTACACCCAGGTTGGTCTATACTTTGTCTTGCCTTGATGTCAGGAATCACCTCCCAAAAGTTGTCGATGTTGTTTTGAAACACCCTATATATAACGACAAACTTTAAGAGGTGATTCATCAAAATAAGAAAAGTTCATGTGGATCTATAACAAAAGGGCAAAGTTTCAGAGAGCTAGGGCTATCCAAAATTGCGAAAAAGCCAAATTTCAAGAGGCCCTATTTCGAATTCGAGAGATTGTGGATGGTGTCCTTATCAGCGTAAGGGAAGTCACGCATCCGCAATCCAAAAATGCATATTTTATTAATGTTCAATGAGTGTATAGATTATTCCCAGACATGCCATCAACCGAATTTTGAGATATGCTCTGACTTTATGATCGGTCCAAAGTAGACAAACGATAAGCTTTGATAGCAGTGAACACGGAATCCTTTGGCACGGTGTTGGAAATGTTAAGGATCGTGAGCAGCACGGTCTCTCGTACTCGGGAAAACGTGGTGCGGTGTTTTCTTTCACGCTTATAAGTGAAGAAAACGTGAAATATACCGTAACGAAATACATATTATCACACGTTATTCCGAACACAAAGAAACATGAAGATGCCCGTTCCTAATACTTCCGGCTCCCCTCCGAAAAAATTGGATGTTCAATGTTGTCAAGGTTTACCTCCTGCCTACTTTGCACCCTTCTCGAAATCTGGGTATATCTGAACACTCTATTGAAAACATATCTGAAAATTACACCTGTAGGGAATACGCTCTACATCTATTGACAATTGATGAAATAGGCACTTTTGGATTGTGTACGCGTGTCTTCTTTTACGCTGATAAGAACCACCATCCACAGTCTTTCGAATTCGAAATAGATCGTATTGAAATTTAACTTTTTCGCGATTTTGGACGGCCCTAGCTCTGAAACTATATACTTTTCGCTATAGGTCCATATAAACTTTTTCTCTTATGTTGATGTGAGGAATCACCTCTTACAGTTTGTCGGTATAGTTCATTAACACCCTGTATGTATATATATATACCCTATTTAAGCAGTACTGCAAACGTAACCAGCATTTCCTGTATCTCCGGAACGGCTTGAGATGTCAAATTTTTGTACACGGCATTATGATCTTTACATCCATTGAAAACCATCTGTGTGATTGGAGGACTTATCTAAGCACTTTCTCAAAATAAAGACCTTTGAAACAAGTCAAATTTTCAATCCCTTGTAATTTTGTTTGCATTTATGTAAAATATATAATAGCAATACTATAGTATTCGACACTAAAGTACTTAGAATGTGAATTGCTCTGTCCATCTAGCTCGCATTATTACTATTGTAGAACTCTCCAAAGTTTGGTTGTTTTTCGATGTTTGTAACACTGTGGCGTCCATAGTTTGTAACAGTGATATTGTGAGTTTTATTGAACATATAGGTTTGAAAAGTATATAATAATCTATCGTAATGCTATCTGAAAAAATATAACTTTATGTTGGATTAGAAACATTGTTAATCTGGTGGTATTGCAAAGTACGTCAAGATTGTCCCTAGCTCATAATTGCATAGCGCTTTTCTACTTATTTAATTTAGAAGAGGGTCCACCTTATATATACAGGGTGGTCGGAAACTCCACCGAAATACTTTTGGAGGAGGTTCCTTATACGAAATGAAAGGAAAAAGTTCTAATAAACATGGGTCGAAAAACGTCTCCTTTCAGAGCTATGAACTACCGAAAATTCGAAATATCACGTTTCAAAACATCCTGGCTTAGAAACTATAGGGCCTATCCCAAGCGGTTTAAGGAATTACACAGGCACTGGTATACGCTCTATCTAAATATCGATGTTTCAGAAGTCACCGGTACCAGCGAAACGAACGCACCACTAGTACTTAAAGGAGTATTTCTATACTTCAACTTCCTTTTTACAGTTCCTTTCACCAATAACGGAGTATAGTAAAACATATACATTTAGATAGAGAACATACTAGTTCCTGTGTAATTCCTTAAACCGCTTGGGATAGGTCCTATAGTTTCTAAGTTAGGGAGTTTTGAAAAATGATTTTTCGAATTTTCAATGGCTCATAACTTTAAAAGGCATTTTTCGGCCCATGTTTATTAGAACTTTTTTCTTTTATTTCGTATAAGGAATCGCCTCCCAAAGTTTGTCGGTGGAGTTACTTACCACCCTGTATAGGGTGGACACAAAGTCTCTTTTCCTAAACTATTCTTAACATATATGTACACAAAGGTGTATCAAAGGGTAAGGTGCATTTTCAATTTGCTGAAACACGTAGAGATAAATGTCTGAAACTGTATCATGTTTCACACATGGTATCACACTTAACATTCGACATAGGAACCAATGCGGTCCAAACATGTATTCCAACGTGACACCAAATCGTGCATGCCCGTTGTAAAGAAATGTTGCTCCAGATTCCCTAACCAGTGGTTCCACGTAGCGTAGTCGCTAACGCTCTCGCCTTCGGTGCGAGCGGCCCCGGGTTCGATTCTCGGTGAGAGAACTCGGTCGAAAAAGTGTAGAACACTTTTTCAGGCCAGCTACGCTGAATGAAGTTTTCCTGGATTTTCATCATCCACACCAGGCAAATGCGGGGTGGTGCCTAACTTATTGGCAAATGCGGGGTGGTCCCAGGCAGCTTCCTTCCTTTCCTTTCCCCGGATAGTGTGCTCACCGAGGGACGTCATTCCTCAAACGTGGCGTGCTAACATGGCCATAGACGCCGAAAGCCCGGAAATCTAAATCCTAAATCCAGATTCCCTAATCAGCACACATTTTTCTGAAGCTAAGTTGGCCATGGACGATACTCCTCACTGAACTATGAGATTTGCAATGTCATGCAGCCTCACTCTTCTGTCTTCACGAATCATTGCATGGACGTCACACACATTCCTGTTGGTGATGGATGTTGCTGGTCTGCCATTTGTCAACATGTCGTAGTCCTGCTACCTCTTGCGAATGTGTTGCACCACAGATACACTTGTTTCTGTGACATAATACTTTTTTCATAGATCTAAGCCAATTTTCGATGAATGTTAGATAGTTTCTGTCCTTTGGCCCATAAAAAACGACTAACACTCCACCTCCTTCTTGGAATAACGTTCAGTGCGATGCGCTCTTTAAATTATTCTAGGTACCAGACGGGTTGATGTAGGAGGTTGTAATTGCTATCAGACTTCCCTCACTTAGTTTATCTTCAACATACAAAAGAATTAATCAGTTACACAAAGAAGTTTTTTTTTTCCTAACAGATTCACTTTATTTTTTTGATACACCTTTGTGTGTGTATATATAAAGGAAATTGCTTAACACTTTCAATCCTAAGCCCTAGTAGGACTCGAAGTACCGAATTAATACAAACGGACGAAGCTTAAGTCTAGCTCGAGCATTATGTATGAATCTCCCGAGTGGTGATCGGTTCTCGGTTGTATGGGAAATTTATTTTGGCCTGCACCGAAAAGAAAACATTATTTGCCTGATATTTTGCGATGAAATTGTGTATATTTTGTATGCTGAAAGCTATTGTCAGTTTTGTTATTTTGTGGAACTTCGGTGACCAATATAGATTAATTTGTTGAGCTAAGGTCGTTTTTACTTTTTTTTCTGTGGTAGTACAGGGTGGTCCAGGTTCGGTTTCCATATTTCATGTTGAAATAAAACAGATTTTCATATATAAATGAATGTTATTACATTTGGTAATTACAATACTCAATGGGATTTCTAGTTAAGTTCTTATTTTTTGAATATAACGTCATCTAAATGTCCTCCACCCTTCTGAATGCCTTATGCTTAAGTTTTTCCAGTGTTTGCAGCCGAACTCTTAAATGCTCCCACAAAAAAGTCAGGGGCGGTCAAGTCCGGGGATCTTGGGTGCCATGGAACATCCCTAAATCTGAAAATCACTTTTCCAGGGAACATGGTCCATGTTATTATCGATTGCCTTGCCATGTAGGCCATTGCACCACCTTGTTGAAACAACACAGATTCTACATTAACATTTTTCTGTCGTATCTGTGGAAGCAAGAAATTTGTCAACATATGTGTGTATCTTTCCACTGTCGTAGCAACACGTTGTTCGCGTTCATCCTCGAAAAAAGTATGGCCCGACAACACCCATAGCCACACGACAAGTTTTCACTATGAAGGGGCTTTTCATGCAGATGACGTGGATTTTCAGGTGCCCATTATCTAAAGTTCTGTTTGTTCATATACTCTTTCAGAACGAAGCTCGCTTCATCTGTTATGAGAATCAAATCAATAATATTCGGTTCTGGTTAATTAACTCCAGTATGGCCTGGCAGCACTGCACTCGTCCTCTTTTTTTTTTTATCTGCCTCCGATAATTTCTGCACCACTCTCATTGTGTATGGGTGAAACTTGCAACATTCATCCAACACTGCTCCAAGGAAGATTTAATGGGAGGGAATGTCGCTGCGCTGAACGTCTGGAACTTGCAGGAACTGAGATCATCTCGCAACAATCATCCAACACTGCTTCGAGGAGGCTTCAGTGTGAGGGAATGTCGCCGCGGTAAACGTCTGGGGCCTGCAAGAACTATCTCCCGCACGCGTGCGATGTTTTCGGGTGTACGGACTGTTTCGTCACCTACAATACCACTTGTGCGCCACTGTGTACCTACCTACGTATTGTTTTTCCTAATGACACTTTTCTTCTTGCTTGTCAGCAAATGCACGTCTGAATACTCGCTGCACGAACTTCATTGACTTACGCTTTATAAATTCTTCTACACAAAACATGTGCTGCTGTACTGACCAACGCTCCGTTGTATACTGAATCCAAGGCCACCTGCTACCGGCTGGTAGGCATCTCACTCACCTCGCTCCAATTTATCGCCAGTGTTGCCAAATCAAAACTACGGGACCAAAACTGGGTCACCCTGTACGTGACACAATATAAATAGATGAAGAACAAATAGCAGACGTAGTAGCAGTTTCACCCAATGATACAATAATAAAGTTTTGTACTTTTCGCACGTTATGTTTCTGTTGTTAAAAATGTTTTCAGATAGCATTTATTTGAAGTAATATTGTAGCTCCACTATTTGCCATGTAATTCGCATGCTTACGTTTTAATTTTATTTATTTATTTTGTGCATATTTGTTTATTTATTTTACATGTATTTTTATTTATTTACTACCCGATATACATCCTTTAAAAACGCACTACACTGACAGGAAGCTGGAAAATGAAATGAAATCTTTAAGTTTTACGTCCGACGATTATGCCGGCTAGGCTAAAGGAGACGGTGATGATGAGAAATGAATCCAATGGTGGAATGAAGAAAGTGAGAGGAAACCCCGAGAAAACCCACGAACACGATGTTTGTCCACCACAAAGTCCACTTGTCGCGAACTGGGATCGAACCAGGGACCCTACACACCATTGGTGAACGCTCTACCACTGAGCCACCGCCCCCCAACAGGAAGCTGGATTTTGCGTAGTTGTTTAACACTAGAGCGAAAATGTTAAACATACTATTTAAATGTTGGAGCGTTTCATAAATTTAAATAGTTGTAAGTCATGATATCATTTTATATAGATTCATAAAGAAAATAGCTTTTATATCAGATTTATTAATTGTCATTTTTTCTTTCTTTTCATTTGCAGGTCGTATATAAAATATTATCAACTGAAAAACAGAAGTTACTTGTAATGTATATTAAAACGCTTGGACTTTATTACTGTACAGGATAACCGATGTTTTGTTGTACTTTGATAATGTCGAAATAGAAATGTATATATGTATGTATAGAAAAAGGTTGTATTTTACTGTAATTATTTTCAGTTGTTTTGTATAATCCATGTAATTAATTTTTATATGTCTTTATATAGAAAATATGATATAAATTTTGCATATTTTGTATATTTTTGTTTGATTTATCTCCAAAATAATGAAGACGCATTAAGTGTCGTCTAAAATGTTTATAAAACAGTAGCTACGAAAAACATACTTTCGATTGTTCATGGACTTACAGTCTACGGAGCCTAATCGAAAACACTCTTCGATTAGTCTTGATATACGTTTATCATTTAATAATTGTGGGCCTGAGTGCAATGTGGTCTAATCAAACATAAATAAAAGCAAACTACAAAATAAATTCCAGTTCCAATCCAGTTCCAAATTTCCAGTACAAATGTACAGTGCAGCATACAAGTTGAGAGTTTCGTATTAGCTTCTAAACATAACCTATAAAATAAGTTTCAAAAGAGAATGGTAAATTTTAAACCTATTTCTCATTTTAAAATTATTGTTAGTCAAACCACTGCCGCATTCAGGTCTACAAGCGCTGAAAGTTTCAATGGCAACTCCCATCTTCCTCAGCGGTATTTACTTAAAGAACATCGACTGCAAACTCTCGTGGCACAGAAGTATCAAACAAAAACCTTTCTTCTAGAAATGTATATAAAGTATGGAACAAAAATATATAAGCAAAATCGTCGTGTTTTAATGGGACTTTTGCTCACTTATTCTTGTCCCGTACTTTATATGCATCAAACGTCAAGAGGGGGACTCTTTCTTGGATTAAACAAAAGCTTATTCCCCTTAAAAGTGTACTTAAAACAATGGTAAAAATCGTTGGTAAATCGAACTTTTGAATCTTCTCTTTGAACAATTCCGAAGTAATTACAGTACAAGAATTTTTTGTGTTGGACAGATTCCAAAGCGAAGGATACAATTTCTATTGGTTTTCAGTTATCCAGAGGCAACCATAAGGAGACTTGACACAAAAACACAATCCATCTGATGACGATAAAGATGAAGACGAGATAGACGATCGAGTAAAGAAAGGCTGTGTTCAAACCTCATCTGAAGCTTCCGAAATGGTATCAACCAAATGTTATTGACATATTTCACGCAATAAATGAAACTGATGATCTTGCTGACCGTGTAAACAAACAAATCGAAGAAGACGAAGATCACAAACTTCTCTAAATGGTAACAGATCATTAAGGTTGTTACTCTTTTTTTCCCTTCTAAAGTCTTACGATTCTGAGGAAGACTGTGATGATGAGATAATAGTGAATGACTAAAGCGGGAAGGAACTGGAGAACCCCGAGAAAATCCACGAACATTATGTTTGTCCACCAGAACGCTCACTTGGCAGGAATAGTTGTCACTTGTGTACTGCCCGTGCGCAACCAGAAAAACTGTGACGTAGTTGTATCACATGTGTCTTCGCTGTCGATTTCACTGGCACGGGGGAGGCTGTTTTATTCGGGCACAAGATGTGATGAACGTGCTGTACTCAAATTAGATTCAGGGTTTTATGTTACGAGCAATTGTTAGTTTTGTAAAAAGAAAACATACGAACAACATATAATATTACAGTTAACTTCAAACCATTGAATACATTTCGATGAGACTTTCAGTGATACATAGCTTAGAAGTAAACTTGAAAACTTTCTACTTTTAGAGTTTCTTTTCTTTTTCTTTCTTTTTTCTTTTTTTAAACAATCCTTTTGGAAAGGAAGGGAGAGAGATTTTTATATTCAAGGAAAATTAATAAGTGTTACACATGTTGATTTCTGGTCTATAAAAAATTCTAGGGAGAAGGAATATCACGATCTGGGATAATATCTTCGGACCAACCCTTTTGAAAGAAACACTACTTTTCCTACTTTTCCTAGAAGATAATTCCCTATGCAATGACCTTACATTTCTTTCATCTTATTCTTTGCGGATCTTGTTAATTGTAGATATAGAAGTATTTGTTCCAATTGCTGCACATTTGTTGGCACGAGTGATAGGGAGAATGCATTGCTTATTTTTAGCTTCTTGGTTTACCTATGTTCTTGCAATGATTCGTAACACACGCAAATTATTCTACAAAATTACTATGATAAAATTTATGTATACTCAACAATTAACAACAGCAATAATGAAAACATGAACAAATGAAAACAAACTAGAATAACAATTCCGCAGCCGACAAACACTAAGATGTTGAACTGATAACTTACTGCGACAGTAAACAACTATTAAATTTGTAATAGCGACTCCTTCTCAAAATATTTCTTACAGGCTGATTTATCTTCAAGCTTGTCACCGTTGGAAATCAGCAGTACATTTTGTATTTTGTATATCGAATTATTTATTTTTCAAAAATAGTAAATGGTTTCGACTACTGTGTTCACTTACTTCAGTTACGCATAGTAGTTGAATAACGTAAATAAATAAGACTGTACGCAAAAACAGAAGCTTATTATTTGAAAGTACGATTGGGGTTTCCGATTAATAATTTTCTCGTGTAAATTTTTGAGCGGAATGACCAAGTATAAACTATTTTTCAGCCCAGATTTTGAAAATAAAGTTGTCCTTCTATCCACTCTTTACCTGTCACCCCTCTGTACAGAGTTTTCTTGTAACCTACGGCTGTATGTGGTTTTGTGTGTTAATTCAGTGTATGTGGTACTGCATTTAAATTGTTTCCCATGATACATGTGGTTTAGTTTATGTGCAAGTAAATGTCATTTCTTTGTGGTATTGGATCACACAAATTTGCTGTCTAAAAGGTAAAGCTAAACTACTGCAGGTTAATTATTATTTTTATATTCATATATAATAGTTTTGTTCCCTTGATTTTAAGTATTTTAAATGCATATTTTGGGATATTTCGAACTTTTTTCTTTCGTATACACTTGGATTTTAAATTAAGAAGAGTCCTCTTATATCTATGTAAGTTACTGCAGTCCGCTCCGCTGGAGTGGATATTCCGTGCGCCATTGGTGTATATGGTCCTTCAATGCCCGGTGAGAAAGCACAAAAAAATTAATTTCAGGATCATTCACATTCATTAGCCTAAGAACATAATCGTGAAACGTTAAACAAACAAACAAAGTTGCTGCACTCGTTTCTTTAATAGAGCACGTCTGTGATGTTTTGAACAAAGAAAATCGCACTAGATGGCAGAACTATGCCTAGCATAAATTCAAAAGATTGCAGGTCAAGACACACTCCTCGAAGACTGAGAAATCTTCATTTACTAAGCGTGTCTGTAGACGCTGTCCTTGATTTAGGCGTCGTCTTCTATCGCACCTAAAGATGCACTGCTCATTGAAGGTGTTAAATATCTAAACTTACACAGAACGACTCAAACTTTTCTTGAAATGATGACCCAAATATTTTTGTCACTACCGCTCTCAAATTGAGTGCAAGGTTCAAAAATTCACATATATATTACTTTTTTTTTTTCTTGTTGTTGTTCGACAACTCTATACTACAATTGATGCCATGTAATATAATGAGATGTTCGTAAATACTTAAAGCGAACGCCACTGAAGAAGATGGGACTTCCCTTTGAAATTCCGACAGTCACTAAATAGCAGACGTATACCAAAATTAGTCCAAGTTATTATTTGTAATCAGGCATCAGTTTAGTTTCTTAAGTTGTCAATGAGTTCAATGTTATCGCAATATTGCGAGCGATTATTATATTCAATGAGAAAAAACGGAAAGGCTATTACTCACCGCAAAAATATATAGCAGAATATTCTTCTACATGCAACAGGTAGTGCTTTCGGAAGATGCTACTTCGTTCATCAGCCTGTGGTAGACTTCAAAAAGGATTAAAAAAACAAGAATTTTTGGTTAGGATATGTAAAAAACAAATCTTCTGTTAAACATTAAAACACACGGGAATAGAAACTCACTGACATTGTACACTGCTGTGCACTGTTTTCTGTTTTACCTTTTCGCCTTTTTCTTATTGAGTTCAATGTTATTTACTTGTAATCTATTTCCAACCGATTGTTTGGAGTTTCAACGTCTCTTTTGAGTACTGACGCTATATAAGACGTTCACTTAAAGAGTTTAACGTCAGATCTAAACCACAAGAGCTCACAAAACGAGAATCGAACGAAGGTTTCTTGCGCCGAAAGCGCGTTTGATAATCATATAAGCATATAATAAAAAGGAATAGGTAAGTTTATGAATACTTAATTTAAAAAAGAAAAAAATGTTTATGTACCATTCTTGAAACATACAAGGACGCGCTGGAAAAGTTTATGCAATCAATATGAAAAAAGACACATAAAATTCTGGAAATGGCTTTTTCATTTTTCAACATATTCATCTTTAAGATTGATACACTTTTACGAATGCTTACATCAATTTTGCAAGCATTCTTTCCACTCTGAGGCTCCTACTTCAGAAACCACTGTTTGCAAAGTGACACAAATCGCTCACCATGCATCGTATTTTTCATAAATGGGAACGAGAAGAAGTCATTAGGTGATAAATCAAGTGAGTATGGACAATGAGTCATAAATTCGACATTTTTACTGAAAAAAAAAAGTCAACAAGTTGGTGTGTTGAGTGGGAACTGGCGTTGTCATGGAGAAGAATGATGCGACGAATTGGGTTTGTTTTACGCAATTCATTGAATATCTATGGCAAACAAATTGCGTATACGCTCAGCATAAATAGAGCCATTCGGGTTCGTATGAATGGATCCAAGTATCATATACTGTAGTACACCAAATTTGAGTTAACTTGATTGTGTTTTTTAGCATTTCTTTATACTAATTGATAAGAGCCTGTTTCTAGGCTTCGCTCAAGCTTTGGAATCCAATGGCTTGAAAGTTTCCGTTTGTTCGGGCTTCCATGCGAAATCCCATGTATTGCTTTCATCTCAAGCATGCCTGAATTTTATAGTATGTCACATCCCAACCTCTTACAATCATTCCATTCATACCATCAAGAGATGTGAATGGACGACCTTCACAAAATTCATCATTTGGAAATGTGCGACTACGCTTAAATTGAAGAAAGAAGAAAGAAAAAAAGCAATTGTATGGTCCTATTGAATGGTGCTTCATTTCCAAAAATCAAATAAAATCGCCCGATGCATTGCTTTGGTGTTTGACACAATAGAAAATCATTCCCCGATAGTGTTCACGAGATATTTCCATTTCTCAAACAAAACTACTTCAAATAAAGTGTGACGCTGTGAAAAATAAACAAATAGACTTAACAATCAAAAATAATTTAAACATAGAAATGTTTATTCTTAGTAATTTTATAATAGCGGAACTTATAATAGTTAGTAGTAGTTCGCAGAAATTTTCCCAGCAGCCTTCATACCAGAGAAGCGAAGATTTCCTATTTAGAAATACGATATTTTAGGGTAATAATAATAATAATAAAAAAAATTTCAAGTAATTTTTCAATTTACAATATTGTGCTTTGCCCGACTCTGCTTTTATAGCCATCACAAAAAAATATATGAACCCCTTTGTGGCCAACTGCTCTAACACGCTTTTTGTGAACGTGATCCCGGGCTTGATTCCTGGTGCAGGGTGTCTACTATTTCAGACAAATAAAAACTCCCTGACTTTTCCAGGTTTTCCAGACCAAAACAGAAAATTTTCCAAACTATATTTTAGTGAAGTTAAGTAACCGCCATTCTCTAAAAATTTGTAGTTTTATAATATATGTTCTCTTAGTTGCGACAGCTATCATAAAAAATATGAACAACGCTTAAATAAGTACCTATTTATTCCTGGCAAGAACAATATTGTTAAACACAATGTATTTTTTCATGGCCTTCTATCTCCCCTTATAGCAATCTCTTTCCGCTCCTTGTTTCAATACAATTAATATATATTCTTCTTTCAAATACAAAAAGTATGAATGATAAAATATACATAATAATACACAAAAATGCGTATAAAGATTTCATACCACGTACTTGTGAAGTACACTCAGTTACATAAACTAGACTATTCAAGTGATTTACTGTTATTAGATTTTTTATTATTTCAGGAAATGAAGTACGGCTAATACATACACGACAATACACACAGATATATATGGATACTGTCAAAAATGTCGTTGCGAGATACAAATACTGACAATTGACAAACATTATGGATTTTAGTATTCTAGATTATCAAGTATTCTATATTTAGTATTCGTATGTAGAATACTAAATATAGAATACCTTTACAATCTAGAACACTAAAATCTACATGAGATTTCCAATTATGATCACGTTACTAGATCTTTTTCTTAAGATTTTTCATGTGCTCATCAACTTTATTGATTTCTTTTTCTGCCTTCTGAAGGATTTTTTTCCTTCATCAGTTCTTCCAACTCTGTAGCAGCTCTCTTTCTTTCTTTTGAACGATTTTTCACTGCCTCAGTTGTTGTCTGCTTCCTTCTAGGAGCCTCTTTCCATTTGGCATTTGCATTTCTTGCTGCACGAATTAATTGTTTTGAGATTGGTATTGCCTGAACACCTCCGTGGAACGTGACAGCGTCATGTACAATTCTCTGCGAAACTAAAGATTTTTCGTGTAGATTATCCACAAAAATAAATAAATAAATAAGTAAAACTTTATTCAATGAGAAACTGTGTTCAACGGAAGCGTTTCTGTGTGATAACACTAGAAGTTTCTTAACGAACTCTTGAAAGTTGTTGCTGGTGTTAGTGTTGTCAAGAATGAAGAACCACAAGTGATCTAAACGATCCTTAGTCACGTCAAAATTCTTCATTCTTGTGATAACAATCTTGAGTACAAATTTCACTGTAGAGTCGTCTTACTTCATCAGCAGCAGGACCAGACAAATGATGATTCTTTACAAGCACTTCCAATCAGAGTAGGCAAAAAACATGTTTTTTAAAAACATTTTTTGTTTAAACTTTTTTTTCTGTTTAAATTTACTGTATGTATTTATATTACATATGCACAAAGATAAGTTTGTTTAACCTTGGTGTTATTATGTAGCAACGGGGTTATACTGGAAGGGGTCACATAAGCTTAAAACGGAATCCAAACCGCTTCTCGACTTACATCCCAGAGAAATTGTCCTCCATTTGGATTTTGAACAGCAGAATGGAAGTTCCACTCATTTCATTCCAACACCAATAGAACATTCGCTTATTCGGAAATCGGGATTGTCCTGTTTCATTATAAAGTTGGGTGGTCCGGTCAGTCAATTTCTAAAATCGGAAAACTCTTGCCTTAGCCACCGGGAAAATCCTGTTATTGCTTTGCATGTATAATTTTACGGTCAAAGTATCATAATCAGTACGCTAAAACTGTGATATTAAATTACAAATTTAGTATGTAGATATCATTCAATAAACTGAAAGTCTAATCCAAGTTAATATTGGAAGCTACACAGGCAGTCGATAAATTTTGCCAATTGTTATCAATATATTTAAGCAACCTTGGCTTCTTCATAAAACAACAACCATCCAGGCAAGCAGAAACGTACAATTTGGTTTCGTTTCGCATGTTTAGGCTTAACATTCTTATGTAATACTGAGGTTATCAAGGAGGAGACTTTCGCTTAAAGTGACATCCGAGCTGCTACTAGATGTACATTTGAAAGAAGGGTTGTGGTTCGACTGAGAATTGAACATGGTACGCCTTGATTAAAAGGTGAAAAGGAGATAAAACTATACAATAAAAGACGAATTCTGACCAAAGCATATATAATCTAATAAATAATAGCGTTACAGTTTTGGCAAAATATCTTTGTCTTCATCAGACACATTATTTGATGTATAATTATGTATAATGTATGAGATAATGTGTCTGATGAAGGCAAAGATATTTTGCCGAAACTGTAACGCTATTATTTATTAGATTATATATGCTTTGGTCCAGTGTTCGAAGTGGAAAAAAGGCAGAGGCGGTAGGTTTTATTACGATTTTGACTCGACATACCGGCTATCTATATGTTGAAATACAGTGAGGGTATATTGACTAAAAGACTGCATTTCTATTTACATAATGACTGAAAACCATTGAAGAGCTTCTCTCTAGTTACGGGGGGGAGGACATAGAGAGACTTTTATCCCCCGCCAACAACTTTCTGAAATTTAAAAAAAAAATCCCCTTATGTTGTATGAGAGAGTATTATAAAGAATTATACACGAAAATTCTCAAAAACCGAGTTTATATATTAACATTTTCTGCGGGAAAACTCCCGCACCCCCTACTTGACTGAGAGGTATTCCAAACTCCCGGAATATCCGCCCTAGAGGTGGTATGCCTTCATCGCTGAAAAAACAGAGACGGTATGGCATACCACCGCATACCGTGTCACTTCGACCACTGCTTTGGTCAGAATTTGTCTTTTACTGTATGCAAGATGTTTCAAAGCTAAAATGAGTGGTATTCAAAGATAAAACGACTGCAGATGGTTTTATATGTGGAAACGTCACTATGAAGTTTATACGATTTAAAGCATTTTTTTTGGGGGGGGGGGGGAGAGGTTAAATCATTTTGGTTTAAACCAACCAACCCTGCTTCCAATGCTATGTTTATTTATACCTCCCCAAGTCTCTTGTTGAAAATTGAATCAGGAGAGAGGCATGCAGCACAAGTACGTATGTATTTCAATAGCAATTTACACATAATCTTCTTACAAAAACCTATTGAAATATGCAAACAATCCGAAAACGAAGGATATTTAGTTCAGATAACTTCTCTGATTTTACTGCTGTATGTGTTGCAAATCCAACATCAACCTGCTTAGCCGGACAAAGATTTTTACACCATCTTCTAGGCAAACTTCCATCAGGTTTTCAGAACTTGCTGCTTCATAATTTCATATAAGAAAAGGTTGAATGTCTGAAGCAACAGTTTGGAAGAAAGCTAATTTAGCTCCAAGCAAAGAATCTTCCAGACATGATTTAACAATTTTAAAGCTGTCACAAGATGGTTCTCAATTACTACCTGAAATTGAATCGACATACTTCTTCAAGTGTGGTAATAATCGCTGAGCTCTGTCTACTACATTCACGTTTTCTGTAAAAATATGAGCACTTGCTAGAAAAAATGATCTTATTAAAAAGTTACAAGCACATCAAAAATATTCACAGAAATCACGTGCAAAATAATAATAATAATAAACATCTCAAAAGACAGGCGGAACAGAGTTTTAAATCTAACTAGTGTAGGAACGCATTACATTATAAATTAAAGTTAACCATACATAGTTGGGCTCTGACTTATCGATACATTAAAATTAACAAGATCAGAACAAGTGTTATTTAGGACTATTGGGGTTGTAATAGCTTATGTACACCCCTGGACATAAGGATCATTTTTTAATGTGGGGATAAGAAACCACGGGCTCCAGACGCAAGGGCTGTCAACTCCTTTAAAAAGTCCTTCATTATATGATGACTTCTACTATAGCGAAAAGTTGTTTTCCAAACATTGTGCAGATAAAAAGTAAAAGTAATGAAATAAACCTAACTTTACCAAAAATTTCCAGAATATACAGAAAATTCTCCGAGTTTTCCAGAAATATAAAATTCTCTGACTTTTCCAGGTTTTCCAGACTGCTGGTGGAAGTGGTCTCAGGTATAAAAAAAAAAAAAACGAGTAATGGTTCAAATTCTACTTTTTAAGCAGAAGGTTCTTGTCTCGTATGATGTCGGTGCTGAAACGAACGTTAAATTTCAAATAATATAATAATATAATTGAGTGAGTGGAACTGAAAATTTTCATGGTCTGAACCCTTCATCGTTTTTTCGAACCTAAAGAAAAAGCTATCTAGAGGCTTTCTTCTTTCTTGTGAAAGATGTACAATAAGTGTATGGAATAGCAGCGTTATACTATATAATGAAGCTAAAATGGTATCTATACAATTTTGTCAGAAAGAATAAACTTTTAATTGCTTTCTAAATGCTGACGTTATCTATATTTCTGTATGTTTGTTTTATATATATATATATAGCTATTTTGCCAAAAACTTGATGTTCAACATAATAGCACGAAAATATATTTCAGAGATGCAAGCAACTTTTATTTTTAATGGTAAAAGATTTTTTTCTTTCTTTCTTGGAGGGGGTAGTCTTCTTTTTTTATTATCTTCAAATATGATTTAAATACATTACTACCTCTGGATAAAATCTTTTGTAAGTAAAATTTGATCAAAATGATTTTTGTGTCGTCAGTTCATTCTTGATAATCAGAAGACCACTGACAAAAGCTGCTGAAAAAAATGATCCATTCGAAATTAAGTAGTTGCTTGTCTGAAAAAATCCCGTTCTAAGTAAGCATTATTATGAGAACTACAAGAATTGCCCGCGGCAATCTTTTCAATTTAGGGTTTTGTCTTCTAATGACGTTTTTAAAGACAAAGTAATTTGCCCAGAGCTCATCAATTCTGGCCACTTTTCTTTCAGAAGGCATATACGTAATTTCATTAAGGCCTCATTATTGTAGTTTTCTTCATTACCTTTCTGAAAAAAAAAAAATGGCATTTGCTCACTTTATGGTATCTTCCACCTACCAGAAACAGATTGTGCAATTGAATCAGTGACAGTAGAAGTCCATCTTTTACTAACGTACGATCGACTGTTTTTTAGGACAGGATTGGTCCATATTAAGTTTTGTAACGGCATATTCTGTAGCCTTCTGATACAGAAACTGATCAGAAGACAACTTTCTTTCATTTAGACAACTTTAAAATATTCACTGATCTATGATTGTGTTCTATGAGCTGCACTTTTGACTATTGCCTGACAGCTCACTTTCCACTAAAGAAGAATTCTTTGTAGGTGTTCAATTTCCACTTCTGTTGAGACGCTTCCTCGACACCAGAAACTCGGTATACTTTAGAAGAAAAGTTGTGTTTTTGAAGTCCATCTCATTAGCATAGGGACTTTTAACTGGGAGTCGATGAAGGCGATAAGTTTCAAAAAGGTACCTGTCCACCTAAAACAGTTTTTTGGAAATATGTAAGAAAACCCTTACGGAAGTGCTAGATTACATGCAAACTACAATTTTTTAGGTGCTAAATATAGGACTTTTTGTGTATTTTGTTTGCTAGGATCCAGATCGAAATATATACTGGAGATTTGTATTCTTTCGGTCGGCAGCCCTCAATTCCGGTCCTAGTTTTAATCTGCTTGTAGAATACCAATGATGATTTTTTTTTCTGGCATCCTGCTCTCACAATGTTCAAACTCACTCCAAGTACAACAAACAAAAGAATACTTCTCGAAACACAAAAGGAGAACATGTCATTAAAGATGATTGATTAATTGATTTTTAATAGGGACGTCAGCACCGAGGCTATTTGCTCCCGTCACGATCAACACGACCGCTCAAAACCACGGACTGCCATAAATCAAATGTAGAAACGAATATATTAAAATATGACAGAAACTGCTCCAAAATAAATATAAAAACAAAAAAAGATAAAATAATAAATATATGAGAATAACAAATATACAGTACAACAATATCAATAAGTATTAATAATTGTAACATTAGAGAAAATATTAAACAATAGTTTAAAAAAACAATAAAAGGTCAAAAATCAGTGTTTAAGGCTAACCTTTCCACGTGAGCCGACTACCGTTCACTCAGTATCCATCAGATCGTCTTCCACCATGTCAGATTTCAAAAAGATTGCAGCTGACTGATGAAGAAATGTGGATTTTGCTCTTTTCGGGCGAAAAACCGTATCATTGAGCTGGAGTATGTACTGGCTAAATTTAGGCCGATCATATAAAGTGAGTGGCGATGAGCTTGAGTTCGCTGAAAACCACATCTAAAAAAATACACGTGGGGTTTTGGAAGGTTCGCTAGTAGATGCGACTGAGGTCTGAATTTTTGAACTTTGATCGGGAACATCTGTTTAGGTGGAAACATCGGGCGCCTGGGTTGCCACAGATTTACAAGAAATAGCTGTAACAGTAGGAAAGGACACATAAAGCGAGGAAGGGATGTTTCGCTTTAAGCGACGCTTAGCATCGGGAGCAGATGTACTAGATTTTAAAACGTAACTAAAATTTGTCATTTAAAAAAAAAAAAAAAAAAATCAGTATACTCTACAACGTTAAGAAAAATACAGCACAGACTATATAAGATATTACTTGCATATATTTATTAAATGTGGTGAAAAGTGGGACTCTTCCTTTCTTCATAGTAAAAAGTAGGACACGAATCTCTGGTAATTTGTAAACTACTAAAATAAGTGCCACATATTTATTACATATCTTACAATGATTTCTATTTTAGTTTTGTTACATATATTCTTGGTTATCATTGTTTACTACAAAAATGAATAATGAATTAATTACAAATTCGTCCCAAAGTGATTAACGTTTTGAAGAACTAAGATGAAATAAAAATTGCCAAAAATAATTACTTTTTAGAACTTTGGCTATTTCTGTTGATTTGCTTAATCTTTTCTGAAAAACAGTCTTCAATTGGAATGAACCACAAACCTGAATAATTGTTGTCATAAGTTGTGTAAATATATATATATATATATATATATATATATATATATATATATATATACAATATTTCACATGCCTCGTTCTTCAAGTTACGTATTTATAATCAAAGTTGATTTTAAACATTTCTAACATCAACATAATATAACGCTGAATTTTTATACGAAAAAGTTACAAAAATAAAAACTAAAAACATATGCTTGAAGTTGAGCTTTTTCTTACAATCTCGTGTTCTAAACTTCAATTACTTTCTGCTTCTTTGATGCAATGAAATGTTTTAATCTTACAATATTTTCTCCGTGTAATACATAATTCTTTTCATCTCAATTAACCATTCTGCACCGGTATATTGAGTTCTAGACCTGATATTGAGAGATGCAGACAATTACGTGTACATAACTTAGTTCTCATATGATTCTGAGAAGTTCTTAATCCTTCATAGAACTCAGTTCTGACAAAGTAGGAAGATTCATAAATAGTCAACGGGGACATGAAATACATTGGTTAGAATTTCAACAAATGCATGTCTCGCCATCTACATAGTACTAATAACCTTCTCTTATTCTACTCTTACTTTACTCTATTCTTATTTCTTTCTATTCTGAAAGAACTTAATGTCATTTCTCAAAATAATAATGGAAAGTAAATGTAAATGAATTTGTATACATAGTTGCATAATATGCGCATTCCTTTACCTTAAATTATAAAGTTTTAAAACTAAAAGAATCCTACTTTTGAAAACAAGAAAGCACTTAATAAAAATTACATTTTTTACTAAGTTTTCACAAAACAGACAGCGCTGAATGCGTAAACAAACAATAAAGAATCTAGATAGACGTTGCTGTTAAGTTTGAACTAACTTACAAATGCTATTAAGTTAACATTTTATTATCAAGGAACGTAACCTTTTTTTAAAAAAATACATTACATTTTAAGACTAAAAGAATAAAATATGTGAGTTGTTCATCAATATTAATTCCAGCCATCTAGTGGAAACTTTAACTTAATGTTCAAGTAAATACCGGTATTTAATTGACGAATAGAAAAGTAGATTTTCTCTTTAGCAATCCTAGCACTTAAAAGTATCTTTTACGCTTATTACCAAGCAGCAATACTATAACTTTTCAACACAATCCACAGAAACACAAAATATTTTCTCTACCGTATTTGAATTGATTTGTTCTTTCATATCTATTTGCTTTCTCCTTATTCCAATTGTAGCTTGTCAAATTTCATAGCCAACCTTCGACCACGACCTTGTGTTTTCGTAGCTAAAACACTGATGTCGCTTCCTGTAGCTACTCCTCTTCCAGCAACAGCAAGTGGTACATCAGGTACATTTTGGAACAGACCTCCACGCCCAAAGGATTTGTTGAGATTTATAGCATGTAATGCAGGGTAATAGTCTTCTTGAAGCCCTAGTTTACTTCGTTCAGACGCCACAAATGCTTCCTGAGCACGACTTTTAGTTAAAGGCCTTCGCAATGGTCTAAACTCATCGTCGTCGTCTTCATCATCACCATCACTCAGCTTCTCTGGACTACGATGAATAGTTCTAACGTGACCTTTCTGAACACACTTTCCAGTCACGATCTTCTCGTTTCTGTTCTTAGAACCTTTCTTTCCTTCCACACGCGTCCATCCACTATCATCATCTTCTTCCTCTTCGGTATCGTTCTTGAATTCAGCTTTCCGTGGAGCAGAGTCTGTTGTTGGTGGACAATGTGCCCCTGGGATCTTATCTATATCCATTAATTGACAACAGTTTTCTGCTATTGTAAAGCACCACCTCTTCACAACAGAGAGGCTACAAAAATGGAATGCTTCTGTGTCTGCATGCCATGAACACGAAAGACCTTTGGTGAACAGAAATGGATCACTTTGGATTTCCGTTTCAGCTACACTCTCTGCTGGAAAGCCTTTACTGGCATCTCCGTTGTCCTTTGCAATAGCATTTTTGAGTTCAAACAATAATCTATGTACTGTATAAAATCTAAATGCATCAGGATCATCCCCACTTAGATCACAACATTGTGTTATAACATTAGTAACACACTCAGTATAGTCTCCGGATGTATAAAGTGGTACTAACCTATACTTTGTACTATTACGATTTCCAGTAATGAAATGTTTGACTCCTTTTAAAATTTCAACGTAGTCTTTCTCACCCATATCCAACGGCGGTAACTCAATTTGATGTGTTTCTTCGGACCACTTCCTAGCCTCAAATGTATAGCCCATGGGCAATTTCACTGGATCAATGAATGTGTGGTACTCTCTTTGGATGCCATTCTCAAGAGTGAAATCAACAATTGCTAGTTCACATGGATAGTAGACACCATCTTCGGTTCTGCAGTAATAATTACAGTGTATAAAGTAGAAGCTACGCTTGGGTAACACATTGGTTTGCACACAATGATTTATCTCTTCTCGAATGTCACTATACATCTTGACTTGAGATGTTCTGCCTTCTTCTTCGTCTTGCGTCCGACCTACGCTAACGCCTGTTCTCTTCAACTTATTTTCTGAATGATTTTCCCAAACTCTATACTCATTAGCCATGCTCTCATAAATGGCCTTCTCATCGACTGACATGTTGTTCCATCTTTGTGTTGCTATATCGGAAATTTGTTCCAATCCTCCTTCAATGGGGCGACCTTCTCTTTCATAATTATCTTGTAGATGCTTCATGAAGAAGTACAATCCATTTTTCACGAACTTCTTCTTTTTTTGAGGCATTTTGATATACGTTTACTCACTTCCCCACCACTTATTCACGTAAACAATAGCTGAAATACGAATTTGGCTTAGTTGCCAGTGGTAACTCAATATTGCCAGGTATATTTTAGAATAATATTTGATCCGTCATTTTCTGAACAGATAAACCAACTTTATTTCACCAGCCAACCCTTTTATGTTTTATTATGGATATTGCATTGTTTTATTGTTTGTTTTATGTGGATTATAAGCAAATGCTTGCATACGATCAGAGTTCATTCAATAGCTGATATCTAACTGAAACTGGGGAGCTGATTCCCATGCAAAAAATTGATTTCTTGTCAGTGACAAAACGAAAAAAAAAGAAAAAAAGAAAAGAAAGAAAGAAAGAGGAAAGCATTGTTTTGCACTTTAATATGGAATCAAGAATGTGATTTAAAGCTTGAATACTTAAAGAAATAAACATGCACGAAATATGTATTCGGGGCTTGTCAATAGTAGGTCTAAAAATAGGCCTAGAGTACATTTTGAATAGAGACATCAGAAAATTGTCAAAGAAACATAAAACAAGAAGTAAATGCATTTATTGTGTATTAGGTGTTTCTTCCACATCATTTTGATAGGGCGATGGGGTAAAAAAAAAATACCTAATTATCTGACTATCTAAGTCCGGAAGTGTTTGCGGTGTGGTAACTTCATTCTTCTATTGCAAAACCAATGGCTTCTGAGTACGTTTGCATATTGCTGTTGTATCCTTCCCCCAAAATGGGAAAAAATTGTACAAAACACAAGGCTTTTATTACGTGTACTTTTTTATACGGTACCGTAGACATTTCTAATCTCCAATATTTCTCTGGTATACTTGACCTTGAACATTATATTAATATTTTGTAGTTTATTGGTAAACGTAACCTTTATGCCTCTCATTTTGTTATGCTTGATCATTTCCTGAGAAAGGAGAACAAGAACTCAATGTTTTCTGTTCAGATGTTCCGACAGTCAGGGGCGGATCCAGGACCAACTTCTGGGGGGGGGCGGTGGGTTGCTATATTGCTACTGGCTCCAAACTTTGGTACGGGTTTTATTTATATATATAAAATAAGAAAGTTTCGTCTTCTAGGGGGCAATTGCTCCCCTGGATCCGCCCCTGCCGACAGTTGCTTACAACATAGAATTAAGGGCGGTTTTATAATATAGTCAAAAAGTCACGTGTCTTCCCAATTAAAACGAGAAAAACTATTCTAAAAACCACACCTGTATACTAATGAGGAAGGACAACAAAAATTAGCTATTTTAATCTGGACTCTGTAATTTTTTTTCAAGGACGAAAGAAATTAGTATATTTTTAAAGGATCGTGTTTTCCTTGTGACGCCTATATAGAAATGATTATATGAAAACAATAAATTTCTTATTTAGAAACCCCGCACGTAAACAATAAATTCATTATTTAGAAAACTCCTCGTCCATATTTCCTCCCCGATAAACAGAACATTTACGAAGACACATATCGGAGGCAGAGGGTTGCATGCTACCCTTTACACTTTAAACTTTACAAACATTAACGAGATATAACACTTTTATAATAGGTCCAATAATTACGTCTTACACTTGACTCGTGGAAGATGCGGTTGACCAATATGAAATTTAGAGCTATGTCGTCGATAGTTCACTATCAAAAGGACCACTTCTACCGAATTAGTCTAAATGGAGTAACCAAGTTGGCAGAAAGCATGGTGATTGGCTTAGCAACGTGGACATTAGTCCCAGGCGTAGTCAATTCATTTCGCGCTGTCAGTGAAATCGGGGATTTCCCTTTGGTAGAAACACAACACATGCTGGTAAGGGCAAAGTTCAGTCAGCCTTCAGTGCCGGTGCGATTAACATTAGTAAGTGATACATTTTGTGAATTGCACCCTCCAAATAGGCGCAGAAACTAAAACTATGTATTACTAATAATTAACGTCAAATTGTTACGTACACAAGTAGTAGTAATATTATGAATAGTAATTTATCATTAATAATATTTGGTCTCCTTATTCGCAAAAAAAGAAATAAAGTTTAAATTATACTGCGCCGCAAAGTGGTATGCTGATGAAGTTATTTCTTTCCAATGGAAATTAGGAAAATTTGTCCACATGTTATTTGGAAAAATGAAATAATCAATCATCACTAATGAAATAGCGATTACAAATTTGTCAACCGCGTCTTCCGTGACCGCCGCGAGTGACGTGTAAAACATAATTATTGGGCATATAATTAAAGTATTACATCATGTTAATGTTTGTAAAGTTTAAAGAGTAAAGTATTTTGTGTATTTTTTTTAAGTGTTGTGGATTAAAATATAAAATGCAAGTTTTACGCACCCCTTCCAAATCATATAATTATACAGGACCATCTGACATGAACATAGGCGTGCGCAACGTGGGTGCCATGGGTGCCTTGGCACCCCCATTAGACAAACTCTTTTATGTAGAATTAGCATATTACAAACTAAGAAGAGATTACGTGTAAATTAATTCCCGTCTGCATGTGTGCCGTGCGTCGCCGACGCAGCGTCGGGTGCAATGACGCTATCTTTTCTTAGGGGAAAGAGGAGGGAGGACGACATTCCATATGGTGGTACTTTAGATCTGGCACCCACATTCCCAATGTCCTGCGAACTCTAGTGGACATGAAACACGTATAGCATGATTCATCATTCCATAACACACGTTTCCATTGGTCTAGGGTCCAATTTCGTTTAGCCTTACCCCATGCCAACCTTCTGACTTTGTTCGTTGGAGTGATGTGTGGCATATGGGAAGCTGTTCTATCATGGAAACCAAGTGCATGCAGTTATGTCCTGACAGTGTTCACTGAAAGTGATGGGCCCACTGCATGCGTAACTCGTGCTGGATGGCAGTTTGACGGCGATTGCTGGATATCATTCGTTTCAGCACTCTCCGGTCCCTGTCTGTCAATTTCTCGGGTCGTCCGGGCTAGGGATGCGCACGAGACGAGTCGAGACAGAATTATTCTAACAAAATTTGAGTCGAAACAAAGCTCTCCTAATAGAGAAATATACATTTTTCAAGTCTAGACATCGCTTTTACAGCACATTTTCGAGACGAGACAGCCTCAAATCTTGTCTCGTGCGCATCCCTAGTCCGGGCCGTTTAGGGACACTGGTGAAGTTTCTATTTCAGGATTACAGCACCCACCGTTGATTTTTTTTGGGGGGGCGTAGTTGGGTACTAATGGCACGATTCGGCAACCCCGCGATATGACAGCCAATGATGACTCCCCTATAGAACTCACTAAGTTCTTGTTTGTGCACCATTCTCAGTCAAACTGATTCCTAGCCTGACGCACGATCACTGATAATGTCTTTCTGCACCGAAACAAATGACTGGCGTCGTGCAGGTGGCTCTGGATTCCTTATGGCGATGTCCTAGCAAACTGACCGGTGACTTTTTGGTAGATAGTGTAGATAACATAATAATATAAATTTATATATGAAGGCATGAAAATATTTAACTTTTTGTTTCATTTCAGCATATTTAAATTATTCCCAATACAACTCAATAATATTTATATTATTGAACTGTATTGGTACTAGCGGCACAATTGGTACTAGTGGCTATATACTCGGCCTAGTTGGTATTTCCTAGCCAATACTGAGAGTAACCTAGCATGGGATAAGTTGATTCCTAAATAGAAACTGACAGAAATCGAACCTCGGACACGTTACATACTATGAGCGCACTTATACATGTAAAAACCTATAGATGAATATTTCGGACAACATTTCTTCCAAATTTCTAACATTCTGTTGCAAACTTTCTTTTCGGAAAAACTTTCGTAGTTTCACCGTATGTGTAAATGGTACAAACATTAGCACAATATTTTAGAACACATTATTCAGGTGTGAGTCCTCTACCCCAGCTTCATACCAACTAATACTATATGTTTTATTGGTTAGATATTTATTTCTATAAGTGGATCACGAAGTTCATGTAATGGACATGATGTTTTAAATATCCAGCTTTTAATAAAAAGAACGTCGAGATTAACAATTGCTAATTCTTATACAGATCGAAGCAATGAAAGTGTTACAAAAAGTTTAAATCCAAATTACTAACAAACTCTTGCGCCGTATGCTTATGCATTCAGAAACACCGTCTCGATCGACTATTTGCTTCTGGTATGCAATCCAACTCGCTCTCCTCCTCTACTTGTCTAAAGCAGTCTGTGCGACTGCCGCGGTGGCTCAGGATAGAGCGTTCACCTCCGGTGCTTGGGAGTCCCTGGTTCGATCCCAGTTCGCGCCGTGTGGACTGTGTGGTGAACAAACACCGTGCTCGAGGGTTTTCTCGGGGTTCTTCCGTTTCCTCCCACTTTCTTCATTCCACCATTTCACTCATCTCTCATCATCACCATCTCATTTAGCCTAACCGGCATAACCGTGGGACGTAAAACTTAAAGATTTCATTTCATTTTTTATTTTCTTTCAGGTTTTATGCCATAAAATTTTATACGTTCTATTTGAAAAAAATATAAATTTGTATTGGGATGGCAACACTGCTTGTATTACACTACTGCCATGTTCTTGGTCATGTATCGACCTCCCGTACGTATCAGGTTACCTGCACATATTTTTTACTTTCTGCCTTTTTCCGGCGTTTTTGTGGAATAACTCGGCACCTCACCCGGTCAATAAGAAGTCAATAAGAAAGGAGTAGATTGCAGGACTACTAGGTGGAGAAAGCTACTCAAGAAAATGGAGAAGGAATTAATTTGGAACGAAATAAGAAGGAAGAAGAGGGAAATAAACGAGATAAAGGAAAGAAATAAGAGCAAAAGAGAAGAAATAGAAGAAAGTCTGAGCATTTTTATAAGAGAATTCACAATGAAGGACATGAAAGTGTGGGAGGAAATGTTCAGAAGAAAAGAAGAGAGATTAAGAGAGAAGGGTAACAGAATAGGCTGGAAACAAGAAGAGACAATAGACGAGAAAAGAGTGGTAATCATAGGAGATATTGAAATTACTGAGGAAGAGAAGCAGTTTTTAAGTCTAGGATATAGATTCAGAGTAGCAAAAGAGGAGGTAGATAAGGAAGAAGCGGTTTATAGAATACAGGAAGCACTTCAGGAAATAAAAGATGAAGAAGATAGGAACAGGATTCGGAGGAAACTAGTAAATATAGTAAATAACAAATCAAGAAGACAAGGAGGCAATCTGACTGACAAAGAGAAAATGGAAATGAAAAGGATAAGAACGAGAAAGGACATAGTAGTGGAACAGGCAGACAAAGGGGGAGCTATAGTTGTGATGGATAAAGTATGGTATGAAGAAAGACTTGGAGATCTGAAATACGAGACATATGAAGATGTGGCGGAAAAAGGACAAGAAGAGATAAAGAAAAAAAATTATAGAGGACTGCAAAAAGAAAGGATTCAAGAGGTTAGTGAGAGAAGAAGGAAAGCTACCTAGGATGAAAGGATTTCCAAAAATCCACAAAGAAGTAGTGAAGTTGAGACCGGTGTTTAACTGCAGGAATAATATGTTAGAACTGTTGAAGAAAAAGCGTAAGAGGATAGCCGAGGCAGTGAGAGGAGGACAAGAAAGTAGGAGAGTAAAGAATACGCAAGAGGTTAAGAGAATGATAGATAAATTAGGAAGAAGAAATGAGAGCACAGTGCTATATAGTCTGGATGTTACGAGTATGTTCCCGAGCCTTAAGAGAGAAGAAATATTGAGAATAATAGAAGAGGAAATAGGTGAAAAGAGAATAGAAAATTGGGACAGTAAGAAGGTAAGAAAAGGATTAGAGACATTGTGGAAGATTGGATACTGTATAATCAGAGACAGGATTGTTAAAATAAAGGAAGGACTTAATATAGGATCTTATGAGATATAATAATGAATCGATGGGAGAAGGAGACGATAGAAAGAGGAGGAGAAAGACTGCTTCTTTTTTTCCGTTATGTGGACGACTGTTAAGGAATATGGAAGGGAACGAAAAGGCAGCTGGAGAAATTCATAAGGGACGTGGAAGATGAAAAGAAAGGGATTAGACTAGAAAATGAAATAGAAGTAGACAAGGAGATAAACTATTTAGATATGAAAATAAAGAAGTCGGAAGGAGGAAAGTTCATTACATCCTGGTACCAAAAAGAGTGTGCAGCGGGAGTGTATTGCCACAAACGAAGTGATGTGGATGAGGGTACAAAGAAGAATTTCATATAAAGCATGGAAGAAAGAATAGGAGACCTAAACACAAATGAAGAACAGAGGAAAACAGACTTAAAGAAGTTCTGGACACAACTAAGGAGAAATTGATACAGCGAAGAGGATAGGGTCACAAGAAACATAACAAGAGAGAGAAGGAAAGAGGAAGAAGACAAGAACAGAAAATGGTTTGGAATAGAAAGCCTAGGCAAAGAAACAGAGAAGATAAAGCGAATACTTCCGAAAGCAGGAATTAGGACGTACAAGAAAGGAGGAAGCAGAATAATTAAACTAGTCAGAAGAACTAAGAGAAAAGCAATAGCGGACAAAGATGAAATGGAAGTAATATATAGAGTAGGATGCGCGGAGTGTAACAAAATTTACATAGGAGAAACAAAAAAGAAAATGCAAGATAGGATTAAACAGCACTAGGATGATGTAAGATTAAAAAGGAACAACAAAGCGATATACAAGCATAAGAAAGAGACAAACCACAGGATAGGGTGGGAAGGAGCAGAGGTCATAGAAGTAGAGAACAGAACTTTGGTAAGAAAATGGAAGGAAGCCAGGGAAATTATGAAGGCAGGAGACAAGGTGATGAATTGGAATGCAGGATTCTCGATAAATAAAAAGTGGGAGAAGATTCTGCTTAAAGAAGAAGAAATGAAAAGAGAGAAGAAAGAAAGAGGAAAAATTAATAAGGAAAATAAGTATAATTAGAGGACAGAATGTATCCAACGAAAAAAGTAAACTTTTAATTTGGACACGTGTGCAGCTAAAAAGTGAAAGTGAAAGCCACACAAGTGTTACTTTTTAATGAAGGGGTGGAGCCTAATTAAAAGTTGATCTCCGGAGAGTATATAAGTGATGATCAACTTCCAAGCAGCCAGAAGGAGTGGAAGTCTGATGAAGACACAGTTGTTGTGCCGAAACTGTTACGTGATACTGTTTTTTTTTTTTTTTTTTTTTTTTTACATATTATCACATAGATTTGCTCAATGTGTTATTGTGTATTAGTACAAAATGGAAACAAGGCCTGATAGAATAGTTAAAATCTACTTCTATAATTTTTTTCTGAAAAAAAATAGTTGGAAGTATTTTACAATTATCTACTTATAGCCTTTTCGGGTACAGAATAATACCCATTCAATACTACATAGACGTAGTAGCTTGTAGAATTGGATCCCATCCCAAAACTTGGATCTGCCCAACAAAAGTTTCTGGGTGCTCGCCTGGATAATTGTTACATCGGGTAGGTCTTCCTCTTCAGTGAGCAGCGATAAAATTCTAATTTTCACTGATGTGACTTTTCTCAACAGCCGCCACTGTTGTATACTCTCTTAGTTACAATTGTAAGAGTAAGAGCATAGAAAACAGCCTAAGTTTTATGTATTGTCTGTCACATGCATACACACGTGGTGGAATTAACGCTCTGTATTGGTGAAAAATCATTAAGGAAATATATGTCATGGTGGAATCAATACAATGAAACATCGCAGTAAGAATAGCATTACCCATCCGGAATATTTTCTTTATGATAGATGATAGAAACATTAAAAAAAAAAAAAAGCCTAAATGATAAACATTAGGAGGGTCTTTGCTTGAAAAAATTCGTTGACATTAATGTAGTGGACGAAATATGCTTGTTTCAGAAACTTATTAATTCTTTTTAATTTACAGCATTTAAACATTCCGATTGTAATAACAGCTAATTTACATTTACAAAGTATATTGAAGAGTGAGATATAACTGTTAAAACACAAAAAGCTTACGTTAGTTACATTAAATTCGTTTTATTATTAGAGCTATCTATATAGGAAACTACAATTTTGTTGAAAAACACAAATTATTAAGTTACCTGTATATCTGTGTTCTAATTGCACTCAAATTAGTAAAAGAAATACCTAGCACTTAATTTTCAATATCATTCTCTTTAATACTATATGAGATATTACTCCTATAACCAGATGCCAATAGGTCTCACTTAGATTCTAAGAGAGTTAAGCACAAATAGAAGATTTAGCTTGAAATACATTTCTGCAGTTAAAACCAAAAAAGTCAAACCTAGACAGTGTTAGTCAATTTAAAATAAAAGCGTCGGATTTATGAAACAGAAAAGCACGCTCCATATCTTCAAAATATTCATTACATTGAGGCGTTTCAAAACTCACACTGGCCAGAAATATTTCCAGAAGGGGATTGATCCAGTAAAAATTTACAAATAAAATACATATTGCCCTTACGCGAGTAGAATAACATAATCATGATACAAGAAACAAACAAAATTTTTCTATTGTAGAACACAGAACTGTACTATGTGAAAACAGGGGTGTCATTTAGGGGGGGGGGCATTTGCCTCCCTGAGTTTGAGATGTATATAGATTTTATCAAGAGAATAGTAGTAAATCAGTGAAAAACGCGAAATTTTACTTATATCAAGGGGTCTTGCCCTCCCCAAGCAAAATCTGAAATGACGCTCCTGTGTGAAAAAGGGTGTAAATATGCGGGTAACATGCTTTACAATAAACTTCCCAAAGATATAAAGGCTCAGGACTCTGTTGCTAAATTTAAAAAAAGAACTCCAGAAATATTTATTACAACGCTGCTTTTATTCGGTAGAGGAATACATGAACTGCTAACTACATAAAATTTTTACATGATCTAAGTACAATACAATACAATACAATGCAATGACTACTTGTCTTTAGGGTTAGATATACATGGAAGGATTTCTACATACGCTGTAACTTTATTTTTAACAATATTGTGCAAAATGTAGCCATAATTATTAACCTACTTTATGTAATTTACATAATTACATTGTTATTGTTTCTTTTACTTTTGTATTTATATATAAATGATGTGTCCACTTCAGATGCATTGTAAAATAGTGCTAAGTGTATGAAAAAAGGACGAAAATAAATACAATACAATATCATATATATGAAATACGTATCTTCCAAATAATATTTTATATTATTGTAGTTTTGAATTTTGATCTTTGTCATAATTGAACTAAAGACTCTGGACAAAATAGACCGTCTCATATACTGATTTCCATCCCAGAAAGAATTTAATTAAATTTATTTTTACAATGTAATGCTAATAACCAGCGCCGTAACTTAGATTTTTCTGGGAGGGGCAAGCATTAATATTTGGGCCCCCTAGAAAATGCTGTTTTGGGCACTCCTGCAAAATTCGAAAATAGACCCTTCTTTCCATCTTTCTCTTACTCTTTGTGAGTCACCCCGGAGTCTGTGGACCCTGGACCCATTCCATACATGATAAATTAATTAAGGGGACAATATTGACAAATCTCAAAGCCATACGAATAAATATTATTTCTAGGGCACCTAATAGTAGACTTTTTTCTTTTTACTGAAATGGGACCATGATTCATTTTTGTTTTATTTACCTTTTGTATTATGTTTTGTTTATGTAAGGTAGTGAACCTGTTTGATGCTTCATTTATAATTTCATGTTCGTATCGTATATGGAGAAAGAAATTTTTTTCTTAAAGTGGGCTCCTCTCGAACGGCGGGGAGTTTCTCTGGGTGAGGGCAGTTGCTCTCCCTGCACCCACAAGTTACGGCCCTGCTAATAACCAATGTAATAGAAAGTACAGTGCGATGAAACGATATTAAAGTTTTTAAAGGTATAATTTTGATATACTTGCATGCATACAACAAATTTAACATTTTATCTCTAAAATAGGACAATTGGAAAGAAGGAATAGGACAATAGGAAATAGGATATAGTTTAATTAAAGCAAAATCTTGGAGTATAAAACTACAACGTGGGATTATTAACAGAAGGACTTCTGTTATCCTTCTTATTACAATGAAACAAGGTAATCCTTTGAACTCGTAAACAAATCCTCTATTTCACTTTTACAGCGTCAAATCTATTTTGTAAATATTATGGTTTGACCAATTAGTCCAATACTGTTGTAAAAAATATAATGAAAATGTACTAGAATTCATCATTAAAATCTGTGTTAGATGTAAACCTTTGAATAAGATCAAACGCCCACTTAGGTTGGTCAGATGGGACCATGTGGCCAGCGTTGCGCACCAAGAGTTCAGTAAAATATCCACCTGATTTAGAATATCCAGCCAATTCATCATCTACGTACCACTTATAACGATGAGCATTAGCGTATTCGTTAGCAGCACTGAAGTTCAAGGTTTGAAAGTAGCTGAGAGATAATGAATATGGAATTTGTAAGTCAATTTGCCCACTGAAATATAACACTCTGTAATTTTCCAACAAAACTTCCACCCAAGGTTTAACGCTCTTCATGGTATCGTTAGCGAGATGGGTATATACATTATCTCCACTGTCATATATGGTGTCTCCAACATGGATAGCTTGCCGGACATAATCTTGTTGAACATAATCATTATAATATTCTGGTCTGGGCGCAGAAGTGTATAGAAAATTATACATGTATACTCCTGCTTGGTCATGAAATTCGTTCAATATTTCACCTCGAAGCTGCAATGCAAATTTTATTTCATTTAGTGCATGCTAGAAACAATCGTAAATACATATATAGAATATATCACATTTAGAATAGAATAACTATTTTTTGGTACAAAAGTTAAATTTGAACAACTTACAAAAAAAAATATCATTTAAAACAATTGCAATGATGATTCTTTGAAACAAGTTTACTTTCTGCATAAGAAATCCCTCGTGCTCAATGGTTACTGTTAGCGTTCGAAGTTAGAGATCTGAATTCAATTCTCGGAGAAACTCGTGTGTTGCGGATCACATGATACCCTGTAGATCCACCTCTCATATGTCTGTTTCTTCTTTTTTTTAAAAGGTAAACTAAGCAAACTTTTAGATTTAAATACGTAGTGTGATTGAAAAGTTTTAAGACAGTTGGCAACACTGCTCAGGAGGAGTAGATATAATCGCCCGTTAGCATGCAAGCGGTGGCTTGGTGTATCCTTGAGACATGTTGAAACATGCACCAAGATATCTTTATTCCGTATGGCGTAGCAACCCGTTGAGTGCGGACGTGTGTGTGTGTTTTGGCGGATTTGTAAGAGCGCAAAATGGATGGAAAATTGGAACAACGCGTTTGTGTGAAATTTTGTTTTAAAACTGGGAAATCTGCTTCGGAGACATACGAACTCTTAAAAACAGCTTTTGGAGACAAATGTCTGAGCCAGTCAAACGCGTTTATCTGGTTTCACGAATTCAAAAATGCCCGCGAGTCAGTAGAGGATGACCCCCGGTCTGGCCGGCCTTCAACATCAAAAACTAACGAAAATATTGCGAAAGTTGGCGATTTAGTACGCTCGAACCGTAGACTTACAATTAAGGAGATGGCTGAAGACCTGAATTTAAGTTTCTATGCGGTTCAGTCAATTTTAACTGATGATTTGGACATGCGTCGAGTGTCCGCGAAATTCATTCCAAAAGTGTTGTCACACGAGCAGCAACAACACAGACTTGAAGTGTCCCAACAACTGTTTAATCGAGCCGAAATGGACTCAGATTTCTTGAAAAGGCTAATAACAGGTGATGAATCATGGGTTTATGGGTATGACCCAAAAACAAAGGCCCAATCTTCTCAGTGGAAGAGCCCAGAGTCACCATGACCAAAGAAAGCGTGACGAAGGCGGTTGAATGTGAAGACAATGGTGTTTTTTTTTTTTCGATTCTAAGAGTATTCTACATCATGAATTTGCCCCTAGAGGACAGACAGTCAACCAGGGATACTACAAAAGTGGCCTTTAGTGTCTGCGCGAAAATGTGTGGCGGAAAAGGCTTGCCCTCTGGAAAGAAAAGATTTGGATTTTCCACCACGACAATGCACCAGTTCATTGTGCGTTCTCGATCCAGGAATTTTTGGCCAAATTCAACATTCCTGTGCTTCCCCAACCCCCGTATTCCCTAGATTTGGTACCGGCCGACTTCTACCTCTTTCCTAAATTAAAATTGTCATTGAAAAAGAAGAGATTTAACTCAATTGAGGACATTCAAGCAAATACGGAGAGAGTGCTTCACACCATCACGGAAAATAATTTTCAGAAATGCTTTCAGAAGTAGAAACACCGTTGGAATCGGTGTGTTCATTCAGCAGGGGACTACTTTGAAGTAGGAGATCCATCGCAATAGCCTGTAAGTACTGCCATTTTTAAATTACAAGTCCAGTCTTAAAACTGGAAAACTATAAGACATATTGAAAGTGGTTGAAGAAATATCTAAAGAACTAGTACGCTCTCTACCTAAATATCCATGTTTCAGAGTTAGGTTGTACCGGCGCAACGAATTTTATAGAGGGAGCTGGGGTATCGGAACCCTGATTTAAGTACGTATAGGAAGAAAGAAGATATGTTTTGATTTTTAAAAAAATGTCTAATTTGGTTTATTATGCTGTTATACCGTGTACATGAGTATTATCATTTGTAAATTTCATATTATCACTAATATTAATATCTGCAATTCTGCAACCACACATAGCAACACTTTAACATCAAAGAAAAGTAGTTGATAACACTTGCAAACCGAGTTCTAACAGTTAATACCATTTGATAACGGTGATCTAAGAAAGATGAATGTCATACGAACAAAAATGATAAAAAATAATTGCAGAGATACAGAAATCTGAAATGCTGTGAAAACGAATATCAGGACAAAGGATTCGAAAAAACTACTTAGCGAAGAGCGGGTGTAGCATGGTACATTCACTGACATCTCACTTTTTCTATTGCAAATAAATTATGAAAGAAATGATAGAATGAAATGTTGGAGGAAACGGGAGTATCAAAAATGACTACAAAATGCTATTTCAATGTATATAGGGTGTTTCAAAACAACATTGACAGCGTTTGGGAAGTGGGAAATGATTTTTGACTCCAAGATAAGTCAAAAAGCGCAGACCAACTTAGGTTCACAAATGCTTCCTTTCGGAGTTATAGGCTGCTAAAAACATGAAAAAATAAACTTTAAACGTCCATAGATCCAAAAAATATGGGAACTACAGTAGTCGGATCAAGACTTCACTTAGGAACTAATATGTACGTTATCCAAAAATACATGTTTCAGAATCCTAAGGTATTCATGCAACAAATTTTATAGAGGAAGTTTAGCTACGGGCATATTATTTGAAATACTCACAAATTATCTCTATAAAAATTGTTGCAGAAGTACCGCAGGATTCTGAAACTCAGATATTTGGATAGGTCACATATTAGTTCCTGTTCATTTTGCGGGACAAAGGAAAACCCTGGAACGCCCTAGACAATTTTTCTTGGTATCATCACATCAACATATCACAGTTTCAAGCAATTCCATCGAAATCCAGAATGTTGTTATTTTGGGCTGTTTTCCAAAAAGTGGTCCTGTACTGGCCAAACTGCCAGTGATGGATGGTTTTGCAAATTGAGACTTTTTCTCAGGATCATAATATTTGCAACAAATCACAGCTTCAAGCAATTCTAGCGAAATCCAGAATAATGTTACCTTCTGCTGTTTTAAAAATCTGGCCCTGTAGTGGCCAAACGATCAGTGATTGGTGGTTATGCCCATTAAGAGTTTTTCTCAAGATCACAATATCTACAACGTATCACGGTTTCAGTCATTTTTACCGAAATCCAGAATGTTATTTTGGGCTGTTTTCAAAAAAAGCGATCCTGTAGTGGCCAAACAGTCAGTGATTTGTGTTTGTGCTCCTTGAGACTTTTTCTCAGGAACACCATATCTACAACATATCACGGCTTAAAGCAATTCCACCGAAATCCAACTTTCGTAAGAATTATGCTGGGTCCTTTGTCATTTCGAAGGGGGCATTGCCCCTGTAACCGTTTTCTCGCAAAAACAACAAAACTCGTATTTCCTAGTTTGAAGTCATCTTTGCATCGGCAGAGTTTCGTTTCTTTAATGTGGCCCATTTAATCAAGGGGACTCTTTTTTGAAAAGGGGCCCTTTGACCTTAACCTATTTTCCGAAATAAAAAAATACGTATCGATTTATTTTTGGTCTAGTATATTGGTGCCAAGTTTGAAAAAAATCGGATGAGGAGAAACCTTTGTGAAGCTATCTCCTTTACACTTTCACTTTTTGGACTTAACGGGTTTTTACGCCAAAGTCTTTAATTCTAGGATTGTTTGCCAGCTATATAAATCCAGACCACGAACTTAACATTGCTGCAGCTCCATCAGTACATATTCCTACAATTCTGTCCTAAGACAAATCATTAAAAAAGAGACAGAGAGAGAAAACATCAGGATCTTTGGATTGGATGAAATCTCCATCTTTTTTGAAAACAAAACTTCTTCCAGTAACCTCTTTTCATTTACGAACCGACAGTACACTACCAATCAGATATGTCCTAGGGCAAACAATGGGGGCTTTTTATCTTTTCAACTACCTGATCTTTTAAATCCAAGACCATTTCATTAATTTTACGTTTCACAGTATTTTCTGAAAGCGAGTTTGTCAATTTTTATCTGGCTTTCTTCCCCAAGTACAATTTTAATTGCCTTATAAGAATGCAAGGTTTGATAAGTGTGACCAATAGTATGGGATTTTTTCTTTTATCTTGTGGCTATTAGAAGAGAAAGTTCATATGATGCTTTTGCCACCTTCTCATTTTGTTCGTGAAGGGTTCCAGAGGAGTCCAACTTCATACGTTTTAGCTGTCTCCAAAATATGGTGAAGTTTTCCGTTGCACTTCGTCCAAATCTAAAGCAAAAACTGATCGCATACCGTAGCTTGATATTCGTGTCACTCACTGTGAGAACGTACAAACAAAACCTGATTCAGTAAAAACAACCGCTACGGATAACCAACATAAAGCTAGCAAGTTCCCACTTACACTAGTGATGTATCACATGATCACCCACTTTCCCTCCAAGTCCCCTTGCGCAATGTTGCCAGTCTCTACTTTATTTACCCATCTTGTATGTTAAACTTACCAGAAAGGCATCATAATATCTTCCATCTTGAATTGCAGCCACAGCTTCGTCTTGCAGCTGGTGTAAATAGTCTCTGGTGTTACCATCAATGAAACCAATTTGATAGTAAACGTCGGCATAATTTAACATAGATATCCTGTCACTCACAGCATTGCCAAGAGCCATACCTGCAACAATGATATAGTTTATCCTATTGGCTACGTTCAATACACTATTTATTATTGATAAACGTTATGTGCCAATTTCAAATTTAATTTATTGTACATACTTTTTATAAGATAATTAAAGATTATAGGAAACGTAAGCTGATTAATGACTGATGCTCTACGGGTCCTCAGTGGACATCGCACATCCGGTGGAAGACTGTTACAAGTCAAAAATACACATTTGTGGAAAGATGACTTTTAAAGTTTGTTATCCTATCAAAATCGCTCCCTGGAATACTGGTATTTCTGCCGTCTAGAGGTTAATTAGTTTAGTTACGTTTATGCGAAAATGCCACCAGGTAGAGCTCGCTTCTATCTCTCTCTCTCTCTCTATTAGCTCTTGAGCGATGATAACTCAAAATCTCCATTTTTGAGTTGTAACGCTATTCCACTGGGTGTACGATATATATATATATATATATATATATATATATATATATATATATATCAACATGAAAACTTTTCTTACTGTTCTTACGATAATTGTTTTCCTTACAACTTGTTCAACTAGCTAGGTCATATTGTTTTTTTTATTTTTATATTTCAAAAGTCTGTAAATGTATTTTTAAAAATCCTTCTAGTAGGTGGAATTTTTACTTAATTGGTACTTTGTCTTCAGAAACTGCTTGTATTGACAAATTAAAAATAAAGTTGGACACTAAATTATAGTAATTTCACAGTGGTGGTTTATAGAGTTTTAAAACTTGTATGTAAACCATATACATCACTTGTACATATTTACCAGATCTGTACTAAATGTACATTTAAATCTAATACAAGATAAAGTTTTAGTCTTATTTCACAGCTTATCATACAGAACAGTTTTTTTAAATATTATTCAATGCAGCTTAGCCTTTGGCGAGATGGTTGCAGTGATACTTCATAGAGACAGAGAAATTTGGAAGGGGGGAAATACCAATTTTGAAATTTTAAACGAAAAACTGCAAAACTCGATAGGAACTACCTTCGTTCGTGTTTGGACAGATAATTTTGGACCTAGTGTCTTATGCAATTGAATTCATTGCTTGCGTTTATTCAATCTTCCAAATTAAATCCAAAATCAGTATTTGTGTATTAAAATTATACAGCGATTCTGTTCGTTACAGTCAAGGAGAGAATATAATCGTTTTGCGTACATGTAGTAGTTTCTAGGCAATTACGATCCTTATGACAACATTATCTGTATTACTATATCTGAAATATAATCAAAAATATATGTTTTTCCGGAATGTTGCATCATCCAACTGTCAAGGGAAGCAGTGTAGTAAGTTTTGAACAACTTGACAACCTTAATGTCAAGAGTTTCTAAAACCTGTGTTCTTGTTACATCTTCAGTAGAACAGACACTTTTACAGATGGAGGTAATGCAGAATGTAGCGAAATTTATTGATTCCTTATATATAAAAAAAAAAAGAGAATGGGAGAAAAAATCAAGCATTCTTTAATCTCCGGGCGCAGAGGCTATGAGTGTGTGTATTCTGAACTAGAGATGGGCAGAATCGAGTCCAAGAATCGATTCCACTCGATTCCTTACTGTACCCGATTCTCTGTGCTCGGTTTCTCTGGACTCGATTCTGGATTCGGTTTACTTATTCTCACTCAGTGGCCTGCGTTGATGATCCTACGTTCATGACTTCATGTACGCGCTTTCTGGATTCGATTCTGGATCGGTTCTGTATTCGGTTTTATTATGCTCAATCAGTGGCTCACCTCCCTGGCAGTGCATTCAACAAGCTGCGTATACAGAACACATTTCTGCTATTCATATATCAACTGATGGGAAACTAATCCTTAAGCAGCGTAAAGAGCTTTGACTGAACTCACTAAAGTAGCGTACTCCTTGTTTCGTCTTGTTATCAGCGGAGGGAGGGAAAGACCAGTAAAGCAAGCCATGCAAGGAGTAAGAATCGAGTCCAGCAGAAACAGTAAGATAAGAAGTATGGAAGCAACAAATGCGGCACAGCGAATTGCAACATGCTTCTGTGCATATGATGGGCATTTTTTTTAATATAGCGTAGAATGTTCGTTTATTCACTTTAAAGCCATGATTTATTACCTAAGTTTGTCCGATTCAGTTGAAGAGAATTTTAATCGAAGAAGGAAATATTTCATAACAGAATAAAGGAAAATTTTAGCAAATATGAATAATATTTTTCTAACTGAGGTAAATGACAACATTCGTCATATTTCTTTAACATCTCTGTGACCAATTACGCATTCACCCAGCCGAAATGCCCCGTACCTAACAGAAGATGTTATTAGGTTAGAAATATTTTTACATAGGTTAACAATACGCCCTTTCCCAGCAGATAAGTGTAATGTCATTACAAGTGAAACTGTTATGCCTGTAACTCGCACTTTAAACAATGATTTCCATATCAGTTTGGGTTGTGAAAAAGCGCATTAAAATTAAACCAATCGATCAATCAATGAATATCGGGAAGAATGAAGTAATTACTTATAGGCCTACACGAAAAAGCAGAATCGAATTAAATGACGATATCAGCTCAGTTTCCCTGTAACGTATTGCAATGTAGACGATTTAATTATAACTAATCATTCTTACATTTAACCAACACACAATAAACTATGATTCATAAATGAACTCTACTCGTAATCGACTATTATTATTATTATTATTATTATTATTTATTATTATTATTATTATTATTATTATTATTATTATTATTATTATTATTATTATTATTATTATTATTATTATTATTATTTAGTTTAACATCCTGTGAGCATGAACCGAGGCTAAGAGATACGGTAATAATGAGGTGGATAATAATAAAATAATAATAGTGGAATGACAAAAGTGGGTGGAAACAAGAGAACCCCAATAAAACCCCTACACAGTGTTTATCCATCACAAAGCCCGCTTCTTCTTTTAGCACAGAACTATAAACTTTCAATATATATAAATAATAGCTTAAATTATTTTTGCCACTCAGAAAACTGGGGAGGGGGTAAGCCCCCCGACCCCAGACTAGATCCGCCACTGATTTATGATAGGCTTTGCAGTACCTACCACAAATGCTGCATGCGTAATTCAACTCTAGACTTACTACATATCTCATAATTCCTATGGTTCATTATTATTATTGTGAGTGTATTTTAACTAGTGAATTGTGAGTAATGAGTCCAGAGGCTTTTCTAGAAATTAAAAACTGTGGGGGGCCAACCAGACTTCAGACTATGATATGTATATCATGAGTTCACTATATACTTTCAAAAATACATAAAAAATAGCTTAAATTATTTTTGTCACTCAAAAACTGGGGGACCGAGGGCTCTGGCCCCGGGCTACAACTGCCACTGAATTAGTCGAAAAACAAGTAACGACACTGAGTCGTTGTACTGATTAGCGACGTATGCAGGAATTTATTTTGAGGGGTCCAAAGTTTTTCCGGGTGCATTCAAATTCAATATGAGAATAAATTATATTAAAATTTGTAAAATTACCCCTAAAATTATATTAAATTACAGACAGATCGAGATTTCGGGGAGGGGGTCCGAACCCCAAGAACCCACCCTGCGTACGTCCTTGGTACTGACCACATATCATTCTGTTGAACGTTATTATCTGGCGGGATAAAGCCATTCATAGGATGAAGGCTATAATAATTATAGCAAATGTATGTGTTAAAATACGCGTATGGAACACCTGTAATTTAGAAATTGTAATTATCTTGTATATTGGTGCCATTGATGGTGTTAATGTCGTCCCTTTATTCAAGTCTGACTGACCAGTAACGAAAAAAGAGGCTGATAAAGCATCTGCTTTCCTGTACTTCCACTCCGAGCACAGCTGGTCTCGATTCTGCTTGTGCTCACTTTTCACAAACCGAGTCCAGGACATCTGAATCCAGAATCGATTCTGTTTGTGCTCGGAATTGTTTTCTCATAAATGAGTTCTGAGCTCCGTACTCGATTCCCTACGCTTGCTCTGATTGGCTGGAATTGATTCCGAATTCCCTTGAACAGCATGCACCGTACAGTGAACAGCATACACCATAACTCCACCCACTCGCTTGGCGACACTTGGCGAGTGGTAAAGAGTGAACTTCAGTTGCCTCGTGTGCTTGCGTGTTACAAAGCGTGTGATTCAGTGTACAGAAACAACGGGAATGCAAATAAATGTAAAAAGGAGGGTAAACAATGAAATATATGGGTATGCATAAAAAAGAGGGTGAGCAATATAAAAAGATTCTTCTAATTCGTGTTGCTAATCGTGAAAAAGACAGACATGTGTACTTTATTAACTAAAATCCTACCATATATATATATATATCTATCTATATATCCATATATATATATATATATATATATATATATATAGATAGATAGATAGATAGATAGATAGATAGATAGATAGATAGATAGATAGATAGATAGATAGATAGATATTGATATATTACAATGCCAACTACTTAAAATTATTATTATTTAACGTTGAATACAAATTGTTTGCCACTTAAGTACCGTTAGATCGCAAGAGAACGCTGGGGGGGGGGTAGATATGAAGAAAACCGATTCCGATCCGAGTCCAGAATCGATTCTCTACCTGCAGAATCGAGTACGTACTCGATTCTCAAAAGTACTCGATTCTGCCCATCTCTATTCTGAACCACCAGCTGTTACAAGGCAGTTGTCTCGGTGTTCGTAGCTAGCCACGCCCCTTAAAGGACTCGTGCGTGCTTCGCGCGATGACGTAAGCTGCCTCTTACCTGCTTGGCTGCAACGAATGCTTCGTGGCAGTGCAAAACAGGTAATTACTAGGGAAACAACGGAATCAGGGCTTTTGAGTCAAAATGAACGATCGTAATATACTATTTTTGTTTAAAAGGTTTAAGAAAGAAAATATAAACGAAATGTAATTAGTAGTAACTTGTAGTAACAATACAGTTTCAATATTATACTATTAACGTTTATTTCACGACTCAAAACTCCTGGTTTTGTGGCTGTTAAAAAAAAGGGAATATAACACAATAAAGAATATAAAAAAGGGAGAAGTTTAACTGAAAGTCTACACCAACGTTAGTTTGTAAATGTTTGCTCTATAATTCAAGGCGATTATGCAATGAAAAAACCTTTCAGCTTGTCTAAATTGGTTGTTGATTCCATTAAAAGGGTTTATTTAAAAACTAGTTCTATTTATTACTGAGAAATTAAATTCATGATTATATATCGAGTGCAAGAGGGACTGGGTGCGTCTTGTGTTTGTATCTTAAGAGTCCTAGGTTCGATCCCGTTAATGATTAGTGAATACTCGTCCCAGAATAAGTGATTACACGCATATAGAAAGTTTTTATTTAAATTGAAGGATTAATTTGAGGCTAATTTGGTACTATTTAGTTAAGACTAGTAACGTTCTGGGTTCGATAAGTATGGTATTGGATGCAATTACATTTAGCCAGTTAATGGAACCTCTTGAATTATACGTATGTCTATACATATATTTAAATCTTCTAAAATACTAGAAAAATTATTGGGTACTAAGAATATATCTAGACTATTAACTTGGTAAATCGCTATTTTAACAGAAAATAGAAGTAATTTTCTTAATTGATGAGCATTCTACTTCGCGTACTTTTGCTTGGAAGAAATTAAGTACCATATATATATATTTCCGAGCCGTGGGCTCGCCTGTTTAAATACTAACGTTATCCGAGATATTATCGAGCAATTTCGGTTGGGCTCGACTGTTCAGATTTGTTTTAGTTGGCCATGTATATATTCCTCTCAGTTACTAACAAAAATCAGGCAGCCACAGACGCTTATTGAAATAAAATTATTGTTATTGCTATTTTTAACAATTTGTTTGATTTCTCTGGGATTGCGAAACGAACTCATACTTCCCGGTATTACTTCCAGTTCTTTTGAACTGAATGTCTTTAAGGCATTATTTAGGGTATTACATATAAAAGTTACCTGTTTTGCACTGCCGTTTCAGTGTTGCTTGCTTAGCTTGGGCATAAAAGGGCAGGCTTGCAATACACGCATCCCAGAAAATTTGACTAGTGAAATCAAACAAGGTCAAATGGTTGTAGTACTATACTAGATTTGACTGTTGCTATATAAAATTAAAGGTTTCCGATATTGTGTTACTGTTATATATATATTTATCAATATTGGATTGTAATGAAGATCGTAATATGTCCTTTAATTTTTAATATGTAAATGTTTCGGGTGAATTTGATCCCCTTAAACCATTAGTAATGCAAGCATGTGCACCGGGTCAGGTGGGGACCTATAGTAGAGTGCATAATACTAGTTCTCGGATAGGAGATTTAATAAATATAACGGATCGTAATCAAGCTGAATCTTCATTGGTAACTATGGATAGGTCACCTATAAGATTTGAATTTAATAAGGATTTATCGAGGGCATTATATAGTACTATTCAATTGCAAATAAATCAATTGCCACTCGTTGATGGCATGAATAGTGACATGCTATTTGAAATCCTAGTGGGTATCGATGATATGATAGAAAGACAAGCTATTCCGTCAGATGCGGTATTAGTGGCTAGTCTAAGCCGAACCAAGGGAGAATTATATCGTGAATTATTATGTCTTTTAGGAACCACCACTGGATGGAAGGATATTTGTTCCCAATTATTTGTTAAATTTATTTCTACGATTGCACGTTGTACGTTTATACAACAAAAACTATATCGCGTAATGAATTCTACGGAGTCGTTCATGCAATTTGTACATGAAAAACAATCTATTGCGAATGTTTTGGGAATGACTTTTGATGAAGCTTCTTTTGTCAGAGTAGTAGTGGCCCCCGTATATCTAGTCGAGTCAGCAAAAATTTCTCGATTCTGATTGGCTGAGAGAGGTCACGTGACGTTAGGCCCCGCCCACGCGGGAAATTCAAATTTTTTAGGTCACGTGGTATGACGTCATGAGTCACCCTGCGGGGAAATCCCTCATTCTCTTTTATGACTAGGATTTTTGAAAATTGTTCCCTTTTACGGGTAAGATGTGTGTTTTGATTGGTTGACAGCTGTCACATGATCTTAGACCCAGGGATATTTGAAAATTCGTTCCCTTTTACGGGTAAGATGAGTGTTTATGATTGGCTGATAGAGGTTACATGATCTTAGACCCGCTACACGGTGAACAGGTCACATGGTATGACGTCATGTTTTACCCTTGCGAGGAAATCCATCACTAATTCGTTTCCTTTTACGGGTAAGATAAGTGCTTTGGTACCTTGATTCTGATTGGATGATAGAGATCACGTGATTTTAGGTCCTAGGATTTTTGAAATTAGGGTGTCCTTTCTGATGTATACTTTGGTACCTCGATTCTGATTGGCCGATAGAGGTTACATGATCTTAGACCCGCTACACGCTGAACAGGTCACATGGTATGACGTCATGTTTTACCCTTGCGGGGAAATCCATTACTAATTCGTTTCCTTTTACGGGTAAGATGAGTGCTTTGGTACCTTGATTCTGATTGGATGATAGAGATCACGTGATTTTAGGTCCTAGGATTTTTGAAATTAGGGTGTCCTTTCTGATGTATACTTTGGTATCTCGATTCTGATTGGTCGACAGAGGTCACATGATTTTAGACCCATCACACGGTGAACAGATTACATGGGAAAACCCCTCACTCATTTGTTTCCTTTTACAGGTAAGATGAATGTTTTGGTACCTCAATTTTGATTGGAGGATAGAAGTCACATGATCTTACCCCCCACACCACCCCACCCCCCAGTCCATGCGGGAAATACAGAGCGATATGACGGCGATCCATCCTAGACCGGGATTTTTTTTTTTAATGGTTATGCGTAAAGTTCCCATGAAGGGTTCAACCTCCTCCTTAAATAACCCTTTTTTGGTATCATGATATTGTACTGAAGTTTACCTTAAATATTATCGTTTTCTTTGACAGATAAGATGATTACCAGCTTTTTTTACCTTGATGGAGATCCTGTCCTTGAATTAGTAGCCTATGTCTCTGGAAGTAACAATGGTGAAAGAGGGGTGTCGCTTGTAGATTTCTTATAACACATTGTTGTGAGTTTAAGCGATTTATTGCTCAGTAAGCGCTTCATTAATGGAAACAGTGTTGCCAGATTTTTTTTAACCTAAACTGCTCCGATTCTTTTCGAAACGGTTCCGCAGAGTACAAGAAATTTTAAACTAAAAAATTTTTCGAACTAAAAAAATTTTAAACAAAAATTTTCAAACAAAAAATTTTCGAACTAAAAAAATTTGAAACAAAAATTTCAAAAAAATTCGAACTAAAAAAAATTAAACTAAAAACTTTCGAACTAAATTTTCAAATCAAAAAATTTTCGAACCCAAAAAAAATTCGAACTAAAAAAAATTAAAAATTTTTCGAAAAAATATTTTAAACTAAAAACTTTCGAACTAAATTTTCAAATCAAAATTTTTCGAACTAAAAATTTTAAAAAAATTTCGAACCAATTTTTAAAAATAAGTTTCGTACTAAAGATGTAAACCACATTTGAACATTTTCAAATTAAAAATTTTTTCGAACTAAATTAAAAATCAAATTTTGGACACTAAAAAAATTCTTTAATTATTTTTTCGAACAAAATCATGTAAACCAAATCTTGAATATATTTTCCACCTTAAATTTTCAAGATTACCATTTATTTGAAAACAAGTGTTCAGGGTTTCAAGAAATAATAAAACATATTTTTTTTCAACTTGTTGTATTTTAACGAAAAGTATGTGCTCTTCCTATACATGTTTATTAACATAATAAATACAGGATCTAATTAATGAATATGTTGGACGCGTCATCATCTTCGAATGTTGTAGACGTATCCTGTAAAGAAAAAGAAGAAACGACGGATTACTTTAAGAATTTCTTTTTTTCTGAAACAATAAAAATGAGTCAATATTGATAAGAGAGAAATAAAACTTACTCGTAAATGATGGATGTGCTTAGGCTCATCTTCCCCCTCCTCGGGTACATTTCATCCACTGATGGTGGTTTACGAACTTTTTTCTGGGTACTGCATTTTTCTAGGTGTTGCTGCTTTATGGTCAAGGTTCCTCCTTCGGTACGAGATGACTGCATTTTCTTCCACTGATGGTTGTGTTGATGATTTATGAACTCTTGTGGGTACTTCATTTTCTTCTTGGTGTTGCTGCTTTGTGGTTAAGGAAGGGAAAGAAGAAAAGGAAAAGGAAAAAAAGAAATGGCGGCCTTATTGGGTATTTACAGTTTTTTCTTCTTCATCTTCTTTTTCCAGTTCCATCTTCTGTTTTTTAACGTACCCGTACGGAACCGTATCGTAGGAATTGATTTCTTTAAATCGACGTTTTGTGTACTGGATACTGTACATTTTTTCTTCTTTGCGTGTGACGATGGTATGGTCTTTAGTCCTGCATATCTTATGGGGGATAGTGATGGTGACTTGTCCACGGCATTGATTTGTAATCATTTCTTTTAGCGTGTTGAAATTTAATTGTTGTCCTGCATTGTAATTTAATGTAAATCCTCTAATTTTGCATATGTAACTGGTGACGTTGGTATCCGGATTGTATATTTCTAGGCTGTAATTTTTTGGTCCTCCACTGACAAATGTCTTGATGTATGCTCGTGGTCCATAAGACTCCATCTCGTCCGATAAGCATCCCAAGTACGTTGAAGGTTCAATGGTTGGCTCCCCGGGCTTCTCCGTAAATATTACAGAATCCGTGTCGAAATATAAAACACGTTCCTGCAACATTTCCAGGTACTTGTACAGTTCCAGACGTGCCTGACATGTTGTAAATGCACCTAACACGACATTGGTGTTTCGGTTTTGAACAGGCACATGTTCATTGTACTCCCAGAACGCATACAACATCGTATCATTGATGGGTACAATTTGATGGAGTTTAATGTCGGGGGAAGTGAGTTTTTCATAAAATTCTTCCGGCCGATCAATAATTGTGGTCTGGCTAAAGTTTGATCTTTGCGAAAGTTTTCCCCAAAGAGCATTAAGACAAAGCTTAGATAAACTTCTTCGTGTAGGATTATTTTCAATTTTGGACGGATCCAATGCAATACCTTCACGCTCCAGGACGGTTTGTATGAATTTTGATTTGTCTTCTTCGCTGACACAGGAACTGGGCCAGCCAGACGCTTCCATTTTTGATTTCAAAAATGTATTGATATATTCCGTGAACAAGCCACCTGTTTTCGTGATGGGATCATATTGTTCAATGTCATAATCCCAAATTTCAAAAATTTCCACTGGTTGATATCCTAATTCTACTGCTTTCTGGATTTCATATGATACCCAAGTTCCAGTGAGGCATCGCTCCTGATCGTTGTGCGTACACGTTGCTGTAGGGTCTGGGTTCATTTCTTCGGCACACGCAGCACACAGTGGAAAGAGTAGTTTCTTGTTACATCGGTAAGGCAGGAGACCATGATAAAGATGGCGATTTGGTAATATCGACATTTTGATTAGACCATTGACTTTATTTATTGGTGGTATATTTTCATCACCCTGTAGATAAATTCGTGGATGGCCTACAGGGTATTTAGCACACTTATTTACATAAGGATAAAGCGAGACAATATCGTAATATTTTATTACTTCCCCCGCTTTTTCATCGACTTGGTGGTACAATTTCACGCAATTGGTCCTTCCTCCAAAAAAGCTATCTCTTGGATTTAATGGTCTGCGGTTCATGTACGGGTGATTCTTCAGATACGTCGCCATTGCAGGATTTTGTTTTAAGAACTGATTAAATTCGCACTCCCACATTTCATGTACAATGTACCCCAATTCACGCAGTCTTGCATTTTTGCGTTGCGTTCGTTCATAACGGAATTCCATGGTGTCTTCTGGATTGCTGTAGATGGGCTGATTACGGCCTGTAGTAAAACATACTTTACACCCGTGGTAAAAACAGCCGGCATGCTCGTAGACGTGCTCCTCTAACGTCTCAGGATCTTGGTAGTAGCCATCAACATGGAATCCCGCAATAAACACTTCTTTTTGTCGGGCCGCATGTAAGATTTGTTTTTCTTCGGTTTTTTCAATGTAGGCCAGCCATTGCATTGCAGCGATCGATTGGGTACTTCTCCATCGATAGCCATGTGCCGGTAGAATTCCAATGGTGTTGGGTTTAAGGAAATTCCGGCGGAATACTAAATTAGAAGCACTGGCAATCGTGATCGTCTCCAAGAAGGGATTCACTTTGGTTTCTGTTTCAAATGACGTCATAAACGAAACGCATGCTTGTCGCAGTACATTGACATCTTGAATACAATACTTGAGAATTTCTTTCTGAAAATCAAACGTGTCATTACGATGATCGTTGTACCACTGCATGAACTTGTTTCTGTCTTCGACGGGCATTTCATCTGCACCATAATACTTTGTTTCTGGAAGTGGTCCAATATACGATTGATTCTCCTTGGTGTTGAAGAAATGCGGGAAGTAGCCTTTGGTTGCGGGTAAATTGAACGCTTTTGACAATTTACTTAATGCCATAGGTAGGAAGTTCAACGAGTCAATGAACGTCAGATTATTCAACGTTAAACTCAGTATCTTGGTCCCATTTAATATGACGTCGGGTCTCCATTGGCATTGTTCGACCATGGTCTTTAAAATGAAATGTCCATCGTATCCCTTAGCGTTGTGCGCGACACAGAAAATCCTATTTATATTGGGACGACGTTCCCGCAAGTACTGGAGAAAATTATAAACTGGATCCTCTCCTTGGAAAATATGCTGGCGCTGACCACACGTACTGCAAGACTGCTGGATATTAGCGTTTTCAACACATACATAACATACTTGTTGTGCAACCAATAAATTTGGAATGTGTACATACGTATTATCGCCAATATTCGTGTCCTGCATAGATTCTATATCATAGAATATCAACAAGGCTTTCTTTGCGTGCATGAGTGAAGGAACACCTGGTTTCAAGCATTGGCGATCAGGAAGCATAAAACATTGATGCGATCCTGGAACAATCTTCTTACAAACATTGCAAAAGATCTCATTGCAATCATGATGTCGTTGTCCAGTATGCACAAAAGAATATACTCTGTAACATCTAGTACATTGCTTCACCATTTTGCATATAGGTTCCCCTTGATGATATACAATATTACGATGATTGTTAAAACATTCTTCGCCGTAAAATTGCCGATTGCAGTCGTTGCATAATATCAGCGTTTGATTCTTGTCGCATAGAGGTCTCTGTAAACATTTGGAGCATGTTACAGGACAATTTTTTACATGTCTGTTACGATGATCATACTTTTTATGGCACGCCTCACAGTAGAACTTGGTTGCAAAACAAGCAGTTAAAGATTGAATGATGTCAAAATGGCCAGCCAAACAAATTAAATTTATGGGAGTGCGATTTTCATCGTTGGGCCCCTCGTACATGATATCATGGCCTGTGAAACTAGTATACACAGTAATTTTATATTCTTTGAGGTATGCCTGGAATTGTCGTATTTCATTTACACTGGCACCGTGATCCAAATTCACTCCTGCATTTGAACATAACGCATCCACTTCTTGGTCCACAATACATTTTGTTTGATATTGATACTGCTTATGTCGTTTCATATCTACATTCTTGTATTTTTTCAGGCCAATAGCAATAACAAGGGCGTACGCCAGGCACCTTGAATCTTGATTTTTTACACGTACAATCCCTCGCTTGCTACGTAACAATTCTTCATTTTGAAGTACTCCTTGCCGCAAACCGCCATAGCCACGTGGAATATCGACACGATGAAAATGCACGGTGAATGGTTCGTGCAGGAGAAATGCATTGTTACTTTGTAACACTCTTTCAAACGATGCCCACATCGTTTCCAGTGTCAAGTTTCGTGCTTGGCGAAAACTCACCCAAAACGGTTTATTCGTGTTACGTGGCGATATTACCGATAAACCAACCATCGCCTCATCGTCGACATTGGCTAACAAATGGTCCAGCATTGCTTGGAAACTGTTGTGTACATACTGTATGATATCGGTTCCTACGGGTGGTGCGTTGAATTGAATTTCGAGCATTCTACCTTCAATGTTAAATCGTCTATAATGGCGAGTGATTTCATTGCGAACAATAAAACCCGATTCGGCCATGTTAATAAAAGGAGAAAACAAACAAACAGGTACGGTAAAACAAATGTGTAATGGAAAAAAAGGAATTGAGCAGCGTGAATTTACTACAAAAGAAAGAAGAAAGAAAAATCTTAATCACCTGATAAACAGGAAATCATAACGTTCATGATAAATTCTTAACTAAACAATTCATGTAAAGGTCCTGAGTTTGATTCCCTAGCGATGGCGTTCAGAATCTCATTATGAAAGCATATGTACTAGAAATCAAAGTTTTTTTTTTTTAAATAATTATGTTACTGAAATGAGTGTTTTATTGCTGTCAAACTCGAGAGCATTACATCAGCATGTAACTGACCTATCATTCTATAGTGATAAAAAGAATGCATGAAATGAATGAATGTTTCATCAGTACTGAGATGTGACAAAGTACGCGTAAGCATTTTTTTTCCCCACTCACAACGACCTTTAAATGATGCGTTTGCAAGTTGAAGAGATTCATCAAGCATTAACGATACACATACGTAATTGTCGAAACAAAATCTGTATAGCGTATTTTTTTTATTATTATTGTGACTAAGCGGTTAGCGTACATGGTTCGGACGTGGAAGGTCCTGGTTCAAGCCTCGGTGGGTTTGCTTTCCACGTCGGGGGCATGTCAAGCCTATTCTGAAATTTAATATTCTCACACGTTATCATACATTCTTTTCAAAACTAAGCTAAATGGTTGACGTGCACACCTCATAATACATAAACGTACATAAATCGTCTATAATGACGAGTGATTTCATTACAAACAGTAAAACCCGATTGGACCATGATTAAAAATAAAAACAAACAAACAGGTACGGTAAAACAAATATGTAATGGGAAAAAAGGAATTGAGCAGCGTGAATTTGAGTTGATTTTTTTAGTTTAGCGTCCCTTTCAGTAGCGAGGCTATATGAGACGTGGACCTACTGATTAACGTGGAATCCGAACCACATGAGCTCCCCGCCGGGAATCGAACCCTGGTCTCCCATGTGAAAGACGCGTATGCTAACCGCTTAGCCCAGGAAATCATAACATTCATGATAAATAATTAACTAAGCAATTCATGTAAAGGTCCTGAGTTTGATTCCTGGCGGTGACGTTCAGAATCTCATTATGAAAGCACATGTACTAAAAATCAAAGTTTTTTAAAAATAATTATGTTACTGAAATGTGTGTTTTATTGCTGTCAAACTCGAGAGCATTACATCAGCATGTAACTGACCTACCATTCTATAGTGATAAAAAAAGAATGCATGAAATGAATGAATGTTTCAACAGTACTGAGATGTGACAAAGTACGCGTAAGCATTTTTTCCCACTCACAACGACCTTTAAATGATGCGTTTGCAAGTTGAAGAGATTTACCAACCATTAACGTAACACATACGTAATTGTCAAAACAAAATCTGTATAGCGTAAATCTTTTAACCACATATTCATGCACTCGTGGCTAAGTGGTTAGCGTACATGCTTCTAACGTGGAAGGCTCTGGTTCAATCCTCGGTGGGGGTTTGCTTTCCCACATCGGATCGCTGTCAAGCCTTTTCTGAAATTTAATATTCTCATGCGTTATCATACATTCTTTTCAAAACTAAGCTAAATGGTTGACGTACACGCCTCTGGCCTTGGTTCAATCCCAGGTGATTGCTCGAATATCACGTTAAGCTGAAGGGGCCGCTAAAATAAAATAATTGTTTCAAAGGGAATCGAACCATATTAGAACGATAACTATTCCTTTTAATTCAAGTTCTAGCCCTAATTCGTTAATCTATCTCAATGAATTATATCATTATACATACCAACTAACGTCGATTTATTCTTTCCTTTATACATATATTATGGATCAATAACAACCATACCGTTTTATGTACGTATCCTCCCAATAATTATGTTTTCCATGACAACATGTCCTATCAATAACAAACTAATAATCTTACTCATGACAACATGTCCTGTCAATAACAGCGTTCTTTCTTTTAATTACATCTAAGCTATATGCTTAATTATTGCGCCTCTGATCAGTGTTGGTAAAATGGGTACAGATTAACTATAATAGGGATATATCGCTGTAAATGTCGCCCAGAACGGGAATTCCGTAACAGTATTACGGTGAAGGAAAGAACCCTGGATATTTTCAAAACACTCACTTTTTGAATAGCCCTCGTACTAATTATTATTACATCAATCCTCGTATTAATTATTATTATTACATCAATATAAATATTTTTCTTTTCTCTTCTTTCTCCATATATATATATCAATTCATTTATAACAACATTTTTCTTTTATTACTAATTACGTATCATAAAACGTCGATTCATTACAAATATCATTTATGGATCTATTCAAAATTATAACTAATTGATGACTTACGCAGAGTTACTAGTTAGTTGTTCCTCTTTTGCATTGAACGATAACATCCATATACAAACAACATTATTTATAATTAAGATCGTCATCTTACCAAAACAACAACAAGATCAGAAGGCAATAATTACATTTAAAGGCTTCAATTTAAAATCAATGTCATAGATTTCAAGTTAACATAATCAAATCTCTTTTGAACATGTAAAGTAAAATAAAGGTAAACATAACACTCAAAGTTAATACAAAGATAAGATAAATTAATCACATCATAACATGTTGCAGAAATATAAAGTCCAAATGAAGTATTCACAACACAACTCGTAACATCTGAGAGAATAAATTAAGAATTGTTATCCAAGTTTAATTTAGTTAACAGCAGGTTTTAGTTTAAATTATGATTAATAAACGAGTCAATTAAAGTACATTGAACACCACAATCTTGGTTATTTTCTCTTGATCCATTTCCTGTTTCATTTATTACTTCGGTCCTATTCCGACAGTTCCTGCCATCTCGAGATCTCCAATTGCATCTGTTTTGAGTTACACCGGTATGCATGACATTGTTACCGTAATTGCGTCTTCCACGAAAGTTTCTCCCGTTCGTCCAACTGTTCCTCGGATTATTATAATTCGTTCCATTTCTACCGCTAGAATTGAATCTTCCATTAGCTCCAGTTCCAGTACGTATAACAGATCTTTCACTAATTCCAATGCCAGTATTGTCACGTGACCTCTCATCGCTGCGAAGATTTTCGGTATTTTCATTAGTTATATTCAGGTTTCTGACAGGAATTGGATTGGATGGATTACGATTACTTCCGCTAGGGTTCGGGAATTGATTCTCGAAGTTCTGGACTAAAATTATCAGATGATTGAAGTTTACGCATTGAGCAGACAACAGAATCTGTTGTAATTTATACGGCAATAAAATGCGTACGGAAGCGATTATTCTGGATTCGGGCTGAAACGGATTGACGAGTTTAAGTTCATTATATGCATTGATTGTAAAATCCGTAAGAGATTTATCGACCCGAGGTGAATAGTGTCGAGTTCGCACCATCGCATCACGGTTAGCTAACAAGAAATCATTTTCGTAATTAGCCAACAAGGCCCGTTTAAATTCTTCGTAGGATTTTATATGGTCGCGAATAGCCTTAAACCACAAGGAACAAGGAGGAAGTAACAGATGTGGTAACAACTTCATAAATTTAGATTGATCTACACCCATAATTTCACACTCTGCTTCAAATTTTTCTAAGAACGAGCTTGCGGTTTCGTCACACTTACCGCTGAATTTAGTCATGGCCTTAATTTCACTGACCTTAACGTTTATTTTACTATAGTTATGTTTTTGTTGGCGTTGATAATGGTCTGGAACCCTTTCGCACTTATTTATCTCCTTTCTTCTTTTGCGATCTGGACTTTGGAATCGCCTACTGTGGTTTTCCACAACTAAACCATCATCAGTAGAACTCTTAGAAGAAGATATCCCGTCAGTTTCTATTAATGGAGTTCTCGGGCGGTGATGCAATGTTTCCTGTTGATGATGCATTGTTTCCTGTTGATTGGGAGTACCCAAAGCCTCCTTATACATAGGATTATTGTAGTCACATTCCCTTTCTTGTAACGATCTGATTTCCTCTTGTATGTTGGATATCAGTATGCTATGTGAATTGACCTGGGCAGTAATATTCGCTATCTGACTTTTTTGTTGGGCTGTCGTCGATTCCATGTTTTCAACGACTTTCTTTATCGACTCGGTTTCTAGAGTTAGTTGATCCTGTCTATCTTGCCATTTGTTACTAAATTGTTGAAACCTGGTATCAACTTCTCGTGTCATATCATTTGTAATTTTGATGGTAACTTCATCAGCTAATACTTGCAAATTTTCTTTCAAATTGTGTTGCAAGCGGTCAAAATTTTCTTGTACACCTTGTACTTTATCTGCAAGAGATTTATGTTGCTCTAGTATCTGTTCTAGCTTTTCATCGTTCAATTTTTGCTGTTGATCAAATTTAGCAGTTAGTGTCTGTTCTAGCTTTTCATGGTTTGATTTCAGCTTTTGATCGTTCAATTTCTGTATCTGTTCTAGCTTTTCATCGTTCAATTTTTGTTGTTGATCAAATTTAGCAGTTAGTGTCTGTTCTAGCTTTTCATCGTTCAACTTTTGTTGTTGATCAAATTTAGCATCTAGTAGTTGACTAATCGTATCAATAAGATTAGAATGAGAACGTTCGGACACAGTTACGGCATTTCCAGATATGGTTTCATTTAAAATACTGGGTACTTCTTCAATCTCGGAATCCTGCATATTACCAATTCTTTGGATTTTCCTCCCACTTCTCAAAGTAGTGAAACTCATAAAAGTTATATATATGTATACACATAAACTCAGTTCTTACTATCCTTCAGAACTAAAGGTTTTCAGTATATTCACGGGTCTACGGCACCAGATAGAACGATAACTATTCCTTTTAATTCAAGTTCTAGCCCTAATTCGTTAATCTATCTCAATGAATTATATCATTATACATACCAACTAACGTCGATTTATTCTTTCCTTTATACATATATTATGGATCAATAACAACCATACCGTTTTATGTACGTATCCTCCCAATAATTATGTTTTCCATGACAACATGTCCTATCAATAACAAACTAATAATCTTACTCATGACAACATGTCCTGTCAATAACAGCGTTCTTTCTTTTAATTACATCTAAGCTATATGCTTAATTATTGCGCCTCTGATCAGTGTTGGTAAAATGGGTACAGATTAACTATAATAGGGATATATCGCTGTAATATTATTCTCAGGCATAGTTTCTGAAATTTTGTAATGCATTCTTTTCAAAACTAAGCGCACACATTTTTCTGGCCATGGTTCAATTCCCGACGGGCGCTTGCTGAAGGGACGCTAAACCATATCGTTTATCGTGCTTACTTCTAATGTGTGGAGGTTCCTGATTCGTACTCCCACTTTCCCATTCCACTAATTCCTCATAGTCTAAATATTTCGTACTAAAAGTAAAACACTGTATTCGTGATCCGCCCACAAATGATTTTCGAATCTTGGGTGACAAATAAAATCTCACTGAACTTACCTCAATTCAATGAATAAAAAATCGGTGCAATGAAGCTTAAATGAAAACACTTTTAAAAGGAGATCTTCTTCACTCGATAGTTGAGAGCGATGTAGGATTTGAAAAATGAAATTTAGATTTTTATTTAGGTCGTTGTGAAAACGATGTCACCGTCAGCCAATCAGAAACGAGGAAATTTATAAAATGACATCACAACGAACCAATCAAAACGCTCGCTGCTTTTGTCATGAATCACGAACGAAAACGATGTGTAACAATCGATCGTGACGTCATTCAAGTTTCTCAATAGTTACAACATCTAGTATCACAGTTCTGATCCCAAATGCTTTCTGTCAGGATCATGTCACTACCTGTCGTAACTGTGACGACATTTCATTTTCCTCATATTCCATACGAGAATGTCAATGTTTGCTTTTTTTCCATGAATCATGCTGACACGTTCGTAGTAAAACAAAAAGTAATGCGATCCGCTGACGTTTGCATTTTTCAATCATATGTGCTTCTATGTCGTCACACAAAGAAGTCTATCAGCATTTTATTTTAATCCACGAACGGAAGCGTTACACTGTCAGATTTATTTTCTTAAAGTATATGTGTATCCTTTTCAAGAACCATGGTTCGAAACCCACCAAGCACGATTAAATCCGAATTCATTCATAGCTAAGCGGTTAGCATACACATCTTTGGTTTGAAAGACCTGAGTTCGATTCCTGGAGAAACATTTCTTAGGATTTTTCTAAAACTTGTTTCAATTTCTAGTTCGAAAATTTTAAAAGTTTAGTTCGATAAAAAGTTTGATTTGAGAAGTGTTACACTGTCAGATTTATTTTCTTAAAGTATATGTGTATCCTTTTCAAGGACCATGGTTCGAAACCCACCATGCATGATTAAAACCGAATTCATTCATAGCTAATCGGTTAGGATACACGTCTTTGGTTTGAAAGACCTGAGTTCGATTCCTGGAGAAACATTTCTTAGGATTTTTCTAAAACTTGGTTTAAATTTCTAGTTCGAAAATTTTAAAAGTTTAGTTCGAAAAAAAAAGTTTGATTTGAAAATTTTTAGATGTGATTTACATCTTTAGTTCGAAACTTTTGTTTTTAAAAAATGTTTTACTTCGACAAAATTTTGTTTCAATTTTTTTAGTTCGAAATTTTTTTGAAATTTTTTAGTTCGAAAATTTTTTGGGTTCGAAAATTTTAGTTCGAAAGTTTTTAGTTTAAAATATTTTTCGAAAAATTTGTGTTTAAATTTTTTAGTTCGATTTTTTTTTGAAATTTTTGTTTCAAAATTTTTAGTTCGAAAATTTTTTGTTTCAATTTTTTTAGTTCGAAAATTTTTGTTTGAAAATTTTTGTTTAAAATTTTTTAGTTCGAAAAAATTTTAGTTTAAAATTTCTTGCACTCTGCGGAACCGTTTCGAAAAGAATCGGAACAGTTTAGGTAAGAAAAATCTGGCAACACTGTTTCCATTAATGAAGCGCTTACTGAGCAATAAATCGCTTAAACTCACAACAATGTGTTATAAGAAATCTACAAGCGACACCCCTCTTTCACCATTGTTACTTCCAGAGACATAGGCTACTAATTCAAGGACAGGATCTCCATCAAGGTAAAAAAGCTGGTAATCATCTTATCTGTCAAAGAGAACGATAATATTTAAGGTAAACTTCAGTACAATATCATGATACCAAAAAGGGTTATTTAAGGAGGAGGTTGAACCCTTCATGGGAACTTTAAGGATAACCATAAAAAGGGAACAAAATTCTAAAATACAGGTCTAGGGTGATCACCGACATATCGCTCTATATTTCACTCATGGGGTGTGTGGGGGGTCTAAGATCATGTGACCTCTGTCGGCCAATCAGAATCGAGGTACCAAAGTATACATCAGAAAGGACACCCTAATTTCAAAAATCCTAGGACCTAAAATCACGTGATCTCTATCATCCAATCAGAATCAAGGTACCAAAGCACTTATCTTACCCGTAAAAGGAAACGAATTAGTGATGGATTTCCTCGCAAGGGTAAAACATGACGTCATACCATGTGACCTGTTCACCGTGTAGCGGGTCTAAGATCATGTAACCTCTATCAGCCAATCATAAACACTCATCTTACCCGTAAAAGGGAACGAATTTTCAAATATCCCTGGGTCTAAGATCATGTGACAGCTGTCAACCAATCAAAACACACATCTTACCCGTAAAAGGGAACAATTTTCAAAAATCCTAGTCATAAAAGAGAATGAGGGATTTCCCCGCAGGGTGACTCATGACGTCATACCACGTGACCTAAAAAATTTGAATTTCCCGCGTGGGCGGGGCCTAACGTCACGTGACCTCTCTCAGCCAATCAGAATCGAGAAATTTTTGCTGACTCGACTAGATATACGGGGGCCACTACTACTGTCAGTCTCATTTGTAATTTAGTTGTCCCCGAAATACATACCCTATACCTAAGTAATGGAATACCTAACACATTGGCACAGTTACGTCAAATGGCTGATCTTTATGATTCACATAAAAGGTATACTATGGATTTTGTGAAAATAAATCAACAAGTACGCGCTACTAGTAATTTGCATTACCCTAGTTTTCAAGTAAACAATCCGAAACAGTTTTCTTCTGCATTAGGTAAAGAAGCTTTGCCAAAGAATCAAAGTAAAGTTTTCCCAAGTAGTTCTTCAAATAAAGGAAAGAATGTGCGTAGATGTTTCAAATGTAATTCTGAATTTCATGTAGCACGCTACTGCGATCAATCAACAAAAAATAAAACTGTCCATTGTAATGTAAGTGGTGATGAATATTCACATATGGTTTTTGTGTATGTAAAATTATGTGGGTTGATAAAACGTGCAATAATAGACAAGCTTCTAGCGTGAGCTTTATAAGTGAGAGTTGTTTTGATAACCTGATTAAAAAGTGTTCACCAAAAGTTTTGGAAGTTCAATTACAATTTAATGTCCTAGGAAAAAATAATGTTAACATTACAAAAGCTGCGGAACTATACTTCTTGATCCAAAATAAACGGTTTTCCGAGTGCTTTTACGTTGTCCCAACGGATGATTTTGAATTGTTGCTGGGAAATCAGTTTTTCCTAAGACATCCTGTTATCATTGACTATAATGCGAAGAAACTTACCATACCGAGTGAGAATTTAACTGCAAATTTGTTAGTAACGCCATTACCAAATAATCGTTTTCTGCCGAGTAATGTTTCTACTTGTAGGGTCTCCTTATCGGATCCCGGTCCACCACGCCACCTTGGACTTGGGGGAAGAGGGGATACAGGCCCTATGCATTGTCAACCTATGGATGGTTACGAAAACAGCCAACTTCGCGCTGGGTCTGATGGTTCGCAGTCATGTATGCAGTCGAAGGGGGCCATTCCAAAGAAGTCCAGGCAAATTGCTCGGAGCAGAACTATGGTAGCCAAGCAGAACCAGGACGAGTCCTATAGAGGTTCTTCCAAGGGTATTTCGGTCCAGCGGCAACCAGTGGCGGATTTACCGAAATAGTCTTCGAGTAACTACAGGGTGTCTGGTTCAAACATCCCAATTGGCGTACAGGATTATCCTACCAAGCATCGTTCATCGGACCAGCCACAGCAAAATCCAACAAGGCGTTCCGAAAATCAGCGTTGGTCTACAGGGTGTCAGGAGCGGCATGGGAATTTTGAAACCGAGTCACAAGGGGTGTTCCCAAACTGTCAGCTGAACCAACCTGAGCTACAACTGAAGGGACATGAAGCCAAGGGTCAATCATGCTTAGATGCCAATCAGCATGATTCGGAAAAAGGTAATATAATTATTTCCTCTGAATTACATAAACAGTTTCCTAATTTAAATGAATATGTTGTAAATCTTATGAATAATTATGGAGACGTTATAACTGATAGGTTGGGAGAAGTGAAAAATTTTAGATATCAAATTCAGATAAGGGATAAATCTCCTTGTGTTAAACAGTCGTATCAGTTGCCAAAAGATAAACTTGCCGAACTCGAGAAATATGTGGATGAATTAATTGAAATGGGTGTGGTTGAAGAGGTTGATACTTCTCCCTTTGTTTCACCTTGCTTCCTTGTAGTTAACAAGGATAAATCTAAACGGCTCGTTATTAATTATGGTGATATTAATTCTAGAGTAATTATAAATGCTTTTCCGAGTCCCCAGGTCGATACTTGTATTGCAAATCTAGGAAAACATAAAATTATATCTAAGCTTGATATAAAATCAGCATTTAATCAGTGCCGACTAACGGATGATAGTAAAGTCTATACCACTTTTGCTACTCCACGCAGATTACTTAGACATAGATGTTTGCCAATGGGTTTCATAAATAGTGGATTTATATTGAGTAGCTTAATGCAAAAGGTGTTCAAGGGCATTGTAGGAGAATATTTTGATATATATTATGATGATCTCCTAATACATACAGATGACTTAGAAAAACATAAGCAAATCCTTGAGCAAGTGTTAGAGAGGTTAAGACAATGGGGTATCACAGTATCTCCAAGGAAGACCAGCCTTTTCCAAACTAATATTAAGTATTTGGGATTTGAATTCGGAGGAGGCAATATGTTTATCGATAAGGATCGATTGCAAGCTATTAATGATATCCCACGGCCTAAAAATAGAAGAGCCTTGTCACAAATATTAGGTCTTTGTAATTATTACAAGAGGTTTATACCTAATTATGGTGAGTTAGTGGATCCTTTGAATAAATTAAGATCTGAAAAAACACCTTTCAGGTGGGGGGAGGAGGAAGACAAAATTTTGGAGAAAATAAAGGAAGCTTTCGCTAATCATATTTTATTAAGGGTGCCTGATTTTAATAGTAGCTTTGTTCTGCATATTGATTCTTCAATGAAAGCCTATAGTTGTATACTCAGTCAATATACTGAAGATGGGTTATTGCGTCCTGTGTATTTCCATTCTAAAATGATTCCTGAAGCTCACTGGAGTAAGAATATATACGAATTGGAAATGAATGCATTAATTATGGCTCTTAATAAATTTGAAATGTTTTTACATTCTCCTTTTACAGTATATTGTGACAATAGGTCCTTGAAGTGGTTATTACATAATCACAAAAGACAAAAAAGGTATGGGACACTAATTGAGACCGTAAGTAAATTTCAGTTTAAGATAATCCATTTGCGCAGTAAAGCTAACCAAGTCGCTGATTTTTTCAGTAGGATGTACAACTATTTAGATTATGAGCCTGTTGATGACTCTATAGTAGAACTTCAATCATATGATGAAAAACAGGTTTTTGTAAATTATGCTAACTTTTGGCAGTTACCTTTATTAAATAAACCATTGGCTCAACAGCAGCGAGAGGATTCTAGGTTAAGAGAAATAATAGAGAAAATAGAAAGGAGAGAACATGTTAATGGTTACCTAATAAAGGATAAAGTATTATTAAAGGAAACAAAAGGAAAGGTTAATGGGGGACTTAGAGCTGTTGTTCCTAAAAATTTACAAGGTACTATTATTGAATATTTTCACGATCAAATTGTCGGGGGCTCTTACCAAGGTTTTTATAAAACTCTTAATAAAATAGCTATCAGATTTACCTGGCCGGGAATGATAGAGCAGATTAGGGATTATGTAAAACGGTGTGATGTATGTCAGCGATGCAGAAATAGAAATACAAAATTGGTCGGAAAATATTATGCTCCTGTTATAACTCAGCCCAACAATGTTTGGTATTTGGATGTAGCGGGTAGATGGCCTACTAGTTATGGTTATAATTATATATTAGTTATTATGGATGCAGCCAGTAGGTTTATATTTTTAGAACCTCTAAGGAATATAACTTGAAAGGTAATCTGTGAAAAATTGAATAAATTATTCTATTCATACGGATTCTGTAACAAGGTCGTGCACGATCAGGCGAGCTATTTCTGTAGCGAATACTTCAAGCATTTTCTTTATAGTATAGGCGTAAAGGATATTAAAACCTCTCCTTATAATCCTTCCAGTAATATCACGGAAAGGGGAATTCGTTCGGTAAAGGCTATTTTGAAATCGTACGTTAATAGATGTCAAAAGAAATGGGCCCAATTATTAGATCAAGTACAATTTACCATTAACGCGAGTCAAGGTAGTCTGACTGGTAAAGCTCCGAGTGAAATTTATTTAGGGAAGAAATTGTTTACGCCTCTAGATGTAAAGTGGATTTGTGTTCTCGGAATCTTAGATAATAACGCTACGAAGGAGCAAGTTGCTGAAATTGTCGCTGCCAATATTGATAAGGCTTGGAAGAGGCGAGAAGCCCTATATAATAGTAGGAGGGTTCCAAATATGTTGGAGGTTGGGGAACTCGTACTTGTTAAAAAGATCATGAAAGCCTCTTTAGAAAAGAACTTTAATCCTAAATTCGCTACCCAATTTGCAGGTCCTTATAAAATATTAAGCTACCCGACCAGAAACACTGTCTGGCTTGAACTAGTAGAAGATCCGAGTATTCGTATAAAAAGACATGTTATGTTTGTAAAGAAATATATTCCACCACGAAATGTTGTAACTAATGTAAGTTAATCTAAATTGTATAGCTTAGACTAAGGAGATATTGTTATACCAATCATACTGTGTTTAAACTTTTATATTTGCAGGCGCCTGTAAAATGTTCTCCTGGTCCTAAGCGTTGTAAGGTTGTTCGCACTAGCTACGTTCTCCGACATAAAGGAAAGAAACTCCGGAGTTCTGACACCTTTGTAATTCTTATGTTGGATAGAGTAGAGTCTGCGTCACTGTAAGTTACATGAATTCCTTACTTTAGCAGTAATTATTTAAATTTATAAGGATATTACGATCTTCAAAACGAATAATAGCTATATAAATATTTAACTATTATAAATTTGTTATTTTGTTATTGTTCATCTGAGTTTAAATTGTTATTTCTAATTGTAAATATATATATCAAACTTAAATTCTTCCACGTAATCAATAAATTTCTTTTTTATGTAGGTAAATTTTGGAGGGGCCGGTTAACTTTATATGTAGCGAAATTTATTGATTCCTTATAAAAAAAAGAGAATGGGAGAAAAAATCAAGCATTCTTTAATCTCCGGGCGCAGAGGCTATGAGTGTGTGTATTCTGAACCACCAGCTGTTACAAGGCAGTTGTCTCGGTGTTCGTAGCTAGCCACGCCCCTTAAAGGACTCGTGCGTGCTTCGCGCGATGACGTAAGCTGCCTCTTACCTGCTTGGCTGCAACGAATGCTTCGTGGCAGTGCAAAACAGGTAATTACTAGGGAAACAACGGAATCAGGGCTTTTGAGTCAAAATGAACGATCGTAATATACTATTTTTGTTTAAAAGGTTTAAGAAAGAAAATATAAACGAAATGTAATTAGTAGTAACTTGTAGTAACAATACAGTTTCAATATTATACTATTAACGTTTATTTCACGACTCAAAACTCCTGGTTTTGTGGCTGTTAAAAAAAAGGGAATATAACACAATAAAGAATATAAAAAAGGGAGAAGTTTAACTGAAAGTCTACACCAACGTTAGTTTGTAAATGTTTGCTCTATAATTCAAAGCGATTATGCAATGAAAAAACCTTTCAGCTTGTCTAAATTGGTTGTTGATTCCATTAAAAGGGTTTATTTAAAACTAGTTCTATTTATTACTGAGAAATTAAATTCATGATTATATATCGAGTGCAAGAGGGACTGGATGCGTCTTGTGTTTGTATCTTAAGAGTCCTAGGTTCGATCCCGTTAATGATTAGTGAATACTCGTCCCAGAATAAGTGATTACACGCATATAGAAAGTTTTTATTTAAATTGAAGGATTAATTTGAGGCTAATTTGGTACTATTTAGTTGAGACTAGTAACGTTCTGGGTTCGATAAGTATGGTATTGGATGCAATTACATTTAGCCAGTTAATGGAACCTCTTGAATTATACGTATGTCTATACATATATTTAAATCTTCTAAAATACTAGAAAAATTATTGGGTACTAAGAATATATCTAGACTATTAACTTGGTAAATCGCTATTTTAACAGAAAATAGAAGTAATTTTCTTAATTGATGAGCATTCTACTTCGCGTACTTTTGCTTGGAAGAAATTAAGTACCATATATATATATTTCCGAGCCGTGGGCTCGCCTGTTTAAATACTAACGTTATCCGAGATATTATCGAGCAATTTCGGTTGGGCTCGACTGTTCAGATTTGTTTTAGTTGGCCATGTATATATTCCTCTCAGTTACTAACAAAAATCAGGCAGCCACAGACGCTTATTGAAATAAAATTATTGTTATTGCTATTTTTAACAATTTGTTTGATTTCTCTGGGATTGCGAAACGAACTCATACTTCCCGGTATTACTTCCAGTTCTTTTGAACTGAATGTCTTTAAGGCATTATTTAGGGTATTACAAGAAGAAACAAAACGTAAGAATTATGAGAAACACAAATATTATTTCCTTTTTAACATAGTGTATATTCATATAAATTCTCAATGTTTTTCTTGTAGTGTTATGTTAAAATAGTTACTGATTTTTCTTGCTGCACCAGATTTTTTTAAAGAGCACGTTTTAACAATCAAAACGAGGTAGACCTTACCTTAAAGGAAAGCGTTTCCTTCTGTCCCATCTCTAACCACCAGGCATTATGTTTAAATTAATGAATTTTGCTAAGTGATACACAATTTTCGAAAAGAATGTTAAGTAACTTCTAAGAATATATATATACGATAAACCATATAAAACACAGAAAACACACTTGGTATCCATTTGCAGTGTTGTTACCATCTGAGTTTAAATGTTTACTTCTGGTAGACAATTCATCCCTTGTTTCACTGTTCCCAACTTTTCCCTATATGTATAGTAATATGTTGTATTCCTATGGGCTTGCTGATTTGTATAAACTTCTTACCTTGAAGATTTATTTTGAGTGACGCATTTTGATTTTCTTGGTGAATTTTGTAACCTATTGCTGGGATATACATTCCTACAAATAGAGGAAAAACCTTAATTATTTTTCATATACTACAGTATCTTTTTGTTTTGTTTTATTTTTAGGAAATAAGTTTTCAAGTCAATATATACACTTGTTTTAAAAGATTAAATGTTTTATTGCTAACCTTGCTCAATTATTTCATTTTTGCCATCAAATAGTGTGTTCCACTTATCTACACACAAAGCTTTACAAATTAAACTAATAAAGAAAATATTTAGTATTGTATTATCCTATGTGATGTAAACGAACAATTCCACGCGTCAGTGCTTACAAACACCACCACGTGGTTCGGCAAGAGGATCTCCCACCAGATGGATCTACAGTCACATGCAGACGACGGCTTCTGGCCCCTCCCACGGAGCAGAAGACGACATCGGAGCACCAGCGCCACCCCCACCCAAAGGACCCTATATATTGGATGGACGAAGACGCATCACTGAAGACAGAAGAAGCAAGATCTTCAATGAATAGAAGTACGAAGAAAGAAGACAGGCATTCCGGGAAGACCTTGCGGTGTTAACGAGGAATTGCCACACAAAACAAAGGATTAAATTCCTTTGTCAAAAGAGAAAATTGTTACTAAAATAAAGATTGCTGTCACAACACATTACACACATCGCTTCCTGGAGAAATAGGCATTGTTTTCCGGCGGCTGGACCCCCTATGGTGCGTCAAGCTTCGCGCTGACCATATAGGTTGAACAGCCTTTGGCGACAGTCGGCTGACGGGATCGCAATACTATCTCTTTGGGATAGCATTAGAGTGGCATATACACATATATTAAAGAAGCCAAACCCTGAATAGCTCTATCTCGAATTCCAACCAGAAGAAGACCGGCCCTTTTTAGAGCCATGCCTAGACCTAGAAAGAAGACTCCCACGAAACGACCGGCAGTGAGAGAGGAAGAAGAAGACGAGATCATAGATGTAGTCACAGTCACTGAAGAGGCCCAGCCAGCAGACTCATTACCAGATGTTTCCCCAGTGACTATAGAGAAGACCTTCTTAGGAGTCACTGTAGCCTACCTTAACAGAGTCATCAGTCTGAGAATCCTCAAAAAAGAGTTTCATGTTACACAAGTAGAAGACACCACGTACAGTGTGTATTTCAAATCAAAAACAGCAAGGGAGAGATTCCTGAAGATTTTCCATGACGCAGACTTTGGCTCGGAGGCTCGTATCCTGGAGAAGTGTAATGAGGCCACAACCAGAGAGGATGCAAATTCGTCAAAACCAAACCAAAACGTTCCCACACAGGCAGAGAAACCTAAACACACACAGGTGAGAAAACCATGCTCCGACTCTTATGAGGGCCACACAAACACACAGGTGGACAACCAAAAGAAAGAAGTAAAGAAGCCACACTCAAGTGAGACGTCTGGCCCTAGTAAGGACCACAAAGCATCTCCCCAAGATGAGTACAAGCATAGCAGCCAAAAGGAGGATGACTTCCAAGTAGTGAAAAGAAGAAACAGAAGACAAAAGGCAACGCAAGAAAATATCGAAGCCTCACAAACAGAAGAAAGAAGAAAGCCAACACGTGAAACAACTTTCACGTGTGTAATCAAAGGAGTGCCTACCGCAATAGATATCCACGAAATAAAAACAGCCCTCACAAAAGAAAACATTCAGTTCACCAACATCATTCAAACAGAAAGAGGACCAGCCCCAATGCTGAGATTATTCTCGAAGAACGCCGACGATGTGAACCGCCTAATATCCTATGGATTGAAAACTCAGGACAACCACTTCAAAGCAGGAAATTCAAAACTCCAACCACGACCGATGCCGTGCTGGAACTGCTACCAGTACGGCCATCGACAACTGCAGTGCAAAACTCAGCGCGTCTGCTTCCGGTGTGGTAATGCACATAAAGAAGATTGTGGGAAGCCGATAAACAAGAACTTTTGCGCAACGTGCAAATCTAGCAACCTCAGAACAGGAAGCAGCGTCTGCCCATCCAGACCAAAGGCCTTCAAACAACAGAGAATTAGGAACATCATCTTTGAAGCAGAAACCGAACCAAACAGCCCTTCTGGCCCTTTTCAGAGCCAACCCAGTAACAGCCAAGAAAGCCCACAACATACGAACCAACAACAAGCAAGGAAAACAGAAGAAACCATCAAAGACTTTGTTGAAGCAGCAACCAACCAGATCATAACATGGCTTACAACCGTGTTAACTCTATCCACCCCACAGAAAGAACACCATAGGATGCTGAGTGCAATACAACTGGCCACCAAAAAAGTCTTCGGAAAAACAATAAATGCTCTAACCACTACTACAGGAGACCTTCATATCACGAAATCAACATATGCGCAGAAGATCAAAGAAAAAACAACTGCACCCAGTAATTCAAATCTTCAAACCAGCACGGAAGTACATTCTCAACACACACGCAGTAGAAGCAGCGGAGGAAGAAACCAGGGAAGGAAGTAGCTGCAGCCTGCAAACCGATGACAACCCAAGCACAGACAATGGCTCACGAGTTGGATAACTTGCATGCTAAAAAATAACAAACACCCCCACTAACAAAACACTTCCCAATACAGACAACACAGATAGCTTAACATATACAGATAGGTTTTAGTAATTAAATTAAAATATAATTTTTAATACAGACATTTTTACATGGATTTTCACCACCCTTATCGAGTGGTTTTGCCATGTAAATACTATTGCATGCAGCATGACCGATACCGGTTTTTTTCCTGGTTTCCAGGTTTTTTATCCCTCTATCAAGACAATAAAATCTTTCGCGCTTTCCTATCCTCTATTTTACCCTTCTTTCTTTCTATTTACACTTTATCTACAGATACGAGAGTAAATGTCTTCCGAAAAGATAGAAACCGCGAGACACACCCACCGACAGCAGCTTTAGGCTACTAACTGCATGGGGGAGAGGCATGTAGAATGTGGTTGATGCCTTACCCACTATCCAGGGCGCGGGCTTTCCCGAGGGGCGTCCTTATTTTTAACTTTTCTGTTTCTGTTTCTGTAGCTCGACACCAGTTTTCTTGTGACCCTCCTCTAGTCTGCTACGGGACTTTCGGAATAACCTAACCCCAGGCCTCTAATCTGCTACGGGACTATGCCTATTCTATTTCCTGGCTTAGCCTGCTACGGGACTCTGTCTGGGAATCCTAACCTCCGCTGCACTGCTACGGAGCTCTGTTGGCCACTTAACCCGCCTCTGCTTGCTACGGAGCATTGGTTCCTTAATTCAACTGCGCTTAGCCTGCTACGGGGCTCTGTTCGAGATCCTGTCTGCGACCTTACGGTCAAAGCCACCTATAACTAACCTTTGATTCTAGAGAGATTAATTTGTACAGTATTTTGTGAAAATATTTTTATAGTGGAAGCTTTTATAATAAAACTGGTAGTGGGAGTCGATTCCGGACGCTCTTTTTATTAAATGCTCTACCCACAAAACCTATATGAGACAAAGTTTTACAGTATATAATTTCTGTTAATATTATATATTCCTTTCCTCACATTCTTCTTTTTCTAAACCTTTTCTCAGTTAACTTGGGTCGGCTTTTTGAATCGCTGTCCTTCACCTGTTTTTATCTTGTGTCATGTCCGCTGTTGCACCATATCGATCTTAACACAATCTCTTCCCGGCGGGAGCTCATGTGGTTCGGATTCCACGTTAATCAGTAGGTCCACGTCTCATATAGCCTCGCTGCTGAACGGGGTGTTAAACTCAAAATCAACTCAACTCAATTAACACAATCTCCTCGCTTTTTATTTGGCCGGCCTCGAGCTTGTTTCCCATTCGGTTCTATAGTATCCACTCGGTGAGCTACGTATTCCAAAAGTGGTCTTCTTACACGCTCAGAGCATTTAAGTCTAGTTTCTTGCAGTTTTTCTGCTACTGGTTTCACCTTCACAGTTCCTCAGATAACTTTATTCTTTTGTCCTTCCGCGTCACTTCACACATCCACTACATCATCGTCATCTTCGCAACATGCAACTTCTAATCCTCCCTTCCTACATTCCTCTCTGTATAATATGGCAGGAGGTCTCACTGCTGTTTTGTAACCATTTCCTTTAAGATGTATTGGTATCCTACCGTCATACAATACTCCTGCCACTTCTCTCCATTTGTCCAACCGCTAATAATTCTACTGTTTACATCTTCTTCTATTCCTGCATTTTCCTTCAGTGTTCATTACAAGTTGAATTACCTCTTCTTCGTCCAGTCGTATTCTTGTATTTTTTATTACATTTTTCCTAAAAGGAAAATGTAAATATTGTTTTGGTTTTACTAATTCTAAGCCCTTTGCTCTCCTGTGCTCCTCTCCAGGCATCAAATTTCTTTTGCAGTGCTGCCTTGATCTTACTCACCAGCGCGATGCCATTTGCAAATAGCATATTCTAAGGTACTAACATTTGTTTGGAATCGAAAATATAACGTTTGTAAAGTTTCACGTTGGTCGAGATTGGAAGTGACGAAATTCCAAGAATTATTGAATGAAGTTCGAAAATCCTTTGATACTACTTCCACGCCTTTTCAGTCATTTTTTCTGCATTGCCTTACATAGGGTCTACATATTAATACGATATTATGGCTGAATGATTTTTTAAATTTAAAATGGCTATGAATAAAATGGAAATTTTTTATAGGACTTCGAAACCAACTAGAAACAACAAGAGGGTCACGTCAGCAAACGGTGTGTACAAATTTGGCTCCTGGTAACACATTTGTAATGCACGTCATCATAAAGTACTATTCTCAGAAAATATTTGACCTGAAGAAAGGAGGTTACAGCCTCACATAAAACAGTATCCTCTAGATCAGTACTATTCAACCGGGGGTACGCCAAGATGTTTCTCTGGGCACATAATCCTAAAATAGCCATATTTCCAATATTTATTGAATTATCATAGTTGGATATTTTTTTCTTTCAAATGATTTCTCTGCGCTAACATCAATAAAAATAAAGCACAGAAATTGCTTGAATCAGCTCTGATTCTTGCACTCTCGAAGATTCTATCAAGAATCGAAGAGTTGGACCGCGGAAACAAGCCCAGTCATCTCATTAACAGCTTAGTTCTAAAGTTACTTTTAGCTTTCGAATTTTTAACATTGGCCTCAGTGTACAAATTATCAGGAAGGATGAGAGGAAAATCCTTCTCAGTAGAACTGGATGTCTCCCACATGTTTTGAAATTTCCCATGTTAATTTTTTCGGATGTGCACTTTATCCGCCTGTAAATTGTCTTTTGATTAGCACATGGATTGTCCTTTTTGTTGGGTCTCTGTTTGTGCCTCTTTCTAATCAACAGAACATTAAGTTTAATAAGTTAATTTCAATTTAATTTCCTTTGAACAGCTTCAGGGGTACACAATTGGATCGCGAACTGTGTCTAGGGCTATGCAAGAGAAAAGGTTGAATAGCACTGCTCTAGACGTTCTCTCTCAGAGGCTCTCGCTAATACTCAAACGTTACCTCCGAATGGCTCTCAATTGCTCACTTGTTATCATCAACTCTAAATTACACAAATATTCTCACATGGAATTATAATAAGACTTTGATTTTATGAATTTATCTTAATATTTAGAGTATGTCTTTCGGACTATGAAGGAAGAGCACTGGTCGAGATTACAGCTGGTAAACTTTGTTCCTAAGCAGAGCAGAAACTTCTGTCGTGGTTTAGTATTTTCAAAGAATTCAGAACAGGTGAATGATGACAGCCATTAGAATCTGAGGCCGAAATTGACAAAGTAGACATTAAGATACTTTACTGAGTGTGCGTTGCATTAAGAGGCATAGAAACCGAACTTACAAACCGTCGCTATGGGAAGTGCAATTGCAATTGTCCTAGAATCAAAATGAAATATTTTTTGATAATAGTTTAAAGAAAACAGTGTTCAAGTGTATGAATAATACTATGCTCTATGTGGTTATCAGGGTTCACTGAATTTATTATGTACTTAAGATTGTCAGTACCAGTTATTCGTATTAAAAATGAGCTCCTTTGTTAAACCTTATATTGTGAATCACTAAATGTTCATTTAACCTACCTTATTTGTTTACAATTTATTCACCACATCCAATCAGTATTACATTGCATTATGAGATTTGTAAACTTTGTAAATAAAAGCAACCCATACCCCATCTTGCGTTGATATAATTAATCGTAACTATCCATTTAATTTAATATAATAACATGAGAATCATAATTTACAGTCATTTGCAGATTAATCAAACCTTGTTACTTTAAGTATTAGTAAGATATTTAAAATATGACAATAGCATAATGATATAAACTTTCAAGAGATGTTTTCTATTACCTCCGTATGACTCTCCTGTGACGAAGAAATCGTTCTGCTGAAGCTCTGGGAATAGTGTGAAAAACTGAATTAGGGCAGAATACAAATCTCTTCCAACATCCTCTTCATTGTTAGCGAATCCTGCATCACTTTCAGTAAAACTGTATCCTACAAGGAATGCAGATATAAATTAGTGCGATTATTGTTAGTACTTCTGGCAATGATAAAGTTTATGGATCACTATGTAAATATTTTAGTTTAAGCCTATAAAGTATATTTCAAGATAATATGAGGGATCATAAATATTCACAACATTCCTAGGAAGACCAAATAATATTTAATATCTTACAGCTATCCATAAAGTATGCACTAGACATCCATAGGATAGGTATTATGTAGTTCACAGCATCCAGTGTATTAAGTATCCAAACAATTCTGGGAGTATCCACGTGGTGATATTCCCGCACTCTTTATTTCTTTCGTTTCGTGTTAATGAGTGATTCGTCTTGTACCCTGCTGATTGTGGCCGCTACAGTTAGCATGAAACGCCTGAAAACAGGTCAAATACTGTTATAGGCCCTGAATGCTTTACAAATTTAAACTGGAAACAAATGCTAATGAAACTGAAAGAAAAATCCACTAGATATTAGCTAAATGTATCGCAAATGAGTGAGTAGACATTACAACGATGATCTAACTTCCTTAAATACATACATTTTGAAAGCATATATCTCATAGTTTTGTGCTGTAACGCAAGAATCAAGCGATTGATGATTTACAGAACCATCATGTTACCACACAATTATCAACATGCGAAGCACTGGAACTTTAACGTAATGGAAAAAGAATTGGCAATAATATGTGACAAAGTAATGGATATCAAAATAACAAGTCAATTAGGTTCTCAGATATGCAAAGTGGTGCATTAAAGGGTTAACAACGCCGATGAAACCATCACTTCGTACTACGTAGGAGACGTCCAGAAGACATAATCAACGAAACATTCAAGATGGCTGTTGAGGATTATAACGATCAAACACGCGAGGCATTGAAAGAAGCATTCAATTACAGTGCAGAAAAAAAAATTGGCATTAAGCTTGGAAAACGGTATGAAATGGGGTAATTAGATGGCTTAGAAAGTGACACGAGCAAATATCTGTTTCCAGGCCCGTATTTAGGTAAGTGCTATTCTGTGCTCGAGCACAGGGTGGCAGAATTTAGGGGGCGGCAAAATTTTGGAATTATTTTAAGATTCATAAAGTAATATTTAAAACTAGGAAACCCGTAGAGTCCCGCGCAAGCGCGAGAAAATATGTTAATGTGTTTAATTTGCTCTAATGACAGTAATTACTAATTAGCTAGCTTATCTGATTATTTTTAAAATGTCATCCTCTCCCACCCCCACCCCAAAAGGCAGGGGCGGATCCAGGACGGACTTCTGGAGGGGTGGGTGGGTTGTAATACTGCTACTTTTAAGAGCTCAAAACTCTAGGGATGGGCTATGTTTTATTTATATATAAAATAAGAAAATTTCCTCTTCTGGGAGGGACGATCGCTCCGATTTCCCCCTGGATCCGCCACTGCCAAGAGGTAAAGATGAACTTGGACGTCATGAAAACTGATACCGTTGAACTTAGCAATATCGAAAACTATGAATTCAACACTAATATCTGTCATTTTTGATTACTTTTAAAATCTCGCCTCCTCCCTGGGGAATGGGGAGTATGCCCTTGAAGTTGAATAGGATTAAAATTGCCACTATTCATCACAGCGACCGCAAAACCTATGAATTCAACTCTAATATTGGTCGTTTCCGGGAAGGAGAGGAGGAGCAAATTTTGTGCGGAGGGCGGCAAATTATTTAGAGCACAGGGGCGCACAATATATAAATACGGGCCTGTGTGTTTCTTCATCGGAAGGATTCTGATTAGTGTTCATGTGCAAGGAAAAATTAATTTTTTATGACATTCAACGGTGCCATCATTAATTGGCATTACATAAGCCCATTCCTAAATTATTAAATCCTGCATCACATCACCAAATTTGTTCGTTTGATGAACTGTCTGCAGTATGGTGCATTTCGTACTGTTGACATCTGTTTGGATCATCATATATTAGAAGTAATTGGAAAGTGCAGTGCACATGAAAAATTGAAAACCGTGAAACTAATATTCATGACTGCACAGGCGTAAACGAATTCGAGTCGAGTCAAAGGTAATTTTCTCGACTTGAGTTCCGAGTCGAGTCACTGTTTTGAGGTCGAGTTTCGAGTCGAGTCGAGTTTGAATGGCTCGCTCGTTCAGCCTGTTTTAACTCGTTTTGAAATCACTGCCTGATTAGACCGGAAAGCGAAAGGCCTGAGAAGTGTAAGCAGTAATATAGAATATTTTTAGTGTTGCTCACGAGATGGGTCACTGCTCGCCTCTCGTCTCGTCTCGATTAACGAGATAATCTCAAGTGTTGAAAAATGCTAATATATTTTCCATGATCCACTAAGCGTTGCACAGACGGGTGGGTAATCATTTGTTGCATTCGTTAGAAAATCATCTGTAAGAACAACGCTTCATAAACTGAGTTGACAAACGTACTTGATGACTTGTCCTGCTGAGTTCTACAACTGTGGGATCTATAATCAGTCCGAACGTTGAAGACAAGTTATTGCTTCTGATAGGGATTATTTCTGATTTTCCAGGCACCTCTTACTTCAAAATATTGCATTTCTCCAATATAGCTTTCTTCAGGACCTCATCTGCTTATAATATAAATCATGAGTAATGATAAGGAGTGCGATTTAAGTTAAGGTTACTGGCAAAAAACATGCATAAAACGAAAACCACTCGTTCGATTTCAATGAAAGTTTCACCCTTTGCTTGTCATAGTATCTCACGAATGTATGCCAAGTGTGAGCGCGTAAATATAAATGGGAAGTGAATGACAGTCGAACAGGGCAAGGCTGTCCGCGAGAGGCTTATCCAATTCTATGAGAACCAGTGGACATGTTATTTTATGGCTGCTTTAAACCATTTTAAGTATGAATATCCTTATAGTACAGTGCATAGAGTGTTGAAAAATTGTGGAGACTGGTGAAGCATCACGAAAGAAGAAATCTGGTTGCTCAATTTCAAAATGTAGACAAAAAGTGAGAAGTTCGATTAGACGAGAACTCTTGAAGAACCCTAACTTGTCAAACCGTTTTTTAGGACGAAAATATCAAATTTATGAATTCAGTGTAAGGAAGATCAAGAAAGAATACGGATTCAAGGTTAAAACATGTAAAAGTGCACCATTTTATACAGACGAACAGAAGAAGCGCGCTAAGATCAACTGCCGCAAACTCTCCGACAAGAAGTTCGCGAACAAGATTGTGATAATGGATGATGAAACTTACTGTTACCAAAACTTAGCGTTCACGCCTGTTTCCAAGTATGTATCGTAAAATGGTAAACATCAAGTTAATCCTAGCAAGTTTGTGAAACCTAAAGACAGGTATACGAAAAAGTTTTAGATCTGGCAAGCAATCGCGGCAAACGGTAAAGTTTCGTCTGCTCTAGTTCGAAGTGGGACAATCAACGGTGACCAGTATTTAGAGTACATTGAAAAGGTTTTGTCTCTATGGATACAAAAAGAGTTCACTGGACATGACATTGTGTTTTGGTTCGATATGACATCCTCGAATTATGTGAAAAAAGTGCGAGACGCGCTTACTGATGCTGGTATCGGGTTTGTCGGTAAAAACGAGAACGCGCCAGAACTTCCTCAGGCTAGAAACATTGAGCATTTTTGGGCTCTAGTTAAACACGAAATGGCTAAAAAGCTTACTTTTATCAAGGATGTGAAAGATATGCAACACAAAGTGGTCGGAAATATCAAAAGAAGTGGCAAAAAGTAGTGGACAAGCGCTTTTCCAGAAGTTCCTGTTCAAGCTTCGAGAAATCGGCCGCAAGGATGTCTACAGCGTCAAATAGTAAACTACTTCTTTTTTCAGATATCATTTGTTTATTATATTAAAATGTGTCGTGATTTCTCAAGAAATAAAAAAAGTTATTACAAAAATTCAAAGTTCCCTTAACTTAAATCGCACTCCTTAGTTCCTAATAGTTAAGAATCACTGCTCCGTTACGTTTACCTGTCTACCAGTTTGCTTTATTTAAAAATGGCTGGTGATGATAACTGAATATGAACGTTGTTTGCTGCTTATTATTAAGACAAGGACTGTTTTAAATGTAAATGACATTGTCACTACTTATATAAAATTTACATGTATTTATTTCATGTCAAACACAATATAGACTAATTTAACCAAGGATCTTATAAAATAGAGGATCTGCCCTTACAACAAAATCTTGAAGCCATACGTCACAGTTTCGCCACCCCCTACTCTGCCCACTCCGCCCAATAGGATCGCAATGGTTTGAGCTAACAATCATGGCGGAAACGAAAGTAGCCATTCGGACGACGGCAGAAACGACGTGCCGATGCTTGGTTGTTTTTTCGCTTCGACGATTTAATAGGATGAAGATACATATGGGCAGATCCTCTATTTATAACATCCTTGAATTTAACTAAGCAACATAAACTAGAGTTGTTACCATTTACTTTTAGGCCAGTGCAATATTTAGCAAGCTTTATCGCCAACCCACATGAAACTACCATTAACATGTCCTAACCATATTTAGATTTGAGCATTAATGTTTGTATAATCGCAAGTTGGTTGAGCAAACTATATTTAAAAAATAATTGTAAACAATTAGAACTTTTATTAAATCACGATTTTAACATATAGCACGCAGTGAGACGAAGCTTGGCAGAAATAATTAGTAATATTAACGAAATGAAAATATCACAGACGAATAATTAAACCATAGTTCCGACATTTTCTATAAATTATCAGATATTCATGTGTTCTATTCTTTGCTCTTATGCTTGAATTTCTTTATCCTTGCCCTCAACACAATTTCTAAAGAGTCAGCAATAGTTTGGAAAGAATAATAGCAGAAAAGAGTAACACTTGAACACGAAACTGAACTGATAACAATAAAACAACGAACATTATCTACAGAATATTACAATAAAAGAAATGTTTATTCAGTGTCTGAGAAGACGCTCTTTACGCTAAATGGGACGAATGAGTAATGAAAGTGAATGAGTGTGAAATTAATATTTTGTGTTTTCCAACTGGGAATAGAACCCAGAACCACATCCACACTGCAAAGAATGCTGAAACTGCTTTTAGATACAGTAAGACACTGTACACATTATTGACACTCTTTGAATACCTCCAAATGACACATATTCACTCATTTTAGATACTGTGTTTGTTGTCCTAGTATGTTCCAGATATATGTACAAAATGTGCAAAACGTATGTCATCGCTTTGTTTTCGAACTGTTTGCCAAGAAGAAGTGTTTTAAATATGTCATACTAGATCACTGTTGCCACACTTGGTACAATTGTACCAAATTCAGCCCTTTTTGTCATTCATCGGCCCGTTGGTACCACGCTGGCATTTTCATCCCCTTTTGTGAAAAAGTTGGTACAATTCTACCCAGTTCAGCACCATTTAACAATATTCTTGTCAAATTTTAAAAAATGTCAGTGACTCTTCCTACATCTCTTTCTTGTGATGTCTTTCAGAGAAGGTTCTAGGACCCTGGACCGGTTTTACAGTTTTTACAATTGTCAGTTTACTTACCTTATATTGTTCTTACATTCTACTATCCTCCTTCGGTCGTGAAATAAGAGAGAATAAGTGCAATAATTTATATTTTAATATTTTATTATAATATACTGTTTACACAAGAAGTCGGAGATGATTGATTTGTTCCTACTTTTATGTATTTTTTCATATGGCCATAACTAGTGATGGATCGAGGCAGTTCATTTGTTGGAGCTAGCTCATTCGTTCCGGCACCGATACGGGAGTCGTTCAAAGGTGCCAGTTCCTTTTTAAACGGTTGGGTTGGGAGTTGTCGTTCAAGAAGGAGCCTGTTCTTTTTTTGAATGGTTGGGAGTCGTCGTTCAAAGGTGCCAGTTCTTTATTAACTGGTGTTGTGTATTCAAAAGGTAACGACTACGTTCACTGAGTTCCCTGTATGCATTCTTACTGGCTTCTGGCTATATCGGTGTCGGTAGGCGTGTGCGGTAGTTTCGTGCATTCTTATTGGCTGTTTCGGAGCGGAGTCGTCGTTACTTTGAACTGCTGGAATTGTGTACGGTGCTCTCATTACTCAACTGCTGGTGTCGTCTGCGGAGCTGTCGTTACTTTGAACGGACAGTTCCAAATGTATGAACTAGTTCCATACTAGTTCACATGATGGTGTCGTTCAAAAGAGTCAGTTCGTTCATGAACGACCCATCACTAGCCATAACACGATTTTGATGTATTGGTCACTTTGAAATAGAGGCGCGTTTGGTTTCCTTACAATATATACCGAAGATGATAATTGTTTTCCCCTTTAATTTGCGGCCTCTGTTATACTTTCTACGTGCGGGAAAAGTTTCATCTACTTCCAAGGTTGTTCGGAAAAGAACACTTTCTTTATTTGAACTCTTGGAAGAGGGAACGAGTGTTCTATAACTTTACCTCTTTTAGTTTCGTGTTATAGAGCCATGTACTACACTGGTATAGGATTATGAATTCAGCCCTTTTTCTTTCAATTTGGTACTATTTTTCAGCCCACTCCAGAGCTTGGACTGTGGCAACACTGTACTAGATAGACTACTGTTTTCGGAGAATGAACGCTTTTGGACACGCGAAGCACACTCTATAAACATACACTTGATATATTTCCCCCTCAACATCTGTACCAAAAGTGTTCAATTGCTATTTTATTTTTTACAGTGCACCAAAAGCACTAGATCAGTGGGGAGGGCTAGTTCTACAATGTGTTTACTCTCATGTTCCACAGGGATGCAATCTCGGACCATCGCATTTTTGTTTATTTTATTTCATTAATCACAGTGTATACTGTCCTCATGATAGTGTCGTATTGAAATATTTCATGGGAGAATTATTTAATAGTAGTTTCACATTAATAGGTGACGTGGTTCTCGTATAGGGCGAGTTTTCATTCTATAATAATAATAATAATAATAATAATAATAATAATAATAATAATAATAATAATAATAATAATAATAATAATAATAATAATAACTATATTATTATTATTATTATTATTATTACAATGTACAACTACAATGTACAACAATTATTATTATTACAATAATGTACAACTACTTGTATAATGCTGTACGTGATCAGTTGGATATAAATCGACATGGGTTTATAAATGGTAAATCAGTGATTACAAATTTGGCATGCTTTCTACATATTTTGTTTTCTGTTATTCGATCGGGTGGTCAGACAGATGTTATTTACTTTGATTTTGCCAAAGCTTTTGACAAATTACCTCATCACGTATTAATAAGTAAGTTGTATAAGTACAAATTATCGAATCAAATAATAAAGTGGCTAGATTCGTACTTAAATAATAGGAAATTCAAAGTAAGGTATAACGGCTATATGTCTTCTATTCATAATATAACATCTGGTGTGCCTCAAGGCTCTAATCTTGGTCCGTTGTTGTTTTTGTTGTATGTAAATGATCTACCTGAGAAGTTAAATTGTAGATATTTGATGTATGCCGATGACATAAAAATTTTTAAAGAAATTAAAACCTTTCAAGATCAAGTAACCTTACAAGATAATATTGAATTAGTGGTCAAGTGGTCTGAAACCAATTTTTTCCTTTGAATATTACCAAAACTAAAGGTATAATTTTCTCAAGGAAAACTGATCTTCTTTTGTATAATTACACAGTCGGTAAACAGAGAATCGATTTTGGAGCCTATGTCAAGGATTTAGGAATAATTTTGGATAACAAGTTATTATTCAATAAGCATTTACAAGTAATAACTTCTAAGGCTAGGAAGAACTTAGCTATGTTAAAATGTCTATGCCGTAATTTTTCGAATGTCAACACCTATAAGACTTTGTACATTTGCAACGTACGATCCCATCTGGAGTACTGCACTGTTATTCGGAATAGTGAACTAAGTATTTTGTAAATGCTATAGAATCTGTTCAAAACAATTTTTTGGCTTGGTTACGATGGAAGTTTAAAAACTTCAAAGATAAGAGTTTGTCTTGCATATCTAAAGAGCTTTATTTGTTACCTCTAAATGATAGGCGGTGTATTTTTGATTTGAGTTTCTTTCATAATATTCTTCAAGGTGTCTTTTCTATTGATGGTCTATGGTCCATAAGAATTCCATATCGCAATGTTAGAAATTTTGTACCTTTTGTTTCGAATGTTCCTACCCTGAAAAGTTCAATTTATAAACTATAGATACAGCCAATAAGTATTACTATGCTATAGATATCTTTCAAAGTAATTTTATTAAAATCCGTTCACAATTAATTAAAATTCTAAAGGATATATAATTTTTTTCTTTAACTTGTAAGGTGCCATTTGAGAATTTTTTAAATTTTTTTAGGTTGTTTTCTTGTTCTCTCTTTTAACTTTCTTTCTCTTTTCCTATCATCTTTTTTCTTTTATCCTTGCTTCCTTTTTTGGATACTACACTTCTTTTTTATTATTATTATCTTGGTTATGAGTTTTACATGTCATATGCTTATTTTGTATTCATTGGTAAATTTATCTTATTATTTTTTTATTTCTGTCTTTGAATGAGTGTACTTGAATTAATGTATGAATTGATTTGAAAATTACGCTTATATTATTTTATGATTTTCATGTATTTTCATTTGTAACTTTGACTATATGTATGTTCCTTTTTAATATGTTATATACTTTTTTCCTATTGTATACTCATATCAATATGTTGTTTTAGTCTCATGACTGGGTGTACTATGTTTGAAATGTACTTGAGATGATATTTTTGCTTATTTGTTTTCTCATTATGATTTTCATTGTATTTTTATCTGTAATACCCATTGCATGTATTTTTTTGCATGTTTCATTTTTATGTTATGTTTAAATGTAAGCGCCCTATATTTGTATAATTCTTCTTGGGGGCACTTTGTGGCTGTAGCTGTTTGTCCCTAATAAACATTATTATTATTATTATTATTATTATTATTATTATTATTATTATTATTATTATTATTATTATTTAGTTTTCTTGAAACCTGGGATGAGAATTTATCCTCAAAAATGTCATTTATAACAACTCTTTAAATATGTAAATCCTTGTGTTTTTAACACAATTTTAAGATACTAATAATGGTTTGCTTTATATGACCGTTGAGAAAATATGTAGAACAATCTCCCTACTTCAATTATTCTAAAAATACAAATTACTGTGTTTTAAGTATTAAAAAAGAAAACATTAATTTCTAAGGCAATTGAAAAACAATTCAAAGGCAATTGTCAACTTCAATTGTATATAGCTTACCGGTTCCCACGGGATTATCTATGTAGATCACAGAATGATTTTTGTGCCACGAGTATGGATTAAGCTTCAAAGTGAAGTCTTCTTCCACCGAGAATGGACCATTTTCCATAAACAATGCATACAACGATGAACTCCCAGGTCCTCCTTGTAACCACAACAGAACGGGATCATTCTCGTAATCATTCTGAAATTAATACATATTTAATTATTATAAATTTCGTCGTTATTCAAGAAAATGTAGATAAAGAAGGTAAAATTATCACACATCCACACAACATTGACATTCTGCAGTAAAATTAAAACGAATTGTCAAATATTCTGTCAGTAAATAGGGCTAGTTGTTAAATTACGATCCATTGCTGACGAGAAATATGGTTGAAAAAAATGAAATCTTTAAGTTTTACGTCCCACGGTTATGCCGGTGAGGCTAAAGGAGACGGTGATAATGAGAGATGAATGAAAATGGTGGAATGAAGAAAGTGGGAGGAAACGGGAGAACCCCGAGAAAACCCACGAGCACGGTGTTTGTCCACCACAAAGTTCACTTGGCGGGGGCTGGGATCGAACCCGGGACCCCAAGCACCAGAGGTGAACGCTCTACCACTGAGCCACCGCGCCCCCAAGAAATATGGTTGATGAAATACAACGATAAGTCATAAGTATTGTAATATTTCCCCAATCCAAACAACAGGCGTGTGTATACACCATGACCAAACATAAATACAAGGTTAAATTGGCTCAAGAGGTAGTGTGGCAAAATGGGCTATTTAACACGGAGGTGACCACTCCGTCAGTATCATCAATCAGGTTTTAGTGGTAATGATGATGAGTGCTCAACAACGTCTGATTTGTGAACTGTCACTGTATGAGATCTAACTTAGGCGTAACACTGCAGCAGTAACCCAAAATATTTGTTATGCGAAAGGCAAAGGTGCAGTGAACCACAACACACCAACTAGTTGGTCCCAGAAATATCGTGCAGGTTGTAAAAATGTCGAAGATCAGTGAATGTCAGGCCTCCGCAGGGTAACAGATTCTGAGGTCATATGATACGCCATTGAAGAAAATCCATCGACCGACACATGACCATTGTCAAACCAAATCGGCATGTGCCACTCAACTGTAGTGCTTCATCTTCGCGAACTCGGTAAAACCTTCAGGAGCTGTTGCATTGTTCCATATGAATTGACCCCAGTTTAGGCCCAGACGGGTAGGGATGCGCACGAGACAAGATTTGAGGCTGTCTCGTCTCGAGAATGTGCTGTAAAAGTGATGTCTCGACTCGAAAAATGTATTCTTCTCTATTGGAAGAGCTGTGTCTCGACTCGAATTTTGTCAGGAAAATTCTGTCTCGACTCGTCTCGTGCGCATTCCTACAGACGGGAGAACTGCTGCAAAATTTGCATGACGAGCGTTTCGTGAAACAGATTGTCTCACGCGACGAAAAATGAGTGTCTTTCCGAAATATGAATATGCAAAAACAGTCGGTTGAGCTAGGGCAAATTCAGGAACTGCTCTTCAAACAGACCCGTTTCTAGCTAAAGTGTGATGGCATTACGAGGGAATAATTCACTTCGAGTTCGTTCCTAATGATTGTACTAACAATGTAGATCTTTATTCCAAACAGTTGAAGGGAATAAATGCTGCACTATGCCAAAAATGTCCGCACTAGTGAACTAAAAACGCACTGGTGAACTAAAAACAGGATAACTCAAAACCACACTAGACTCGAAACACTACAACAACAACAATAAATAAAAAAACACGGACCATCGCACTAAACTTTCATGTTCTATTTCTTATACTGAACAATATTTACGAAACATTTTCTTGTGAAATACGAAGTAAATTATAAGTCATGAAACTTCTTGCGAAGAGAAGTGACTTAAAAGTAACCTACCCATTGTGACTTTTTGATTTTAAAAAAATGTTAGAGCTATCAAGGAAACATTTGATTGTCAAATATCAATGAAATCAGATGGGTTGTATTTGAAAAAATAAACTCAGAAAAAAAAACTCACTCCGAAGAGTAAACTAACCATTATGGATATTTTCGAAGGAAATAATTTATTCAGCATTATAGAGTAATTAATTAAATATTTATTTATGAAATATGAAAACAAATCGCCTGATTCTTTTTGAGGGAGTCGTCCGAAAAATGGATCCCCAAGAATAAAATAGCCCTCGTGGACTTTTTTCTAGGTTAAACGAGTTATGTTATATTCACAAGGTATTTACCGTATTTTACGAATTATAAGACGCACTTGTCTCCAAAATTCATCTGCGCCTTATAGAAATACTCGAAATTAATTTTAAAATGTTCAGTGTTTGATTTAAAATTCCAGCCAGTCTTAAAAATGACCATATATTCGATGCCACGGGAGATCTATTTCTATCTGGCAACATTGGATTCAACTGGCAGCAGCAGTGCACCGATGCGACGAACATGAGTTGCGGAGATTCACATGCTTGCTAACATTGTCCCCCTCTCGCCCCGCCATCACAAACACAGAACCCCAGGCTTGAATATACAGACCGTAAACTCCGCGAAAAACTGGAAACAAGGCGAACCGTAGCGCCTCTAACATGCGACGACGGAACTAACCAGTCGATCTGTTAGTCGACAACCCATGACGTCACGCTCGAAAACCGATGGCAGCGCCAACCCACTTACGACGAAACATCGTCTCCCCACCAAACGTAGAATTTAATAATAAAAATGGTATTTAAAAGAAAATAATGTGCGTCTTATAGTCCTAAAATACGGTAATGAAACATTTATTTATGAAATATATCTGAGTCATTTTTTAAGAACATTTTCTGAAGAGAAACACCACCTCTCGAAGATTTGTTCAAAACAAGTGAGTTATACCATATTTTCAGGTTATTAATGAAGTATGTATTTATTAAAGACAATCAAAATAACCTTAACCAATTTTGAGTAAATCGTTCGAAAAGTACTCACCACCACGAATACGAGGGCCATTCGGAATGTAACCTCTGAATGATTAAAAAAAAGAAATACCAAAGTAGATAAGAAGAACTTATTATACACATCTGAAAAATACTTCTTTGCTCTATTTTTCAACACAGTTTTCATAAACATTCAAGCACTTATCTTATCTCTGCAGTAGCTTAGAATTTCCATCAGCATAAATATTTCCCGCCTGTGTCTTTAACTACAGTACTTCCTGTAGCCTAATCTCTGTGTCACTACGTCATATAACACAGTCCTAGAAAATTTGTGGAAATTCATCGGAAAGCCCCGACATTGTAAAACGTCGATTTTCATGAACTTTTCCATCAATTTTCTGAACGAGTTCGTCAGTGACCATTGATGGCCTGTCACTCCTCTCTTCGTCATGAATGTTTGTTCGTCCACTTCTAAATGACCGAACTTATTCACGAACAACTACTTCACTCATCACACTTGGTCCATACACGGCACAAAATTCTCGATGAATAGCTGCTGCCGAATATTGTTTTGCCGTTAAAAAAAAAAAAAAAAAAAAAAAAAAGTCAAAAACGTGTAATAACAGCTCGCGCTTGGCGGGGTTTTCCATTGCAGCATACATTTTGAGACGCTACAAAAGTGGAACTAATGATCAGACAACCATCACTCCATCCCGACTGAATGCAGATTGATCTACCGCGCACGTCTGTGCAAAATGGTAGCGCTGCCCCCACTATTTCATGCACAGCGACCAATCGGAGCCTACTTTCCGCACGCATCTCGTAAATTACCACTCATAGATTTTCCCAGAGACGTGACTTATACCACAGTATAGAGTTGTTAAGGCAATATTAATACATGAAATATATAGAAAATCTTAGAGCAGCTTTAGAGAGATATTTTCACTCTTCACTAAACTATTCTTATTTTAGGGTAGGAAGAAAATTTTTTAAAAAAATCTCTCCTAGTGAATCTTAAGTTAAACATTTGGTGCGGATTCGTTGAACAATATGGTTTCTAGGCGAGTAAACACTTTAGATTGAGACGGACGAACGGATATTCAGAAGAACTTTTTCAGTACATGGGGTGCATTGAACATGTATATCCGCTGAAACGCGGAATTCTTTTTTTTTTTTTTTTTTTAAGTAATCATCATGCTTCTTTTTTTCCTATAATCGCTATGTATCACACGGACTTTCATACAGTAACTTCAAATGAAGAAAGAAAGAAAAGAAATATCAAATTGCTGGGGAAAAATGACATTGTTTTTCATAACTTATAGTATTTTTACCCCCATTCGATCGCTTGTATAAAACTTCTGTATAATTCACAGATTACGTAAAACATGTATATAAGTCAATTTGAAGTTACTTTTATTTTTTCAATAGTACTATATAGGCTATGGCTGGCCATTCTGAAATTTTTTATATTAATTCACTTTGGTGCTGTGATGAAGGCCGCATGATCACCAAAGATGTCTCAAATAATTCTTGTACTGTGTATCTCTTCATATCTACTTGAACAGAAGTATAGAAGAGTCAGTTAACGCATAATGTTAACCGCTGTAACATTTGAGAAGACTAGGGAGACAGTAGTAACAATAAACTGAGAACATTTTTTGTCTGATTTCATATATTATCAGAAAAAAAAAAAACATTCTTGCTAGTTTATGTTATATTTTGCATTGAGGAGGCATATACCCTACCACTTTCTTCAAGACCCACCATTCGCCTTGACCTAGCAAGCCGGGATGAGTGCACGTCCATCTCACAAGTAAACCTTACGTTTGGGTGAATCGAGTTGCTGAATGAGACACATATGAGAAAGTAGTACTAAATATGGTCAGTATTTCAGTGAAGTTATAGGTGCGAAGCTCCAGGGGTTTAGGAGATACAGCTACCAGAACATCACATGGAAGTACAGAATAGTCTTCATACAGTTGGAGGTAAAAGCTCTGTAAGACTTCTTGTAACGACAAAAGGTCAATATCAAATATATGGATATATATTAGGACTAGGGGGAAGTCATATAGTAAGGGTATATCTGACGGACGCCATCTTGAAATCCGCTATTTTGAATTAAGGTTAAGTTTTTAAAATAGGAATAGGGTCATGTGATACATGATTTAAGGCGCAAATTTAATCAGAAGAGCAATGGTGACGTTAATTTTGAGTTACGCACAATTGGTAAAAAGTTACAGGGAAATTAAATATTGTTGCAGCATATGTATTAGTCCTTTACCCCATCTTGTAAATTTTGTTTTAATGATAATAATTAAATAAAAAGCAGGTGGATAAATATTAGGTCTATGGTAAGAGTTGTCATGATGGCGGCCATGTTCAAATCCGCCATTTTGAAGCAGACAAAAGTTTTAAACAAAACGCATAACAGTGATACCTTATTGATAGCAAATTTTACCATAAATCCAACGGTATAACCATTTTTGCTTTATCATTAACCATCATTTGTTATCGCATAAACAAGTTGCTAATTTAAGGAAAAATGACCAAAGAGGAATTGAGTCATAATTGAACTTGGGTGTTTCTTCCAGAAAAGTCCTCAATTAGTACAATCAATATGTAGTTCAGAAAAGAGTGCATGACTTGCACAAATGCTCTGCTCACAGTGAGCACACCTCACAAAGGCAATCGAGTTACACATGACACATCTGTCGTTAACAATTCCGTCAAAGCAGTAGTCGTAAGGAGCGATCCATTTAATTTTGTGCTGGTTAATGATAAAGCAAAAATGGTTATACCGTTGGAGTTATGGTAAAATTTGCTATTAATAAGGTATCACTGTTATGCGTTTTGTTTAAAACTTTTGTCTGCTTCAAAATGGCGGATTTCAACATGGCCGCCATCAAGGCAACTCTTACCATAGAACTAATATTTATCCACCTGCTTTTTATTTAATTATTATCATTAAAACAATATTTACAAGGTGGGGTAAAGGACTAATATGCTGCAACAATATTTAATTTCCCTGTAACTTTTTACCAATTGTGCGTAACTCAAAATTAACGTCACCATTGATCTTCTGATTAAATTTGCGCCTTAAATCATGTATCACATGACCCTATTCCTATTTTTAAAACTTAACCTTAATTCGAAATGGCGGATTTCAAGATGGCCTCCGTCAGATATACCCTTACTATATGACTTCCCCCTAGTCCTAATATATACCCATATATTTGTTATTGACCTTTTGTCGTTACAAGAGGTCTTACAGAGCTTTTACCTCCAACTGTATGAAGACTATTCTGTACTTCCATGTGATGTTCTGGTAGCTGTATCTCCTAAACCCCTGGAGCTTCGCACCTACAACTTCACTGAAATACTGACCACATTTAGTACTACTTTCTCATATGGGTCTCAGTCAGCAACTCGATTCACCCAAACGTAAGGTTTACTTGTCAGATGGGAGAACATGTCCACGGACCATTCACTTCCTAAGACTCCCACCAACCCTGCGAGGCCGATAGTGGTATTCGTGGCTGAGAGGGCATGTGAGAATATACAGATGAGGGGTGATGTATCAATGAGAAATGAAGCCGCCCTCTCAGCCACAGACTAGAATATATGTATTCTAGTCTGTGCTCTCAGCTCTACCTCCTCACGACAATGGCGGTCCACTACATGGAAAGGGCTACTAAACCAGTGATGTGGGGTTATGGTTAAATGGTTAGAATTCGTGCCTTCGGCGAGAAACACCCGGTGCGAGCTCATGAGGTTTATTGGTTGCTTAGACTGGAATTTCAGCACAGAGGCTATATTAGACGTAAACATAGAGGTTAGAGTGAAATTCTAACTACCGTAATGTATTCAAATTTCATACGATTTCAAACCAGAAATCGGACCCTGGACACATGTAGAAAAGGCGCTCTCACCAGCAGTAGTGAGGATATCCTTCCTTTAGTTCAATTCTCACATTAAAGTACTGTTCCATGTTACATATTGCTTCAGTGCAGAAAAGGAGATTTAAACAAAGCGAAAACAAAATACAGTGAAATCCCCTTAATGGACATTTCCATTATATGGACTTTTTTTTTTTTTTTTTTGTCCCGGTAATATGAAATGGGTTGTTAGGGAATAGGGACAAAACACTCCTTTAACGTACACTCTCGGATACGGGATCTCATTACGTACGGGTTTGTGTCAACGGAACACGAAAATTGCGTTTTATTTTGCGATAACCGCTATAGTAGGCTACTTATAATTACTTTTACCACCTTTTATGTTGCATTGCGGAATGCAAATTTTGCGAAGATGGAGACAGAATCAGGACCATTGTCAGGCAGAGGCGCCGATCTCTGTATGGGTTTGGGGGAGGGAGCGTTTAGGTTTGTGTATTAAATTATTATATATCCATGCAAACATATCCAGATTCAAGGGGCCGACGCAAACTTTGGAGGAACAGGCTCCCCCAGGTGCCGCGCCGATGCGGACAGTGAAGGATTTCTCTTTCTCCCAGCGTTTTATTAACCCCTTCATAACTTCCAATATTAGAACAAAGCAACAAAAATTAAGAATAAGAGAAATATATCTCTTACCTCAGAAGGAAAAAACCAAAAGAATAAATTGGAATTGTATTCTTCGTTGACTGTGAAGTATCCTGAGTAGCTCACAACTTCCGATAGATTTCCTACTTGAGCTAGCTCTCGAGCTTCGTCTATTCTTCCATCTTGAATTAGAGGAGTAAGAAACAGCGGCTCGCCAACATCACCAACTACAGGAATGGGTTCGAAAGTGTAAGGAACATCTAACTTCCGGATATCACTAATCGATAATCCAAACACATTTGCTTCATTAGTTAGAAGCAGTCCCAAATATAAACAAACAGAAAATGAAAACATATTTCTTCCAGTTGGATGCTACACTTTTAGCAACATGAATCTAAAGAATTGCTTTGTTATATATAGTGTTAAGTAACTGACCATGTTTATCTGAAGTGTTTTCGTTCGATTTGCACTTAACCTTTGAGATGTGAGAATTGAGGTTATGAAATATCAATGTCTAGATAAATAATTCACAAACACTAACAGCGTGTTTTAAAATGTGAAAATAAAATTCTCTTAGTAAGTGTACTATAACTGTAATATATTACTGTCGAGTTAAATTACCAGGTCTTAACCAGGATTTTCTTAAGGGCGGTGTCATACGAGTGGCGGCCCCCTTAATGTTCCAGGTTAATACTAATAACTAACTAACTATGGAACCCAGAGGTTCAATGCCGCGTTCACAACAGCTCTCCACTGACTTCTATCCTTAGCCAATTTGATCCAGTTTCTACTTTGTATTTCTATCTCTGCTAGATCCATCTTAATATTGTCCTCCCACCTGCGACTAGGTCTTCCTAATGGCCGTTTTCCGATTGGTCTTCCAGTCAAGACTTTGAAAGCGTTTCTATTTATTTCATTCTAGCTACATGACCTGCCCACCTAAGCCTCCTAGACTTGATGACCCTAACAATGTTGGGTAAACCGTATAAATTATGTAGGTCTAGTTCCTCGTTGTGAAGTTTCCGCCATTCCCCATTCCCGCTCCTCTTCCCTTCCCGTTCCCCATTCCCATTCCCGAATATTCGTCTCAGGATCTTGTTCTCAAATACTTTTAGTCTACGTTCTTCCCTCAGAGTAAGCGACCATGTTTCGCAACCATACAGAACAACATGCATGATTGTCGTTTTATATATTTTAAGCTTCAAATTCCTCGACAGAATTCGCGACGACAAGAGATTTTGATTCTTTTGAACCGAATAGTAACACGAATTCCCTGCTTTTAATCGACATTTAACTTCTCCGTGAATATGATTTTCCTCTGTTAATATTGATCCTAGATATTTGAAACTATCCACTTCATCAAAAGTACGGTATTATTTAATATTTTAACGCTTCCATAATTTGCTGTATTCCGGTCCCGATGCACTTCCATGTATTTAGTTTTCTCTGCATTTGCTTCTAAACCCATGTCCCTGCAAGCGTTTAATAAGATCTCTGCATTTCTTTCTATTGTTCTCCTATCATCCGCTATTAAATTCACATCATCAGCATACGCCATAACTTGGTGAACACAATTTAACTCTACCCGGGTTCGATTCCCGGTGGGAGCTCATGTGGTTTGGATTCCACGTTAATCAGTAGGTCCACGTCTCATATAGCCTCGCTGCTGAAAAGGGACGTTAAACTCAAAATCACCTCACCTCACAATTTAACTCTAGGCCCTGGTTGCAATCTTTGATTTTCCTTATAGCGTATTCCAGAACAAAGTTGAATAATAATGCGACAACGCATCTCCTTGTTTCAGGCCATTTTCGACGTGAAAGCTCGTGGACAAAAATTTTCCTACCCGGACTTTACTTTGGGATTCACTTTAACATATCCTAATCAATCTAATTAGCTTTCTCGATATCCCAAGTTCTGTAAGAACGTTGGGTTAATACTAATACTAATACTAATAGCAATAGCAATAACAATAAGTCGAGTGGCTCGGTGGTTCAATGGTAGAGCGTCCATCTCTAGTGCGTGAGACCCCTAATTCAATCCCAGCTCTTAAGTGGGCTTTGTGGTAGACAATGGTAGCCTATTCATTCATCAGCATTGTATAGTAGAAGCTAAATGTATGAAGCGAATGAAATCCTATTTTAATCTAAAATACAAATGAAATTTTAAAGTGAAATTGACCTTTCTGCAATCGCAAAATACGAGTTTCTTAAGCAAATTTAAGCAAACATTTAAAGATGCCCTTTTTTCCTCTCCCATTTAATCTACAGAAGTAATTAGTACTACAACGTGTTGGCTTTTCCATGAGATAAATTAACGGTAACGAGTGACTTTCTGTTGTGAAGTAAAGTAAGAGTTACGCGTTACATTTTTAAAATATTCTTATTCAAGACTCCTAGCTTTTACCCAATATTCAGAAGCAGCTGGAGAAGAAATACACTAGATTTGGTGGGAAATGTTTAGATTGGCAACCTTGCGCATGATTTACATTCTTACGTAATCGACGGTCTACGAACTCTGCTCATCAGCGTTGCCAGACATACGGTCTTGACGGTACATATAAGAAAATTTGCTCTTCTCGTACGATATACGGTAATTTGCTATTGACCCATTTGACCCTACGCTTTATATACGATCTTACTCAAACTTTGTAGCAATATTTCATTTTTACGCAAAAAGTTATTATCTTCTATCATATTGTCTATGTCCCAATGACTACTCACTGCTTCACTGCCGTGTCGTGACAAAAAGCTGTAACTTTGGCGGAGCAGTTTTGCGAAAAAGAGCCGTAAAGTTTTCATCCGAAACTGTGATCTGTATCATGTAAAATCAGTGTAACTAGGCAATAATGGTCAACCAATCAATTTTCACCAAATTTAATCACACAACATGCATTTACGTAACATTACATGTAAAAACGTGTTTTCAAAGTCAAGATACAGTGGTTCTACACGATTCACATTTTCGGATGAAAACTTTACGGCTCTTTTTCGCAAAACTGCTCCGCCAAAGTTACAGCGTTTTGTCACGACACGGCAGTTCAGAACTCACTGCAACTCCGTGTAGTGGTGCTTTGGAAGCTGCATTTCCCTTTTGTCTTTCAGTTAAATCAGTGCACCAAAAGTGAAAAACCGACATAAGCTAATTATCAACAGTGAATGCATGCGTTTTAGTTAGTCAATGTGAAATACAATTAGTGTCAGTTTCACATTAAGTTACATTGCAGACAAGTCGTGTTGTGAATAGTTCGAAAACTGCAGGATATAATGTTGTTTCTTTGGAAGATGAAGATGATCATAACTTTATCTTTAATAAATAGCAAAAATAGCAAATCGGTAAGTGGTTTTCTTTTTTTTATTATTATTGTCATGCTACAAACTAATATTAATATTACATTTTAAAATGCTTGTAATTGTAATAATGCTCTATTACTTTTATTTATTCTTCCATAATTTCAAAGCCAACAATAAACATATCTACATAAGTAAAAAAAAAAAAGTGTGATAAAAAAAGAAAAGAAAAGAAAACAAATAGCGCTCTCATGTCACTGTAGATTTTCCGTAGAATAAAAAGATATATTCTTTCGCGCCTAAGATTTTTCTCTTTTGTGAGTCTGGCAACGCTGGTCACTTGCATGATACGATCATGTGTTTGTGTTGATGTTAGATGTGTTAACTATTGACGCGAAATGAACAAAATGAAAATTTTAATTCTAATTGTTGCTATTTACATTGGGGTTGTCGAAAGCTTCATAAATGTTTATCCAAAACATGTGGTGCGTCCTGTGACAGGTGATCCTGGACAACCTCTCTTTTTAACTCCTCTTATTGAAGCCGGTAAAATTCAAGAAGCTCAAAAGGCTGCTGAAGTACATAATATCGGCAGTTTTGTTAGCTATTCAGGCTACTTAACTGTCAATAAGGAGTATAATTCAAATTTATTTTTCTGGTTTTTCCCTGCAACGGTAAGTAATAGAACTTTTTAAAATATATATATATAATTGCAAGATGGATGTAACAACGCCTTTGTGCTACAGAGTAAATCCAGCATAACTTAGGGTACGATAAATTAGGTGGTGCAGTTATATTGAACGGATCGATATGTAAATTCATTGCGTATATACTAATTTTTGTGTAAGTCGTCTTTCATGTGTTAATCATTATTGGGATGTAGACTTGCATTCCTCTGTACAGATTTACATTACGGGCGTTGTCAGCGTATGTACACGTTAACTCGTCGTTACACGCACCCGCGGCAAATTGCCGCAGTTTTGCAAAAACACCTGCACTTTCCTTATTCTAAGACAATAGGGGCGGAGGGGCCGAGTTATCCCCTACCCACCCCACCTCTATCTGACCCTGACCGGGTTTGCCAGTCACGTGCATGGTTCTGGAGTGGAAGGGTGTGTATTGGTCACCGTGAGCAAATTGCTAACGGCGCGTGTAACCACGTAAAGATTGTTGTGAGCAGGCTGCTAACGGGCGTGTTCTAGTGTTAAGTGTTGTATTTTAACGGCCGTTTGCTCATTCTTTAAACTTATTGTTTGAAGAGTAGAACAACAGGTGGCACTGGTATTGTACAAAGCTGCAAAGAACAAGTATATGGTATTATTTTCCACATGGCAGGAGAACGATGAGATTTGTGAAAGTACAGATGATGCATGCAAACCATCAATTACCTTCTACAACAAAAACAAATGTGGTGTAGATGTCAGTGACGTCATGTAAAAATAGTATAGCGTATCGAGTGTATCAAATAGCTGGCCACTAACAATGTTCTTCTTTGAATGGAATGTTGGTGGAATAAATTCGTTTGTTATTTGGAAAGCCAACAACATGGGAGATAATGAGTTCAAGAAGCCTGCAAGAAAAGACTTCTTGAAATCACTTGGTCGACAGCTTATACGCAAAGAAGAATAGCTGCAAACTATCCAATCGCAAGGTCAATAAAGGACCGGCTAGTTGAGATATTTCAACTTCAGCCAATTAGACAAGAACCTCAAGCAGCACCTGATCAGCGAGGTCACAATAGACTTTGCTGTATCTGCCCTCGTAGAAAGAACAGGAAAACTACTGTTTTATGCATCAACGGCAACACTCCGAAATGCAAGGAACATAAGACCATCAAGCACAGACTGCACCGAGTGTGACCAAGGACTAGCTGCAAACGATAAGGAAGGAGAAGGTGACATGTAAATATACGTTCCAAATTTCACAGGACTAGTTTCATAACATCACTGTTCTAGTACATTAATGAGGTGTTTGTACATTTTTTTTTTTTGGTATTTGTAATAATAAAACGTGTGTCAATATGATGGAGAAAATTTCCTATAGCCCAAATAGCTAATGCGGCAATTTGCTCACAGCGCGTGTTCTGGCGTTACTTTGTAAATCCAAGAATGCAGCAATATGCTAACGTGGCGTGTTCTCGTGTAGTAATAGAAAATTCAAAAACTGTGGAAACATAACAAAAATTTTCTCAAAATCTTTAGGTTAATCTTTTTTAGGTAGTGAAAGTGTCTATAAAAAGCTAAGAAGCCAAAATTTCATAGAATAAATTTTTCACTCTCAATAAAAATGTAAAAATATTGAAATTAACTATCAAAACTTGCGTGAGCAAATTGCCGTCATGGCGTGTCCTCATGTTACAATTTGAGGGCGTGTACTGACGTGTTAAGAACTTTAGAGCCAAAGACACTAACCAACTTATACCAGGTGACTACTAAAAAGCACGAATACTATCTTAATCAGACAGGAGGGCCCGCGCGGGGGCTCAGTGGTAGAGTGTTCACCTCCGGTGCTTGGGGTCCCTGGTTCGATCCCAGCTCGCGCCGTGTGGACTTTGTGGTGGACAAACACCGTGCTCTTGGGTTTTCTCGAGATTCTCCCGTTTCCTCCCACTTTCTTCATTCCTAACCGGCATAATCGTGGGACGTTAAACTTAAAGATTTCAAGCGGCGAGGGGGTGCGTCCGTAGGGAGCAGGTGTGTCAGCAAAGTTGGGTGTACACAAGCAAGAATGATATAAAATTACTCATCTTACGTGTACGTTATTAAAGATTATAGGTAATAACCTGATCTGTTTTCATTGCTGCATACTTGTGTTCCAAAGTAACAGGCCTAACACATTACTATCGTAAATAAGACAAGTTAGAACATATATTGGTTCGTTTAGCCAGGATTTTGAAACGGGGGAAGGGGGGTTGACGTGAAATTCTGAAGGCTCAGGAGCTCAATCAATCTAAACTACTTTACTTTACTATCAACATATATTGGTTTGTTAGGACAATAAAATGAGGATATGTTGGTAAGTATTTTAATAAACTATGAAGGAATCTCGAGTAAAATAAAAAAACGTATTAAAAAAGATTTTACAATATTTACGCCCCTCTGTTTGTTCAAATATAACAATTTTCCTTTCATTATGTCCTCAACTACTATAGAAAGTACATACTCAATAATGTCTTGTAAAATATTTTACAATATCTGCGTTCCTTTTTCTGTTGAATCAAATGTTAACATAATTTACTTTCCACATTTTTGTTTTTATTATTCCGTCAACTACTGTCTGTTACAAATGACAAGTTAAAGGAGCAGTAGAAAATTGTTTTTAAAATAATGTTTGATCCTGCAAGGATGCGATGACGAAAAATTATGATAAAAAATATCCACGCTGTTAAAGAAAGGCACTGTGCTTTCCGAAGCTTGAAATCTCCCTGACTAGTAGCAGAAATTCTGAGAATTCTGTAACCTTTCTAGAAATTTCAAATTCCCTGACTCTTCCAGGATATCTTGCTCACATCGCCACCATTTATTGCAAGTAATACAAATCTCGTCATAAGAAAGAGTAACCAAAAGCTTCCTGTAGTTTTTTTATTTTTAACGTTGATCCTTCTTTTTCTCATTTCATTTTGTTTAATCCTTCCTTAATTTTTTTCATTTCTGGTCTCGAAGGAAGGGGGCTCCGTACCCACCGGACTTCTCCCCCCCCCTTCCTCCTTGGCTATGTGCTTGCTTGTGTAAATTATCAGTCGAGAGAAAACTCATTTTATAACTTAAAAGTCTGGGTTTATGACACGAAATATACGACTTACGTAGTATTTCGTTTTCCTTTTAGTCATGCGTAGGGCAAAAGCTTCTGTGGATATTAATATAGGATCAAATATTGGCAACCTTATCCACGAAGAAATTAAATGTCGACTAAAAGCAGAGAATTCGTGTTATTATTCAGTTCAAAATCTTTTGTCGTCGCGAATTCTGTCGAGGAGTGTGAAGCTTAAAATATATAAAACGATAATCATATCTGTTGTGCTGTATAGTTGCGGAACGTGGTCACTTATTCTGAGGGAAGAACGCAGACTGAAAATATTTAGAAATAAAATGCTGAGATGAATATTCGGACCCAAGAGAAACAAGAATGGGGAATGGCGGACCAAACATCGTTAGGGTCATCAACTTCAGGAGGCTCAGGTGGACAGATCATATAACCAGAATGGAAGAAAGTACGAACGCTTTCAAAGTTTTAACTAGAAATCCAATCGGAAAACGACCAGTAGAAAAACCTAGGCGCAGATAGGTGGACAATATTAAGATGGATCTCACAGAAATTGGAATACAAAGTAGAAACTAGATCCAGTTGGCTTGGGACAGAAGTCAATTGAGAGCTTTTGTGAATCCGGTATTGAACTTCCGGGTTTTATAGGCCATAGTTAGTCAGTTAGTAGAGCACAAAGATTTGTTAAAATGACAAAATTGCCTTATTTACTATAAAAGTAAATAACTTCTTTTTTTAAAAAAAACAATTATCAGTATTTCTCTTTATGATTGAGTAATATTGTAGTAGCAGTCTGTTAGTATTGATTCTTTGCTTTGTAGAAATGAAAAGATTACTTCTCTTCAAGGCTATAGAGCAGCAGGCAAGACCTACATTAAAAGAAAGAAAAAAGAATAAATAAATAAAAGTCAAGATTTGAACTTTATCTTTTCTGATAACAATACGATTACTAACAGACAGTATTTATGATAACGTAGTTTAAAGGGGATTTTCCATGTCTCGTATCATCGATAGCAATATGACTTAGCTATAACAAGACCTGAGAAGTTCCACAGTTGTCTGGTTTATTGAAGCGAAATTTTCAGCTTTCTACAAGTATAGATATCGGAAAACAATTTGATTTTTTTTTTTTTTTTGCCAATAGAATTTTTACGTATGATATATATTCATCCAAAATATGTAAATATACACCTGCTTGTATGGAATTTAACGTCTCTTTTTAGAATCGATGATATATATATATATATATATATATATATATATATATATATATATATATATATGTGTGTGTGTGTGTGTGAAATGTTATCTTTCGGTGCTGCAGCACGGGATTATCCGCCTTTGTTCCAATATACCTACTATATTCTTCTTTCGATCCCTTATTGGCATAATTCCCAGATGTTCTTGCACCTTATACGTAAGTTATCGTGCTCGTGGGTTTTCTCCGGGTTCTCCCGTTTCCTCCCACTTTCTTCATTCCACCATTTTCATTCATTTCTCATAATCAACTTCTCCTTTAGCTTAACCGGCATAACCGTGGGACGTAAAACTTAAAGATTTCATTTCGTTTTTTTTTTGGTACGTAAGTTCTAAGTTCCAATTATCAGCTTTTGATCCTTATTATAGCCTTTCCATTTTCACCTTCTCATCCTTCCTAGGCATCTTTATTGGTTCCTGAACTTCACTTTTTATTATTTGGCATAAGGTCGTTAGCCTAATTTCAGCGTCTAGCCTAAAGGACGAGAAGTTTTCTGTCAGGGTCGTCGTCTTCTAAAACTCCCGGTATAGTAGTCGACAAGGGATTTACCTACTAACTGGACACCCCTAGTTCGATACCAGTGAAGGCAAAATTTATTTTCTCGTTCTCTGCTCTTTTCAGTGGGGCTCAGTAGTTCAGATAACCCCTGTAAAATAAGTGCCTCGGGAAACCTGGGAACAAAGGTAGCTGAATCATGAAGCTTACTACGTAACAACCTCTATGCATCGAAATCGAATAAGCGTTGAAGTATTACGTCTACAAAGCATGTGGGATTTCAGGGCGTGTGTCAAATAGAGGGAGCACGTTTGCCTTTTAGCCTTTATAGATCCCTTACTGATTTCATCTGAAGACTACTGGTTGATCCATCCCGGAGAAGCTTTGATACCCACCATATCTGGTAGGCAAAGACAGCTGGTGGGAGTTCAGCCTCTCCCTCAGGTATATAAAATACGAACTAATATAATGGATCATTTTCACCCATCAATGTTTTCCAGTTAATTTTTCTTCCTGTATTTTAAGTGTTATAGTCGGATACTCTTCATCAGGGACACACAATGGATTAACCTCTTTTTGACTAAGATCTTATGTATATATAACATATCTTATTGTCAAAAAGAGGTAAAGCCATTATGTGTCCCGAGGAGAGTACCCTAGTATAACACTCAAAGTTGGCTGAGGAACATCAGTGGATAGGAGATCCGTTATATATATATATATTCTCTGATATACACTCGATAAGTAATTACGAATTGATAGTTTAATTTGGTCTCTCCGAGAATCGAGGCAAGGATCATGCAAATAGAAAGGTTACACAACCTTTGTATTTCTCAAAACATTATCTTATTAGTAAAACGTGTACATCTAGCACTATTTCTGAATATGTCACGTAAATACTTTTCACATTGTAATCATCAAATTTTCGAAACTTTACTGAATCCATTGTTTGAGAATGAGAGGGGTGGAGTAATGATAGATCAGAAGGAATGTATTTCTTGAACAAATTAAGGAGGAAAATAGATGCAATAATTGTTATATAGTAAAAAGAGATACACAAATCTTTGAAAAAAAGATCTAATGAGTCAGAATTCGCAAAATCGAATTGATTTTTTATTTCATTGCCAACCATTTCACAGAATTACGGGATATTATGAAAATAATAGTAACGAAGAATTATTTTAAAATCGTCATCAATATTAAAAATAAAATCATCATCTTACAAGAGCTGTTTCACGAATTATGAAATGTTAACAGACGTATGAGTAATCACTTGTAGATGCGAGGATAAATTCATAGGTATGATAAAATGCGATATTAAGGTCAAGAGCAAGAAGAGTTCAGAATGTAGAAAACAATGATATAACAATTTTAAGTTTATCAAAACATTTATTTGCAAAGAAAGAAAATTTGCAAAGTCAGCGTCATGTAGTGATCGAAAAAAAAAAAAAGAATATTTTAAGATTCCATAAAATACTTTTTTTTTTTTTTTTGCTTTATATAACAAATAGAAGAAATATACATTCGAATAGTCATATAAGGACCAAAGATAATCTTCCTCTGAATAGAGACCACCAAGAGAACTTTGAGAACTGGCAGCTTTAACACAAAAGCTGTTCTCTATTGTCATAAGATTTTTTTTTTTTTTTTTTTTAATTCTCCACAGTAACATAAATTTTAAATTTTTGGCATTATTTAAATATTGGTCATAACCTGAAAGACCTAGCATTAGACATCGGGACGATTGTTATAGCAAGAGTTTAAAAATGTGATGCATTACAATGTAAACGGGACTTGAAAGGTGGGTGCAGAAATACTGTCATTCGAAATCCAATGCGTGTTAAAATGTTTTTAAATACGTATATTTTTAGGTTTCTAATCATGATTTTTTTTCCTTTCTTTTGATTTTCTGTAGCACAGTCCAATATCATCTTCCCCAGTTGTTCTTTGGCTGCAGGGAGGTCCTGGGGCATCGTCACTGTATGGTTTGTTCGCTGAAAATGGCCCGTTTGCACTGACGAAAGATCTGAAATTAAAACCGAGAAAATATGCTTGGACGCTGATGCATTCAGTGCTTTACATTGACAATCCAGTAGGAACAGGTAAGTTAAAATGAATAGAGAAAGAACCATTTTTAGTAATAGGTTATGATGAAATAAACGTAGCAAGGGTTAGTTGCAGAGTACGCTGTCATTTGTTTACTCAGTGAGACAGTAGTTGCGTGCTACATGACAACGTACGTGATTGTTATGAAAGTGACTGGGTTCAGTTGTTGCTATAATTACGTATCATCATTGGAATCAAAACATATTTCAGTTTCCCAATACATTTTATTGACGAAGTCAGTGGACTTGGGTTATTTTGTCGGATAATTGAAAGCCAAATGATAAGGCAGTTGTATGTATAAAACATTTTCATGTTTTTAACCTGATATAAAATTGATAAATAGAACATATTGAATTGCCGCTGGAGCGTAAGGAACATATTTGAAATTCTAATAAAAATTACTAACCTTGTACGTATTCATATAGCGACCAGGATTTTTCAGTTAGTAAATATTTCGGAGAAATTCCTCGATTGCCATTCATCAGAATTGGAAAACAGGTTTTATATCATGGTGTCATTCATAAAGTTAAAAATGTCTCTCTAAAGCGAAACAGATGTAGGTCTGTGTCGATATTAAATAAAACTTCCGAAGCCGATAACAAACGAGACAAGACAAGATGTAATAAAAAAGCATCATTCCGTTAATCAGCTACTTAATTTGGATACTCAGACGAGTTTTAAAATTAATCTATGTTCCCTCTCCATTCAGAACAAGGTTTCAGCACGTACCAGCCTACTGCTTTGAAAAGGAAGATATTTGTAAGTTTTGTATTGATTCGTGAAAAATCTGGTCATCGCAGAGTATTATAAGATGAGTTTTTAGTGCCTGTTTAATTATTATTTTATTTTTGCAGGTTTCAGTTTCACTGAACACGAAAACGGTTATGCTCGCAATGAAACTGCGGTTGGACGAGATCTCTACAATGCTCTTGTACAATTTTTTACATTGTTTCCGCATCTTCAGAAAAATCAATTCTATGTAACTGGGGAGTCCTATGCAGGTAAGTTCTTCTTTTGTTCCTTTATTTGTTTTGATGTATCGTAGCAATAAGTATTTTACCAGCAGTGGTGGTTTCAGAATTCTACAAAAGGTAAGTCAAATGAGTAATGGTGACAAAACCAGCGTAAAACTTTTCGTGAAATCACCACACATACACCCTCTTTCCTTCCGGATTTGGTGCCTCCAGTGATTTTTTTTTATTTTGAAGGCATTCATTAAATTCTGATACGAGGTCTAATATTACAGCAAAAATAATAAATTTGCCATAGGATAATAATCATACGAGCAGAAAAATTCATGCCATTCAAGAAGTAAAAAGCAATTGATATTACCAATGCTACTCAACCTATTTCTTTTATATTATTTTATATTTTTTTTTCAATTTAATTCCTCAATTGATTCTGTAAAAATCATTTACCTACATCCACTAATACGAGGATGATTCAGAAAGATTTTTCTTGTCGCTGGCGAATAATTGTGGTGGCTGCTGGCGACACCATTGCCGAACTGCTGCTTCCACCTCCGCGTCACAACTATAGCGTTCACCCTTACGTTTGAGGAAGAGCCCAAAGTCGCAGGGTGCAAGATCCGGTGTATAGGCAGGGTGAGACAATGTCAACAACACTGCTAGCAGATGAGACAAGTTAATTTTTTTGGCGGAAGAGAGGACATGTGGCGGTACTCCATCGACTGACGCTTCGTTTCCGGGTCATAATAGTGTATCCACGATTCATCGCCGGTGATGAATGTTCCTGGGTGCCCAACCTTCCGCAGTCAGAAATACAATGACAGACCCCTGGCTCAACCCGGGCGTCACCGCTGAATACCATGGATTGTTCTATTACTCTGGAACGAGAAGAGATAGGAAGGTGAAACAAGTGACATTCTATAGCATAAACATGAGTGCATGAATGATAAATAGTTCAGAATGTTTGCAGTACTATTGGTCAAGTAGTGGGCTTGGAGGCATCACTTTCTGAATCATCCACATATATGTACTCATTAACAGTTTAATTCACAGAAAAAAGTTAAGTAATGTAAAATAAGGTTAATTAGCTTTAGTTCTCGTGTATTTATAAGCTTAATATGTACTTACTTTAAAAACAGGGACACGATAATATTTTCATGGTGCAATGAAATTCAAATATACATTCGATTTCGATCGTTTGTGACGCAAATGTGTAATTCATTCGATCATTCATTTTTGAGCAGCAAAACGTAGAAGTACTGTTTAACGTAGGATCTGAATCACTACCGGGAAGCGAATCCTGATATCCCATGGTAAAGACGCATTTGTTAACCCAGGGATGCAAATAAGCAACAAAATTTTATTAGCCCAAGAAAAAAGCTACTAGCCCACATCGCACAATAAGAATCATTTACTTACCTTCGGGTTAATATTAAATACTCGCCCGCACGGATGAACCACTCGCTCCGGGTGAGTGGTTATTTTCATCTCTGTGTTAACCATATATCCACGAGGAAGCTTCAAAATACGCGTGAAGTTTCGTAGGCCTAAGTCTAACAGGAATTGAACTTAACGATTCTCTGTGAGTGTTCTTTGCTCTAAACATATTCTAGGTTGACCAGATTTAGAAAACAAATAAAAAATAACAATAATAATAACTTTTGAATATCGATTCTGTTATATAATCTATATCTTCTATGATTGTTTTCTTTTTCTTCTTCTAGGTAAATATGTTCCGGCTGTGTCATATACAATTCATGAAGAAAATCCAACAGCAAAGCTTAAGATTAACTTCCAAGGTAAACTGATTAATAGAATAAACGTATTATTAGAAACCTGTAACAACTTGAGTCAAGTTAAAACTTGTCATGTCATATTTTGCTGCCATTTAATTTTGCTGAAATTGTGGTCTTCGTGTAAAAGATTAGATTAACGGAAGTACTTGATAATATAATCTCTGCGTTAAAACAGTCTTTAAATTCGCGATAGTTCTCGAATCCCCCTCCCCTTTAGTCGACCCTAAATAAAATTTTCCAAAATCAACACTAATGGAATCACCTTGCACCCGAAAACGGTATATTGACTATATTTCAAGGAAGTTGTTAGGCCTCCCCGAAGTGAATTTTGTCCCTAAAGTAACTTTTCCCAAACTCAGTAGCTGTAATGCGATTTCCACCACACTGCAAAATGATATATTCAGTTCAATAGTTGTTTGCCAAAGTCATTAGGCCATTGCGAAAAGAGATATCACTGTCTCTCGTAAATGAGTTTTTGTCAAATCACTTTCTCGCATCCGAAAACTGAAGATTCATATCGTTAGGGAGTAAAAAGGATTAAATGAAGAGGTATATAAGTTCACTTATCAGTGTGTTACAGAATCACTTTTTGTGTCAAACAAAAGGATTGTAAAGAGAACTTTGTGTTTAAAATATCTAAGCTGTTATTTTAATATTATTGTTATGTTGTATTTTCATTTGAATTTATAGTATTTGTATAATCGCATTCACTGCACTAATTTTAAAAAAATCTCAAAACCAAATACAGTAACACTAGAAATTATTACCATATTTCTGTCATGTATAAACAGCACTTTTTCCAAACTATATAATCAAAATTAAGGACGCGAATAGTAGGAAACACGTACGTCCAACTACACCACAGTACTACGTACGTACGTATGAACTTGAATCACGAGTTTTCCTTGTTATTTGGTTAATGTTGACTCTCAACCTATCAGGTTGAAATATTTAGTATGGTTATTGGGGTTTTTAAGGAAGAATGTCAATGAAAAAAAAAAAAAAAGCTATTATGTTCATTTTAAACTGCAAGTTATAAATTAAACAATGAACAACCGTGGCTACGCACTTGTGTATGTAGAAGTACAGGTTACATGATTTGATTTTTAGGCAACGTAAACACGCGTCTAAAATTGTAGGCAGCGTATATAAAGGTGCTTATAAAAAAAGGAGTAATAGTGAAGCCATTCATAAATTTTGTATTGCATGCCTTTAGTTTACGTTCATTACTTTATAATGTATGATAGTCTTCCTTCTATTCCAACAGGCATGGCCATTGGAAATGGTCTCAGTGATCCAGAGCATATGCTGAAGTATGGCGATTATCTGTATCAACTTGGTCTCATTGATATCAATGATAGAGAAATATTCCATCAACAAGAAGCTGAAGGTGTAAAATATATAGAAGAGAAGCAGTGGGACAAAGCATTTGATGTAAGTGGGCTCTTTATTTTATGTGTTCATTTAATTTTTACACTTTATCTAAAATCTATCGAAAAAATACTATAATATTACTGAACGTAAAGACAAGTACGTTGATATTAATAATTGTATAATTTGTAGTATACGTCTAGAAAGCTCTCGATACGCTGGTTAGCCATAGGACGACGCGGCGCGCTGACCACACGTTTGCTCCTAGGCTAGATGTAGTTCCACCACTCGCTAACAGATGGCGTGGAGCGGTCGGTTTGGTATAACTTGTAATGACATTGTTAAAACACTTGTGTGCATAATAACTGTATGTTACGTTTTGCTTCACTAAGTTCGTAAATAAATAAATAAAAGTTATGTTTTTGTACAAATGTGTTGATAATGACTTCTCTGTTCTATCTATACTTCAAGTGCTTTTCCTTGCATTGTAAGTAAATTAATTACATTAAATAAACACCAGTATTCGAAAATTTCCTTTATCGTCCCTTCAAAGTCCAACTCTTCAAAAAAAAATATATATATATATTGAGTGCGACACATTAGTCAATCCAATAAACTTTTAAAATAAAAACTCCATTCACTCTTTGAGGAATTTGAATTTCGAAAGTTTTGTTTAAAAATATGATCGAAGTTTCCACTTTGTTTGCTATAATTATATATATATATATATATATATATATATATATATATATATATATATGATTTAATTCTTTTAAAGGCAGAAATTTTAAGGAGATTGTTCCTTCTGCATTGAATACACAAAGATGTATTATGTGTCGTATACCACGTGATAGAACATGCAAAATTAAAGGGGGGAGGGTAGTTCAAATGAATATGGGCATTTGTGGCTTGTTAGGAGTTATGCCTATCTAAAACCTCTCTCTCTCAAGTTGTTAAGAATACATATCTCTGAAATTTTACTAAACAACTCGCTGAGCAAAGACATATTGTTTTTTTTAAACACTGATAACGTGTAACCGTTTTGCCAGCAACCCAGTATCGCTTCTTCAGACACTGTCTGTCTGATGAAACCAATATTGATGATGAAACGATTACACGTTATTAGTTTTTAAATAAAAAAAAAGTATAATTATTTTTTCATACATTCTAATAACACGCTCAAAAATTCTAGTTATCACTCTACATAAGTAGAATGATAACCTTCTACATAAGTAAGTTTATGCAATTCCTGAATACTGCTTACACTTCTGAGCTTTCGACTCTCACCTGGAATCTTGGTCACGGATGATAAAAACAGGATAAGAAACAAATAAATAAAACAGGGTAAAAGGAACGGACTTACGAGAGTAAAGCAGTGATAGCAACACTTTGTCAAAACCAAAGATCACACATCAAATAAACCCCGCCATATTGCAACCCATGTTTCCATCATTGACATGTGGTCTTTGGTTTGGACGCAAGGTCATTAGCACTGCTCTACCCTGGTAAGTGCGTTCCTTTTATTTTCCTGATGATTTTATATTTTTCCTTTTCTTGTTTTTATCCTCCGTGACCATTCAGGTTACTCTTGTCATATCTGATTTGGCCTGCAGAATTCCCAGATTTAAGTCAGATTGCAAATTTATGAAACTCAGAAATAGGCATCTCTACACTTTACTGGTACTGCTGTATCTGCTGATGAGTAAATGTATTCACACCAATTAGCCATACCTACAACATTCTGTAGAGCTATTTCCAAATAGAAAATAGGCAGTTATCCAGGTCAGAGGCGGTATTACCTAATGTTAGGTAAGTTCTATTGGGATGACTAAATTTTTGTCCGGGTTAGTTACCTTTCTAAATATAAATTAATTATTAATATTTATAAATATATTAATATAAATTTTCTTCCATTGACAGGTTTTTGATAGACTTCTGAATGGAGATTTAACTCAGGTACATTCCTATTTCTACAATATGACAGGATTTACCTTTTACTTCAACTATCTTCATAATAATGAACCAGTGATTTCGGGTGATTATGCAGAGTTTCTTCAGAAAGAGGATACTCGAAGAGCTATCCATGTTGGAAGTAAACCTTTCAATAACGGTACAGCCGTGGAACAACATCTGAAAGAGGATGTGATGCAGTCTGTAAAGAGCTGGGTTGAAGCCTTACTCGAACATTACCGTGTTCTAATTTACAACGGACAGTTGGATATTATAGTGGCGTATCCACTTACCTTGAACTATCTTCAGGTGTTAGAGTGGAGCGCAGCAGAGAAATATAAAACAGCCAAACGTCACAAGTGGTATGTAGGGAATGAATTAGCAGGTTATTCTAAAACAGCGGGTAGATTAACAGAAGTTCTTGTCCGAGATGCGGGTCATATGGTTCCTGCTGATCAACCCAAGTGGGCTTTAGATCTCATTCATAGATTCACTTCCAATAAGCCATTTTAAAGTTTGTCAGATTAAAGTAATTGGATTGATTTATATCGGTTTAATTTCTGGTAAATGTTGGGTTAACATTACCTTTCATTCTAGTGTATTGTCTGTTCGAAGTTATGTACATAGTCTTGTAGTCAATTGAGATTTTAAGCATTTTGTACAGTTCTTTTCAGTTAACTTCGGTGGGGTCAGAGATATGCTGCTCATTGATGCGTAGCAGTTGCTTTGTTTTGCCCATGAAATATTGAGAGATTCTTGTATGAAATGTATAGGTGAATGTATTGACATCCGACGTTACGAATTCAATGAAGAAACCGGAGATATGGGCATGTATGTATTGTGACTACTTAGGGGCAGAGCTATGAATGGGTGCTTATGATTGGCTGAGGGATGCTGGCTCCTGATTGGCTGTTGTCAGGACAAGCAGAGCATAGGATAGAGCTTGGACACAATTGATTTTACAAATACCATCATAGTAGCCAAGTGCAGCTATTTTTGGGACAGAACAATAAAGGAAGCCATAGCTATCTCACGGGAAAGGAACAATGTCAACAGAGACTGGGTTTCAACTGAACCCTATCTGGTCGGCTCTTTTCAGAAACAAAAAACAGAAAATGAACAAAACCATTTCTCGTAGCCATAACAACAACCAATCAGGAGCCAGCATTTCCTCAGCCAATCACAAGCTTCTATTTCATAGCTCTGCCCCTAATTAGTCACTATATATACATGCTCACATCTCCGATCTCTCCATTATAATCCCTGAAGACGAATGCGATGTATGCATTGGAAATGTCGGATGTCATTACATTCACCTGGCTGATAGACTGAAAAGACTTACTAAAATTGCGTTGGAAAAAATCTTTCTTCATCAAATATGTACTAATCGACTAAGCATTGACGATATTGCCGTCAACTCCGGTGGAAACAAAAATTTACAGTTATACTGCTGAAGGATGCTGAGTTCATGTAAGTAGTCTACAGCTACAGTTCCCGTCTTATTCCTATAGAGGTGCTGGCGACCATAGTTGAGATCTGAATCGTTACCATTCCTTATCCTAACAACAGTGGATAATTATGTACATATTACTGTACTTACAACGCGTTTCATTTAAAAATTTCGTATTATAATTAAGCGCATATTCGTGTAAGTATTTGGTTCTTTAGTGGATCGGGGAATGTGGAAAATAAATAAATCAAGCGAATAGACATTAAATTTGCCGCAGTTACAGAAGCATATCGAAATTGATTTTACTGTCTTATCACACGACATACTTCTTAAAATGAATATACACCCTTTTGCTTTGTTTATTCTTATAATGCAGGGGAATAAAAAGATAATTACTGAAAAATTATCAATTTAGTTAAGTGTACTAATAAGGATTGTTGAAATAATTACAAAACGATATATGTGTTTTAGTCTCGTGAAGCAAGACTGACCAAATAGTAAATTCCATGCTGGAAAGTGATAAGCAAATAACTTTTTGCTATTTTTTTTATATCCTATTCTCTCCAGATTAGGATACTGTTCTCATTTTTCCATTTCTACTGTGAAAAATTCTCGAAAATTAACTGATCAGAATTATAGTTGTATGTAGTTTTATTTTTTATTTATGTTTTTCAGAACTTGTATATTTTGACAGTTTAAAACATTTGTTTTCTTGCCGTTAATTCTTGCATTTTTGATGTGTTGGTAATTTTATTGCTATTATTTCTTTCTGTAATAATTTGACATTTAAGACAAAGGAAAGTCAATATTCTTTATTATTATTATGTGTCATATATGTTTACAGTTCGTGACTTTGTATTTTTAAGATTTTTTTTTTCAAGAAGAAGAAACCAAAGAACAAAAATATCGTTCATTTGCAGGAGGCTGATATAAATTACATTTTATGAATTTTTTTAATGAAGTATATGCAGAAAGTGGGTATATCTCTTTAATTTAGTTCAGTGATGCTTTGTGGAAATCTCTATCTGAAGAAATTTTGGAAACCATATTGTGTCATTCTTCCCTCAAAATGTGCACAGGATATAATCCTTTTTCTTTTTTTTTCTTCATATAATTCTTGTTATAGTTTCGAATATTGTACTTTATTTAACATAATCTGTACGGGAACTTGTCTTGTGTTACATACTAAAAGAATTAGGAAATATATATATAATGATTAACTGTATCATGTAATATAAAGCTACAAAGTACGTAAGTGGCAAGGTTAGGCTAAGTAATATTTATTTATATTCCTAAACAAGGTAGTAGCTACTCAGCTCTCTCTTATTGGATAATACAGCATCTTAAGTAAATACATAGTTGTAAATATTATTAAAAGGGGGAAAGAGATTTACTTGCTTCGTTTAATCTAGTACAACACGAGGCCTGTCGGAAAGTATCCGACCATAATCTCGGAAAACCAATACATTCACTTGGCATTTTCTTCATCATAATCGCCATCAAACTAGTTCTCTCCTGCTTCCACACACTGAGTTTGGTGCTCTTTTCACTGCTCGAAAAAGGCCTGAACCACCTCACTGAGATGTGTTACGAATGCAGCCGCCGCGTTGTTCTAAATCTCCTCTCGGATACGAAAGCGAGTTTCTGTCTGGTACTTCTTGAATTCACGAACAGACAAAAGTCTCACGAGGCTATACCCGGAGAGTAAGGAGGTTGACGAAACATCGAAATCTTGTGCTGTGCCGAAAAGGACAATCACTTGAGTTGCATGAATGGAATCATTATCCTAGTACAGTCTTCGGGCTTTAAAATCCACATGTCGGTCATTTTTGACAAAGAGCGTTATGTAAACGACAGAAAATATCTAAAGAGAAGTCCTTTAAAGGTGTGGGTCCTCCCTGGCAACCTAGGAAAACAATCGACATTGGTTTGATTTTTTTTTTACGCAGCTGGCGATCTTTTCTGGGTCTTCGCGCGCTTTGTCAGGCCTTGGCGAGGTTGGGTGTACCCACGGAGTCGGTTGTGACTTCGTTCTCGTGTCCTATTGTACACCCCATATCTTTAACATTTTAACCGCGCCGAGATCACAGAAGAACATCCATCATAACCATTCCTCCACAATAGAAGATACAAATGAAAGTAATGCCATCTGAAGGCCAAAGACATCATAGACCCCTCTTCCACGACGCAAAATTTTCCCAACCTACGCCTAGTTTTCTTAAACAAAGGAGGTCGGATACTTTTTCGACAAGCTTATTATATTTAATTTGATTGTATGTATTAAGAAATGTTTTTGTGCAACTTCAATCAAGAATCTTGCCTTTTACAAATTTGTGAATATTGTATAATACTTATTTTTTTTTTTTCTTTTTTACTTTGTTAAAACCAGATATTTAGTGTTGCGTAGTCTACTTTTGCAATCGGTCGTAATGTTTTGTATTTTGAATGCCACGTTCCTTTTATACTCATTTTCTCAAAATATAATGCCGAAGATAAATGGTAATGGAGGTAGATGGAAGTATAAAGACGCAAGATGTAATGAATATTTGAATAGTTTGGTAAGATTTTTTTTAGGGGGGGTTGGGGGGTTGGAGAGGACTGAAGATTGAGTGCATGCTTCGTAAGAGCGATTTAATATTTTAAAAGATAACATCTTATCTTACATCCTTATAATGAACTATAAAACATACGGTTTGAAGGCTTCAGCAAATCCATGTTCGTAAAAGACATGTTTTTTTTTTTGTATATATTGCCCACACTACTGTTATTGATTTCGTATTTACATCACTCTTCTAGCAAATGAGCGATATATTGGGTGTCTTAAACTAGTGGAAAGAAATGGTTTATACGGGAATAGAACTTTTTGTGTTAAAATGAACTGACAATCTTGGGTGACCATTTATTTTAACTGGTATTTAAGTATAGAGCTTGTATCTGTGAAGAATTTTTCTACTTAATATTTGTGTTTAATTATTTATTGATAGCATTTTTGCTTGGTTGAACAGTACTTGTGTATGTGATCTGACGTCACGCGAAAAACGCCGTAGTGTATGGTCTTTCTTGCATTTAGAACATAAGTACTGAACACAATAATAATATCTGCTTTGTATTATTATCATCTGTGTGAAGAAGTGCGTATTTGGACCTGGATCTTCGGCGTACCGTGCCTCTGTTTTAACCACTACACTACCCAGTTCACTCCCTAAACAGCCATACACTCTCTTACTCTTGAAGTTGGTATTCTTTCAGAAACCATGTGGTTTGAGTAAAAGAACACCGACTTCATGAATGAGAGAGCGTATGGCTATTCAGGGAACGGACTGGGTAGCTTAGTGATTAACGCCACGGCACTGTACGCCGAAGACCCCAGGTTCAAATCCCGGTTCAGTCTTGCACTCTTTCAGTCTTCGTGTATCATTGAATTCGCATCTATGGAAAAGTTTGTGTGTTAAAAATCGGTCGTTTACTTCTTTAATTAATATAATTAAAATTCTGTTTTATTTTTTAAGTATCCAGTATGGATCTCTGTATATAAACTCAACTTTCTGTTGGTCAGAGTTGCATCTATGATTGTCATTGGTGGTGATTCAGTTTGCAGTGACAACTTCAGGATTTATCCAAAGAATATATTTTTATTAATGTATTTCTTACTTGAATAGCTGATAGTGTGATTGTTTTGGTCAATTCGAGAAAAAAGTGGAATAATTGTGAGAAGAGAATACATATTTAGAGATCTTGTATTTTGTAAAATGATTTTATAAACAATTCCTTTATTTCGTTTTATAATTTCTTATTGACACTAGTTCTCTCTAGCAATGAAAAGTAAAATCGCTCCAAGATCTAAGATAAAAGTTACTGAGTAGCTGTGTGTTCAGTACTTGTAATTTTTGTGCACATGACTACAAATTTGATCTGTAGGACTTATGTAGTTCGAATTCAGCGTTAAACTGTTGGTCTGTTTTCACTCAAAATTGGTGCTGAAACAGACGGTAAATTTCCTGTGATGGAACAAAACTGTTCTAAAATTGTGATGATATATGTAAGAGAAATTTTGTTTAAAATAAAAAATTGAAAAATTCAATTATCAAGTTTCTTTCTTTAAATCTACCTTTTGATTACGTTCTTGGTAATTCTATTTCTCAAATCATGGTTTGATATTGCATGTGCAGTCGCTGGCAAACCTGTATTTTTTCTAAGCGTGTTGTTTCAATAAATTTCGAGCAATGGGCCCACTTTATTTCTTATAAACCTGTTTTTTTCTTTACATTAAGGTTGGTTTAACACTTTAACCGAAACATGGGTCTCTGAGACCCAGTGATAAATTTTAAAACACAGTGGTGGTATCCCTGGTTGCTGGTGAAAGTTTAAGTTTATTTGGCTCTTTTATTTTAAACTTTCATATACCATGTATATAAAAAAGAACCTTAAATACATTTCAAAGTAAATGTATTACGAAATTAGCTTAGAGGTCTCTGAGACCTTCTATTTCTGATAACGTTCCTAAAACTAATGTTTCGGTTAAAGTGTTAAAGAGACAAGTTTTGCCGATAGATGTCACTACAATCTTCTTATCTCTCTCGTGTATTTTTTACCTTTCACAAAAATTTACAATTTCTTTTACAAAATTCAAGCTAGAAACTTCAATTTTTTAGAGAAAGAACTTCGTAACCTATCAAAAGCAACAATCCGTGCCGATTTTTTATTAAGAATTTTCTTCATTGTTGAAATTGAATATCCAAATCTTTAACCATATATTGTTTCAACAATGAAGAAAATTCGAAATAAAAAATCGGCACGGTTTGTTGCCTTCGATATCCCCAAATATACGCACATTCTTTCATTCGAAAGTATTTTTAATAACGATTTGACAGAATAATATTATTTAAGTTTATGTTCTTGATATGATGTCTAATATATTGTTTTCTGTCAGTTGAAGAGAAACATGAAAACAATAATGAAAATGTAAAAGTTACTCTTTACTTCCTTCCAACTCGTTCCTCTTCTCCGGTGAAGCATTTAGCGATAGCGCTTATAGCTTACTTCCTTTTGTGTTGTGTGATAGTATTTTCATTATATATATAATATGTTTCGATGCTTTCATTTCTCTTTGACACTGGACGAGCTATGACTGCTATATGTGCACAACTCGCCTGTATTATTGAAAGTCGATGGTCAGAGTAACTCCTGATTGCTTGGCAGGCACATGCGTCATTTTGCTTCCTCCCTGTGAGCACATTACAATGGAACGTTAAAAACGGTAAGATCTTTTTTTGATTACCTTATATATTGATGTTGATCCATATTTAAACAAGATGTACAGAACAATTTTACGTAGTATCGTAAAATAACAATAATAATAAAAAAAAACTATATTAGGTAAGCTTCCAGCTAAATGAAGGTTGGCAAATCACTTCGGAAAGAATCTAGGGCAAGAAGATCCTCTTTTAACACCAGTGGCGTATTTAGGGGGGCTTCCGGGCTTAAGCCCCCCCGAAATCTTACTATAGTGAAGTATATGAAATATCTTGCAGAATTTTCACATTTTCAGGCAAAGCCCCTCCCGAAAGTTAGCAAATCCCCCCCCGAAACAAAATCGTAAATACACCACTATATATATATATATATATATATATATATATATATATATATATATATATATATTACCGAACTTACGCAATTTGCTAATGCCATTAATGATTACTTGGCCAAATTAGTAGAAAAGTTTATAACTAATAACTTAAACAAAAAAAATCTACAAACAATATGTACAGTCTTGTCCAAAATGACCTGGCCACTCACCTATTTCAGGACTTTTTTTTTTTTTTACGTACAGTTTGAATTGATTCAATCAAATGTGGATTTCTGTGGCCAATTAAAGTCTTTAGTAAAAGCTAATTATCAGAATATAACCTTTCAAACTTAAAAAAAAAGTTGGTGGCCAAGATTTAAAAAAAAAAAAAACTGTACAGAGGCTAAGTTAATGTTACTAGACGTCGCCGTTTCCTCTGAAGTGTCTACGGATTTACAAATCTGCCCCGGATAAATCGTATATTCCGTGACTAAAATTGAAAACGTTCAAATGCTGATACCTTCGATAAATCTTTATTCTTATACTCTGTAGCTAGCAAAGAGTTCATACATACTACAGTGAAAATGAAAAGGAGACTTCTTTATGATGATATGAGGTTCCCGATAGAAGCTTCAAGTAACCCTTGTGAGATTGCAAGTATTTTATTGTTTACAATAAAAACTCATTGAAATCTGACGTTTTTCCTAACACATTGAAGTTAGTAGTTGTTAAACTACATACAAAACTGGGAAGAAATGTATTACTTTGAACTACAAATCAATATTGTGTTTAAATTCATTCCCCAAAGGTTGTGAAGGAACTGTTTCGGGGAATAAGGTACAGTCCGCAGAAAAAAAAACCTGCAACATGAGCATGTAAGTTAATTGTGAAACTACGCCGAACAGCGCAGGGAATCAATATACTGTCTTAAGTGGAACGGATCACGCCAGGAGAAACCTCGGCGACTTCCCCTGCCCACTTATTTTGGAGCAAAAGACTGTCATTTCACAATAAACTTGCATGCTTGTGTTGCAGGTTTTTTGTTGCGGACTGTAGACTCACGAAATTGAGATGATAGGGAGAGAAGACTCATTAAAGGATTTAGAATCAGCTGGATGGAACATGTAGAGAGACTGCATGACTGCATGGTTGAGGAGGTCAAGATTCACCCAGAATTGTGGGTAGTGGTAGGTAGATAGGTAGGTATGTGGGGAAGATTAGTTAACTTTTTTTTTATTTTTTATAATTTTAACTTTGTTTCTACTGCTCAATATGGCATTACTGAAACTGTTCTTTAAATTTCTGTTCCGTGTGTGTTTTCGGAAATGTTCTGTTCTAAATTCGTTAAACAGATGTAATATGCAATAGGTACATATTACTAGATTTTAGCAAAGCACTTAATACGTTAGATCAGTGGTTCCCAACCTTTTTTGAACGAAGACACACTTTACTGGACGTCCACAATATCACGACACACATTTTGATTAATAATGATACTAATACTAAAAATACGTAATATATAATTCTAAATATCAGACATCGAGTGTACATAGATTGACGTTGACATGCAAGTGGCACTTCAAGCAGAATGTCGAGTGGCGTGAGCAAAAGTAAAAAGTGCCTGGAATACCGATCTATGGCAGAAGTCGATTTATATATATATATATATATATATATATATATATATATATATATATATATATATATATATATATATTAAGCACTAAAGAAAGAACTGAATTTTTCCTAGCGACGTGATTTTAATAAGTATTCTCGGGCTATCAGCAAGGTGAATGTCGAATGCAGACATTGCATTCGTCTTTAGGCATTGGGCATTATATATGGTGACTTTAGGGCCAGAGCTATGAATGGGGGCTTGTGATTGGCTGAGGGAAATGCTGGTTTCTGATTGGCTGTGGGATGCTGGCTCTTGATTGGCTGTTGTTGTGGCTACGAGAAATGGCCTTGTTGAATGTCTGAATGTTTTATTTTTTCAACTCAACCCTATCTGGTCGGCCGTTTTTAGGAACAATCACAAGCCCCCATTCGTAGCTCTGCCCCTAAGTAGTCACCATATATACATGCTCGGCTCATATATTCTTCCTGGCTGCAACATTTTCAAAATTTCTGTACATGTATTGTTCATTTTGGAACAAAATTTGATGTACAGATCTGCTTTTCCAAAATTTTCATTTTCTTGATATCACAAAATTGCCAAGTACGGAAGACATCTTAACTCTAACGCTTGCACTCTTAGGATGAAACAAACTAGGATGATGGAATTTCCGACAAAATACTTAGGGTGAATCCCATTACACGGCACTGACAAGCAGAGTCGAGAACGGTTTCGCCTTTCGTTTTTTTTTTTTTATATATTTTTTTATTCAGCTTCTTTTTGGCCAGATCTCGCAAAAGAAAGCTATTGTGATTATTGATAGAACATCGGATACAGTTCACTGTAAACCGCTATTTAAAAATAATGATAAAAATGAATCACATATTTATCACGTCTAGTTTAAATTAAACAGTCTTGCAAGTATGACCTAAAAGGAAGATACATAATATAATACTAGGTGGTGTAAGAAAATAGATGCACCTTTACGAGACTTGAGACTTATTGTAGGCCAAGGGAATCTTTTAAGTATTAAAGAATATTAAAAAAAAAAAAAAAAAAAAAAAAAAAGAATTATACCATTACCATATATACAGTCAGTCACAAAAAATAGCACCACTCAGAGCAACCACAAGGGTTTCATTATATTTACTATTTAAATAAGCCATTCCATGATATATTGGTATCTACTTGGTGTTTCCAACAACCTTTAAGTTTGGGGAAGATCAAAGCAGTATTTTGCGTTACAGTAGTTCAGATGCTGTCCGTTTGGTGTCTCTGTAGTCAATATGAGTGTGATTGAGACTCAAAATGCTCGTTTTATTTGCTTTTCTGAGCGGTGTAAAGTGCAAATTTTAATGAAAATTATGTATCATTGAATGTTTGTTTTGTTTACGTTCTAAACGGAAGTGCTTCATTTACATTATAAGACGTTGAGGAATCTTCATCATCTCCTTGAAATTCGAAATATGGGGAAAGTGTGTGATACGAGTCCTCGTAAACAAGGATGAATTCTGACAATGCGAGATGAGGGCTATTTAAATAGACAAATCGCCAAAATCCTAAGTATACATCATACTACTGTTGGTAGAATAATACAGAAGCAAGAAGTGTATGGTGTATCTTCAAAAACAGAACGGTGTGGGAGGAAAAGGAAAATAACTGTGAAAGTGAATTGAGAGGGTTTTCGCTTGGCTGTTTCCAGCTCCAGGGAAATTGCAGCGACTGTCTCTTCTAATGGAAGTTGTAACATAAGCTGGATGACTGTTATCAGACGATTAAATGAAAGAGTGTCACATAAGAAAACTCCAAGAAAGAAACCACATTTAAGTGATAAGCATGTAAAGGCTAGAAGAGAGTTGGTGAGTAGATATTGTGCATGAAGTGATGAACAGTGGCAGCACGTAATATTCTCAGAAGAGAAAAAAATTATGGTTGTTGGAAATGACAGTGGAGTGAAGTTGTGGATGACAAAAAGAGATTGTCTGAAGCCAGAGTGTTTCCAAAACAAGAAGATTTGCTGAAAGTGTCATGTTGTGGGGCTGTTTTACCTCAAAGGGAGTGAAATTTGCAGTAAACAAGTGAATGCAGCATATTACTTTGATATTCTTAACCGAAAGTTACTACGAATGGCAGCTGATTATTTCTCGGGTCTGAATTTGGATTATTTTATTTTCCAAGATGACAATGTGCCATGTCACAGGGCACGGAGTGTTGCGGACTGGTTTTCAAGCATGGGTATCCAAAGATTATGGTGGCCACCAAATTCTTCAGATATGAATCTTATTGAGAATTTGTGGCGCATTATGTCACGAAAATTATATGGGAAGATATATCAGTCTAGAAGACAACTCATTGAGGAACTCGTTCGAATCTGGCACCACGAACTGGATATTTCATTGTGTGAAACACTTCTGAACAGTATGCCTCGTCGGCTTGCAGCATTAAGAACTTCTCGAGGTGTCTAACAAAGTACTGAAGAGTTATAAACATTGTGGTTTAAGCAATTCTTTTTCTTTTCCTTTTTTTTTATTCGTTTACTTTTAATAACGAAAAAAGTAAATAACTTTCTCACAATTTACCGATAAACAACACACAAAAAGTGTGATAATCAATAATATGCATTTCATTAATATGTGGACTGTAAAGTCACTTAATGTATAAACTTTAGGATTTTCTTTTAATATTCATATGTATACTATAGTACCACAACATAAACATTAGAGAGCTATTAAAATATTAGTTGAACAGCGTGTGACCAACGACGTGTATAAAATAGGGCTGGAACTAATATAACAGTTTTTCCAAAGTGGTGCTATTTTTTGTGACAGACTGTGTGTATATATGTAGTACCAATAAATATGTTGAATTTTCAAGTAGATCTCTCACATTTAACAGTTAATAAGAATACTACATTCTCTATGGCAATAAATGTTTATAACAAACTTTCTCCCTCTGTGAAAAATAAAACATCGTGTTTCCTTAGAACACTTAAATACACTCTTCGAGTTCTCTTTCTACTCGGTAAACGAATACCTGTCAAGTTCGTAATCCATAGTAATGTTCAAATCAGAAAAATATCTTTCTTAAGATAATATCCATAAGAAACATGCATAAATTAGAATAATGAAAAGTGGAAGTTAGCTATGCATCAAGTAGTGTATGCAAAATTTGAATGTACAAACCTGTGTGTATATATCTTTGTGTTCTGATACGACCAATTCATACATTCGCATTGTAGCAATATAGATAAAGGATGGAAATAAATGCATTACAGTTTACACAAAATATCTAAAACTTGTCACTTATACAATTCTAATATATTTTCGTTGAGGTATCCAATATTAACAAACTGTATTAAGAAAGTTTTCAGAATTCATTTTTTCATGTTAGGTTTTCGTGGCAAACGTTGTTTCAAATAAAACCATAAAAACAGAGTAACATTTTTCTTTATTTTGTATTAGTATATATGTATGTACATAGTACATCTGGATTTTTTTCTTCTTTTGATAGCGTGTATATTTTTCTGAAATTTTTTCACACTTGAACAAACAAAACAGAACATTAAACGAAGTTATTAATACACAAACTTTTCAAATGTATTATATTTTTTTTTTCTGTCTTGACACTGCCTCCACAATTAACAAATTTTGTGGATTTTTAATGACAGTATTGCTGTTTGTAATATTGTATCTTAAACATATAGGTTTTGAGTAAAAGAAAACAACTAACACAGAATATTAAGTTATTAAGACAGCCATCCAGGATGTCACATCACATTAAAATACATTAAAGCCAACGGCAGCTAACACAAAATTATACATCACATTTTCAAGTTTCTTTTTCTTGAATCTTGGACCTCATTGGTCAGGATTTTTCTTCTTCTTCTTTTTTTCAGTTAAAAATATCCAGTCTTCATTTAGTGGCAGTTCAGAATGAAAGTACTGGCGTAGTAACAGTCCAAGATAACTTTGCTTAGTGTGTGAAATCTGGAACAGAAGTTCCAGTTTCAATGCGTTCTAATCTTCTTTGTCTCAATATATATATATATATTTCTTATGCATTATTAATTTTATAACAACTGTACTGCTACAAATTGCTAAAATATTATGTCGTTCTTAATTATTTCCTCTTGTAAATGTTGTACAAAAATAGGCTCTAATAGTTTCAGTCGAGTTTTTCACATATACCCTGAAACTTATACAGTTTTTTTTTTTCAATTTTTCACAATTATAAAAATCACAACAAAATATCTGAAACAATGGCGACACTCATACTTGTACACCACATTAAAATTTAAAATAGAAACACATACATACATATTTTTTCCTGGTAATTTCATTCTGAAACACTGGTTAATCTCACATTAATCATCAGAAAAGATAGAAGTTTAACACATAAATATTTTGTTTTTGGAAGAAATGTTAAAAAAAAAAAATATAAAACTGAAGTAATACAGGCCGTTTTTATTCGAGTATGAGTCACTTGTAAAACGCTTCGATCAACGCCTCTCAACCACCGGTCCACAAATTACTATTATATAGAATTATAATGTATGCTACTTTACATAAAAGTCAACTTAAATTGAAAAAATACTTAAAGATAATAATATTTTTTATCTTTTTCTTGGACTGATAATATGGAAAGATTGAAAACCACTGGTCTAGATCATTTCATATTTTAAAATTGGTTCAAGTTCGATATTAACTGTAGACTTGTACCCAAACTCTTTTAAAATACCCAAGAAATGTTTGAATACTGCTAGACGCAATTTGTTAAAAATTAACTTTAAAAAAGCAGTTCATTGAAAGAATAATTTCAGATTGGATGGGTGTGATTAACCAATGCCTGACCTTTTGCATATGGTAAATATCCTTTGCCAGTCCAGCTATATATATATATGTAGTGTTATTTGCAAACATCGGTTTACGTAAATGTTTGTAATATGTGAAAACGAAATAATTTTATGCTAATAATGTTTAAAATCGATAACATTAAATAAGCAAATAAATTATTATATTTATTGCTTTTGAATAACCTACAAGAAAACAATGCCTGCTTTACTTCAGGTAAAAGAAATAAATAAATGAATAAAGTAATACTGAAACATCTCCCAAGATGTCATTAGAACAAAGAATAATCGTTTCATAGATTCTATATAGATCTTCCACCTCTCAAATCTTTTAACAACATTTTTCTAATTAACTTTTGATGCTGTAAATATTGTGTTCTGTTACATGACTAATATTTTTAAAAATAAATATTTTTTATTATGTAAACTAAATATTATTTATTACTATTGTGAAAATGTAAAGTAAATTGTATTGAAATATTATGCAGATAAAACTTCATTTACAATTTATATAATATTTTCGGAACCTTATATTCTATGCGATGAGTACCTATAATCCACACCAACCATGTAATAACAAAACTAAATACATGTATATAGTGAACAGGGGCTATGGACTAGTATTTCGTATTCATTTCCATTAGCAGTGGCTGGTTAAATCAAATGATTATGTACAAAAACTTAAATTCTTTTAGAATATCCAAGATATGTTTGGATACTGTAAAAATATTGTATTTGATTTAAGAATGAAATTAAACTACAAATAACAAACATGCTAAGGGCAAAACATTAGTTTACTTCAGTTCTTAATACGTATGTATAGATACGCGTGACGAAACAGGGTTAATTTATCTTCGAATAACTTATAATTTAAAAAAAAAAAAAAAAAAAAAAAAAAAAAGTGGCAGGTTACTGCCGATAGCTTACCATTTGACACCTACTTTTACTTGTAACGAAACAAGCGTTAACTAGAAAAATAAAATACAACTCATGAACTATCTAATGACAAAAAATTTTAAATTTTCCCGCTGAAAAATTTTACAACTATAGTTTGGGAACAGCTTTTAACAAGAAACAGTATACAGGAATTATGAGAATTGCTATGTATGAAATTTATAAGTTTATGTTGTCAACATAATATAGTAAATTTTACAGTGATAATCTATAGTTGTTGTATAGCACAGAAAAATAATGGACTGAAAATGGACATGCACAACACACCAGATGTCTTTAGTTGGAAACGAAACTGGTAAATACTATCGTAGTGAGCAGTATAAGACTTCAGTTTCACAGTCTTTTTTCAGAAATAATAATAAAACACTTTAACATTTATGATTTTAACCGTGTAATTTCAAATACTCAGTAAAAAGTATGCTCACCTTAAGAAGAGATAGTGACAAGTAAAGCATGTGTGTCACAGAAAGCCAACATTTCAATATAGTAGTAATCAAATTTGTTCCTTTAAATTTTTTATTAAAAAAAACCTTTCCGTATGCCCTTTTTGAAACAAAAGTATCTGACATATTCTGTAGTCTCTACACCGATATATTGTTCACATTGTGAGAAAAAAATAACTAGCACTTCGTTTATACATAGTGAAAACGGTTTGCATTCCTCAAATTAATAGCCAATAAACTTAATAGATATAGTGTTCACGCTATGAACAAGTTTTATCGTGCTCAAAATAATATACTAATAAGTCTCCATGCTTGCTCTGTTTAAAATAATAATAATTAATAATAATATTAATAATAATAATAATAATAATAATAATAATAATAATAATAATAATAATAATAATAATAATAATAATAATAATAATAATAATAACTTCAGGGATTGATTAGACGAAATCGTATCAATTTGAGATATAGGTGTACGTAATTTTTTGATTATGCTTAAGTCATGTTCCATAGTGTACCTCCAAAACTAAATATTTCTCAGCAAAATACAAGAAAATATAAAATATGTTTTAAAGCTTATAATAGGGAAACTTTAACTTACTTTTTTAATGTGTTGCAGAATCTGTGGATATTTAAGTAAGTAAAAAAAAATCAACATAGTTATAGGAAGATTAAATTGTTGTAAATTGGTGAAATTATACTAGAATATTTCACCATATCAAAGCCAAATAACAGTACAATCAGTCTGTGAATGTTTACACCGAATTCAGCTATATAAATGATACCAAGAAACAAATACTGTATTTATTAAATAATTTTGGTTCCGACTATTGATATCTCTAATTAGATACGTGATTAGTTAGCATAACTGTAGTCATTTTTGATATTGAAATTAAGATTGACATTTAGGAAACATAAAAATGTGGTATGGTAATTAAAACAGTGATTTATTAGATCTGTCTAATGAAATAATTTAAAGGATTTTATTTCTTATAAAGTTTAAACGTCTATAAATTTCCGTCAAAACTCTATAGATTTTTTTATCATAGTATGGTAGAGAATATCATAAGTTAGTTGTTCCCAACATTTTTGAACTGATGTTCCACTTTACTGAATACACACAATATCATGACACACGTGTTTATTATTATTATTATTATTATTATTATTATTATTATTATTATTATTATTATTATTATTATTATTATTATTATTAATAATAATAATAATAATAATAATAATAATAATAATAATAATAATAATAATAATAATAAATTATCATAGTGTAAATCTATAACTTTCTATGAAGTAATGATTCTATGTATATCCAAACATTGTTGCTATCACTGAGGAATTCTGATTTTGGCCTTCTGTCTCAACATTGATTGTAACTAATTCCTATATGCTTCATGATTTTTAAATTCTTAAATTTTCGCACATCCAATGGGACTGCGTGACAACCACTGTGTCGTGATGCGCCGATTGGGAACCTCCATTGTAAATAATGTAATGGAAGAATAAATATTAATCACTAGACCTAAATATAACGAGACAAGAATGTCAACAAAATATGATCATAAAAATACAATATTTACCTTCAGAAGAAGTAAAACGACCTACCAAAATGGAAAGATAATAATAACAGTTGCAGAATTTCAACCAGTGCTTTTTATTTCACAACATCCTGTAAATTCAAAATATTCGAACCTTATAGACAGAAGAATATGGAAGTACTACAATACGTAAACAGAATATAGGCCTTGCAAATGTTCTTATGCATAAATTTCATAAACTCCGAAGCACAATATTTACCAAATTTTGGACTAACTACACATTTTTTTTTAGTATGAAAAACCGAAACTTAATATTATAAATTACAACACCCTTTATTCATTTTGCGAGCTGTTTTATAAAATATTTTAGATTGTTCACTTAATTCTGTTGTCTTTTCCACTAAGCTATCCAACTTTTCGTCTCTTGCCAAAAGCGCTTGCATTGTATCGTGCTGGAAAAAAAAAAAGAAAAATAGATACTTTTAAGTATATTTATATATTTATAAATATTTATTACATATATGACATGGAAAAAAATGAAAGAAAATATTTCAGTTTAATGTCCCAAGATTATGCACTTTGAGCTAAGGGAGACAGATGATAAAGGCAAGGGAATGACGATGGAAGAATGACTAAGTGGGGGGAATGGGAGTACCCCTTGAAAACCCACGGACACTATTATATATATCGAGATCGACCCAGTTCAGTCATTGAATATCAAAATATACGTAACCAGTAGCGTGCACAGAATTTCATCAAGTGAGGGGTTCAAGCATTCAATCTCACAACCTTTCAGGACAAGCTTGTATATATATACAGGGTGGCCCAAAAGTAGGTATACACTCCTGCATTGATCAAGTATAACATTCTAGCTTATAGGTTTATTTGTTTTGGCTGTTCCGAGCTTAAGATATAAGTAAAAAAAAAACATTAAAAACAAATAATATATAAACTAAGTCTACCTAATAGATAACAATAAGAAATGATATAAAAAGCAATGAGTTGATCAGTGCAGGACTGTATACCTATTTTTGGGCCACCCTATATATATATATATATATATATATATATATGGATAGATAGATATAGTAAATATCTGTTTCATAATATTTTTCGCAAGAAGGGGGAGGTTATAACCCAAAACTTGTCCTTGCGTAACCCACTATATGAACATCGTTTTATTTTACTATTAGCCTATTAGATTGAATAGCGTGATTTTCTTGTTGAAGGTGTATTTTTTTTTTTTTAAATTATCGAATACGTTTATGATTATCCGTAAAATTCCTAACATGACTACCTTGAAATTACTAATAGATGCTATAAGGTACATTTTCATAATAACTTTGTGTTTATTTTGTGCCCGTGGTCCTCTTCGATTTAGTGTATGTAGATATTTCGACTCACGCTGAAGTCATGTTCACAATTTGTTTGTTACTTACTGTAGTCTGGAAAACCTATAGCAATGTTATCCAGCTTACAGCGTTCCAAATTTTTGCAGGGTTGCTTTGGTCTACAACCAATCAGAATAATTACTAATATATGCTATAGCATGTGGGGTATATCTTCATAATTATTTTGTGTTTTATCTTTGCACCTGTAGTTCTCTTTGTTTTCGTTCATGTTGATATTTTGACTCCTCCTACACAAGTCGAAATATCAACATAAGCTATAGATAGGTAACTATAGGTACAAAGGTAAGCAAAAAGTTATTATGACTACGGTGATTTAGGAGGAAATACCAGTATTACTCTTCTTGTTCTATAGATTTCTAACCTCGTTCAATAACATATATAGTGGAACTTCATCATACGCGATACATGTGTAGCTAGCAAAATAATGGAGAAACCTTAATGAAATGCAACTTACCTTATTATTACAGCATTAGACTATCTTAAGCCTGTATTACAGTTTGTATTCGTTGTGAAATAGGTTATAACTCGTGAATCCTTTTCAGACCATTCTCCATGATGCATCACGCCATTGCATCAACGATGATGGAAGAAGAAATCTGCGCCGGACTCACTCCACTAAAAGTGATTATAGATGTCTAATAATGTACAAATCTAGAAATTAAACTTGTCAGGGAGTTCGTTGGAACTCATCCTGGTGTTCTTGAAACCACCTGTATTGACCCATTATAATCTTCGATAACTACGTTCTCAGGGATCAATATCTTACCATAGGATCGACCTGATCGCCTAAAATAACTACACAATTACAGAATATAATTCGGCCTTTGAGAGCAATAATGGGGCTAACTGAATGTCATGAAATCATGTTCCATACTAGTACAGAGCATCCGCCATGTTTAAGGATAGGAAACATATAATCCACACCATACCCTCCCTCAGGTATCTACCATACACAAATCCGGCTGTTAGTGTTGGAAATAGGAAAATATGAGTTGTCGAACCATCGATGCCTTTCAATCATCTGTATTTTATGCTTTCGGCATTATACAACGAAGCAATATATTTGTCCCTGATTTCACAAGTTATTTGATCAGAATAATTTTCTTCGTAGTACACTTTGATGTAAAGAACGCGTACTTTTTCAAATACAAAATACGGTTTGATCTGGTTCGAATTTATTTTTATGTTCGCGAGTTAGCAGTGTTTGTTTCCATGCATAAAAACTTTGTTCTTTCCAAACATTCTATTCTTGTTATTAGAGATGTTCTACATCATGATTTCACGTATATAGTAAGATAAAAAGAAAATAAATAAATTTAAAAAAAAAGTTATTCGAAGTCGAATTGGCAGATTGATAAGCGAAAAGCTTTTAACTCTACTTCACAATGAATATTTTAGATAGGATATTGCAAGCTTTTGTTGCAATTTTTTTTTAGCGGGTTTGCCACTTTGTCAAATCTTGGATTGATCCTAACGCCTAAAGGAATCCCCGAAGGTTATATCATTGTGTAGCACTTTCGTTCATTTTGACCTGTAGATTAGTTCATTATGGACCGTGGTCTCGATTTTTGGAACACCCGGTATATGTTGATAGCTGCAAATAAATAAGCTGCATAGTTTCGTTCGTATTACTGTTATTTGTTCGTCTGTTAAGAAATGTGCTCTCGTATAGCCTGATAGTGTGGATGGTCCTGGGTTCAATTCCTTACGTGAACAGAATTTTCAGCATTGATACAAGTTGACATCATGAACAATTGGTGAGGGCACTTAAATTAGCTAGAGGGCAGTGGGTCAAGAAACAGGAATAACGACGCATTACTTAATTGAATGTATGCTTAATAATGTAATAGGATCCATAAAAATAACACAGCCTGGTAGGTAATAAAGATCACGCACTAGAAGTTTCAATTTCGTCCGGTAGATGTCAACCGCTGAAGGGTGTTTGCTGTCATCTAATGGCGAGATGTGGAACTTCTACTACGTTTGTTTTAATACCTAGTAGAAAATGAGAAATCGATGACTACCGTTAAAATCATCGTTACATATGAAGATTTTTACCGGATTGACTTCGTTAACGAATATGATAGAGGTAATCGCTCTGAGTAATCTATTGCAATTCACAATTCAAAAATTCGCTTCTGTTCAAGAGTTGAGTTGATTTTGAGTTTAACGTCCCTTTCAGCAGCGATGCTATATGAGATGGGACCTACTGATTAACACGGAATCCAAACCACATGAGCTCCCGCCGGGAATCAAACCCGGGTCTCCCACGCCAAAGGCGTGTACGCTAATCCACGCCATGAAGGAGCTCTCTGTTCAAGAGTGATCGTGTGGAGTGACGTGACATTACAATACTGTAAATCTTACTTGCCTGATTTTTATCAAACATAAAGTTGTATTCACTCAATCCGAAGTGTTAAAAGGGTACCGACGCTACGTTTCAATGAATTCTTGTTTTATTCACCATAGAGGAAGCAAGTAGAAAAGATTTTTCATGATATTGGTCTGATCCTCGGTTAAAATATAATACGATAAATCCTAATTGTGTTTGGCTCTGAAAAACTTAACGATTTCAAATTTACAAATCACTCTTTTATTTCGGAGTGAAGTAGTTACAGTAAGGTTGGAGCATACATATACTTTCTGTTGGCTCACAATAATTTAAGAAAGAAAAAAAAACGTGGGATAAGAAACAGTATAATCAAGTGTGTTAATATAACAGGTATTTGTCAGTATTTCCGGAGAGAATGGTAAGAGACATGGAAATTGTGATTTTTAAGAAAGTTTTAATAACATCGAAGCAAGGGAACGTTAACACTTTTTTCTGCAATTCGAGGATACTTATAAAAATATGTAGTTCTACAAGCAACAAAATTTGTTCCTTTAAAAAAATAAAGAAAATAAGTTGATGTTATAATTGAAAATTTATGCTCAACAACCACGGGAATATTTCTGCTGATATTGTTTGCAAGGAAGTGGATCTCAGTACAGGGTTTAAGCTGCAATATATTGTTTAGTTCTAGAAAGCAGGCATGCGTCAAATTTGACTCGTAAGGCTTTCAAAATAAGTGGTTGAGTTTATTTTCTAGGCGTCTGCTTATACTAAGAGTTTCTAGATTTCCTTTTTTAAAAAATATATTCCTTTAATATATATATATATATATATATATATATATATATATATATATATATATATATATATATATATATATATATATATATATATATATATTCCTTTAATATTTGAATGCGAGAAGACTTTTCTTTATATTGCATCCAGGAAATGAATATCAAAACAACAAACTTTTCCATGGCTTTTCTACCTTTGTTATCGATGTATTTTCTTCCACTACGCTACCTATGTCGAGTGAGATGTAATCTAGTTTTCATAAATTCATAAAAACCTACGCATTTCCCCAAATTTTCTATTTAAGTGGACTTTTTTTATTTTATTTTTTTATTTATTATTATTATTTACGGAAGGACAGACACTATCACCATGTTTTAGTAGGTAACGGAAAGAAGATACATCGATAAATGGGTTAGAAAACGCCGGAAAACAGTTTGTTGCTTTGATATTCTTTTCCCGGACGCAAGGTAAGAAAAGTAATTTCTTATTCTAAATATTAAATATGCATCCTATAGCTTCCATATGTGTGTATTCTTTTTAGGTCTTTTCCGTCTTAGGTGAAAATCTTGGACGCAAAATGAAGCCATAAATTAGCCCTGCATTCATAAAAGGTAAAATGACATTTCCGCTTGAATATAACAAATAAGGATTATAAAACCACACCAACATAATGAAAAGTAACATTAAAAACTGGTATCACTGGTAGGTTATTTGCTGCAAATTGAAGAACTTTTACACATTACATCCTTACTAATTTTTCCGAACTGCTGTAATGAATTATCCATTCTTTCTAATACCGCTTTCCAATTACAGTAGTCTGCCCCCTTGTTTTCTCTCCATTATATCTTTTCTCATCCTTCTAAGAATATAATTTTTTCTCGTAACCACTTTCTTTTCTTCCTGTTATTAGAAATCTTTGAGTTTTACGTCCTTTCCTGTTATTAGATACAATATGGGTATTTTATTTTTTGTTTCTTCCAATATTTCATTGCTTTTTTCTCGGTGAGCAAAGTTACTATTTTTCTCCATATCCACATTTTGAGGACTTTTCGTCATTTTTCGAATATGAGCAAAGATAAAATTATATTTGCTAAGGCTTCAGTTTAGTTTTAGCTATTTTATACAAAATCAAAAGATCGGTATTTTTTTAAAAAAGTTATTTCTTATCAGCAGATTAGTACCTTTTCACTTCACATCAGAATTCAAGACCATTACAGTGGCGGAGCGTGAATTTTTCTACTGTGAGCCCCTTCGTATTTATAGTATCTAATACACAAATTAAATTTATATACTCGTATAAGTAAATAAATAATAGAATATTACTTATTAGAATATTGTACGTCATAAGGTACAGTAACTTTTCTATAAAATTGTATTATTAGGACTACTAATTAAACATACAAATAAGTTTTTAAACAAGTTTCATGGATGTTCCTCTTTATTCGCTCCTAAAGATTTTAGACACGGTTTCCGTTACGATTTGCTATCTGTGAGGGTGGAGTTAATAAATACCTGAAAAAAAATCTTAGTTCCCGAACTCAAAATTACAGCAAATGGTTGGAAGATGCTCAAATTTGGGGTGTATATGGCAGAAATCTGATTCTAGAACTCTTTTTTTCTACAAAGATGTCTGTTGCCGCGTCGTAAATTTTTTGACTTTTCTTGCTCTTCTCAATGGTAATTAATGTCAACCTGTTGAATATCTTGTGTGTGACTAGAACTGACTTGTGGCAGGAACGACAAGAATAGGTTCAACATAAAAATGAATTCGAAATCCTTTTGAATAGATTCTTGTTTCACCATCCTGTTCTTCTATGTTCCTCACGACTGATTGAAAACTACGAACTCTTTTATTTCTTAAACTAACCTGAATCAATCTCTCAGCATACACCCACTCAGCCTTTTTTCTGCGTAGCAAAAGGCTAAAATATATAGCATTTTCCGTAGTGAAGCAAAATAATGTGTTTAAGTGGAATATATATATTTTATATTGCAAATAAATTACGATAGTCAAAACCAAAATAGACAGAAATAATGACAAAAGCACAATAACTTAATTTAAATAATCTTTTTCTTACTCATATTGCTACGTTTTTTTGTTGTTCTTTTTTTCATATTTTTAAAACGTTTTAAACTGAATGCTTTTTTTCTTTCAATTAGAAACAAGAGGAAAAAAGACAGTTTTGGGCCAGACATTTTTTCAGCACATGAAAACTGTTCACGTCCGAAATTTCCTCAGTTATCCGAACATAATCTTTTGTTGAAAAAATAAGAATACACGTAACATGACCTTTCTCAACCACAGAGCCATGTATTATTAGTATATCACCCTTCATTAATATCATGCACTTTGTTTCTTGTTTGACTGAACTATCTAAATTAAGAGTCTGATTACTATCTCATTTTGTCAGCAAAACTTTGGATGGAAAACGCAGAGCTTATTAAGTCGTCTATAACAATCACATTCTTTTTCCATGACGTCTGAGGAAAAAAAATTCTAGCAAAGTCCTCACATCACCATTTACCATATTTACAACCACCTCAAACTTTTGTCTTCGTACTGTATGACACATCTTCGTGACTGCATACCCAACTTTTTTTCTTTATTGGGGGAGCAATTTATCTCTATTTTTATTTATCTATATATAAAAATTATATATATATATATATATATATTATCTATATATAAAAAGAAGAATCTAAATAACGCTTCTGGTTTTTTTCATTGATCTTACTTGCCAGCGTTCATTATGGGAACGAGCGAAGCACGGTAGCTGTGGTCGAGCGATTACTTTCGGTGCGTGGTCTCTGGTTCAATCTCCGGCCAAGTAACTTTGTGGTGGACAACATCGTGTCCGTGGGTTTTGTCGGGGTGCTCCTGTTTCCTCCAATATTCTCTTTTTCACCAGTTCTTCCATCATCATTCACTTGCCTTAATCATCCGTCTCCCTTAGCATAAAGCGGGACGCTATACTGAAAGATTTCATTTTTATTACAGGAATGATTCGTGTTATAATTACGAAAAAAAAAAAAAAAAAAAAAAAAAAAAACGTTGTCTGTAAATTGTAACACAACGATTGATGGAGAGAAAACAACAAAATTGTTTCCACACGAGACAGCACAGAAGAGATTGTAACGCTTTCTGAGAAGGGAACGAAATTGGTAACCCTGTGCACTGTTACCAGTTTCTCTACGAACGGGAAGTGCTATTTGTAGCATGACTCAAGAGATAATCGGCAGAAATATGCACGTGTGCCATCAATATCTCGTGCAATGTCGCGTAAGTCTCGGGAAAGTGGCTAACACATTACAGCAACAAGACACAACTCTGTCGTGTTGCCAAAACGAAACTGTAAATCGTTACTTCAACATCTGCATTGCTGCGTTTCGATATATACTGACATTTCTTTCAATAAAAATACTGCAAAATTTAAGTATTTAGGCTTGAAAATTGGAGCCTGCCATAACATCACTTCCTGAGCTTCTTCCCTTGAAGCCTCACGCCTAGTGTTCGCATATATATGTTTAACTTTGAGAAAAACTCCTTGGATGCATCATAGAACAATGGTTTGGACCGTCTTTTAACAGAAGATTTTACCTTCATATGCAAAGATGTAACGCAAAGTCCAACATGAGGTTACACAGGAACAGTTAAGCTGACTTGTCAACAATAACTTGTCATTCCTTTAATATGGTTTTTACTATCAAATCCGCATGCAGCGATGATGTATATCTATCATCAACTCCTGTCATTCCATGAAGGTCTCTCAAACTCTTCTTCACAATTTTTGCCATTTTTTTTTTTTTTTTTTCAAGCTACTCCGCAGTACTTCCTGATTTAATCACTTCACCTTGTACAAGGACGTCTTCTAAGTTTTTCTTGTCTTGTATTACTTGGATCTAATATATTGAATATCTCCTTTGCAATACCCAATACTAGCTCAGCACATTTTTGTATTCACGGCAATTTATCACCTCTTATATCCCTGATCTATGTGAATTCTTTTCTATTTTTGTGGGCTGAGAGAGCATGGTGAATTTTTTTTTTCTATGTTGAACATATGTCAAGTGTCAACATGAATAGGTTTGTTCACATTTCTTTTGAAAGTAGACTGTTTTGTGTGAGTGTGTTCAAATGGATAAACTGGAATACAATGACATTATAAAATTATTTTGTTTTAGGCCGTTTATCGCCAACTGAAACTCATCCAAAGTTGATGAAGGTTTATAAAGAATTCATTTCAGCAGTTAACTCTATCACAGTGTCCTCTTATAATTCGCTCCATTATGACCTGGGGTCCGGGTGGACCCCATCTGTTAATAAGTAGATATCCCATGAATTGCATGTTTGAAATGTTATGCTTTAAGTATGTTTATTATTCTAGTACTCAATTCTTATTATGCATTTTATTATTGAAATTTACTTTTTACTTTTATCTTCATTTTACTTTTATTGGGATTACAGAATACTCATACAAATGTAATAAATCAGAAGAAACTGAGGTACTCCCATGCGTAAAAAAAATTGCGCGTATACTGTAACTCACGATTTTTCTCAATTATTTCTTTTTCCATATGTTTATGGGTAAAATTCAGTTATTAGTATGTGGAGATAATAGAAAGCAATCCATCTAAGGAGATATTTCCAAAAAATATAATAAAATAATAAAAATATAAGCAAAAAACAAAATTATGTTCGGTTTTGTGTATACTGGCAATAATGTTTTCGAGGGAATTTTTGGAGTAGCACAGCACGATTGTAGAGGGAATAACAGAATTGGTAACAGAACAGGGGGAGGATTGAATCAAGGAACTGGAAAGTGGAGTAAAATATTGCATTTATTGGCTTAAATCTATTGTGTAAATTGTCTGCCAAATATAAATTAGCTTCTGTAACCAAGATGTTGTACGGAAATATATAAACAAAGAGAAAAACTGTTGTCTTAAGTTTGGAAGTGACATGCTCTATAGCCATGAGCATTTATTTCTTAAGGAAAAGATAAGCACCAAAAAGAAAGTCTGTGTGGTCAAGTGGGTAGAGTGACGGATTAGCAATTCTTATACTGTTTTGACCCCAGATCGAATCCCATCCGATCCTCTTCAATTTTTTTTCTTTACAAAACATTGTAGAAAGTGTATAATTTTTATGTTAATAAGAACCGAAACAATATAATAATGAAAGAACTTTTTGTTTTTCTGATGCCGTATTTATTTAGAATTAGTGTACTATTAGTAATAGCCATTGTTTTCAGTTTATGCTGTTATATAGCTTCTTTTATCATCCTCTTTTCTTGAAAAAAAAAGACAAATTTGTCTCCAATAAAGTATGAAAAATATATATAGACAGAAATAGACATCTTAGTATCGAACGTGATTTATCGTGATGAAATAAACAAGTTTCCCGTTATTAAAAAATAAAGCTATAGAAAATCATTGAATTGATCTTTAGGTTTTTAGCATGCTATATATATTCTTTATAAGACTATACTTTATAAGGCAAGATGTGCGATCATACCCACAAATTTAACTAGTGAGTGAAAGATGTTTTCGGCACAAATATTTTACAGGTCTAGGTGCATGAAACACCAATACGCCATGGTTCTGACCTTCGTTTATTTCACATTATTATCCGACATATCATAGCAGGTAAAAAGCAGCATCAATCAGCAAGAAGAACTGCAAGTTGTGGTCTTAGTCTGTTTTTGATGCTCCGGACTCGATCGCCTAGCACGCCGGTCTATACCTTGACTCGTACGTCTATCATTCAGTGCAGGCACATATCCAGCTTTACTTTTCGGAGGGGGCCCGACACGAGAGCTCGTAAGCACGTAATTCTAATGTTTCAAAAATATCAATAATAATAATAATAATAATAATAATAATAATAACAATAATAATAATAATAATAATAATAATAATAATAATAATAATAATAATAATAATAATAATAATAATAATGCAAAAATTTCTTACTTTTCATTTATGAACCGGTCAAACTGCATTCTAACACAAACGAAATCAAAAAAATATTTTCTAGAGACATGTAAGGAAAACTGTCTGCTACGTATATCACATAAGAAAAATAGCAAATGGCAATGAGTGTATAGTTCTAATACAGTAATGTTATAAACAGAACGGAAACGAAATTGTAATCCCATTTAAAAGTGTTCTTTAATTCCACCTGGTATCAATGGCATTAAGGTATATTCTTACAAGTAACACTTCCTAAGTGTAACACTCCGGTTTAGATAAAATTTGACAGGCAGATACTACACATAAAATAAACGAATACATGTTTTTTTTATTTTCTGCGGGAAAACGGTTTTAGGGGGCAAAAGCCCTCACCCAAAATTTTGAAAGTTGACGCCCGAAAGGCAAGAAGAAGTGAACCGAAATGAATTAAATTGTGCACAGATATGGCAGACGTAAAATGAAGGAATACGTGTTTTGTATTTTCCTGAAAAAACGGTTAGGTGGGGCACAGACCCCTCCAAACCTTTGATCATGAAATATCAAAAGTGCTAGTAACAATATGTCTGATGTGTGTAAAGGACGAAGAATTCCAACGACACTTTGTGTATGGACAATACGCAAAAACTAAACGAATACCTGCTTTTTTTATTTTCTGCGGAAAAATGGTTTTAGGGGACAAAAGCCCCCATCCAAAATTTTGAAAGTTGACGCCCGAAAGGCAAGAAGAAGTGAACCGAAATGAATGAAATTGTGCACAGGTATTGCAGACGAAAAATGAGGGAATACGGCTTCCGTATTTTCCTGAAAAAAAGAAAAACGTTTGGGTGGGACACAGACTCCTCCAAAACTTTGATCGTGAAGTATCAAAAGTGCTAATAACAGTATGTCAGAAGTGCTTAAAGGACATGAAGAATTGGAACGACACATTTGTGTAGGGACAATACGAAAAAAAAAAAAAAAAAAAAAACGAATACGGCTTTATTTTCTGCGAAAAAAATGGTTTTAGGGGCCAGAATTCCCCACCCAAAATTTTGAAATCGTGCATAGATATTCTAGACGTAAATTGAGGTAATTGTGTTTCGTATTTTCCTGGAAAAAAGCGGTTGAGTGGGGAACGGACCTTCTAAGCTGTTGATTACGAAATATCAAAAGTGCAAATAAGTATACGTCAGAAGTTCCTAAAGAGTATAGGGAAGAGTAGAGGAAACATTGTATAGGGACAATGTGCAAAACAATAAATGAAATGCGTTTTAATTTGTACGACAAAACAGTGTTGGGGCCTAGAGCCCCTCCAAAAAAAAAAAAAAAAAGTATTACCGTAAAAGTGCAGGAAGGAATGGACCGAATCAAATGAAATTGTGTGTAGATATTGTATAGACTATACGTAAAATAAGGACTTTCGTGTTTTTAAGATGTCCCTATCGATTTTGGCACTTCAACAACAAACAGGAAATTAATCGGCACGTGTTTTTGTTTATGCGGAAAAACATTATAAGGGATAAAGTTGCCTCGTGATATACTACAAAATACGCTAACTGTTTGTGGTTGTTGTTGATCTGCCAAATTTGAAGAAATCTGATGGAGACACTTGTGAAACACGAGAGGCTTTATTTTTCATATCCAATATCTACAGACAATTTCATTCGCTTCGGTCCTCTCCTTCCGACACCCAACGCCTCGGTCCACTCAACAGTTTTTTTTTCTTTTCAGGAAAATACGAAGCACGTATTCCCTCATCTTACCTCTACAACATTTGTGAACAATTTCATTCAGTTCGGTCCATTTCTTCTTGCCTTTCTTGCGTCAAATTTCAAAATTCTGGGTGGGACCTTTTGCCCCCTAAAACAGTTTTTTTCGCAGGAAATAAAAAAGCCGTATTTGTTTATTTTTTGCTTATTGTACTAACACAAAGTTTTGTTCCAATTCTTCATGTAAATTTAGGCACTTCTGGCATACTGTTATTAGCACTTTTGATATTTCATGATCAAAGGTTTGGAGGGGTCTGTGCTTCACCTAACCGTTTTTTCCAGGAAAATACAAAACACGTATTCCCTAATACGGACGACTTCCCTAATATACACGTATGTCCGCAATATCTGTTCACAATTTCGTTCACTTTGGTCCACTTGTTTTTGCCTTTTGGGCGTCAACTTTCAAAATTTTGGGTGAGGGCTTTTGCCCCCTAAAACCGTTTTTCAGCAAAAAATAAAAAAACACTTATTTGTTTATTTTATGTGTAGTATCTACCTGCCAAATTTTATCAAAATCGGAGTGTTGCACTTGGGAAGTGTTACTTGTTAGAATTATAACAACAACGCATTGTCCACAGTTTGTACACTGACTCAAAGTAATCTGACATAAAAGAACCTCAAAAGGGAAAAAGTAGGTTTATTAAAAAGTGCTTGAGGTTTGGTAAGGGACAGCTTCCAGGACCTCACGCTGGATACGTCACTGAGTCAATGCATTGTATTTGTTTCTTGCAAAACATGATAATTAGATGCGTAATATGTAAAATTATATCATAGTTTGACGTTTAATAGGTCTTTCCTTAATACATCCATATTATCCGGCGTTCTGCCTGCCTGTTTTATGTTGGATGAGCGAAACTCTACTGTATTTTCAAAGATAGCATATACAGTGGAGTCTCGTTAATTCGAACTTGGAAATTCGAAATATTGGATAATTCGAACAGAAGTCAATTCCCCTTGAAACCTGTATTGAAAACAATAGTAAAAATTGGTGGATAAATCGAACTTTTGAACCTATGTTTTGGATAATTCGAAGTAAATACAGTTGAAAATTTTTAATGTTGGACAGATGTAAACAGAGAAATACAGCTTTAACGTGTTTTCAGTTATCCAGATGCAGCCATAGGGAAGAGTAATACCGAAGATAAATAGAAAATCTATGTAATGATACAGATGAAAGTAGGGAAGAAGTAAAGATAGAGAACGTATGGCAATCTCATCTTGTTTCAGAATTGCTTGAAAATTTAAGATGAATTATTGATAAAGTCAACCAAATGTTATTAGTATCGCATTTCACGCAATACATGAAATTCAAGATTTATTGACCGTAAAAAACAATCAAATTCAAGCAAATGAGGTTTACGACTTCTTAAAAGTGAGAACAGAATATTCGAATTGTTACTGGTGTTTAATTGTTTGGGCTATTCAATTTAGTGTTGTACGTAAATATATTTTTCATTGTACACGTAGCTTGAATTATGTGGAGTCAATGTCGTTTGTTAGTTTGCGGTATTCGATCACGCAAATAATAAGCTGCTTTAAAGGTAAAGTCTACACCATATGAACATGTTTTTGATGCACAGTACTTTAGTTTCTTTGTTGTTATATATGTGAAAATGAATGTTGTTGGATAATTCGAATTTTGGATAATTCGAAGTTTTTTCGTGTCCCCTTGGACTTCGAATTAAAAAGAGTCCACTGTACACAGGGGCTAGAGGTCTGCACGGGCCGGAATTTTTAGAACAGATCCCTGCCCGTCCCCTTTAGTTTATAATCTATAGGCATTAGCGGATTAAGGGAGGAGCCAATGGAGCCCAGGCTTCGGGGACCCAAGCTCAGGGACCCTTTAAAGTCCCTCTGTTTAATACTAAAATATAGTAATCAACTTATTATATTATAGGCTTCAGACCGATGCTTTTTTTTTTCTCCGCTCGTTACGCTCGCGGTATCGCTAGATTTAAGTCTTTCCATCAGCAGCATTTACCTGTTAATAATGAATACAATTATTTAATTGTTAATAATGAATTTAACTAAACTTTTTTTTTTTTTTTTTTTGCAAAAGTACTAATACATTTAGAGAAACATCAAAATTAACATATTTAAAACAGCAAACAGTAAAAATAAAACATAATTTTGGTATTATATAAACCGACAATTGTAGAAACGAAGGATAACACATAATGATTAATAACTAAACTAATTATTGTAAACTTGGAGCTCATTCAAATATTACAGCATAGTTCTCGGTAGTTGCATAAGCCTATGAGGCTGTGGAAGGCAGAAAAGAAAATTTATGCACTGGAACTATTCTTAACATAGGGCTCCCTTAAAACAGTCGGCTCTAGGTCCCCAAAATCTTAATCCGCCCCTGTCTATAAGCAATATTTCATGAAAAGCTGGTATTTTTTAACAAATGTGTTCGTCATCAAGTTTTCATAAAGAGTCCCTTTCTCATTTAAGTAATTTCAGAGACCACGGTGTTTCAGTGGTAGAGCGTTCACCTCTGGTGCATGGAGTCCTTGGTTCGATCTATGCTCGCGCCAAGTGAACCTTGTGCTGGACAAACACTGTGTACGTGGGTCTTCTCGAGGTTCTCCCGTTTTATCCCACTTTCTTCATTCGACCATTTCATTCATTTCTTATCATCACTGTCTCCTTTAGCCTATCTGGCATAATCGTGGGACGTAAAACTTAAAGATTTCATTTCAAATCATTTCAATCAAAAAACAGTTGCAGGAAGTATGTAATTTCGAATAAAACAAACTACTATATACAATTCTGAGTATATTATTCTTTTATGAAATTCTCGCGAACCTTATTTCTAAATCGAAGGGTAAGAAGACTAAAGTCACTCTCTTATTATTATAGATCCATTTCAATTGAAGCAGTTGGAATAATTGGAAAAAAATTTAAAAAAAAAAACACCCTATATTCCAGTGTGCCACAATCAGTATAACGCGGCACACTGGTGTATCCAGCAAAGTGAACAGTGTGACGCAAACTTTTTCCTATTATTTGCAATAATATTTGTCGAGCTTCTGTTATTTATTATTATTATTATTATTATTATTATTATCAACGGTTCTTCCATGGATCAGCTGTCTGTATACGGTTAAGCAACCACAAGTATCACATTGAGGGAATGAGTATAATTATTTACTTTAATAGTAATACAAAAGTCTATTTGCTTGTATATTCTACCGGGAATAACTGCATCCGTCTAGAAAGCTAGGACTAACAACAAAGGGATCCAAAGTTGTGACCACACACCGCCCCAAATCGTGAGTGCCACAAGTTCTCTTCTACGCCTTAGCACAATAAGAGCTGTTGCGTTCAGGGAGAGAGAGAAACAACTTAATTCCATTGCAGTTATATGCTTATTAAATGTTAACTTATATTTGTAAATTATGTAAGTGATCGTATCGTTTTCTGTTTATTATTATTATTATTATTATTAATAATAATAATAATTCTTATTATTATACATTTCTTAATACGTTGATTGCCATGTGTATGGAATTCCATACACACGGCTCTCCTGTGCAGTAGAGCGTGATTATTTTCCATACGCAAACAATGTAGATATTCCAAGTTTGTTGTGTTCGTTCTATAGCTGTGTATGTAATTAGATACATATGGCGTAGAAATCAAAATTTAATGTCCATGCCACGTATATGCAAAACCATACACAAATACATTTATGAACAAAGACATTGAGTTTGAGTTTAACGTCTCGTTCAGCAACGAAGCTATATGTGACGTCGGCCTACTAATTAACGTGGACTCCGAACCACGTGAGCTCTCGCCGGGAATCGAAGTCGGGTTTTCCACGCCAAAGGCGCGTACGCTAACCGCTTAGCCACTAATGAGCTCATGAACAGAAACATTTATGAGCTAAAACAAAGGCGAAAACAAATATGTGTGATGTGATTTTGAGTTTAACGTCCCTTTCAGCAGTGGCTATATGAGAAGTGGACCTACTGATTAACGTGGAATCCGAACCATATGAGCTCCCGCCGGACGAAAACAAAGACCTTTGGAATTGACAATCATCATTTGGACATTTCAGTCGCACCTATCTAATATTAACAACGTTTCTACGATAATTTCGTAACATTGTATTATTTCTTTTGTTGATTAGCTTGGTTAGGCTGATTTAAACACTTTTTTCTTTGCACCGACGTGTCACATCTCTTGGACAATAGCTCTCACTGGAAATCAAATCCAGAACCAATGCACTTGAACCATTTGACCATAACAAGGCACATTTAAAAAGAAGTTTCGATTTTGTTCGGAAAATTGTGATTAGGTGTAACATTTAAAAATATATTTAAGAAAGGGTACGGAGCAAACGCATTGTACTTTCTCGCTCGAATTTTTTACACTGACTTATGTTAGGCTGCAACTATTATTGAAACATTTATTTGGGAAATTGCGAATAAAATAATGTTTTGGAAAACTTTGCTAGAAGAAACTTCATGCCCAAAAGTAAAGTACCCATTGGTCATATTTCCGTTAGAAATAACTTGATCCATATATTAGAATTATTAAGGATATAATTGTATGTGAATTATAAGCAAAAGCGTCTGAGTAATTTCTGAGAAAATCATGAAAAAAGTCACCCCCAAGAATAAATTATCCCTTGTGGATCTTTTCAGGACAAACGAGCTATGCTATATTGTTAGTGTTTTCGTAAAACATTTATTTATGAAATACGAACACAATCGCCTGAGTCGTCCTTGAGAAAATCGCAGGGTAAAACTTACTGTCAAAAGTAATATACCATTTCTAGTTTTTCCGGATGAGGGAATAACTAGGTTAGGTTATTTATGTAACATGTATTTATAAAATATGAACAACAAACATCTTCTGAGTGTTTTTAGGAAGGTCATCGGGAAAAGCTTACCCCCAAAGGTAAACTCTTCTATCTGTAATTTTGACAGTATATAGAATAATTTTTAAGCAAATCGTCGGGAAAAATTTCACTGTCAAAGTAAACTATCTCTTTTGGATTTTTCTTTTCGGCCGAGTTATATCATATTGTAAGATTATTACAGAAAATATTTTACTGAAATTGGAATAAATTTGTCTAAGTTATTACTGAGAAAATTGTCCAAAAAAATTCAACCCTTGAGAAAACCACTTCTGTATGTTATCGGAATAAACGAATTATGCTGTATGTTAGTTTATTAATGAAACATTTCTTTACTAAATATGAACAAAATTGCCTGAGGCGTTAATGGGAAAACCATCGGGGTAAAGCTCACCCTAAGATTAAGCTACTCCTTCGAACGAGTTGTTATATTTTAGGTTATTAATGATACGTTTATTTATGAAATGTGGTTGAGAAAATTCTGCAAAAAGAACGCATACCATACAGTAAATTACACAATATATATTTTTTCAGAAAAATTATTCATATGCGGTGGAGATTCGTTAATAAAATATATATTTATAAAAAGTAAATAAAATCGTCACAGCTTTTTTTACTTGAGAAAATTGAATTGTTTTAAATTTTAATCCTTCAGTAAATTACTCTTACTTTTAGATGTCAAAGGACATAAAATTCGAAAGATAGTATGTTATTAAAACGTTATGTCTAGAATTCGGTCCACATACGTTGAACAGTATGGCTTCTATTTGAGTGCGTGTAAAAGCGTGACGAATCGAGAGACGAATAGATGGTCAGACATCGAAAAATCATCTTTTCGATATGTAGGAGCCATGTAACTTGAATTCATTGAAATCTGGTATTCGGTTTTTATAACTATCACCACATTTTCTTCTTTCGTCAACCGAATGTGAAAACGAATAGGCCTACACCGACACGTAATGTGATAATTTGTAATCCCAAAAATTTAATTTGTTATGTTTAATGTGTTGTCACGCTAGAAAAAAAAGCTTATGCATGTTACATCATTTTATTATCAGTTTTTCACGCTACTGTATAATTTGGTATGATTATAGTTAATATATATGGCATCTTTCGGAAGCATTCGTGTTCCTCACAAAGAGAGCTGTAAAATTTAGTTTTGTTTAAAGAAAGCATTCTTGATTTTTTTTTTTTACACAGACTTGCATTTGTTGCACTTGTGGATATGAAACAAAAGGAGAGGGAGAGAGAGAGTCAATACTCTAAAAAGGAACACACACACAGAAACATAGAACAGTATATTAACTTCAGCCTTTTTTTTTCAACATGACAACGAGCTATGGCTGTGACTGTGTTCGTCACGCTGTGTGTAAAGCTGCAGGTCGCGCTTGTTTTGCTTTTTACTGTTCCTGACTCACAGACACTCGCAGTGAGTTGAAGTTACTTCTGCTGTGTTTAAAAAAAAAAAAAAAAAAAAAAAAAAAAAAAAACCATAAACTAAAAACAATCGCTATTAGTAATAAATAGTAAGCTAATTCTGAATAAATAGCCTACGTCATCAGAAAAACAAAAAGTTCTTTCATTATTATATTGTTTCGGTTCTTATTAACATAAAAATTATACACTTTCTACAATGTTTTGTAAAGAAAAAAAATTGAAGAGGATCGGATGGGATTCGATCGGGGGTCAAAACAGTATAAGAATTGCTAATCCGTCACTCTACCCACTTGACCACACAGACTTTCTTTTTGGTGCTTATCTTTTCCTTAAGAAATAAATGCTCATGGCTATAGAGCATGTCACTTCCAAACTTAAGACAACAGTTTTTCTCTTTGTTTATATATTTCCGTACAACATCTTGGTTACAGAAGCTAATTTATATTTGGCAGACAATTTACACAATAGATTTAAGCCAATAAATGCAATATTTTACTCTACTTTCCAGTTCCTTGATTCAATCCTCCCCCTGTTCTGTTACCAATTCTGTTATTCCCTCTACAATCGTGCTGTGCTACTCCAAAAATTCCCTCGAAAACATTATTGCCAGTATACACAAAACCGAACATAATTTTGTTTTTGCTTATATTTTTATTATTTAATTATATTTTATGGAAATATCTCCTTAGATGGATTGCTTTCTATTATCTCCACATACTAATAACTGAATTTTACCCATAAACGTAAGGAAAATGGAATAAATGCGAAAAATCTTGAGTTACAGTATAAGCGCAATTTTTTTTGCGCATGGGAGTACATAACTTTATCATCAAATTGGCTTCAAAATGTTCTAAATGTGACATAACTTAGTCTAACCCACTGACTACCAGTATTCACCTATATGTCAATTTACTATATAGGTTTCAGTATGTTCTGAATATCCGTATGTTAACCTTACCCACTAACTATTATTAATTTCTAAATAACATTATTATAATAGGTTTCAGCATGTACGAAATATGCTATACAGGGTTACCCTAACTTCTTAGTATTAATATTCATGGAGTTCAATATCATTTATTTTACGTGTTTTATATATTCCCTGCGCAATTTTCACATATTGTGTGCTGGTGTTCCGGACAGCAAGGAATGAGGTAACACTTGAATCTTGTCCTCACCTTCTTATCCTAAGAACGTGAACACAGTTGGCAACAAATCTTTTTCTGCTTCTCTTGACCGCAGTTTGTGACTTTGGAATTCCCAACCCCAGAGATTTGTGATAGATGAACTCCAGACTGGAAGGCTCGTGCATTCAATGTTGAATCTGGTCATTGACGAACTCCCTCCCAATTTCTTTCAGAAATTGGCGAAACCTGCGTCGCTTTCCAAATTCACAATCTGAAAATTTTAAAATCCAAAATATATATGCTGCTACCGCTGCACAGTCCAGCATGTTGAAAAATAATATAGTAGGCCAGCAGCGATTCTTTCGTTTATATGAATACAACTTCAGCTAACTCAGCACTGGTGAAGAAGTTATCGTGGCGACGTTGCGTCTCTTGTATTTCCGAGGATCAACCAATCGCTTTACAAGGTACAAAGTGTTGTTTCTTATTTTTGTTCTGTATTTTCCAGGCTTGGTAGGTATGTACTGTTTAAACCCATATTCCGCGAAATGCTACCAACTGTTCATCAACGGTCAGATCACTTCCAGGCTTATAAATCTTGAACAAATTATTCAGAAGCATTTTCCAAGCATCGCTGCAGGCAGCAAGTGAGTCTGTCTCTAGTCTCTGTTTTTGTCGCTACATTGTCGAAACGACAGAAACGAAGCAAATGGTGGAAACATTCCATTGACATTGTACCACGAAATATTGGCATTCCACTGCCCACTGCCCACATTTATCAACACTTGCATTCGCCAATTTGTAAACTCCACCAAGCTTTTAACAATATTCCAATAAAAGCATACATTTTTGTTTCATCTGTTTCTGTTCATTTCTTTTCATTTACAGGATGCGATTTATTCCAGTTGGTTATCACTTGTTTAGACCTTCGATTTGTCTCCCGAACAATGAGATTGGCCATTTCAGGCGTTATGAACAGTTTCAGAGCATTAAATTTATTAGAATCATTCTTCGCATCCTCCTTTTTGTTGCAAAATATTGTCCTGCAGTTTATATTGAATTAGGTTCTTTAGTAGCCCATTTGAAATATGATCTCGATTCAAAACGCTATCATGTCTAGCCTGTGTATGACTAGTAGAATGTTGGTCGAGAGACCAGTAGTTTCACTTCCACTGTCAGATTCTTGATCATATTCATAGTTCAAGTCTTCTCTTTCATCCGTGTCTTAGCATTCGGAGGATTCGTCGCAACTACCAAATCTTCCATCATCTTCACTGTCACTTTTACATAATATACGCTTAGCTTCTTCTACTGAAATAGCGTTTTGTGGTGACATTTTGCAAGCGAAGAACACAACGAAATCATTTCAGGAGCACTGCAGGACAGGTTTCACTGATTGGCGAACAGCCATAAACTCAACTCAAAAATCAAACAAGTGATGCGCATTGTTGAAATTACATGAACGTAAATTGCTCTGATACCTGTTGATAAAATAGAGAAGCTAGCGGCATTGTTGAAGTAATGTACACCTAAAATGTGCTGGAACATGTTTGTAAAATAAAGAAGCTTTCAAACATCCAGCACGTGCACATATTAACATTTACAAAGCAAATTGTACATCGAATATATCTGAGGTCCGCTCGGACCCCAGGTCACAGAAATATGACATTAAAACTTTAAGGTGAAAAAGCATATCACTCGTTGAAATGTATATTGTGAAAAGCTTGCAGCGTACTAGAAACATTTTGATATGTCACTAGGCATGAGCATCCAAGGTACGATATGTACAAAATGGCAGCTAATTAAAAGTGCCTGGGGTCCCTGTGGACCCCAGGTCATAGTGATAAGGTTAAGTAACAGGTGGCTAAATTTAAACGTGACCATATGTCTCTCGAAGGCGATGCACGTGGAAGGCTTTCCAAAACAGCAACCACAGACGAAAACATCGAGAAAGTGCACAATATGGTATTGGACGATCGGCGTAGTATGGCGATGGCGCTGAAATACGCCTTAGGCATATTAGAAGCAAGAGTATGACACATTTTACACGAATAACTAAATATGAGGTAGGCGCTACATTCGCTGAATGTTGACTAGAAATAAATTTCTAAGCAATGTTTGGACTGTTTTAAAAATAATCAAATTGATTTTGTGCGAAGATTTGTTACTGTAGATGAGGCGGGGTACACTACTACACGCCATGAAACAAAACAGTAATCAAAGTAGGGGTGGAAGCTGGCCCTACACAAAAAAGGCAATGCCGATTTCACCTGCCGGAAAAGTTATGGCCAGTGTTTTCTGGGATACAAAAAGTATTCTCATTGGTTACCTTGCAAACGGTGTCTACTAAAATTCCACAATGAAATTTCGTGACCTTTTCTTTCCAAATCATAAAATTTCCTAACATTTTCAAGAGCGAATTAGGCCGAATTTTCATCCATGCGATACAAACATACTTTGCTTGCGATTTGGTAGCGTCTAAAGCCGATCATATAATTTTTGGTGGTGAATTTTGATCTTTTATAGAACAAAAATTTTCAATCTGTACTTACATTTGCACAGTTAAAAAAAAATCATGACCCAAAAGCTAAATTTCGTGACTTGCATGACCGTTTTCTGATTTAGTGACTTTTTCGTGACATTCGTGACTTTCGTGACCGATAGACACCCCGGTGAAACAATAACTGAAGAATACTACGCATGTCTTCTGGACCAACTGGATGGTAAACTACATTAGAAGAAGTCTGGATTATACATTAAAATTAATCATAATTCATCAGGACAATGCATCTGTCTAGAAAGATACTTTGACAATGAGAAAACTGAAGGATTTGAAGTACAATTGCTGGAATATTCAACCTATTCGCCAGATTTGGCACCTTTTGACTTCCACCTATTCGCATTTTTAAAGAAATTTCTGTCTGGAAAACATGTTGTGTCCAATAAAGATATTCTTGTAGCCATGGATGGGTATTCTCTTAACAAAACAGTCTTTCATTGTCAGGCAGACAACTTTTGAACTTGCCCTCGTGAGAAGAAGGCAATGCGGGATGGATGTCAGTTTGAAATTTAAGAAAGAAAAATATCGTAAGCAATAGGCCAAAACATAATGATGTCAGAACACCTTTTTGTTTGATGTCATGTTTTGAAAAACAAAATGAAATGAAATCTTTGAGTTTTACGTTCCACGATTATGTCGGCCACGCTAAAGGAGACAGTAATGATGAGAGGTGAATGAAATAATGGAATGAAGAAAGTGGGAGGAAACGGGAGAACCCCGAGAAAATCCACGCACACTGTGTTTGTCCACTACAAAGTCTACTTGACGTGAGTTGGGATCGAACCAGGGACCTCATGCAGCAGAGATGAACGCTCTACCACTGAGCCACCGCGGCCCCAATGTTTATGTTTTGTTAACAATTTTCGATAAGCGTGGCCAACTGAACAATGAAATCGAATAATATTCTAAAACCATAACGTAGTTTAAATTATAAAGAAAATCAATGCTCGAAAGTCCTTTCCCACACAAAACTACTGCTACAAACTTCTATTGCTTACATAATCACAGATAATTTAAATATAGAAAGATTTATTCTTCTGAATTTTATAATAGCGGAACATTAGTGCCACTGTTAGTAGTAGTTTGTAAATACTTTTCCAGCAGCGCTAAAGCAATTGCCTCCATTATGTATCTTGACAAACCTTAAGGACTTATCAGGAATATAATTTTTCAAGTGAAAAAGAAATACTACACGCAGCATTCGATATGAAAAATATATTTTCCATCTGTTTTCAACAGCAAAAAACATGGAAAATTATAAAGTAATAGATCTGTGATGTCACGGAAAAAGGGGATAAGTCGAAAAACCTTCATCTTTAAGGACAAGGGCAAGAGACTACACACAATTATGATGCCAGAGCCATACATCTTCATAATTTCGAATTCTTAACCACTTACTTCTAGAATTCCATTAAAACTTTTCCTGAGAAAATATGTATCGAAACAAGTCCCATGCTGAATACAACTTAATTTCAACAAACTTAGACTTAACCCACTTTTCCGTGACACTACAGAGATATTCACTCACTTCACTTCATTAAGAAAATTACTTTTGAATTCTCGAATATCATAGTTACCAAAAGATTCACTCGTAAATTTAAAATATTACGTCTTTTCTTATTTAAAAGTTTTTTCTTTTTTCTTTGTTTAAATACCAAACACGAAGGTAATTATATCTAATTCAATATGTTATTAGCAGCAGCATTTTTTCTATTAAAATAAAAGTAACAGCGAAAAGATTATAACAATCGCTGGTAATACCTATTATAAATAAATATATCTGTCTGTTATAAATAATCGTTCTGAAGCCGCTGACTGTGTTTGTCCTAATAGAGCAAACGACTACACAATTATTTAATAAAATTTTCGTGTTTGTGTATCTGATTCTACTAGCACCAAAACAGAGTCGGTACATTAAGATATCCATTAACATTCAAAGAAGCATGCCCTTGTGTACAACTACAAATAAAAATAGCGTTTCAGCCTTTGTACTGATCATACGAGGGATGTCCAATAAGTTGCCTACCTAGACAGGGAGGGAGGGACGAAGCATAAGGACGCCAGACATGCACGGCAAGGCCACTGTGGGGAACCCTGCTGCGCAATTTGAGGTCAATCGGAGCAACGCAGTGTGGCCGTGAACAGAGTGTTTGTGTTACGCCTCGTAGCGAATGTTTGCAGGGTACAGCTGTCCCAAGACTTGTTGGACTTCTTTGAGGAGGACCAGGACAAATTCCTGGCTCAACTGGTGACAGGGGACGAAACATGGGTCCACCACTGGGATCCTGAGAGCAAGCAGGAGTCCATACAATGAAAACACCACGATTTCCCGCGCCCGAAGAGATCCAACAGGCTGTTTACAGGCCTTTTTTCTCTCTCTCTCTCTCTCTCTCTCTCTCAGATTTTTTTGCTACCCACAAAGTGGCGACGGTGTGTAGACCTCCATGGGGACTACACCGAAAAACAATGATGACCCGATGAGCCTATCTGCATTCCTTCCTGTCTAGGTAGATAACTTACAGGACGCCCCCTCATAGATCTTCTCAAACTGTATGAATCAATACATTATTCCTTTTTTTTTCTGTCCTATTTTCAAGCATACTTTCTGAGCTACGAATCGTGATGTATTCAACTTAAAAATTACTACAATTCATCGTTATCATAATAATAATAGAATAATTAAACACATTCCACAAACAAATCAACATATCATTGCAAGATACGTTGACAAGGTTGAAATAAAAGGTAACTTACATCATAAATAAATCATATACATATAACGAAGAATACTTTACACAGCAAATGTACAGTTATTATATTTCATATCATAAATGAAAGGCATTAACATAAAGTCAATTCAGTTTACAACTGGAATTTTTTATTTTTTTTTTATTTTTTTAACCTCATACGTACACACAGACACACACACACACTCGCACGCACATATACACAGAGAAAATATACATATGTATATCAATATCATGATCACAATATACTTATAACAATCAACAGTGAAACATGCGCATACATCGATAAAACAAACATGCATACCAAAACTACACACGTAACACTCAGTTTCCTTCGTTTATCGGGAAAAATCGGAGACTTTGGAATGTCTTATAGGAAAAAAGTTTCAGTTTTTCAGATTATGCCTGACGTAGGAAAGAACAGCACCCGTAATTTTTTTTTTAAAATTTCTTTACATTTCCATAAATCTTGTAATTCATTCTATATTTCACTTTTGGGGACCAAAAACTAGTGTAGTATATTTTGGGGGAAATAATTTATGTGGGCAAAAAAAATAACAACAACACTTATCCAAAACTGCAACATGAATTTGTTTTTCGTGCTGTTTTATAAAATGCTTTTGACTGTATGCTTAATCCTTCAGATTTAGCTACTAGGTCATCCAACTTTTCTCCCCTTTCTAAGACTGCTTCTATAGTATTATGCTGCAAATAAAAAAGTGTTTTCTATTACAACAAGCAAATAATAAATAAATAAATAAATACTATAGCACTACTAAAATAAAAGAACACAAATGATGCACCATGCACGACAGGGAACTACGTCATAATGAATAAAAGCGGCCTCAATACATTGATCTATGTATTACGACACATACATTCTCAAAACAGAATATACTTATCTATGGATATGCATTAGAAGTTCGTAGTCGTGCTTATCGATACTCATAAAACCGGGTGACGATCGAACCGATTGACATGAATTTTTGAATATAATTAGTACCTACCTCGAACTGGGGTTTTATCAAGCTACTTTCATTAAAATGTGATAGTAAGGGGGGTATAGGGAAGTTCAAAATTTCACACCGCAACAATAGGTTCATTAATAATTAAAATTATATTTAAAATTATTCGTTTTTAATTGTTATACATAATAAAAATATTTTCTATTGTTCTAATGTAGACTTTGAGCATAAACAACACAATGTCAGTGAGGCACGGAACAAATTTAGGAAGTAAATCCAGTCTACAGCAAAATTCCCAGCGGGAGCTTATGTGGTTCGGATTCCACGTTTATCAGTAGATCCACGTATCACATAGTCTCGCTGCTGAAAAAGACGCTAAACTAAAATCAACTCAACTCAACTCATATCCAACAACAGACTTGCTGAGGAAAACAGCAAAGGAAGACGAAATCACAAGGAAGTGGTTACACAACGAAGGAAACGAGTTGAGTTGATTTTGAGCATAACGTCCCGTTCAGCAGCAAGGCTATATGAGACGTGGATGTACTGATTAACGTGGAATCCAAACCACATGAGCTCCCGCCGGGAATCGAATCCGGGCCTCCCACGCCAAAAGTGCGTACGCTAACCGCTTAGCCACGAAGGAAACGAGACAGCATATTTAGCACTTGGATCCAAAAATGAAATGAATATTTCAGTTTAACGTGCCAGTCCTGGGCTTATGCTCTTTAGGCTGAGAGAGACGATGAAAAAGGAGTACCCCGAGAAAATGCGCGGACACGATGTTGTCCACCACAAACTTACTTGGTCGGGGATCAAACCAAGGACCCCACGCACCAAATGTAAGTGCTCTACCACTGAGCCACCGTGGCCCCGCACTTGGGCCCAGTTGGGTTCTCACCATTCCATTTAGACTTAAATACGCATTCTAAGAGGACAGTGAGTTCATATCGCACTTTCCAAAAATATTTCCCATAAATATATTTCCCCCGTATGAAAAATGAGTATTCAACTAGTGTATAAATATGCGTTTGGCTTCCTTTATAACCCCACGCACATTGCTCTCATACTTCAGCCTGTTTAAAATTTTTGAAGCATTGCGCTTGTCAGACTGAATAGAATCCAGGAAAATCAATCACTGAATGTCCCAAATGAGCGAATCCCATTAATCTTTCTACGAAATGTATTTCTTACCATAGTAAGATTACGTTGAACAACATTCTCGTTGAAAATCCCTGAATGGTTGGCCAGATAAATAAATTATTCCCCCACTCTCGTGCTATCATTTGATTTATCTACTTATTCTATACAATATCTTATGTTTCGTTGCATTGCAAAAGTGTTTTGCTCATTAGTTATGTGCTCAGGGCTTCTCTCCTTCGCTCCAGTAAATAAATAAGACTTGAATAATGTGAATGCGCTACAGTCTCATTCTGTAAGATAATGAGAGTGAGAAATACAAATACACAATTATGGTTATTAAAGAAGAATCCTGTAACACTGTAGACAGCAACAACCTGTCTTTGAGTTACTGTAAACGGGACACCCAATTTTATGTATTAAATTTGGAGGAAAAAAGAGCTTTTACTGCATATTATGTATGTATGTAAGTATGTATGTATGTACAGTGCTCGAAAAAATAATTTTACCTAGAATTAGGCGCCATAATGATACAAATCCAATTGATACATAGGTCTACATATTATTGGCTTTGAATTATCTACGCTTCAATTGTATTTCCTGTCGGTATGGCGGGATTTTTCGAACTATATATAAGTGTTATTTTATCTGACTTTGTATAGGATTAAAAATGCTTAACTAACTGTAAAATCGCCCGTGTGTCTCGGAATGTAACTAGAATGCTGTTATACTCCATACAGAGGCAAAATGAAGACATCAAACAAAACAGAAAACAGGCTAAACTGGAAAACTTATTGAAAATGAAATAATAAAAATCTCTCTACTGGCGTATAAATCGCACTCTATTTCTTGGACTTATTCTCGAGAAAATAAATTTCTAGCTTTCAGACGATTATGCAATGTAGTCTAAACGAAATGGATCATAAAAGAAGTCAAAACGAGGAGAATGGGAGAAACAACAAAACTCTCAGACGATTCTGTTCGTTACAAATTTACATCTCTGGGATCAAATTAAAAACCCTTCGTATCATAGGTAAGCACCCAATCACTGAGTATGCGTCATTCCTACAAAAAAACGAGAGAGAGACAGAGACAGACAGAGAGAGAGAGAGAGAGAGAGAGAGATAGATTATGTTTGACCGGCTCAAAGTCTTATAACCTGGATTCGAACTTCAGATCTCGTATATTATAACTGAGAATTTTACTACTAAGCATCAATCCCCCAAAATTACATAATGATCACATTTTGAAGTGCGATACCATGGAACAACATATATTTTATATGGAATCAACTTTCTTACAAACTGGAAATTCAAGGAAGACTCGGCAATATGGCTGGTGTACGTGCTTTCCAGGAACTTGGGTTCAATTCTCGGTGGAAGTTCATGTGGTTCGGACTCCACATTAAGCAATAGCTCGATACTGAAGAGCAAGGGTAACCTCCAACCAACACTCGAAGAGAAAATACGCTTCGGAACTAAGTAGACTATATGTGGACTTAAAATATTAACAGAAATACTAACTTCGTAGTTAATTTCATACCATAAAACTATAAAACTAATTTGATATAATATTTTTGTGTGTAATGTATTAATGTGAAAAGTTCTACACCATCATTCTTACACCTATGTCTCATTCTGAGCTATTTTCATTTCTTTCTGAACCGACTGAAATATCTGACAAATAGAAAGATCAATGTCTTACCAATATAATTTTGGTTTCATCCAGTTCTTCCTGCATTTTTGTCATGGCATCCGCTTCGCGGGGATTTTGGTATTTGGCCAAATAGGTATTCACTTGAGGGAATGAAATCGAAGCTTCTGACTCTGTAGCCCATAACGACTGTGGGATCTTCGCTGTGAATTCATCTAACACCTGAAATTACAAAACGTCTTATAGCTAACGGCATTTCATTTAATGGAAAAAACATTGATACAACGAATAACCTAATACTTTTAAACCAGTCAAGTTTTCGTTAAAAAAAAGAAAAAAAAAAGTTTTAAGTAGTTTTTCAAAATCAAGCAAAATTAACAGCGCTGCTAGTTTTTTTCATTAAAAATTAAAACTTCTATTTTCATGAAAGAGGGGGGAAAATAATAAAAAGTACGGGTCAGCGCACTAAACGTTCTTGCTCCATTTCTTAATTTAAATCATGTTGTGCTGCAGTTATTAATGGAAACATTTTCTTGTGAAATAGAAACAAATTTATAAGGTGTTTTCGGAAAATTTCACCCAAAGAAAACTAACCCCTGCAGATTTTTCCATAAGAAAATGACGTACCATATTTTATGATCATTAATGAAATATTTCTATATAAAATTACAAAACTGACGAAGTGTTTCACAAAACTATATATATATGAAAGCCCTCACCACAAGAGTAAACACTACCCTTTGTGGATATTCTAATGGAAGTTATTTATGCAACAATTATTCGAATATTAGTGAAATATGAACAAAATCGCCTGAGTCGTTTTTGAGAAAGTAGTCTGAAAAGAAATTCACTCCAAGGGTAAACCACTCCTTGTGAATTTGTTCATAAGGTGTAATTTAACCAACATTATAGAATTATTAATTAGATAAATATTTATGAAATATGAATGAAATCGTTATGTATGAGTAAATCATTTAAAAAAAAAAAAAAAAAAATCCCAAGAATAAACCACGCCTCGCACTTTTTTTTTTAAAGGACAAATGAGTTTTGCTATATTATCATATTATTAACGGCATATTTATTTATGAAATATAAACAAGATCTTTATATAGCATCTGAAAAAAACTGACCGAAAAAAACCCACTATCAAGAGTAAACCACTTCTCGACTCTTCCTACAGAAATGACTTATACCTTAGTATGGGGTTTTATTGAAAAATTGATTTATGAAATAAAAACAAAATTGTTAAAGCTGTTTTTAAGAAAATCGCAAATATTGATTTTCACCCTTCAGTAAACTACCCTTATTTTTAGGGGTAGGAAGAAAATTTATAAATCTCCTGAAAAATCACATAGAAGCCTTAAGTTCAAAATTTGCTCTCGACACGATGAATGGTATGGTCTCTAAATGAATGTACTCAGGACGAACAGACGGATAGATGTTGAAAACGGAATCTATCTATGGGCCATGAAAAATGTAAATTGGTGGAAATCTCGAATTCGATTTCTTCACAGCTACCATACTTTCTTCTCTCCTTCGTTGCTCGAAAGCGAAGGAAAGAAAAACAACGATAAAAGTAAAAATAATGACAGTAGTGTAATCTTTTTTTTTTTAAAAAATCCAATTTTCTTTTTCGCACGGAGGCCAGGACCAGAAAAAAAATTTTAGTTTGAAAAATTATCTCGGTAGTGGCTGGTGTGACATTGTTTGCATTGCAAACTGAATATATTACTTTCAAAAAATATGTATATCAGACGTTTTGAAAACAGGTAGAAGTTCAAGTTCAGCAATGTACACAGACACATTTTATCTTCTTAATTCATTAATTCTGATAAATAATTGTATTTGTAGAAAATACTGCAAATATAATCACACATACTACAAAAGTACACTTTCCTTTCGCTCAAAGCTTTATCAGATACAGGGAGCAAAAACTACAAAAAAAAGTAACTGAAGCTATCCAGGTGTGTGCTATGTTCAAATTCAGGGTCACGCGGTAATGTTAGCAGGCTAAAGATAGAATAAATGATGTTTAGTGGAGGCAGATAAAACTAATGGAATGGCTGAATTAGTATGTGTAGGAAAGCGAAGAAATAATACAGGTACTTTAACAAGAAACATTTACTTTCACTATAATATAAAGAAAAGGAATGAAAACCAAAGATGAGTTAATGAAGAAATTACGTAGACTCATCATCAGTGTTTGTGGTGAATACAGTAACAAGGCACGTCTGTGTAGTGGGAGATGTGACGAATAAACAGAGCAAGTTTGAAGACCATGATGCCAGGAATGTGACCTTGGCAGCCGTTCAAGCACACGTAGTTTCAGTTTCGCACAATGCAACATGGAACTGACACGCGAAGAACAGTACAGAAATTCTGTTGACTATCTTGCAAAGATCAACGTTCCGTGGGTACACCTTCCTCCATATAGCCCTGATCTAGCTCCTTGTGATTTCTTTCTTTTTCCAACTTTGAAGAAACACCTCCGGGAACGGCGTTTCGCATCTTCGGGGGCAGCGGAGATTATTTTGAAGGATCTGTCCAAAAATGGCTTCCAGCATGGCTTTGATGACTGACAAAAACGTTGGGACAAGTGCATTGCTTGTAATGGGGGACTATTTTGAAAAAGACCATCAATATTTGGAGGATTAGTACAGGTAATTATGTTTATTCATTTATGGTCAGTCTTTCTTGATCAGTCCTTGTAAAATAATAATAATAATAATCGAAATCCAATCCCTTTAAAACTTTTCCATCCCTTCCATTATCACCATTGTTAATTTGAAACATATATGAAAGCTCCACCTCTTAGCAGAACTCCGCAATACCTTCTCTTCAAACATTCGACTTTGTTCTTTCCCTCGGACATGGCTCTTATCATCTCTCCTACTCCCGATCAGCAATTCCTCTTTTCTCCCTTCGTTTGAAGTATTACTGAACCGATCCACCCCTAACCTATTAATCGAAAACGATGGGACAAGAAATCTAACCGAACACGGATGACAAAAATCTTCTCAACCTTTTTTTTTCACGCTCTCTGAACTTGACCGAAGAGAGACCTTATCATACATCCTAATCTTCTTCCCCAGCCTTTCCCACTGGTCTAGTAGTTCGCGCGTGTGCTATTGGTGCAGTGGTCTCAGGTTTGACTCCCGATGGAAGAGCACACAAAAAAGTGTAACTTCACAAACATTCATACACATTAATCATACGTTCGCTTCAGCCTAAGAGGCATAACCATGGAACGTTAAACTATTTTTCTTTTTTTTCATTTCACTTTCTAATCTTCCTCTGATGCCCAATCAATCAACTTAAAATTTCATATCGACTATTCTTCCTTTGTCTACCACCTACTTGGCAATGTTATTTGTCATCCAACCAAACTGACTTAACGATGCTTCTTAGGGAGAGAATCAGGAAATTATATTCCCTAGATGCATACATATCGCATATTTTCAGACAATTCCTGATCTTCACTTCCCAAGTATTCTCCAAGCATAACATAATATTTGCTGAACACTGGTCAGTCTCGGGGCTTCGTTCTGACATCATCTGACCTGCAGCTCAGGGATCCGCCACAGTTGTCATCAATTACTAAGACTATCGTTCCAAAGGTCTAACCTAACTTTTCATCCTAACCCCATACAGAACTCTGGAGCAGGTTTCCACCAGTGAATCTATGTTTTCACAGTCAACCATGGTCCACTCGAGGATCTATTTATCTTAAGTCGTCACCTTACATATTACTCCTTAAAAAAAAAAAAAAAAAAAAAGCTGAATTCCACACACTCAACAACCCAGAAACCAAAAAAGGAAACAATTCTCAAAAATTCTTAAAGCAAAACAAGTGTTACCTTTGTTATCAACGTGTGAGCCACTCTGTGAGGATATTCATGGTCTGAAATAAGTACTCCTGCCAAGTTATCTCCCCGAACATACACGTGACACATATAGTCTGAAAAGGAGAATTAAAAAAAGAATTAATTAAACTAACTAAATGAACCTCAAAAGCACACAAAATCCATTAGAATTATTCCTGTTCCCATACCATATTTCTTTCACCCGTTTTAATACTTGTTACCTTCTCACTGAAGACGGAACTAGATTGTTGTTCCGATGCGTCTGGAGAATATTTAGTTTTCCCACGCCGGAATATATTGGTAAGTAACCAATTTTTTGTTAACATGAAAACCATCTTAAACTTGGAACAATGTAAGACTATGCTACACACAACAACCCATACCCCTTACAACAATAAACATTATTGTAATATTTTCCAAAATACGGAAGATGCACAGTCGAAATTTAAGGAAGGGAAAGCATGGTGGGTGAGTAGTAGAATGCTCACCTCTGGTACGAGGGGTCCCTGGTTCGATTCCAGGACATGAGAGTTTGTGGACAACATCGTGTCCGTGGAATTTCTCAGGGTTTTTATGGTCCCCCAGCCCCTATTCTCATTTCACCAATTCTTTAATAATAATAATAATAATAATAATAATAATAATAATAATAATAATAATAATAATAATAATAATAATAATAATAATAATTCGTTTTAATCACACATCCCTACAGGGTACAACCATGGGACGTAAACCTAGACATTATTTTACCTAATTTTCTTTTTTTCCAAATTTTATGCGGCAATCAAACCGAACTCTAACATGACATATTACCACTACCTATTTTCTATATATATATATATATATATATATATATATATATATCTTACCTTCGCAAGTCATGCAACGGAACGGCACAATCGTGACAGATGATACAATTTTACGTGTTATAAAACGAAACTTTTATTTTTCCTTAACTGTAAAGTGGAAGCTGTGATTATAATACGAAAAATGACAATAGGAAATAAAATTTTATTGAGGCCAAAAAGATTCAAGTTGTTATAATAGTGTTTGACTGAATTACATTACATATACGAAGTATAGGTGTCCTCCCCACTGGACTAGTGGCTAGCGTGTGTGACTTTGGTAAACATAATCCCAGGTTAGATTCCTGGTGGGAGAACACAAAAATTTAATTTCAGGATCATTTACTTTATCATCCGTCTACTTTAACCTAACGGGCGTAACTGAGAAACGTTTAACTATAATTTTATTTCGAAATAGAGGAAATTTTTATGTACTAAGAATTTATAATTCCTCAAATATCTTTTATATAAAAATGAAAATGGCTACGTTTGTGACTTAATAATTCTTGAACCACACCCAACCGATTTCCATCAAATTTTCAACAAGATGTGGTTCGGCTCTGAAATGGATTTTATTGTTTCACTTTGACGGTGCAACGGGAGGGAGAGATATTTAAAAATGATCGAGAATGACCGATATTAGTGTCGAATCCATAGTTTTCGGGTCGCTGAGACGAAGTGACACTTCCGATGCCGTTTTAAATCCAAATTCAGTCCTTTTATGTCCAAAATAAAATCTATTCTCTCAGTGTGAAGAACGGGTCTTCTGGTAGTATCTTCATATTTTCACCCATACATAAACAGAATTTGGACAGACAATATTGCTATATAGACTTAATAAAATTCTTCCATGTGCCCTGCGAAGTATGAGACCAAAACAAACAAACAAAAAGTTTAAACATACGTTCTAGTAATATGTTTCAGATTACAAGGAACACACACTTAAATACAATATATATATAAGTCGCCAATGTTCAAGATATATTTCGATGTGCACATAATTTCAGTATTTCATGAGCATTCATTCTTTCTACTTCCCCTGACGAAGCTGACAACCGGTCACTGAAATTATAATTATTAAAAATACATCATGCACACTCACTAATAATTGACAACAGTGATTCATATTAGACAGCAGGGCAATCTATATTTCACACTGAACAAGAAATAAAAAACATATATTATACGTACCGCCTTCCTTCACAGACTGTCTAGCAGCAAACTGTGTTCTTTCCACTATAATTTTACTCGTAAACGCCATAAATTCTTGGACGCTTCCTCTCTGGAAAAAGCTAAAATTTGCTAGGTCGTATGATGCCTTCAGCAAATTTACATGTTGAGGCCCTTTAAACAGAACGCTTAAGGCGTATAATTTTACCATGGTTGTAAATCCTGATGTTACTCTGAAACAAAGAAAACATATTTATTCGTTCACTATCGAATACAAATATTCTATCAAAAATTATGTCGCACGATGAACTACAATTTACTACAAGATTGACTGCATTGTAAATTACCTGATTAAAAAGCTTCCAATAATACCATCACCCTTCGATTAAACCGATTTTGGGTCAATGACGGATACGTTTATAATAATTTGTACTGTACTATACTGCAGGTATTCACTCAACTTTTTCAGCAGTTCCAGGCAACTCACGGGCAACCCAGGTCACTTCTCAGAATCTCATTACGCCATCAAATGTTGAGAAACTATATATTAGGTGAAATGTATAGAAAAAATAAAATAAAATTTTCTTTTTATTAATTATGAATGTACTTTTTTACTATAATGAAATATTTGAGTTTAACGTCCCACGATTATGTCCTTTAGGCGAAGGGATACGATGATTAAAGCAAGTGAATGATGACGGAAGAATTAATGGAATGAGAAAGTGGGAGGAAACGGGAGTACCCTGAGAAACCCCACGGGTACAATGTTGTCCATCACAAACTTACTTGGCCGGGGATCGAACCACGGATTCCATGCACCAGAGGTAAGCGCTCTACCACTGAGCCACCGTGCTCCCTCTCTTTACTACAGAAATAACAGTTGATTGTTTAAAATTACATGTTCTGAGTTTCCTTTAATCTTCTATATTTGTGTTGTTTTCTCCTTAGAATACAGAAATGTTAGCGATAAGGTAATGTGATGCTATAACCAACAATGATTTCCAAAGGATTACTACTAATGAAAACAAGAAGTCGCTTAAGTATCTACGGTTAAGATTCCTATTTTTAACTTCACATGTTTTGTTGAGTACAAACTTTATTAATATTCGACAATGTATTCTATTAGAACCTTCATATTTCAAAAATGAAATGAAATCTTTGAGTTTTACGTCCCACGGTTAGGTGTCTTCCCGTTGTGCCTACTTCCCGTTATGCCTACAGGCCCTCCAGCACTTTGTAGAAAATATTTTTAATGATCTTATCTGTAGGCAGAACGGTAATTCCCGTTGTGCCTACTTCCCGTTCTGCCTACTCTTTCGAGACGGGGAATTCTGTGCAGGGAGGGATCTTTTCTAGGGATTTTTTCTTTAGTAATTCTAATAGATTCTGTAAGAAGAATAACTATTCCTTTAAATTTCATCATATATTTTAAATGTTATCTTACTTGCTCTTCTCAGAAAAAATGACTAGGTATAGTTTTGTTATTAGCAGCGTTATTCACGTCTACTTTAGTAGAGATGTGTTTTTTTAATACTTACAGAGAAATGGAAAATTAATTGATTCAGTTACAAGAAAATAAACTTATTTCGGTCTAATATCAAGTCATTTCACAACAAAATTTTATTCAGTTTTCCAGTAGTTCATCTCCAACATTCTAAGTTGGGTCTTAGTCTCCTACATTAAAATTACTTTTTCGGCATCACCTTATCAGCTGATTTGTCTTCTATACGTGATTCTATACTATATGCCATAATATCATACATACTTCTATTTTCAGTAATCTGTATAAAATTCAATTCAAATTTTTAATCTGTCACTTTATAAGTATCAATAGGAATAGTAAGCAGCACAGAATGGCAGAATTTGTCAGTTCGAAATACGGGGGGAAAGTGCTCGCGTACGAAGGGTTCTTATACCGGATTAATAGACGTAGTAAAGAAAAGACATATTGGAAATGTACACGTGGGTGCAAAGCGACAGTTGTTGTTTTGGGTGACGATGTTTTATCAAAGAGTGGAGTACACTCTCATGAAACAGAAAGGAGCAAAATTGAAGCAAGATGCTTAATAGACAGGATGAAGTGTAAAGTGTCCGAGAATCCTGTAGATGCAGTTCCAAAAGTTTACAGGTAAGACTAAATTTTCTTTTTAAATGAGTAGTTATTTTATTGGTTAGTTCTATCTTCTAGTTAAAAATTAACTACTTTTTTCTTTCGTTTTTTAACATTACGTTAAGAGACACCAAATAGTTGATCTGGGTAAACTGAAGTCAGTTTCTTGAAGGTAGTGGCCTAGTATCTCGCTAGTCGTGTGATACAAGTTCAAGTTAGCAGTACAAATAATCTCAGTTTACAAGTTTTGACTTCAAGCTTATTGCACTAGTCAGATGAATGTATTTTGCAGGTAAATTTTAACGAAACTATTCATGTATTTTTTTTATTTATTTCATTTGTTTCTATCTTCAGAGAAGTGATTGCAAAGGAAGGGATACAGGAAGAGGTTGCAGCCGCTTTGCCAACATTTGAGGGAATTAAACATACCCTGTATAACTGTAGAAGCGCAGAAAGGCCTGAACTTCCCACAACAAGAAATTGTATTAGGTTAGAGGGCAGGTGGAGACAGACATTAACAGGAGAGGAATTTCTCTTAATTGATGATGGTGTTGATTCTGATCGATTATTGGTAACTGAATTTATTATTATTCAATTTTAATTACAATAACTTTCGTAAAGTACTTAATGTTAGCAGTGTTAAGTTTACAGACATTAATTAATATCATCTAGTTTGAATTTACTTAATGGGATCCTCAAAGTTTAGTTTTGGAGCCAGAGGTGTACTAATACAATTAACTGATTCAAATAAGGGATTTCAATTGTATTATATTCTGGGCACGAGCTTTAGATAACTTTAACATTCAAGTATGCATCCTTAAATTTTTAGCTAGAATTAAGTATGCTGGTCATCACACTTCAAGCTTGCAGCATGTCTGAAAATTCAATATTAAATATATATTTTGTTTGAATTTAATAAGTTTGTTAATATGTTAATTAGCTAATACACTAATAATTATCAATATATTAGGGGAGCTAAATATTAATATTATATTCTGCAGGTCTTTGGGACAACCGGAAATTTACGGAAGCTTTCAACCACAAAGACAGTTTGGATGGATGGTACTTTTAAAGCAGCTCCCCGTATATATCAGCAGCTGTACACCATACATGGGACATATTTGGGGCAGACTTTTCCGTTTCTATTTTGTTTATTGCCTTCTAAGAAAGAGGAAGACTATCGTAGGATGCTGCTTCTCATTAAAGATGCGGCTTCTGCAAATGGTCTTTCCTTTAATCCTACTACAGTGATTATAGACTTTGAAAGAGCGGTAATCAATGCCGTTACTGGTGTTTTTCCGGATGCAGCCATTCGTGGGTGTTTCTTCCATTACACCCAATGTTTATGGAGGAAAGTTCAGTCATTGGGGTTGTCCACTTTTTATGAAGAAGACAAAGAGGTCAGGAAGTGGATAAGACGTGCTGCTGCACTACCACTTGTGCCAGTGGAGCAAGTGGGTGACATGTTCCTGCATCTCCAGGAAAATGCCCCGGAAGTACAAAACGCAGAGAAGTTTCATGACTATTTAGTCGAAACATGGCTGGACGATGCAGACGCCATTTTCACAAAGTAAGTACGATATAGTAGTTACCTTATTTTCTACGCTATTTCACTATCTGTTTTTCGTTTGATTTTTTTTTTTTTTTTTTCAAATATATGTGGTTTTCGTTTGGGAAACGAAATCTACGTTAGCAGTGATTAGTATTTCATATATAGGCCTACTCATTCGGTCATTTTAGTCCTTTATGTTTTTCCATTAGTTTCGTTTGTCATTGTTGTATTGCCTATGTGTTCTACAATTGTGAGCTCAGAAGTGTCTGGATATGAAATGGTGCATAGTGTCTTTAATGGAGTGTGGTAAGCGTAATTATTATTCTCATTCCATAAAAAATCATTTCTGAGATCTGCATGCCAATACGAAATTTTAATCTGCTCATACCAGAGATCTGAAATTAACTCTATACTAGTGTAATGATTACAAAACTGAATACTTATAAATTTACCGTGTTACTAACAACAAACAACAGACGTTATCCTTAACGTTATCTACGACAGACGTTAACATGCAACTTCCAATCGTTGTTGAATGTCTATTGTCAAGCTTTGATTTGTTTTATGTAATTAATGTTTCTCTCTTTTCCAGAGATATATGGAACCAATATGATAATGTTGAGGGAAGAACAAATAATGTTGTAGAGGGCTGGCACTCTAAATTAAACAGAAAACTTACAAGAGAACATCCAAATATTTTTACATTTGTACAGCTGTTGCAGCAAGAACAGAGTGAGAATGAAGCTTGTATGCTGATGTTGGAGGTAGGAAAAAAGCCGAAGGAACCAAAGCTGAAATATAAGCGAATTGAACAAAAAATAAAATCATTGAAGGCACGTCTGGAATCACATGTAATAGACTTGGTGGCTTACACAGATGCAGTTGCATACTGTTTGCATTTAGAACAGTGATGGTGAGATGTTTTAAATATATTGGCTATATTAACGATATATGGTATTAACATTGACGATATGTAGTATTTACATTGACAATATAAGTATATGTAACATTGCATGTAGTATAGAATCGTGTTAGAAGACAAATTACCTGTTAAGGTAATGCCAAAGAAGGAGCAGTGATGTAAAAGACAAAGGCTCTTTTTTTTCAAAAGGGCCGCCTTATGCATCCTCTTGCGTTGTTTGTTTAATAGTTGGCCAGACATGTCTTGGGGATGTGAACTGTGGCATTTTTTAGTACTGCAAGTCTTAGCATGCTGGAGGTAAACTACTGGAAACCCAAATAAAATTTTGTTCTGAAATTGCTTGATATTTTTTTTTTTTTTTTTTTTTTTTTTTAATATTTGTTTCACATACAATGTCTAACATTCTTGCAACTGAGTCAACCAATTTTCCATGTATGATGAAACTTGTAGAGGTGGTGGTTGTTTTTACAGAAGCTTTTAGAAATACTAAAGAAATATTCCCTACAAAAATTCCTCCCTGCACATAATTCCCCGTCTCGAAAGAGTAGGCACAACGGGAATTACCGTTCTGCCTAGAGATAAGATAATTAAAAATATTTTCTTTAAAGTGCTGGAGGGTCTGTAGGCAGAACGGGAAGTAGGCACAACGGGAATGAACCCACGGTTATGCCGGTTAGGCTAAAGGAGACGGTGATGATGAGTAATGAATGAAATGGTGGAATGAAGAAAGTGGGAGGAAACGGGAGAACCTCGAGAAAACCCACGCACACGGTGTTTGTCCACCACAATGTTCACTTGGCTGGGGCTGGGATCGAACCCGAGACCCCAGGCACCAGAGGTGAACGCTCTACCACTGAGCCACCGCGGCCCTTCATATTTCAAGTATGTCTCTGCTGGCGCTGCTGCCGATGTGTTTTCCCGTTCCTCCTTCGAAAGAGAAAGGACGGAGTTGCTGCGGCAGACATACTTCAATGATTGGATGTGGACAGGGTTGCCACATTGAATTACTTCACAGGCTTCGCTGTGCACTGTCTTGTTAGCCATTTTACGTAGCCTACTATCTTCATTCGTCAAGACCAAACGATTGAATGACAAAATTGACAACACAGGTGAGGTCACCCACTCCTTTTATCAAAACCAAAGAAGTTTTCTCTGGAAGAGGATTACGGGGGTGGGGCTGAAGTATGTTTTACATATTTTCCGAGGGCACAGTTGAAAAAAGAAAGGCTCTGGTTCACTAAATAACATTGTTATCTGTTTGACATGAAAACATTAGTGTGGGAAGAGTAAAAACAAAATGTGAAGATAATTTGTTCAACAATAATAAACTTTTGTACCCGGCATAGAAAAGTTCCCTACTGTTAAACTAATCAATGACCATAGAATTTAACTAATACAATGGGAGACTGTATCCTCTTTGCTGGATCTTGGGCTGGTGATCAGATCCTCTTGAGATGATTCACGTTATATTGTAGGATGGTTAATGAAGCCACAGCCGTTTTGGGGAAAGAAAAACTCGTTCTACGAGATTTTTCTAAGGGAAAATATATACATAAATCTACAAAATCTCATTAAAACGCGTTCTTTCCGGATATAATACAATATAGAAGTACGCAACGTATCCTTACCATCAAGTATGTGACTAGCCTCCAGCAATATGGTGTTTAGTCCGCAATGGATAAGTTTATATTGTTTGTTACATCTTCATTTGATCAATGTTCCAAATTTGGAAGACCATGTATATAATTTTAGTGTAATGTTAAACGCAACAGATTATATTTATGTTAAAATTTTAACAATCAAAAGTTAGGATGAGAAAATAATTTTGTTTTGTGTAAAATAAATGTGTTATTTAAAGTATTTCAGATAATTCGGCTCTTGCCTAATAATTTCATTTCAAAGTTTCCGTACTTATTTTATTCTTTTAATATGCTGCACATTTTGCATTTAAATCTTCACTCTTAAATTCTGCGCAATTTCTTGTACAAAAGTCATCAAAACATTTATTTGTTAAGTCTGAAATAAGTATTTAAAAATTTATTCTTATTTTCATATATGTTAGTTGAATTCATGTGTATTTTTCTTTCCTCAAGATTTTCCATTGAACTTCTTTCTAATTGTCTGTACAATTTTATTACGGTTGCTAGGGTGACTAAGTGAAAATATCAAAGGAAATCTTTTAGTTTAACGTCCCACAATTATGCCTGATGATGATGGAAAAGAGGAAATGAGAATGTGGAAGGGAACGCTGAAAAAAAAAACACGTACACGATGTTGTTCACCACAAACTTACTTTGTTGGGAATCGTCCCCACAGTAATGATTATGATATGAATTTGCGGAACAGGGAGAACTCCGAGAAAACCTCAGCACACGGTCTGTCCATTATAAAACCCACACATAAGATAATGCGCTCTACCAGTGAAGTAGCGTGGCTTATATCTGAAATTATAAATAACTGTTTTGTGAAATAGAAATCTTTAAAAGTGACAAATTTTGAATACCGAAGCCATTAAATTGCTATAGAATAGCACGAAAGCAACATATATATTAATGAACTGTATACGTACATGATGTCATAAATTCAGATGATTCCTTACATTAAAAAAAAAAAAAAAAAAAAAAAAAAAAAAAAATGAAATCTTTGAGTTTCACGGTTATGCCGGTTAGGCTAAAGGAGACGGTGATGATGAGTAATGAATGAAATGGTGGAATGACGAAAGTTGGAGGAAACGGAAGAACCCCGAGGAAACACACGCACACGGTGTTTGTCCACCACAAAGTTCACTTGGCGGGGGCTGTGATCGAAGCCGGGACCCCCAAGCACCAGAGGTGAACGCTCTACCACTGAGCCACAGCGGCCCCACTATCCACCACTGGTTATCATATATGCATGTAACAAAAGTTCCTTACTGCAGACTTTTTAAATCTACACTTTGAATTGCAAAAGCTCGCTTCTGGGGGAAGCATGAAGTTAGTTCATGGTGACCCGTTACTGCCATAAAAACTTCGCCATTTTCCGAAAGCCAAAGGTGACTTCATTGAATACCAGTTACCGGTCACACACTTTCCCATGCTTGCATTTTTTTTTTTCCTCAAATATTGTCGAATTCAGTTCCAGACAACAAAACGAGAGTAATGTCCAGAGTTTGTACTTGCACTATACTCACGAATTCTTCTGCAGTTTTAATACTGTGTAAGTGTTTTTGCATAAGGTTATGCCACGTTGCCACATTCTTTACCCGCCCCCCCCCCCTCCAATACCGTCGCAGATATTCTTGCACGGCCGGTTTCACTGAAAAACCACTGCTTTATCAGACCTGCCTGCATCCCGAACATCTGAAAGCGATTTTTAAAGTGGAATGCAGCACCATCAGAAATAACGGACATGGTTTGGGAAATTGTAGACACTTATTTTCAAGTATTCGAACTTTTTTTTTCTATAGCCTATATCTTCGCTTTTCTTCCAGTATTTTTAAAAGCTTGTCTATGGCTATAAGTACATGAGCCGAATCGTGTGTTTTGTCGTCGCTTATTACAACAAAACTGTCAGTTGTTTCATAATAATATACCACTGCCATAAGTTTGCTCGTTTTTCCGGTGATAACTGTGAATAATCACTTTGCAGAATAACAGTCCAGTTTTCAGCGAATGCTACATGAAGTAAAATAGGATTTGTATCTTGAAATTATATACGGTGCTCTTCGGTACCAATTAATTCTCTTTGGATTTTCTTGATGTAGTCATGAATTACGATTCTTATAGTTAAACCAGCAACATAGGATACGAAAATAGAAAGTGGCACAGTTTATTAACGAGATCATTGTTTTCCAATATGGGGTACATAAGACTTTCATTTTCATCAGGATCAATAATCAAAGACTCCACACTTATTCCTTTTATTCCAGGACATTCACCACATTCTTGAAGACAGCTGTCATTTTCTACAGATCATACTACTAAAGAAAATAGGTGACTTATGACAGCTTCAATACAGGCTGCAACCTTGATTTGTTGCAACACAGTAGCAGCTAACTTAAAATTTGCACAATACACACACACACACTTCCCTCGCAGGTTGAGAAATGCCCCACTTTGGTAGAATACTATAAAATTTCAAGTGACCCATTGTTATGCTGGGATTGTTCTGTTTAAAAAGTCCGTAAATTTCTTTGATGGAACGCGTAAGAAAACGTTTTGATTTTTTTGACCTTTTTGTCCACTTTCGATCACTGTAATGACATCGCACTTATTGGGATTTGTCTGGAGCATTCCAAATTATCACTGAGATAATAGTTCAGACTTTCTATAGATCATCAGAATTTATTGGATGGCCGTTTCAAGTAAACTTAAAATTTGTGTTCGTTATCGTAATTTCCACCTTAGATTACTTCGGTTTAAGAAAACGGAGGAGTAGAGGGAACGTTCATTTTACTATTTTAGAAAGTCTTTTTGATCAAAATAATAAAAAAACAGTCAAAAAAAATTGGTTCATTATTTAATGAATGTGAACCACAAACATCATCAAATTGTTGCACTTTTATTGTTTCAGGTGTTGCCAACTGACATCAAAGTTAATGAAACTTCGCTAAACTTCAAAAGGCTGTAGTTAATTCATGAAGCATTGCTCGAGAATGATATTTGGTGTGTTTATTATTCATATAAAGTTGAACCATCTGGCAAAATTTCAGAATTTAAAAAAAAAAAAAAAAAAAAAAAAATGGTGTTTTCGAGGAAATGGCGATTTTTGAAAATCTGACAATTTCTCGAATTTTTTTGCGACGAAACGGTTGCACACAGAAGCGATACAATTTTTTTTTTTTTTTTTTTTTCGGAAAGCGAGTAAATACGTTTCACCAACCGAGAAAACAGAAATTTAAAATTCGATCCTGAAGTGCTCGAAAAAAATTCGCAAACTTCGACTTTTCAGATAAACTGACGTTCATTTGTTAATTTATATACAAAAAGACACGCATGCGCAAACCAAACTATAATAAAATATAGTTTATTTATATTCCTATGTCCACTCATGTCCAAAATGATCGTCACATATCTATAACTGTTTTCTTGTAAAAATATAATTTGATAAAGATTTTTCAGGGTAGTTTTAATACCGATACTATGTGTATAATCGGGAAATGTATATTTGTGGTAAATTTCATAGGGAAATAATTATAAATACGAAAATTAGAATGAATAAACCAAAATCTTGCTAAAGGGAGAAGAAAGTTTTATTTTCGTTTTATTGTTCTTATTTACTGCTCTTTTGACATGAAATTTGCCACATACATGTCTTTGCCGATTATACACATACAAACATTATAAGAAATACCGGGCGATTTCGTTATCAAATTATATTTCTAAAACAACATATTTATAGACATGCGACAATAATTTTGGACATGAGTGTACATACCACAAGAATTATAACTCTACCTGCCTCCATAGCCGAATGGTGAGGCTCCGAAGATGACCATTTTCCATGTTTTCTACAATTCATAAATTGTACTCCCCGTCTTTGATGGCTCATTACTTGGCGGGATTTTTTTTTCTTAGACAAAACAAAAAAAAATATGGGTCCCTTAAAAACATGTCTAGTTGCTATCAAAAAAAAAAAAAAAAAAAAGTTTCAACAGTATCTGAGATGGTGATGGTACATGCTCTGCCTCAACTTAAATGGAAGGCACCTTCATTGAAAGTAGCAAAGTCGGTTTAATTATACCTTAATGATGCCTTTAAGAACATCACCTATAAAGGAGAACTTAGTATTTTAAAATAATTAATTGTCATAGACAATTAATGCATTCTCTTTTAATTGAAAGAGCAAAACTGTGGAGGGAGGCATAAGCAAATCTACTGTAGATTGATTTTGTATTGACTGTCAAGTTAAATAGCCCTCCTATTACTAGGGATGTAAATTAGTATGCGTACTCTTATCCGTAATTTTCCTTTTTCTGGAGGGAGAGGGTATCCTCCTCTACTTATTTTGAGTGTAATGGTAAATTTGGGGAATGACTGCGCCCAAGCACTTGGAGGATGGGTACCACTGTTATTAGTATTAGTGGTTGACAATTATTACAAACTCCCTGGAGATACAGCCTATGAATGTGTATGGCCAGCCAGAAAACTTTTAGTAGGAGATGTCAAAGTATGACTTCCATCGCCTTTATTTCTGGATCTCTACACCAGACTCACTACTTTTTAAATTAATTAATTAAAAAAACATTTGTCTCAAAATGTGAAGTCAATAACGAAAATTGTGCCTGGAAATCAAAGTCAGAACCACCAATATGATAAGCATCTGCAATAACCATTTTACTGTTACTACTTTTACTACTGCTAACAATAATAATAATTATTATTTCAATATTAATATATGTGTGATTAAAATGTGTCGGAGTTCTTGGTGAACAAGGTCCGGGCTCCAGATTTTTATCCAAATGTTGCTCGTTACGAGTGTTATTGTTTAATCAAGGTCGGAAAAACATTGACATTGTAGCGAATTATAACCGAACACACTAACACAAAGAGTGATTCAAGATTGAAAGAAATCTAGAGAAAAGGGGACATTTGGCAATCTCTTTTTCTGTTTCTAACTGAGAGTTGTTTCTTGTTTTCTTAGATTCATGGCTTGTTGACAACAGTCAGAGCGATGTGGGTGATCTGTGAATTCCAGGGTTCTCTTGATTTGAAACCATGTATAAATTGGCTTTAAGTTCCTTTTTGTTTTCTTACTGTAACGTCCCATGATTACGCACCGAGGCTAAGGGAGACAGCGATGGTAACTAACTAACTAACTCTATGGCCTATGGAACCCGGAGGTTCAGTGCCGCGTTCACAAAAGCTCTCCACTGACTTCTATCCTTAGCTAATTGCATCCAGTTTCTACTTTGTATTCCTATCTCTGCGAGATCCATCTTAATATTGTCCTCCCATCTGCGCCTAAGTCTTCCTAATGGTCGTTTTCTTATGGGTCTACCAGTCAAGACTTTGAAAGCGTTTCTACTTTCTTCCATTCTAGCTACATGACCTGCCCACCTAAGCCTCCTAGACTTGACGACCCTAACAATGTTGGGTAAACCGTATAAACTATGTAGTTCCTCGTTATGAAGTTTCCGCCATTCCCCATTCTCGTTTCTCTTGGGTCCCAATATTCTTCTCAGGATCCTGTTCTCGAATACTTTCAGTCTATGTTCTTCCCTCAGAGTAAGCGACCATGTTTCACAATCATACAGAACAACAGGCATGATTATCGTTTTATATATTTTAAGCTTCAAATTCCTCGACAGAATTCGCGACGACAAGAGATTTTGAACCGAATAATAACACGAATCCCCTGCTTTTAGTCGACATTTAATTTCTCCGTGAATATGATTTTCGTCTGTTAATATTGATCCTAAATATCTGAAAGTATCCACTTTATCAAAAGCATTATTTAATATTTTAACGCCTCCACAATTTGCCGTATTACGGTCCCGACGCACTTCCATGTATTTAGTTTTCTCTGCATTTACTTCTAAACCCATGTCCCTGCAAGTGTTTAATAAGACCTCTGCATTTATTTCTACTGTTCTCCTATCATCCCCTATTAAATTTACATCATCAGCATATGCCATAACCTGGTGAATGCCGTTCAACTCTAGGCCCTGGTTGCTATCTTTGATTTTCCTTATGGCGTATTCCAGCACAAAGTTAAATAATAATGGCGACAACGCATCTCCTTGTTTCAGGCCATTTTCGACGTGGAAGCTCGTGGACAAAAATTTTCCTACCCGGACTTTGCTTTGGGATTCACTTAAACACATCTTAATTAATCTAATTAGCTTTCTCGGTATTCCAAGTTCTGTAAGAACGTTGTATAATGTTTCTCTCCTAACCGAGTCGTAAGCCTTTCTAAAATCAATAAATAGTTGATGTACCGGGGTATTGTATTCCCACTTCTTTTCGAGTATTTGGCGAATGGTAAATATTTGGTCGATAGTTGATCGATTTCGTCTAAATCCGCACTGATAATCTCCAATAATTTCATCTGCGTATGGGGTCAATCTTGCTAACAGAATATTTGAAAGGATTTTATAGGATGTTGACAGAAGAGAAATGCCTCGATAATTATTACAGTCAGTTTTGTCGCCTTTCTTGTGAATTGGAACAATGATTGATTCTTTCCACTCTTGTGGCAATTCTTCCTTGTTCCAGATAAGGAGAATGAGTTTGTGTATCTTGTTCCACAACTTTTCGCCTCCAGCTAAAATTAACTCAGCCGGAATTTCATCTACACCCGGAGATTTGTGTTTCTTTAATTTGTTTATAGCGGCTTCCACTTCTATTCGATTGGGTTCTGGAATATACGGTTCTGCGGTGTGTATCTCCTTTTCTCACGCACATTAGTTTTTGGCTGCGTGTTCAGCAAATCGTCAAAGAAATCTTTCCATCTATTTAAGAGGCTATCCGTATCCAGCGATGGTAACAATAAACAAACGGTGGAATGAAGAAAGTAAGAGGAAACGGAAAAATCCCGAGAAAATGCACGCACATGGTGTTTGTCCACCATTGCAAGCATGGCACACGTTTTCGAGGTTGAAGTTCTTGGGAAAATTTGACTCAAAATAAATATAAAACTGTTACCCAAATCTCTAATGGATTTTTTTCTTGTCTCACCAATCTGTGTGTATAAGGGTGAATTACTTAATGAGAGCAGGCGATTAGTAGAGAGAGTTAGAGTATTATTCAGTCAATTTTGCTCTAATTAACATTATATAATCTTTATTCCCTTATATATTGATAATCTTGCTTTTGGACCTTTTGTGTTCTCTCGCACAGTAGCACGCTCGTCGCTACAGTACAGACTTTTCCACTTCTCACTATTGTCACATATTCTTCAGCTATATTTCACATAGTCTTTTAGTACTGGTTTGCAATTTGCAAACTTTACCGCACAAGTTTTGGTTACGAAAGATTCGTTTCTGTGTGTATGTGTTCTCGTTTATGGCCTGTAGTCTACAGAGACGGATCATTAATGAAAGGGGATGATTATGACGGAAAAAGTGGGAACCTCGAGAAAACACACGTACACGATATTGTCCACCAGAAGCTAATAATGTCTGGAATCAAACTGGGGATCTCTCGCACCAAAGCGCTCTCCCACTGAACCGCCGTACTACCCCTTTTTAATTACATAACTCTTTCCATCCTCCTGATAATCTTACATAACACATTCCGCTACAGTCGTATGGAATACTTGAATTCATGATTTGGTGTAATTTCTTCATTTGGCAATGGTTCCTAGTACCTTATCAACTGCTTTTTATGGGAGGAGTTTCATTCCTAGGTGCAACTCACTTTAGAAAAGCTTAATCGTTATGAATACAAATATATATCGCATACCAACTACAACACAACAGAAACAAAAACCAACTCGTGCTACATGGTACTCACACAGTAAGTACACATTATTACATATAAGAGTGTCACCGCAAGGTCTTAGATAAGACTTCATCTTATGAAGAAGCAAAAATCTATCTGATGCGAAGGATTGCAAAGTAATACCAGGTGAAAGTCTAACGGAGCAACACCGCCTCGTAGTAGCCGGTATCTTCATCAAAGAAAAGGTAGGAAGAAAACGACAAAATGTTCCTGTTCAAACGAAGTAGTGGAAACTAGATGGAACAGTGCTGAAAAGATTCGAAAGGAAATTACCACATCCGACTGCAAATAAAGGAAGAAGAGTTGGTCATGGAAGAGGAGTGGACCAGAGTATCAGTAGCACTCAGGGAAACAGAAAGAAACATTGTGGGAGAAACAAAAGGAACAGTCCTCATTGATAAGGAGATATGGTGGTGGAATAAAGTAGTTCAGACAGCTATGAAGAAGAAACGATACAAAAATGGCAGAACTCTGACAGCCAACTATATCTGATCGATTACAAACAAGCGAAGAAGAATGCAAAGAAGGTGGTTAGTGTAGCAAAAGGCAAGGCTTACGATGAGTTGTACGATACCTTGGAAAATAAAACAGGGAGAAAAGAGATATACAAGCTTTCGAAGGTAAGACAGAGGGAAAAGAAAGATTTTTCGCATGTGCGCTGCATCAAGTACGAAAATAACGAGGTTGTGACAAGTGAGAAGACTAAAAAAAAAGCAGAAGGAGTATTTCCAGAAACTTCTCTCAATGAAGAAAACCCGAGAGAAATATGCGAAAATTCATACACGAATCAGGGACTCGTTTGGCATATGACTATAGTAGGAGTAGCAGACTTTCCAATGCTAACGAAGAAAAATATAGAAAATCACGACGAAAAAATATAGGTTTCCTGAAGCTGTGAAAAAGGATCATTTCAGTTATTTCCTGGAACATTTTGAAAGAACAAGGAACAAAGAACTCATATAACAATATTTCTACCAATTGGAAGAAACATTTCAATTATCCAATAGGCAGAAATAATAAATTAAAAAAAAAAAAAAAAAATCACATGGAAATCACACCAATCGTTATATGAACATATTCTACTTTAAATATAACTAAATGGGTAATTATCTCGCTGCAAAATTTTATACGTGTTTCTTAGTGTTTTCGTATATAGCCCACCAGTACTAAGCAACGACCATAAGGAAGTATAAACAGGATTTTATCCGAAAATCGGTGTTTGTAAGTATACGTCTCCAAGATGTAAATAATTTCATCACTAAATTAAATCTAAACTGTAAACATTCTGCAGGTGGCGCTTTTAAGGTAAGATTTGACTGTGTGTAACATATTCTACAATTATTTGCCTACAATTAGTGCAAAACGTATTGATACACCTAAATAAATTATTTATAAATCTTTAAAATCACTACTCTATAAAACTTCTTAATGAATATGACGAAACTAGTTTATTTTTTGCTCCATTTTGTAGGTGTGTGAATACTTTTTTGCGCTGACTGTATATTGCTGGGTGTAATTATCTTTATACAATAAGCAGGAAAGAACGAAACACAAAAGAGTCTCCATTCAACCACCCTAGTGTGGAGACAAAGGCCCTCCAACCACCCCCACCTTATTTCCTTATGTTATTTTGACAAGTGAAGTAGCAATTCCACAAAAATACGAGAGATTTCGTTAAAATGCAGAAAATATAGGAGCATTGGAAAGCCTGGAGTACAAAATGCCATGAAAAAGGTGAAAAGTGCTAAAGCTCCAGGACCGATAATCTCCCTATCCAAGCATGGAAAAGTTTAGGTAAAGAAGTAATACAGTGATTTACTCAACTTTTTAATAGGATATTGGAAATAGGAAATATGCCCAACGTATGGAGAAACAATTACATCGTACCGCTTTTTAAAAACAAAGAAGATGTGCAAAAACGTGTCAACTACAGAGGAATAAAATTTATGAGCCATGCAATGAAGCTCTGGGAGAGTGATAGAAGCAAGATTGAGAGAAGAGACTGAAATAACAGAGAACCAATTTGATTTCAAGTTAGGACGAGCGACAACGGCTGCAATATTTGCACTTAAGATGCTAATGGAAAAGCGCAGAGAATAACCGAAGGACCTTTATATGGTTTTCATCGACCTAGAGAATGCGTATGATAGAGTGCCACGGGATCTTAGTGGGCACTGAACAAGAAGAGTGTGTTCCGAACCATACATCTGTGTAATTTAAGATATGCATTGAATGTGGGACAGGAGTGATGAAGAGCGCGTTCGGAATAAAGGAAGAGTTCGCAGTTGAAGTAGGACTCCATCAGGGATTTAGTCTTAGCCCATACCTTTTTGCAATTGTGATGGACGAACTTACAAAAGATATCAAAGAGTTAGCACGTTGGAATATGCTATTTGCGGATGACATCGTGCTGATAAGTGAGACCAAGGCAGCACTGCAAGAGAAATTAGATGCTGGAGAGGAGCATTGGAGAGCAATGGGCTTAGAATTAGGAGAACTAAGACTAGTATTTACATTGTTCTTTCAGGAAAAATGTAATCGAGGATACAAGAATACAGCTTGAAGAAAAATAGGTGGTTAGTTCGAAGGAATTCAAGTTCTTGGGATCAATTCTGTAAGAAAATGCAGGAATAGAAGATGATGTAAACAGCACAATTAGCAGCGGTTGGACGAAATGGAGAGAAGGAGCAGGAGTGTTGTGTGACCGTAGGGTGCCAATACGTCTTAAAGGAAAAGTTTAACAGCCTTATTATACGGAGCGGAATGTTGGACGACGAAGGCGAGACAGGAACAAAAGTTGCATGTTGCAGAGACGAAGATGTTACGGTCGATGTGTGAGTGACGCGTAAGGACAAAATTATAAATGAAGTGATCCAGAGAACAGGAAACGTGAAAAAAAAAAAAAAAAAAAAAAAAAAAATTGTTTTACGTCCCACAATTATGCCGGTTAGGCTAAAGGAGACGGCGATGAGAAAAGAATGAATAAAGTGGAAGGAAACGGGAGAACCCCGAGAAAACCCACGAGCACGGTGTTTGTCCACCACAAAGTCCACACGGCGCGAGATGGGATCGAACCGGGGACCTCATGCACCGGAGGTGAACGCTCTACCACTGAGCCACCGCGTCCCCCTAACAGAAAAGGTGAGACGAGTAGTAGAAAAACTGCAAGAAAGTAGAGTGAGATGGTTTGGGCACGTAAATAGAAGACCTTTGAAGTACTTATCTCACCGAGCAGATGCTATAGAAGTGAGTGGGGAAACAAGCCCGAGGCCGGTCAAAGAAGTGGCAAGGTGTGTTAAGAACTAGGGATGGCCACAAAGTCCCGGTGGAACCGGTTCTCGGAGATCCGGTTTTCAGAACCGGTTCCGGACCTGGATCCGAAAACCCGGTTCCAGAACCGGATCTTAGGAACCGGTTCCAGACCTGGATCCGAAAACCCGGTTCCAGAACCGGATCTTAAGAACCGGTTCCAGATCTGGATCTGAAAAACCGGTTCCAGAACCGGATCTTAGGAACCGGTTCCAGATCTGGATCTGAAAACCCGGTTCCAGAACCGGATCTTAGGAACCTGGATCCGAAAGCCCCCAAAGACCCGTAAAGGAGGGATAAAGTTCACCTTCAAAAATAATGCAAAGAGGACCATGCGCTTGTGCCTTCCCCGCCCAGACCCGCTTGTGCCCCCAGAAAAAAAAAAATTTGGTCCACCAGTGGGTGTTTAGCGAAATGAGTTGGCCAGTTTGCCTGTTTAACCAATGAGTTTGCCAGTTACCCAGTTTATTTAGCCAAATGAGACAAGCTGCCGCCGCCTGGGTGCCTGCCTGTCGCTTCCACCATTTCATGTAGCATACTGTTCACAGCTTGCCAGCAGCTCGGTTTTAGCGTAGGGATGGTCACAAAGTTTCGGTTCCAGCGGAACCGGTTCCAGATCTGGATCCGAAGAACCGGTTCTAGACCTGGATCCGAAGAACCGGTTCCAGAGCTGGATCCGAAAAACCGGTTCCGGAACCGGATCCGTTCAGACCCGAAAACCGGTTCTGGCCATCCCTATTAAGAACGATACGATGCAGTGTGGTGTCACAGCGTATATGGCACATGATATTGACAGGTGGACAGTGATCCGAAAAGCCGATCCAGCTAACTGGGAAAAAAGCTTAGAAGAGGAAAAAGAACTAAGCATCCGAATTCAAAATTACTGTTTTGTAAAATCCTAGTATACGCGAATACTCATCGTCTCTAACGCACCTGCTCTCTACAGATGCACTCACTACGGGCCCACATGCTAAGTCCCCACACTGACTTGGTCAGATGCAATTCCTGGTTCTTAATGGCAACTAGCACATTTTGCTTAGTGTTTCTTGCACTGTACTTCTTACGGCGTATGTCCGAAGGCTGTATTTAAATTAGGGATGGGCAAAACCGGTTTTTATAAAAACCGAAACCCGAAAAACCGACGTTTCGGTTTTCTCCAAAACCGGTCCGGTTTTCACCGAAACTGGTTCCGGTGAAAACTTTTCGAAAACACATAAGACTATTTCTGTGGAAATGGATTCGATTTCCGAAGAACAACGAAACACCATTCTGGTCAGAAATAGAACAATTTTTTTTAAAAAAACGGAATCGGTTTTGAAGAAAACCGATAACCGGTTTCGCAGAAAACCGAACCGGTTTTTCTAACAACCGAAAAACCGGTTTTGGTGCCCACCACTAATTTAAATTCGTAACGATTAGGCTCTCCTAACATGAATCTGCACAGAGGACACCAACGACACAAAATAACTATGTAAGAGTACCAAAAATTGAGAATTTATATTTTTTAAGTAATCCGTTAAGTGAAACACCCTGCTTACATCTGCGGTATGCTTTATTCTCTAAATTGTTGCACCTCGTATACTTTTTATTGAAAAAATTTACTTCTGATATAAACCTAACATTTGAACGGAATATTCCCTTCGGTTATAGTTAAGGAGCCGTACTTCCCGTTTAGGGAAGGACGAGAAACGCCATACTTTCAGGAATTATTCATTGACTATCTAGGATGTTAAAAAGTAGGTAACAGACTGAGTTCTTGCCGTTGTACTGAGGGTGTTTTTCTAGGAATATCTGTTTTTTATGTCGTATGGGAAGAATAATAATGTGCTCTTGTACTTAGTGTATGACTATGTGTGTGGGGGTATGGCTGTGGGGAGATTTGAAAACACATATCACATGTCCCGTGCACGTGGATACTTCTTACTGTTGCACTACCTACAAAAATGATTCTATTTTATGTAGAAGTGGTAATACAACACATAAACGCAGATCACGGTGTATTCTCACTCCGTGTTGGAGTGTGAATACAACATGATTTGGATTTATTGTGTGTTCTATTACCACTTGTACATGATATAGAATCATTTCTGTAGTTAGTGTAACAGTAAGAAGTATCCTCGTGCACGGGACATGTGATATGTGTTTTCAAATCCCCCCCACACACATAGTCATACACTAAGTACAAGGGCACATTATTATTCTTCCCATACGACATAAAAAACAGATATTCCTAGAAAAACACCCTCAGTACAACGGCAAGAACTGTCTGTTACCTACTTTTTTTTTTTACCTCAGTCTGTTCTTAACTATTACCTTACCTTCTGCCAAGAAGGATAATTTTCGTAACTTGATCCTGTTTTCAGGGATCACTGTAGGCAAATATTCCTGTACACGAAAAAGTTTACCCTTGTACAAACAGGGTTAAAATATAGCTTCTTGCCATGGTAAATACTTATCACATAAGTGTAAATACTGTTATTATTAAGTGTATCTTAATACTACTACAACAACATTATTACAACAAAAAACTAAAGACACTGTGTAAGCTGTATAATACAAGGTCCTTCCATGAACTGAAAAAAAAAATACAATTATGCCATTTTTAGAACACAATTAATAGTTACATTTCCCTCCATCATCACTTAATATGTGAAATGCACAATGGAATTTTACTCACCAGTAGGTTAATTTAGATTATTATACGTGCAACGTTCAGCAGAACACACGATACGGAAATTTTAATAAATTTACTCAATGACACATCATCGATCCCAGCGCCATCTTTCCCTTTAAATTTAAAAATGTTTTTACAGAGATGACGGTAGATGGCGTAAAATCGGGTCAATGGGAGTGAGGAAGTGAATTTTCTGGAAGTACTCGTAAGCTGTATCTAGTGAAATATATTGTATTTTATGCATTTCTAAGCAATAAGTTTAATTTCATTTAAAGTGCAGCTCCGATCAACTACAATATGACCACGGCATTATACTTGGAACATTATCTTGACAGTAAGTACCAGCTTGAATGGCAGAGTATTGAACGTAACGGACATAGTATTTTTTTCCCCCTGTCGTTTTGTCTACTTCAGTAATAAATATTCCTGAATTACTATATTCCTAGCCAAATCATATATGTTACGATTCTAATAAGTAATTGTTCAGTTATGTGTGTTCCCTTCATTCTGAATTATTTTTTCTAATTATAAGCAATATGAACACTATAGGATATTTTCAATATTTCAATCAGCCGAATATTCAAAAATTACATACCCAGCATCAGAATAACACTAATCTTATAAGTAAAATAGTTCATAATATTTCCTGAGAATTTGACTATTGAAATCGGTGCATTTAAGTTTCAAATACGAGTTACGAGTTAATATTTACTAATTTAAGGATGGGGAGATTTATGAGAAAGCTAAATGTCATGGCTTGTGTAAAACCAAGAAAACGTATTTTGACTTTGATGAGAATCTCGGTGCTGTTTTAGTTTATGGGGGCACAGTTGTATAAAATTTATGGAAGGAACAGGAAGTATGGTTTCTAAAGAGAAACGTAAGGTCTGAATGTATGTAGATCTTATCTGTAATATGCGTAAAACGTGAGTATATCTTCACTTGTATGCACATAAAAATGTACTAGTAAACGTAAACGCGAGTAAATGTCCAGTGTCATAGAAAAGGGCAGAATTGGCTGATGTGTTCAAATATCGAAGAAAATTAAAACGGTAATTTGGAGTACCTGACACGGCAAAGAATAAAACGGTATTATTTAGTTTCTACCCCAGATCAGTTGGTATTCACTCTAACTCACTTGGTAGTGATTACGGTTCGCTCTTTGTAATTATGCTGAGTGTAAACACAGAATGGACGTGTATAAAAAAAATTGTAATGCATAAAACACGAACCAACTTGTGTTAGGTGCCCACTGAAAAGTACGAATACTGTCTCACTGACTGAGTAGGAGCGTAGCAGGATAACTGTCCAAGAGGTAGCGACGGGAGCATTCATTTGGAGCAGGCGCGTCAGGGATGGTGGGTATACGGATAAACGGTCGTTTACAACGGTTCAATAAAGATCACAGTAACGGCTCCGGAATTGTCGATGGATTTGTTGGAGATACTAAGTGCCATCCGATAAAATATTAGGATTTCAAGAAATTCCTAGGTTGTAGATAGGAAGAAAGCTAGTAAATTTTTGCAAGATAATAATTTAGCGAGATACAATACGTCAAAAATGCAATGAGCGTATAACATTGACAAAGAGAAGTGAATCAGTTGATGGCTTAACATGGTACTGCTGTAAAGTGACACGTGAAATAAGGAAGAATTGGTGAATATTCCACTGGAAAGTAGGTAGTTATGTTGTCATGTAGTTTACGTGTACCCAGTATCGCTGACGCGCCTTGGTCCCTACGAATGCATCCCCTCGCTGCCACTCGTGTTTTTTCGTTGCCACCTAGCCCAAGTTGATTTGTATTTTTAAGTTGGTTCGCTTTTTATTCTCAGTCCTCCTAAGGTGATGCTACACCCATTATTGCAACTTTATTTTTTTCCCATTAGGAAACACTGAGGCAGTAAGGGTGCATTTAGTGCTACGAGGAGATCACGTTTCATGATTATAATTTTTCTCTAAAATCGGATAACATATAAACGCTATTTGTGTATCCAATAAATTATATTATTTAGTCTAAAAGTTCCAATATTGTAACTTAAATGTCATAGCCGTACTGACCATATTAGATCTCAGGTCTTCAGTGCTGTTCGTGACGTAGACAATAGTCACTTCAAAACTTGATAACTTTATAGCATTTATATACTCAAAAGATTAACCCAGAAGAGATTGTAACTAGAAACTCCACAGCATTCCGTTATAATTAAGATATTCTTAATGCATAGTTAGTTTAATTCAGTATGAGTATCAAGCCATGTGTATCTTTGACAGACAGGGGAATTTTTACAGATGTTACTCGCCTACTCCTGAAAATGTGTTTGTTTTGACCATTTACGATGTCCTGTGTGCTTAAAGGTTGCTAATTTAACCGTAGCCAAGAGCCATAACCAGGCATCTCATAAATGCATTGTTCTTATTAAATCGTAAATCGTAAAACCAACATGAGTGACATTACCAAAACTTTATAGAAGCAGAAAAAAAACTTTATTTTATGCCCCCTTAACCCCACGCTCTTGTTATTTTTAAATATTTAGTAAACCTCAACTAATTATGGACATATTTTGTTATAATCCAACCTTCCATATTCACTAGTAAGATTGATTCTCTAAAAGTTATAATTAAATTGTTTTCACATTTCTGTTGTTACGCACAACACTTTACGTATACAGGGGCCGCGGTGGTTCAGTGGTAGAGCGTTCACCTTTGGTGCGTGGGGTCCCGGGTTCGATTCCAGCCCCCGGCAACTGAACTTTGTGGTGGACAAACGTGTGCGTGGTTTCCTCGTGGTTCTCCCGTTTCCTCCCAGTTTCTTCATTCCACCATTTCATTCATTTCTCATCATCACCGTCTCCTTTAGCCTAGCCGGCATAATCGTGGGACGTAAAACTCAAAGATTTTATTTCATTTTCACATTACGCACACAAGACATATATATCTGATATCTGCTGTAGGAAATGAGCATTTATTTCACACAAAACCCACCGTTCATAATGCGAATCGAGCCACTGCTGTGAGCTGCTAGTTTCTTTTCTACCGCAGTTCTAAGTTGTAAAAGATTATTTCTTTTCTGACTTCACACCTTTAAGAAGGTCTTGCTCACTGTCAGGTTTGAGAAATTTTAGCAAATTCAGCAAATGCTACGGTAGTTCAAGTGCACAAATAATTCACATTTCAATATTTCCACTTTCATTCAGTTTCTTTCGTTATTCCAAGTATTTAGCATCACATTGAAAATCTGCTCTACAAACGCATTGGACCTTAGCACTACTAAGCCATGTGGAACAACTTCCAGCAAATTATTGGCTTTGCATCGCTTAGAAAAGCTCTGGCACATGTTCAAAATGTGTGAGTTTGATGATTCCTTAATGAATGGCAAAACGTCATTCAGTGCACGTATTAAAAAAAAAAATCTCCATTTCTTATTTAATTTCAAATGATCGATAAATTTCATTATGTTTTTCATTTTAAGGGTCTCTTCAAAATTTAATTGAGAAGTGAGCTTAGGAATGAATCTTCACTTAAGTCGAACCATTTTTTCAAGATAGTTCAGAATCCTAGTGTAGCCCTCCTGAGCTTCTCTGACAAATTTTGTTTGTTCATACTGCGGCCATTTTTTCAGCGAAAAAATTGTTTCTTTGTCTGTTAATGATTTCTGTACCCAACTTGAGTACGGAATATATTTCAGTTACCTATATGCGATCGCTTTCCACGTGTTTTAAGGTTGTATTAAATAAATACATAACATTTCGGACGAAATAAATGTAAATCTCAGGAAACGTTCTTCATCGTTCATTCATGGACTACGAATGTTCACATAAGTTTGGAACTATTCTGTTCACCCTCCAATTTCAAAACTTTTGCTTCTTTATTCCCAATATGGCCGTTCCTGCAAAACCTAGTAAAAGTTTTTAATCTGTCCTCTCATGTTCATTGCCTAAGCATCGGTGTTTTTTTTTTTTTTTTTTTTTTTTTTTTTTTTTTTTTGCATTATTTCCAGTACGACCTTGAATCGCTTTTGATTCCTCCTCCATCAATCGTTTTGTCCTGCGTAAATCCCTCGCTTCTTTGATAATTAATTGAATTGAATTTACGTTCTTTGTCCGCAGTGATGTTGTATACGACGAAAAGGACTATTTGAAGTGAAATCTAAACCATTATTGTGCCTTTGAGATTATGAGCAGGCTCAGAAAAGTGGACACCTTGTAACTTATCACTCAGTCGCCATCTATTCGTAGATGAAATAGATGAGTGGTTCCAAACCTGTGTGAACTCCCGCTCCCTAGGAGGAGTGAAGAGCTAACGAAAAGAAGTAAGCTGCTGATAGAAATACACTAAATTTCTAGTAACGAATATTGTGAATGCTGTAACGGATGTACGTTAAATCAAATGCCACACAAACACAAAATAACTACTGAGTAAGAATGTGGTTGCATTAAGAACAAATTTATTGAAAGGAAATAATAGTGCACTACGATGCTTGGGACACGGTAGCTTAGGAGTAGAATGATTACCTCTGTGCGTGGGTCTTTTGGTTCGATTCCAGCTCATGTTAAGTAGGGTTTGTGGTGGATCAACACGATATGCGTAGGTTTTCTTGTGTTTCTTCCGTTTCCTTCACTTCATTCAGCAATTTAATTCGTTATCAACTTCACCGTCTCCCTTAGCCTCGGTGCGTAAACATGGGTTAAAACTAGGAATTTCATTTCATTTTTCACTATAGAAATTTTTGTTTTGCATTCTGAATCTATAAGAAAAGTTTCACACATCTCTGTCATCGCACTTGTTTAGGAGATTAAATATTTTTTGTATGGGTCAAGACAGGGTGCAAAATTTCAAAGTCTGATGCACTCGCCAATCCAAAAATGACGATCGCTACTGTCTGTCACGTACACATGAAAGGTCTCTCCTCCCCCAGCCCTCCCCCCTCAGGGCCTTTGATTTGACAAAGAGTTTACATCAGGGCATAAAATTTCTAAGTCAGATAATTAGATTCAGGATAATCAGTTTTGAATTGGATAATTCATATACATATTAAAAAATATCTTACCTTAAAACTTCATGTTTGTGTAACGCTCTTTTTCTGCACTGAAGTACCAGTTGTTGATTGTAGTTTTCAGATCAAAGTCCTTAAGTGAAGGGCCATCGACAGAAATTGTCAGCAAATCATCCAGTATGTCAGTTATCAGAGAAATCCTGTAGGCAGTCTTAACTCTGTGGAGACTGCTGAAGCCTCTTTCACATGAAGCAGTACTCACAGGTAAAACTGCACAAAATTTTGCAATTGGAAGTAAATTTGGGAATCTCGTAATGTAGTTTTCACTGTAAATCTTTCAGTCCTGTGAGCTTAGGCAGAAACCATGCCTACTGAACATTGGTCGCCAGCTCTAAATTTGGCGTCCTCTAAGGTGATTGTCCAAGGAATGGGACAGGTGATAATCGGATGGTGCAATTTCCGGGGAGTATGGCAGATGCAATAGTGTTTCCCATCCAAGTCGTAGAATGGTATCCTGCGTCATCTTAGCGACGTGGGATTTAGCATTGTCCTGTAACAAGAGGACCCCTTTACGATTCAGAAGTGTTGGTTCCATAGTTTTGAGTTTGTCTTAAGTACGACTTAACTGCTGACAGTACACAGTTTCATTTATGCTCTGACTAGCTGGTAGCAGTTCCCGATGCCGCGAGCAATCTCCCAAACACACAGAACCTTCTTTTGGTGCAGTGTTGGTTTCCGCTGTTTGGAACCGGTTCATGGAATGTTAACCAATGATGACAGTGCCATGGAGCTTCGTACAGAACCCACTTCCCATCATATATCAACACCCTGTCCAGAAATGTCTCCTTCCTCAGACGAGACAGCAAAGAAGCACAGGTGTCTGCTCGCGTTGCCCTCTGGCCCGGAGTCAAATCATGTGGGACCCATCGACCCAAGTTGTAGTGCCTGCCAATTGATGGAGATGCTGCCGAATAGTTTCTCGACTCTCACTGAATTGTAGTCCCAGTTCCTCACATGACTGGCCACTGTTTGCTTCAATTACTGCCGGAAAATTTTCATTTTGTACATGTGTTAGTCTTCCGGCACGCGGCGCGTCTTCGAATGTTTTGTCACTTTTCTTAAACTTGTTAAACCACCGCTACACTGTCTGCGACACCCTCACCAAAGGCCTGTCATATTTCCGCCCCTCTGCAGCAGCGTTTGAGCCCAGTTTGAACTCATAGAGCATACGCGCCCTTATGACGCTCTATGGAGGTCCAATGTTCACTTTGTCCTTACGCAAGTTCACGGTGTAACTGAACTGCCACAAGTAGCTAGTATGTTGGATATATCCACACCAATAAGTGATCTTCGCCTCATCTCCATTCGCATTCAATTCACAATGTGAGGCCTAATTGAATACAGACCTCCACAGAAAGCGACGGAACTTCCTTGGTTACCTTTACACATGAATGCCTTCGGTACGATACCGATGTTCTTTTCCAATTACTGTACTTTTCAGGGAAAATCCTGAGACGGTAATTTTAGTATCTGGGATAAATTAATGTAAATTCACCTCTGTATGTATTAATCACAAGTTTATGTACATTTCAGGCTTAGAACATCTCCCGATAGAACTGCAACGGAATTTTACTCTGATGAGAGATTTGGATGCAAGAGCCCAAGTTCTTATGAAAACTATCGACCGCCTTGCAGATGAATATCTTCACAATGTAAAAAATATGAGTCCAGAGAAAAAGAAGGATCAAATGGATCATATACAGAAGTTATTTAATAAGGCTAAAGAATATGGCGATGATAAAGTGCAACTAGCAATCCAAACATATGAATTGGTAGGTATTAACGTAACGAACTCATTATTATTCTCTAGTAAATATGTTCGTAAGGAATTTCTGTTTGAGATTACTATCCTAGATGAAGAGAGAAATATCCGGTGTGTGGGGAAGTCTTTCCTTGCTCACCTCTGAAATCATCAGTACAAGGATTTCGGATTTAAAGCAATTTTTAAAAACGAAAAATCTGCTCGTATATTGGTAGTTGACATTATCAGTAGTTAAAAAAGCTGAACTTGCTTGTTACTGGTTTTATTTTTACGCAGCTTATACTAGTAAGAAATTAGGTAAAAACTTGTTACTTCATGCTGCGTTATATCTTGATCGTTGAGATATTTCATCCGTGTAATGCTCTACAGGCATTGCCGTCGCTTTTGGTTCTTTTTACAAGTAGGAACAATATTGGTGTATATTATTAGTTTCCGTCTTTTAAATTTGTATTCAAAATTCTATGTGAGAAAAATTTAAAATAACCATACCATAAAATAAACATACCAGTAATACCTGTTATCAATATTTGAAATGTTCTCTCGGAAGTATATTGTGGAAGAATTTCTGGTACAAGTTTAAAAGAAGAGGGAAGCTAATAAGATGATGTAGGAAAATCATTCTTATCTGTATAAAAGAAGCTGAAGCCCCGACAAAGTTCCCAGGGTATTGGACAAACGAAATATCTAAATAATTAAGATCTTACACAGCATAAAGTAAGATTTTTTTTTTTTTTTTTTAATCTAATAGACTTAGTCTCTTTGTTAGAGAGATGTTCTCTGTACGGTTCCTGGAGCTGAAAAGTGTGCTGAAACGTCAAGAGCTTTCCCTCTTGACACAATGCTTGACAGTGACTTAATTGTTGCGGCGCCAGCTATTCAAGCTATTGCTTTCATTTCAGTAACAGAATGTAGGATTCCAGAGTGTCTACTGACCTGAAAAGCTTGGAGTTTCACTAGAAACCCGGATTTTTTTTTTTTAAGTTACATTTTCACTGCGCATGTCTACTTTCATTAGGGACTTACATTCTGTGATTAAGAGGATGACGACCACAGGGATACCTGAGTTGCCAACTAGCTTGTGACAGGGTTTTTAAAATTTATTTATTTCGTACTTCTTTATTTTTCTTGTTTTGAAATTGAAGTAGTTGCTTTCGATGAAGAAGCAAATAAGTTATAAATCACATTGAGCTCTCAAGTTCAAAAATCAAGATTATTAGGTTTTGCTCTGCATTTTATTATTTGCCTTAAACAATGCGTGAATGAGTATGGAAACATTTCCTGTCATTTATAGCTACTGGTAATATTTTTAAATTTCAAGAAAAGAAAAAAAAAGTTGTACTAGAAAGTGTTGTGCACAAAATATTCCAATCTAAATACGTTGTTTTCAACTCTGACTTACAGCCAGGTTTATATTTCCTAGGAGTTATAGCTGACTGAAAAGTAATTTTACTTCTAATTTGTGACACAGTACCACTAAGAAAGAGTTTTCGGAAATTCGACGTTGAAGGTGATGGGGTTTGCAATTGTTACAATCAGATGTCCATATTTTGGACTCTCCTAAGAGTAAGACACATGAAGTTTATTGGAATTTTCCATTTAAAATCCAATAACACGTGTTTCATTTTCTTTTGATGTTTGATGTAGAAGAAAAGAAAAACTAGGGAGGGGGAGGATTTCATTAAGGTGTTGGAATTTCGTTCAATACATCGAGTTTGAACGAATTCTGTATGGAAAACGCAAGAGGAGGAAAGCAAAATATTGCCTACAGTAACACGTGAGGACATTTGCTAACGTTACATGTTATGTGAATCAGCATCTCAACTATAATTTCCGTCTCCACTCGTATGTTGAAAGCGATGTAGAGGGACTGCGACTTTGGTTTCTATATTGGATCCACGTAACTTGGAAATCTACAGGAGTTTTAATATCTCATTCAGTATCTAGACTGTATGTGACATTGACGTACAGCTTAATGTGAAGTTCACTGGGAATTAAGCGCTGATCTCCCAAGCCAAAGGCACGTACGCTAACCTTATAAGCATGAGGGGGAAGTTAGTAGTTCTATAACGTGAAATTAAAGTCATTCGTTTCTTACCCCTTTTTAGTATTTCTGTCTTAGTATTCTATTTCTCTCCTATTGCATACATCTAATTTTTTTGTAGGTGGATAAACATATAAGAAGGCTCGACTCTGACTTGGCGAGATTCGAGGCAGAAATTCAAGATAAAGCTCTTACAAACTCTAGAACACAAGAGGAGACATCATCTCAGAAAAGTAAGTCCTGCGTTGTTGTTTTTTAAAGTAATTTTCCTGTTTCCTTCAAACGTGTATAGTTTAGATAAGGTAGTTCATAAGCATTATGAGATAAATGTGTGAATAATGAAATTTTGTATACAGGTTTGGAACTTTACGTTTTCTGTAAAAATAAATCACCATGGTACAGCATTTTATTAAACTAAATGCGAGGGTGGTTCAATAATTATTGTCCCTGACCTATAAGCAGTATTATTTTTCCAAAAAGTCTCCTTTCATAGTAATGCACTTCTTCCACCTATGCTGTAAAGCCACTATGCTATCTCCAAAGAAAGTCTCTGGCTGAGCCGTGAGCCATTCCTGCACAGCTTCAATAACAGCTGCATTTGAGTGAAACTTCTTCCCCTTGAGGTGCTCCTTCAACTTTGGGAACAAACGAAAGTCATAGAGGCGAGATCGGGTGAGTAGGGAGGATAGGCAACACATCAAAACCAACAGCATTGATTGCGGCACCAATAAGATGGCTTTTGTGGGCTAGAGCTTTATCTTGGTGGAACAGCACTGTTTGCTGCAATATCCCGCGCCGTTTTTCCTTGATTGCTTCGCGTAACTTAATTATTTGAGCTGCATAATAGGCCCCCGTGATAGTGTGTCCAACCTCCAGGTAGTCAATAAGGAGCACACCCTTCGCATCCCAAAAAATCGTGGCCATAACCTTGTGTGCTGATGCTTGCACCTTGAACTTGCATGGGGGAGGCGAACTGCTGTGCCGCCACTCCATGCTTTGTCGTTTGAACTCGGGATCATGGTGGAATCACGTTTCATCCACTGTCACAAATCTATCACAGAACTGTTTCAGGTCTGCCCCCATAACCTCCAAACCAGCCCTTGAACATCGAACTCTGTCTTTCTGATTTTCACGAGATAACATTTTGGGTACCTATCGCACTGACATCTTTCTGAATCCCAAGTGTTCATGCACAATGGTTTCCACTGAGCGTACAGAGATGATGTGCATGATGTCTGCTAACTGTTGCACCGTGATTCGTCTGTCTGCTATAATCGTATCATGCACAGCTTGCCCAGCATTAATGTTTTCTGGGGTGCATGCTGTTGTTGGAGGACCAGCACCAGGGGCCTGTTGACAGCTTTCCCTGCCGCAACGGAAGTCGCGGCACCAACCACCTGGTAGGAAGGAACCCCATCACTCAACACACTGATCATGTCCTCATGAATCTCCTTTGGGCTTAACCCCTTTTTCTGGAGGTGTTTGATAACAGCTCGTTGTTCGGGTTTCTCCAATTTTCAAGCTAGGTGCCTCCTCTCACACCTGAAACGACAAAAAAGAATATTAATATAGCAGCTATGGTTCTAAAATTTAGCATATAGGCATCTAAGACATTAGGCTACAATATCCCCCATCAGCCATCCCAGCTCAATTATTTTAAATATACCGGGGACAATAATTATTGAACCTCCCTCGTACTTTTTCTTTAATTTATGGAAGAAATATATGTAGAAGAATCTATTCCAGCACTTTGTTAAGATTTACTTTCACTAACACCTTTTCCAACGTTAAAACTTAAGAGCGAGAAGAAAAGCATTAATGCCCAAAATATGCATTTAGGGATTGTAGAAATGTTCCGTCTTTTAATGGATGGTCAACAATGGTGCCCTGTGTTAGTTTTTCTAGTTATGATGTTGAGTTAAAAAGAAATCACTCTTTACTGATATTTTCCCCTCGCTTTCCAGAAGGTCGAAAGAAGATCAAAGAGAAAGAGAAGAAGAAACGAGGAACAATGTCGTCAGAAGAGGAAGTGTCGAAAGTGGCGAGAAAGAAACAGAAGAAAGGCACGGCGACCACGGAATCAGCGTTGGCATCTTTACTTCCAGGAGTCATCACTCATCCTTCCGATGTGCTCGATATGCCTGTCGATCCCAATGAGCCTACCTATTGTTTGTGTCACCAAGTTTCGTACGGCGAAATGATAGGGTGTGACAATCCTGACGTAAGTAGTCGAGCTGCCGTATGGGTATGGACTTGTTTTCTAGTTTTAATGTAGTGTTGTTTATTTTAGACAGTTATTTTGTAGTTTATCCTTTGAAGGGAAGGGGTGATAACGCTAGCCCAGTTTTAGAGCGCTTACCTGCGGTGCGATTCCTGGATCGCTTCCAAACCATGTCAGTTTGTGATGGAATGTATCTTGTCCGTAAGTTTTCGCGAGGTTCTTTCAATTATTTCCATTATATTGTTTGGCGTGTTGTTCCCCATTTACTTAAATTTAACCTTCGTCTTAGGCCTCATCGTGGGACGTTAAACGAAAGATCGTGATTAATTTTCCTATCGTATATTTGCGTAGCATTCCAAATGCAGATTTCTCATAGTTCTAAAATAATATACATCATTGTTGCTATGGGTTTTCGTTGCCCTTTTTGCTTCTTTTTAAGATCAAATAACGTATTTACTCTTATTTAAGCGCTCCTTTTAAAAATTGTCTATTTTGAGAATCCGTTTATCATACGGATTCAGGCACCCCTATAAGATCACTACAGGAAATTCACTCAACCAGCAAATCAACCTTCATCATTTGCAGGAGTAGTGACTTGTTAGAAGTGTTTTTCCAGATAGAGTTACTGGTAGCACTTCTGTTCATTCTGAAAACTATCGTGCTTAACACGTAGACCGCCATGCGTATGAAATTTCATACACAAACAATATATTGCATTTCTGTCGCCTTTGTTTTATAGATATGTATATGTCCGCGCCGCGTATATGCAAAACAATACAAAAAGAAATCCATACATTTATGTGTCTAAAACAAAATATTACTGGCGAACTCTTACCGGTGGCGGACAATGATCAGGGCAATTCTTTCGACAATGAGATCTCGAAACTACAAGTCCTAGAAACGTGCCGTTTTCGCTTGTCACTTCCAAATTTTGTGTAGATTTGCCAGTTCTCATTCAGATTTTCAAAAATACTTGTCTTTATTTTTCTGTTCCACATTTTAGGCGTCGTTTTGACCCTATTAGTTTAAGGTTGCCATTAGCTTGATATCCTTGTGAAAGAACCAGTAGAGGAGGTAGGTATAGCTTGTTGATGGACATTTCAGGCACTTTGCTTTAATCTGAATGACAAAACCCATTGCAAGGTGGCAACTTCGAAAGCTTGTGGACCCACAATGAGGCGTACTCGAATATAGAATTATAAAATAAAAAAATATTTGCATTTGTCATCATCTATTACCTATCCAAGTTTGCCACAAACTCACCCCACGTACTATATATCGGTATCAAAATACTACATGTACATGTTTGTCTATAGCAATTCACTCCCTTTGAGAGTCTTCCTGTCCTTTACTTGTGTCCATAAAGAAACTTGCACAAATATAGTGAGAAGGAGGCTCATCCTCATGCTAGAACTTTGCGCCGTGTAAATAGCGCAGGTTCAGCTGGTCTTGATTTAATGTTATTTGTAATATACATTTTACACATACACCTCCGTGATCCCTGAATCCCGATATTGAGTAAAGCGTAAAATCTTTTAACATATTTAGTACTTAAATTGCAGTAATACAAAATAAAGCGATCTGCGTTCTGAGCCGTGTTATCACGCTGAAATTTCAATTCTCATCACTGAAACATCATAAATGATTGATCTATAGATATCTAATTTTTCGAACATATTGGTCACTGTAGAATTATATAGGAGAGTGAATGCTGTTAAGTCATTTCAGGAATGGAAAAAACTACATAATTTTACTTTGCCAAAATAAATGTGAAACAAAATGCAGAACAAATCTGTAATAGCATATCAGCACAGAACTTAAAAAGTTCTACAAATTAGAATCATAAGATACTTTTCTTATTTACCCTAGTCTTGTGGCTAGCGCGTATGCATGTGGTGGGTGTGGTTCGGTTCCCAGTTATAGAGAACTTAACGCATTATGGTGGTTCAGATTCCGCCTTAAACTGGAAGTCTGCGCTTCGTATAGTCTCTGTACTGGAAAGGAATGCTAAACCTTTCTCTTTTGTACAACTTTCTCTCAAGTTTTGGAATTTTGTGCTAATATCCAAATTTTAATTTTCCTTTTCTCTTGTAAATGTTTTGAAAAATATAAAATGGCGTAAAAAGTTTCCTTGGAATGGCTATAATTTTCACATTCTGTAATTGATACTATCCTGTAGAACGTGAAGTTATCTGTAGAATCTAAAGTGTAACTTTTTGCAACAGGAGTTAAATTAAGAGTAATCAGCAATATTTCCAAGACATTGGCCACTTCGTGTTATAGTATTTTCGACGGACTTGACAGCCGGAAATCTCATATTTTGATATTAGTTTTTTGTTATTTTGCAAGAAAAATCACATAGAGACCTGTCTCTTATAAGCTTCTACTCTGATTTAATATTACTGGAACAACACAAAGTTGGAGATTAGCGAGATCTACATGCTTCCAATTGAGCTACCAACGACACAACCAGGTTTTCTGTGTTGTAATTCTTTATTCCACTATTCGCTGGCAATTTACAGAAATAACCTGAATAAACATGCTGATCGTTTGTGTGCGGTTTAATAAAGAAGGGAATTTCAACCAGCAGATCTAACATTATATAAGATGGAAAAGACAGGTTTCGCAAGAGGTTCAGAGAAAGTTCACGTTATATGGTAACTTTGTAGACTTGACATAACATAGTTGCATGTGAGAATTCTTGAACTATGTTGTAGATATCAATAGTTTTTGTTTGTACGTCTGATGCTTCGGGTGTACATGTAAAAGTAATAGGTAAAGTTTTATATAAAGTGAGGATCTATCCACACTTTAAAAGAATACGTCACTGAATCGTATGTATCTTAGGAAGTAAGAGATCTTTAGACCGTACATGGCACAGTTCTGTTGATACACTCCACATTTTTTGTAAGATGTTCATATCTTCGCATGCTGAAAATCAAGTAACAGACACTTTTTTTTTTTTTTTTTTTTTTTTTTTTTTTTTTTTTTTTAAAGAAAACTTACATCATCTTAAACTCTCTGAACTCTTGCTCTAAATTTAAAATCTTTCAATTTATTTTTTATCATGATGAAATACAAAAATAAGTGAAGATAATATCTAAGAATATACAAAGGAAGTATAAAAAAAAGTCAGGCGAGTTTTGTTTACAAGAAAATACTTTGTTCATCTTCGTTTATATATTACCACATTCATAGTAATACAGATTGAAATGCGTCCTTGAAGTCTTCCTTTAAAAGCATTTCTGGCATTTGCAATTTGTATTGGATCTCTGAGTGGTGTCAAAGCGGCGACACTTAAGCTGCATTTTCATCTTCAGGAAGAGCCACATGTGATGAGTAGGATGGATGCAAAAGTAAGATAAAAGTTTTCTGCCACGTGGCAGGAGACCTGGCTAACAAGATGTATGTCACCATGCAGCATTCAGTTTTTTAATGCGCCACAAATACTATCACTTTTGCGGAGTGACCTTTCTAAGAAACGTTAAAATCTGGCAATAGAACTCGGTATTGACAGTCTGGCTAATTTTTATTTTAACGTTCCTCGATTGTGCACCGAAAAGACTGATGAGATAGATGATGGAACGATTAAAGTGGGAGGGAACGAGAGAACCTCGGTAAAACCATCGCACACAGTGTTTGTCCACCACAAAACCCATTTGGCGGGAGCTGGGATCAAACTAAGGACCCCACGCGCCAGTATGCGCTCTTCCAATGATTCATTTCCTGTCCATGATGGAATCGCAGACGTGGTAGTGTAGTATGTAATTCGGATAGTGTCGGTTGCAATGCTTTCGATGCACAGTCGTGCTAAGAAAACCACTCCTTCTGTTCCGGTATCCTCTTGTAACTTTAAAATTAGTGTTTTTTAAAGCCTAATTCTGCACGTTTCGCGTTTTCCCGAAGGTTTGTGAATAAAGATACCTATGATCAATCGTGTCTTTGAAATGCAATGACCCATCATATTCGTTTCTGTAACATTGAAAATTTCATACCAAATTTTATTTATAGCAATCACGCAATGTAAGAATGTAATGTTTGATTGTATAACACTGAAAGATATTTGAGGAAGAATTAAGAGTGGCTTTGGGCAAATTTCTTTTGTTGAGATATTTCTTTAAAAAGCAAGTGGTCAACTTTAGAAAGAGAGATATTGAAAGCTTCCTTCACGCAGTTAAAATTTCCTCAACTGAAATGTTGATCACTGTTGGATTACTTCCACGAAAGATGATGATTAGTAAGTTAGCTCAGATCAGTTTCGCATGATGACATTAGTTTTGCAGCTTCTCATTTAAGGACGTTTCATATTCTGTCGTCAAGCCATTTTATGCTAGACACATTATATACAATAGACAGTAGGGAAGAAATAACGAAATGAAGCAAGCCAGACCAACTGTTTAAAGGTATGACATCAGCATTCTTCTAGTAGGACAGGAGAAACGCTAGGAGAACTCTGAATGACTAGCCACAACATGGATCTCACGATTTCAATTGCAAAGCAAGAACTCAAACAGTTTGTCCAGACTCGTGTACGTTTTCTCATGCTTGTGTCAACCAAAGCGTTTTTCAGTTTATACCTTTCAGATTTAAAAGTATATCCTGCAGATTTGTAAGTTTCACTTATTCTTATATTAGTTGTGTAAGCTTTATTTTTGGCAACTTAAGACTTTATTCTAAGCATGATAGTTGGGCTTTTCTGTAATAGAACTTTTTTTTTGTTCCCTTGCACTTAAAAATTACAGTGTTGCACATTTATGACATTTCTGCGTAGCATGTGATGAAATTCCGAATTCTTCAACTTGCTTTTCTTATTCATTTTTTTAAGTACCAGCAACCATAATTGCCTGATAAATTATGAAAGTGTAACTTTCAGTTTTTTTAATAAATGGATATTGTAACATCATGTTTGTAACTTCAAAACAAAATGATATACAGTAAAATCTTATTGGGGCTCGCATCAACTATTATTCCGTGTTTGCTATCGTAGTGTCCTATAGAATGGTTCCATTTCGGCTGCATGGGCCTCACGGCTATACCAAAGGGAAAGTGGTATTGTCCAAGATGTTCAGCCATCTTCCAGAAGAAGCATTAGCAGTTGTTCATGTGCATGTGTACTTCACCTTGCTTCTGTTCTGACCTGTAAGTTTTTCCTCAGTGTAAATAGTTTTATTTTCTGTGCAGCATGTGTGCCATAAAAAAAAAAAAAAAAAAAAAAAAAAAATGCTTCTCTATCATTTATTGCTACGGATTTTCTAGTCGTAGCGTTCCTGTTAAATGCGCTTGTTGTATAAATTCTTAAAGAATAGACATAGAATTCTCAAATTCGCTTGTAAGCAGGAAGAAATAAAGCTTTTGATGGTCTTCGTAGCGAAAGACATAAAACGCTTGTATATAATATGTCGTTTATGTATATCCATCAGATCGTTCGTATTGGAGATATACTATTGGGAAGTTGTACACTTATCTACAAACATTGAGATCAGGTCGTTCATTTCATTCTGTATAAAAATCTCAGGTTAAAATTTCAGAACTAAGAAGTCTGTCATAAGATAGTGTATGTTTGGTGAGGGTACTAGGGTGTTATTTATGCATATACATAAATTACTTTCTCTTAAGTGTCAATATGGGTTACTTCTTACACTTTTTTTATGTATTATTCAGATAATGAATATAAGTATTTTTCTCCCTAAACCAAATATTTTATTTCCTCACATTATACAGGTTGTTCAAAAACAACACCACGAAACTTCGGAAAATGAATCTCCCCTTCCCCTTCCCCATACAAATAAAAACCAACGTGGGTGCACAGTGCGTCATATCGGAGCTGTGATCTTCCGAAAATTGGTCGAAACGATAAATACAGTCATAACTGGAGAATGACATGTAGGATCAAGATTAAAGAAACACACATAATGCTTATTTCGAGCCAAGATTTTATTAACATTATAGGGGCGCCGACAGGTTAGTCTTGAAGCATAGGAAGAAATTCATGAGGTCTTCTGGAAACGAAAAATAAAAGATCAAGAAATGAGAACTGGCACACATTCTAGATGCACTGAAACATTGAATGGAAACTAGGCACAAAATAACATTATATTCTTTTCCCAGATCTTCATACGACATTTGTTTACGAGTTATGGCTTTTTTAATGTTCCTTGTGACCGATTTTCACCGTGCTTTAACTCCGAAGTGACGCATTTGTGCACACATGTTGATATAGTTCATGTTTCCGTATAGTGATTCATTTCGCAGCGTTTTCAGGTATCCGAACACACTGTATAGCATTATCGTTGATTTAGATTAAATAATAAGAAAGTAAAGATTATGTCCAATATCTGGTTATCAAAAGCTTAATGAAATACTCCTCCACATATTACTAAATCTGAATGTTATAGCGGTGGCTTCCCATATGCTTATACTTAATTATTTGAGGTTCCAAATAACGTTTCGCTGAAAAAAAAAAACTGCTTATTTGCATTCATAATGCCAAATATACTTCTAAGTCTTAGCTGTTGGTTTTTCGGATGTTCTGTGGGTAATTTAATTCTGCGTCGCTAATATCTACAACTAATGGAAATGTTAAAATAGTAATCTATATAGTTGCCATCTATGAAATGTTCGTTTGGTATTTTAAAAATGCAGTGGTCCAAGAGGTTTTTATTTTAATTTTTATGCGTACTTCATAAAACAACACTAGAACTATACCACTGTATTTTTATACGAGACCCTGTAATTTAAAATAGGATTTTTGCATTTCTCAGTTATTAAGTGTTGTGTTCAAGGGAATTGCAATAGATCTTAAGTGGCAACTGTTCTACGTCGAACAGCCTCTTAAGACGCTTATATTTTTCCTCCGTTAATTAAAAGAAAAATGGTTGTAGCTTTCAACATTAAATTTTATGTAAGAGAATGAGAAATATGCCATATGATTGTACGAATGTTTAATTTGGGAATGTGTTAAGAGTCTTGATCCCGGCGAAATTAAAATACCGCTAATTTTACAGTAATAATGTGATATCTTCAAATAGATAAAAGGTAATCGAAATGTGGAACAAGAGCGCCCTAGACAATATTATTTTACATGAGAAACCGTTATTATGACCCACTTATCTGCTTTCGATTTCGAGCCATTTTGAAAATCGGCATTTATTTTCGCGTTTCTAAACAGCTGAAAACGGAAAGCCACTAGGTGACTTGTGATAACGGTACCTCACGCAAAATAATATTGTCTAGGGCGCTCTTGTTCCATATTTGAATTATCTTTTATCTATTTGAAGATATCACATAATTACTGTAAAATTAGCGGTATTTTAATTTCGCCGGGATGAAGACTTAAGTTTCTAATCTGTTCCAATCCTTCAAATTTTACAATATTTTATTAGCTTTTAATGAAAAAAACTTGTCCAACAATGAGACATCTACCAGGCGATAAATCTTATCGAGCTGAACAAAATGATGTGGGTTGAGTGTGAATCCTCATGCGTAGGTTTTGAGGAGATAACATTTTTTTAATGCTAAATTAAATCTTAAACTTTTAATTTTTGTTTGACTTTACTATTGTCAAAACTCGAAAGATAAGACACATATCAGTCAATAGTTTACGTCAAGCTGAACAAAATGCGACGCTTGAGGATAGATTATCGTGTGCATTTTCGAGAAGAAAATTAGTTATTATAACGCTAGAAAAATTGGGTGTCTACTAATCTGGTAAAACGTGAAAATTCTGGAAAAGCCAGGGCATTTTCAAAATTTTCAGGTAGATTTATATGGAAAAATATTCAGTCATTAAATGTTACAGCAAGAATATTTTATATATATATATATACTAGCAGCGTTCACCCCGCTTCGCTGCGGTCACCCCGGAACGCAATAAACTTTGTTACTTAGATAATTTTTACTTTTTCGCTTTCAAGTGATATGATAAAAACCATAGAAGATTGCATTAAATGTTAACATTATATCGCCTGTCATTTATGTTAACCCGCCCCGCTTCGCTGCGGTCACCCCGGAAGTTTTCGCTTTCAAGTGATATGATAAAAACCATAGAAGAATGTTAACATTATATCGCCTGTCATTTATGTTAACCCGCCGAGTTCCATGGTCATGCGGGTTGCATATAAATACGTTTATTTTTACCTATGATGAATAACTAACAAAGGATTTGTACGTTATGGACACTTGAATGGTCAATTATCTCAAGACACTGGTAATTAAAAATTAAAGTGATATGATAAAAACCATCTAGGGTCCAAATCCTAATAACCCCCCAAAAATAAAAGAAATTGGTTCAGCCGTATTAGCGTGATGAGGTAACAAAGGATTTTGTACGTTCTCTTTTATATATAAGATATATATTAAAATATTTCAAATGAATGTTCCACTACAGCAGAAGTCACCATATAGCAGGGACTTGTCAAAGGAGAGTGACATTCTCTCCATTTGGACCTACTGCTCACTGATCTCCTCGTTAAATGTATAATTTGTGACCACAAGATTGCAACAATGCAAATGCGAAAAGAATCAAAGGCACGGGATTTGGTTCAGTGTTCGAATTTCCTTTATATGAATACATTTTTAGCGTAATCACTAAATGAAAAAGTAAATTCACGTTGTTGTGCTTCATCTGTGCACAGGAGGGCGGGTAAAGGGGAATTAACGGCGAAATATGAAACACCAAAATTTGTGTCAAAGAATACTTGTTTGTACACGTATATAAGAGTGATTGCGTTATTCACAGACGTACAAAACTATTTAGTAACTTTCCTAATCTGAGTATTTCCGGCATCATTTATTGTTTTAAATGTTCACTAATAGAAAAATGCTATGTTAAGTGCTAATTAATGTGCTATATTTGGCTAAAATACAATGTTGAAAGGGTTCTTAGTCGGTGTGGAAAACCTGGGAAAGTCAGGGAATTTTATTTGTACAAAATAGTGAGACACCCAGGAAATGTTTTACTTTAAACACGATGGGCCAAGCTCGTTTTGAATATTGAATGTCAAATAAATAAATAAATAAATAAATAAATTTTAAAAAAATCATTCCTGATCAATGGATATTTGCATGTGCTGTTGAGCTTGTGTATGCTGTAATTAGTAATATCAAAGATTTTTACATTGTCAGCATGGAGTTCAGTTATAAACATACTAGAATCTAACAATTTAATAAGACATACGATAACTGGTCTCTTGCTTTTAATGTTACTCCCTTCTTAGTATTCATAGGCTAAAAGTTCGTCTTCATCACTTCACCTAACTAGGCAGATTTCTGTAACTATAAAACGCCCTCATGTTGTTGTTCCTTTATCATGTTTGTGAACTGGTCTTGTAACTAGTTGTGAAATACTCCACACGATGTGGCAAAATGAGACCTCTTTACCTGATAAAAATACTCAGCTTCTGACGTTTTTCCTGCCATGGCCACTGTAATCTTCTTATTAGAAATGGATTTAGATCAAAAATGCTAAAATTAAAATATGTTCTAGTTTATGGTATACTGATCAAAAGTACCAATCGGATGCAAATGTAAGAAATTGATAATTTTACAATTACTAGCTAAAAAAATGTATGATTTGTGAGATTCTTAGTATAACATATTCTTATGAAACTTTGGTTTAATTCACCAAAATAGAGATTCTGGTTTAAAAGGATTTTGCTTGCGGGCTGTCAAAGTATTGCATTCAAAATTAATAAGTAATTCTAATTTACTTAGAGAGTCCATTGCAGAAAAATATACGTTAACGTAACACCTTAATTAATATGTATTGTAGAGCTAAACAGAACTGTGCCAGAGTACCTCTTTAGTACATACTAGCGTCAATTACTCGGTTCGCTGGGTAAAAATAAGAAAAATTCGTTGTATGTTCCATTAGTCAGTCACTTTTTACTATTACTGAAACGCTCTGATATCGGCCATTTTCTACCATTTTTGTATATTTCTCCTCCCCCAAGTTGCGGCGCTAAATTTGGATTTAAACGGCATCGAAAGTGTTGCTGTGCATCTCAGCGGATCTCGAAAACCATGGATTAGACACTAATATCGGTAATTTTTTTTTTTTTACCGTTTTTAAATATCTCCCCCTCCCCTAATTTTCACTGTCAAAGTAAAATGATAAAAACCATCCCAGGTCCGAACCTCATCTTTGTTGAAAATTTGATAAACATCGGTCGGGGAGTTCGAGTTATTAGGTCACTTTCATTTTTATGCATATAGATAGATCAGTTCTGAGCTGGAACTTCGACCGGGCTATCGAAATCTAATAGACCTAAACCTATTTTTTACAAGATGATTGGTAGTTCCCCTTCTAATCAGTTGTACACGAAACCAGCCAACTCTTGACCTTAAATATAAAGAATAATTCTACAACATCGTCTATTCATACACGATATGTTCTGAACCTCTTAGTGTTATAGCTTCAAAAGGATTGTGACCAGCCAAATAATGCACATACAACAGGATAGTACGCTCTTATATTTGTCTTTCTAGACCGAGATTCACTGTTTCTTAATTCAGTAGCTCCTCAATTGGCCTACTATGCTAGGATAACACTGAAAGTTATGCCTCTAGTAAGAATCGAATGTAGGAACCGCGTTAATCATTATGCAACACGAAAACGTATATGAGCTCATAAATTGTAATATCAACTTGTTTAAAACCGCCGTATCTTCGGCTCTTTTCAATTCAAATTTTAAAATTATACGTCATCTTAATTCTTGTTTCTGCTTGGTGAGGTTATTTATAAGTTTTTTTTTTTTTTTTTTTTAAACCTGAAAACACATACAGGGTGTACAGAAAAGAATATTGAGATTTTTAAAATTAAGTAATATCTCTGGGTTTCAACTGCCATGTGGCACTCATCCAGCTGATAAACAAGTTCTTCCCACACTTTAAACAGCATGTTTGGAATAATGGAAGTGACTGGCGCTAGAACACTACACTTCATGTAAAGAGTTTAAATTGATATTCTTTTATGTATACTTTATATTGGGTGAAATAGCTTCTAAGATTGCAAAGATTCCTATATTTATATGACCAAATAATCTTTAAATATATTTGTTTCGTTCCGTTCCATTGCAGTGTCCTATCGAGTGGTTCCATTTTGCGTGCGTTGGGTTGACTACCAAGCCAAAAGGAAAGTGGTTTTGTCCGAAATGTACTGCTGACCGTAAGAAGAAATAAGATACGCCTAATAACAACAATAATAATTAAAAGAACAACGCAAGAGTCCTTGTACCATCAGTTTCAATAGCTGTTGAAATGAACATAGACGGTGATTTATTTATATATAAATAAATAAAAATAAATTATATATATATAAATGTAGAGAATAATAAGATGAAGTGACTTCCTTAAAACGTGTTATGGTGAACAGAAAAAAAAATCTGTGATAGTATTGCTCAACAACGGAATCTACAAAATGAAGGTGTTTTCCTCAAAGGTTTGAATTTTTCGCTTATCTAAGAAAATATATATATATATATATGTGTGTGTGTGTGCGCGTGAGTGTAAGACAAGAGTAGCTGTTATGCTATCTGTATGTATGTATGTACATATATGTGTGTAAAGATGCGTGTATGCGTAAGATTTCTATTTTGAACTAACTACAAAAGCATTGTTTTTATTATTATTGTAAAGTTATTTTATTTATTTAAGATTGTATAAGTTTTTAGTTCTGGTACGAATAGTGTTTATCACTTGGGAGTTTTGTTTTAACAATTTTCTCGCTATGTTTACAGTATTCGTGACAGTACTGAAACTGATGTAAATTTGTGTTTAAAATTGATATTAGAATTGTATTATTTTTTTCCCCTCCCTATGTACATAATTGATTACTAAATGAAAAGAAGTGTGCTGAGGTTGTGATCTCAATAGTAGGACATTTAGAGCCAAAAGTGTGGAAGTGTATATTGTATATCTAGTTTTAATTTATGAAAAGGATGTATTCTAGTTTCTTGAATTCTACTATGATTAATAATGTGAGCAAATATATCAATCGATGCATGGGAGTACTGTATCAAGGGAATAGAGGTGTTCTTCTATTTCAGAACCTGATGAGTTCATCAATTAATTAAAATATGTAAAAGAACATTGGAAAGTCAATGACATTCAGTTTCTAGAGTGAGTTGTACTGAAATTCATCCGTTTGTTTCATAGTTATTAAATACGGGCTAATGGAAATAGCAAAGTACTCTTTTACACCGTATCAGCAATTTCTATACTACTGAATGTACCAATTTAATTAAATTTCCTTTGAACTCAATTAAGTTAATCGAAAGCCATACTCAAATTGGTCAAGTGTGTACTACTTGGATTCATGAAAGCAACTATTCCCAAGTAGACGAGTACAAAGCACCTCTATATTTGGCGTATGTATTTGGGGGCACGAGTTTCTCGCACTAAGAATTTGAAAATTTCTCATTTTGTCGCATTTTTCAAATAAAGTTTCGCATTTTGTAGCTCTTGTGGAAAAGATATTCCCTAACATTTTTACAATTGTTCCTTTTGTTCACAGATCACTACAGAAATAAACCATTAATAACCTAAAAACAAACTACACTGAATATTTCACTTGATATTGTAAATTTCACTTATAGAAAGTTAGGAAACTGAAGGAAAAACAGTAACTAATCTTGCTACAAGTAGGAAAGTTTTCCTGCCTTCTGTTTTATGCTGTCTGCCATTGGCTAGCTAATTAAAACTGCTCCTCCCCATCCAGCTGCAATGGTGATAGCTATCGCGAAACATGTTATCTATAGCCGTGTCCGAATCAACCAAAATGCACCTTTCATGCCACGTTCTACCGTTCCATCAGCGGAAAACTGGCGTTTTTAAATTAATGAAAACGTATTTTTAAAATTTCGTGTTCTATCGCGCAACGGAAACCAATGAAAATATACACAGAATGTAATAAGACGTCAAGAAACTGATAATTACGTAATTATGACGTATTTCGTTTTATCACGCATTGCGAAAAACTCTTGCCTTCACGTATATGCTATCTCAATTAGTTTATAAGACAGAACGGAAAAAAAAATATTTCAATAAATTAAGTACTGATAATTTCTTTTAATTAGTCAGATGAAATCGATTGTTAAGTTGACAAATTAGGTTCAGTTCCGAAAACAAAATCCATAGATCAATAATAAATTGTGACTAATGAATGTACCAAAAATGAATTCCTTATCGGTAGGTGGTTGGCTGATAGCGTCAACAACACGCACAACTGTTTTTATTCTATGCAACTAAAAGGAAATGGTTTATCATGTTTTAGATTATCAAATAATGCCAGATAGAGGACATAATTTTGCAACGAGGCGTTGCATTATGTTTCACAATAAGATGAAGTATAATGTATTAAGTATACAGGAACAGATTGTGTGTTGGTTTATTGGCCTAATAGAAACAATTCGCAATATATTATAATTTCTTGTAGAAGTGCTTGTTAGACTGTGTAATTCATTATATATTCCACTAATTTTCACGAAAATGTTTGTAACTCAATAAATAAGACTTCTGATATTCCATCCATGTTTTACTTTATTAACTGCCTTCATCATCCGAGTTGAATGCCTTTGTTGATAAAAGCAGTTAGATAGCTTTGAAACGTCACTATGACATATGAAATATCGAAAGTCTTATGTATTGATTTAGAAGGTTAATTTAAAGTCTGTCAGATTCATGTTTTAATTGTGCATTTTTTAAAACTGATCAGCATACAATAGTGTAATTTCATTACTGTGAAGTTGAAAACAGAAAATAAATAATACATTACTTTATTTATAGATAGCAAAATTCAGTTAATGATGGTGTGTAATGAGTTCTTTGTGAATGACTCCAATCTTCTTAATTCCGCCCTTAAGTTTGTGACTTTTTCCTTTCGTATGGGAGGAGCTAAGACTATTACACGGCTAAACAGTTGAATTTTTGCTTATGCCAAATAAACATTAAGTGGATTATTTCGGAATGATGACTTTCTTTTTAAAAAAATAACCCTTTTTAGATTACTTAGATGTGAGTAGAAGCAAAAACATTCTAAGTTGTTTGAGTCTTAACGGTAAACACTATTTTGTGTGTAATATATTATACGAGAGGGAGTCCGAAAAGTTTCCCCAGGAAAGCGAATAGAAAGGGGGGGGGGACAAGTCAGCGCTTGCACATGCAACACACCCAGACACAACTGGGAATCGTTCGCCCGCGATCCTGCAGATGGAGCCGTCACAGCACCTGCGCAAAGCGGATACAAATCTCTGTCTGAGCCTGGCAGCTATGGAGAGAAGGCGCGTTTTGACGTCGTGGTCAAAGGAAGAAGTGCGAGCGGCTGTCCGCTAGGAATGGGCAGGTGGCGTACCGGGAGAAGAAATCCATAACCGTCTCATAGAAGTCACATCTGGTGTTCTGTTGTTGGATCACAATGCGAGACAACACTCAACGACGGTAATGCAAAACCATATTGCAACTCTTGGGTGGGAGTGCCTTGCCCATCCGCCATACAGTCCTGATCTTGTGCCCAGTGACTTCCATGTGTTTCCGGCTTTGAAAGAAGACTCTCGGCGCCAGGCACTTTCGAAGCAATACTGAAGTCATAGAAGCTGTTTGACGCTTCTTCCGTACGCAGAGCCCTGAATTTTTCCTGGGAGGGTTTTCGGAGTTTATAGATCTGTATGACAAATATCTCAATGTACGTGATGCTTATGTGGAAAAATAAAGATACGTCTGATCTATAATGTCACATGCTATTTTTGGTCTTGCATCTCCACAGTCGCCTGGGGAAACTTATTTTAGGACTCCCTCTCGTATATAAAATAAGCAATTGCTTAATTTTCGTGGAAGAAAAGAGAGAGAATGCCAGTAAAGTGGAGAGGATCGTTAAATTATTAAAATTCTGAGTAATGTATTTATTGTAGAATTTAGAGGTTGTTCTTCTCATAGATTAACGGAGTCCTAACCAAACCTCCAATTCATTCTTTTGACCGAAAGTTTTGGAAGAAGCCCAGTGGTAATCCTGGTCACCTAAAATTTGGCAATGTTATACATAAACAATAGGGCATAGGAGTTTGTGATTACTAATTTGTTAAGTAACTGTTTTCCATTCTTGGTCAAACAAGAACTTAGAACATGATTCTAAAAATGTTTGGCATTTGGAAGATCAGAAATTACTGTGCGGTAAAATCAGTATAAAGTTGGTTGGTCTTATGTTTGGTATTGCCATGCGGGTAACATTATTTTTGTTTCTCTGTAAGATGCCCTGTCACGATTAAGTATTTGATCAACAGTGGTGGTGTTTATTGTTAAGAATCAAGTCAGTACACACAAGTGAATTTGCGTAATCTACTAAAAATTATTAAAAAATTATTTGATCTACATATACATAATTTTAATTGCTTCCATTTTGTGTGAAATCACTCAGTCGAAGGTAATAAAAATATAACAAGAATATCATATGTCTGGTGTATTTATTAGCTTAATTCAATTATCTTGGCCCATAAGTGCAAGAAAACAGTTTTCAACAATTCGTATTGTAAGTGTACTGTATAAAAGTCTCTTGAACAAGCTGTGTAAGTCAACCTATAAGGTTTTTCAAGAGGAAGATGTCATATTTTTAGGTTCGGCGTTGCTGAAATTTAAAAAAATAAATAAACATAGCGTTGCCCATTCAATAGTGGGATAACTTGAAAAATATGATTTTGGGATGTTCTCAAAAATGATCCTGGGAGCCGCGGTGGCTCAGTGGTACAGCGTTCACCTCTGATGTATGGGGTCCTTGGTTCGATCTCAGCTCGGGCTAAGAACTTTGTGGTGGACAAGCACTGTGCGCGTGGGTTTTCTCGGGGTTCTCCTGTTTCCTCCCACTTTCATTCCTCAACATCACAGTCTCCTTTAACCTAGCCGGCATAAACGTGGGATGTACAGGGTGACCCAAAAGTAGGTATATACCCCTGCATTGATCAAGTATAACATTCTAGCTTACGGGTTTATTTGCTTCGGTTGTTCCGGCCTTAAGGTATAAAGAAAAATGCATTAAAGCAAACAATAAAGAAACTACGTCTACCTGATTGATAATAATGAAATACAGTGAGCTGATCAGTACGGGACTATACCTACTTTTGAGCCACCCTGTATAACTTAAAGATTTCATTTTGTCAAAAATGATCTTTTGCACTCAAATATGAATTAAGCTTGAATACGCTAACATGTCCAAAACCCAGTTCTGTAAATAAGTGTAATATATATCTTTTTTTTTTTTTTTTAAAGGAAAATAAATAAGGATATATATTATGAATATCAGTTTACATTGGGGAAGAGAGCGAAATGGAACTACAATTACGCAATTTTAAGTCTGATTGTTGGATCATTTTAACCTGTCATTTTCTGTAAAAACACAATGGACGACAGTTTAACACTGATTGTTGGATTATGTTGAGAGCCCATTTCCTGCTAAAACAATTTCACTTTACCAGAGGTTACAGGAAGAGAGGAAGGAAAACTTAAATATCTCTGGTAACGTTGATACATTTATCACCGCTTATTTCGCACTTAAATTGGACTGTTAAGACAATTGTTTAAAATTAATCATTTTTTTTTTCAACCTGCATTTCCTGAATACTTAAAAATGGGTAGATCAAATTTTATGAAATATTAGAAAATAAAAATAAATTTAATCTTACCCCCATTCTTCAGTCACAAGTAAAAACACATTGAGTCAACATCTTTCATCTATACCAGCGTTCCCAACCTTTTTCAACTTGCGGCACACTATGGGTGTTACTTGGATTCTCGCGGCACACTTATAGATATTATTACTTGTAAATATAAAACACAGTGGTATTTTTTCTGTGATTATTGATCTTCTCACAAAGAAGAAAGCTCGATCACTGGTTTTTCCCCCGTGGTAAATCATCATGCTTATTTTTCATTCTAATTTAAAAATATAAAACAATTGCAATGAAATATTGGACTCAAGTTTTTAAAAATACGCTTTCTTTTTAAAAGCTGTATCCAACCTTTTACTAAGAAGGAAGATCACTAAATAGCGAACGAGCAAACAAATCTCATTTACTTTTAAAACACAAATGTAGGTACTTTGTCGAAAGGATTGAATGATATTTTAAATTTTCAAGTTACGAAATAGTCTGCAATAATAAAGAAGCAATAATGGTCATAACAATGATAACCATTTTTTTTTTCTACATTAGAAATGTACAGAACAATAACCCGGTATGAAACTTAAAATTGTAGATTCACAGTAGAGGTTCATAGTAATGTGAAATACAAATATACATTTTTTCCTACAATGTATATTTGCAATTTGATTGCTATAAAATTAATAATTTTGTTTCGATTCCTCGCGGCACACCAGCGGCCCATTCACGGCACACCGGTTGGGAAACGCTGATCTATACTGTAAAGTCTTCTGTCTTTTAGGGTAGAGCTAAAAGACGGTACACGGGAATTTGGACTTTCCCATCAGGTTTTATTATAGAAATTTCCTCTTGAATACAAAATATTACAAATAAGTACAAGTTCCTCTAATTATTTGGAAATTTGATGCGAAGTTAAAGGAGTCCAATGACCATGCGTTTTAGGACGTGTTGGATAGGTGCCTCTCAATGACCGAGCGTCTTAGAGAGTTTGTGGTTTGATCAACCGGGCGAGATTGATATTTTCTGTGGTGTTCTGTCTCCTTTTAATCAGAAATGTTGCTGACAGCTTTCCTCTACGTCACTTGTCGAATGTTGGCGATGGGGACGACGACGACTTTGTCTGAAGAGTGTTTGCTTCAAACACGTGCTGGAGAAACACATGGTTACGTCTACCAAGTGTTTCAGAAAAACGTGGAATGTTACAATACGCTGAATACATGGACATAAAAATTCTCCTTGCATGTGGTTAGCACACGCTTCTTCGTTGGGTCAGACCTGATTCGATTCCTTCTGTAGAGCTCCTTCGTGGCTAAGCGATTAGCGTACGCGCCTTTGGCGTTGGAGACACGTGTTCTTTTCCCAGCGAGACATGATGTTCGGATTCCACGTTAATCAGGCCCCGTCTCATATAGCCTCACTGCTGAAAGGAACGTTAAACTCAAAATACCTCGATTCCTTGTGGGAGCTTATGTGGTTCGGATGCCACGCAACCAACCCCACTAAATTGAAATAAATACAACTGATGAATGTGGATAAGGAGACTTGTTATTCAAATCCTGTTAACTGTAGGCTTTCCAATGTGTTTTAATCAGTTTTTTAAACTTTTTTCTTATTTAGTCCTGTTTTATAGTCTTGTAAACTAAAAAATATTGACTGAAAGCGTTTTACTTGTGATTGAAAAATGTAGAGACATTATTACTACCTGAATGCTGTAACGTCGCAGTTTTCTGTGCCCATTCTCAGTAAACTACACAGAGGGAGCAAGGAGTATATGAAGAACATAGCACGTTGATAAATCCAGTGAGTGACTTGATGGGTGTTGCAAATACACTACTCATGGATCCGTGACCACTCGTACATTGCCAACACTATACCCTTTTCACCCTTCACATTCTTCCGTCCTTTGTTGTTTGTTTTTCTCTATCCTGCTCCATCATCATACATCCAGGCAGCCGAAAATGACTAGTAAAGCAGTAAGTGATCTTATCTCTTATAATTGTCTTTCAGTTTGTTCACGGTAGTGCTCTTCCCGACTTGGTTCTTAAGTGGTGAAATTTCAACCTCAGCTAGGATATTAGTCCAAACCATGTTACAGGTTGTAAAAGGAAAGAGATTTAAAAAAAAGTGGTGGCTCAGTAGTACAAAGCGCTTTCCTTTGGTGTATGGAATTCCTGGTTCGATCTCAGCTTGTGCCAAGGGGCATTGCGATGGAAAGAAAACGCGAAAGAATGCCATATTTTGTGTTAATGCAGAGAATTTAGTTATGTACACTCATGTCCAAAATGATTGTCGCATTCTATGACTGTCTTCTTCTAAGAAAATAATTTGATAATGATTTTGCAGGGTACTTTTATTACTGATACTATGTGTATAATCGGGAAATGTATATTTGTGGTAAATTTCATAGGAAAATAATTATAAATACGGAAATTAGAATGAGTAAAACAAAATGTTGCTAAATGGAGTTAAGAGTTTTATTTTCGTTTTATTGTTCTTATTTACTGCTCTTTTAACATGAAATTTGCCACATACATGTCTTTGCCGATTATATACATACTACCATTATAAGAAATACCGGGCGAATTCGTTATCAAATTATATTCCTAGAACATATTTATAGGCATGCGACAATAATTTTGGGCATGAGTGTACATGTAAGTGGCTTGAACGAAGGAATCACAGTTGGCATAAAAAGGTACTTACACACTAAATAAAGACATTTGTCCTCAAAACTGAAGTCCTGTGATCAGAGCATAGAAAAATTAAGAAAGAATCCTACAGATGGTTCAATTTCATGGCTATCTAGGTCATCTCTGGATACGTCCCCATTATCTTTTACTTATGGGGCTATTTAAAAAAAAAGTCGCAAGGACAGTGAAGACGGATTAGGAATTAGATTTCTGGGCTTTCGGCATGTGTGGTCATGTTAGCTCGTCACGTATGAGACGTCCCTCGGCAATCACACTATCCGAGGAAAGGGAAGGAAGAAAAGATTGGGGACGAAAGGAAACGACAGTGTGAATGAAGAAAACTTTAGGATGGCTGACCTGAAATAATCTTTTAACCTTTTCGACCAAGTGTAAGACATATGAGAAGTTTCCGTTCACATTTTAACTGCTGCTTACAAGAAATGTGAAAGATTATTGCGGCAAGCAGCATGTGATGTGCTAAGTATATCAAGGACAGTAGAGCATGTTCTAACATTTTTTAATGGGAAATCGGCCGTTAAACATGACCAAATAGAGACATGAGCTGCTTACTGTGTCGTTACCGATTATAGTTTCATTTAACTATCTCCCAACCCGTTGTGAATCGAGCACGATTACAAATTGAGAAAAAGAGTAATCAATGGTTGTTTTGATACATCAAATTCTATATAAATACACTGAAATTCTAATTAAAATGTACGTCAAGTTCGAGATCGATCCAAATGCTCCGCCTTTCCGTGTTGAGGTACGAACCACTATACTACCGAAACCCTTTCTCCGACCGACCATTTAATTATTATTATTATTATTAATATTGGTAGTATATGTATTTATTTAGTATTTTCCAATTTATCTGAAATATGACTACTTCCTCGTGTAACTATGCGGCATCAAATTCAATGTTTCCATTAAAGAATTTACTTGACAGTTTTTGTGAACATATGTGAATGTGTACAGCCACCCACATAAGTATCTGGAACCCCAGGAATGGAATTGTAACAGTTAGGGGTCCAGGTACTTTTGTGGGTGACTGTACAATTGGCGACAAGAAGTAGTATGTTGTTGCTGATCAGCCCCACAAACTCTATATATGGTCTTAAGTCTGGTCTTCATTTTTGATTATAATTTATTGACTAGAACTAAAAATGTCATCACCAATTGTATATTTTTTCTTTCTTTTCTAATGGGTTTAGTTTAAATCTACTGCATCTAACTACATGTAAAATTGAAATTAAAGTTTGTAGAATTGATAGTATTTAAATGGTAATTTATATCCAAAAATGGATTCTTCGTAATTAAATAAAACTACATTAAAACAAGGTATGTAGAATTTGGTTTAATATGTTAAAAGAATTTCGTTCGTATGGAAACTGTCAGTTTGTTCATAGATAAAATCAAACATTTAACTTTGGATCAACCGGAAATTTTCTCTTTAATCTTTCAAACATTTGCGAGAAATAAATGGTATAAATGAAGCGTAATTCATTTATTGTTTGCACTTTTGATAACCCTTCATAATAGTACCGTAATTGGGGAACCCCATGTTAAACTGTCTTATATAGCCTGTACTGGACGGACCACTCCAAGTCAACCAACCTTAATTATTTGTTTTTATGCGTTGCAGTCCCTTGAAAGATTGATGATTAGGCTGCCTGTATATTGACTAGAGCACAGGAAGGGCGAGCAATGCAACAAAACTTTGTACCGCATATCCACTTAAACACGTGCTAGACAAAATCTCTACCTCGGCTTGGCTGGCCATCCTCTGGTCAATATGCGCACAGTCCTAATCCATCTTCCTGTGGTAAGGAAAGTTTTATCATGGAAAAGCGTTACAGGATACATACCAAATAATTCATGTAGGTGGAGAATTAACAATTCTTTTACACTATTTAGATGTTCGCTGACATCTTTATCAATGACTTCTATTCTCTGATAACATTCCTGTTTTCTGTTAAAACCTACCCAGTTATTACTAGTTAAGAAGTGCATAGAAATCTTGATAAAGCTATCAGACGGGGGCAAAACAATAAAAGAATTTTTAATTCATCGGATACAAGGTAAGAACATTTGTATTTGAATTTTATCCTGAAAATTGGAAACCTTTATAGCATTTCATTATTGTTTCGAGAAATTAAATGATTAGGTTCATTCTCCAGAGTTACAAATCCTGGCTGTTGTAGCCACTTTATAGCAGGCACTCTACGCCATTACTACTTCTCGAAGAAAACGAATTTTTTTTTTATGAATCCTAAATAAATTTAGTTATCTCTATAGTTACAATTTTTCTCATCCACAAACAAATATGCTACAATTTATCACTGTTAATGTCATGCGCAAAGGTTATCAATTTTGGAGAAAATAACAAACTATTTACCTGTACATCCAAGAACTTGTGGTAATGGCATACCGATAAACAGTCTAATAAACATCTCATCCCTAGGTCTGTGTCCAGTTATCCCATGAACGACTATTTTACGCAGATTTTTAAAGATATATATTTATATTAATGAAAGGGGATTTTTGAATATTAGTAAACATTTATTTCTTTTTGTTAACAGAAAAAGGAAACTCAAACATCAATAGAAGACAAGAAGAAAGGGAGAAAACTATACAAAACTCTTGTCATTAATTTCAAGAGGAAGCGTATAATTTTGACAACAAACGATTTTAGTACATCCTAGTTATTATTCTCTGATGCCGATTACCGATGAATAGTTTATTTCTGTATTTCACTGTATATAAGATATCACAATAAACTAACGTTGTTAAACGTATTTTTAATTATTTAAGTAGTTGAAAACTACAGTATTTAACATTTTTAGCCAGTCTAGGTACAGTTCCATTCAAGCATTTTATATATTATAAACATATAAATTATATCAGTATCACAGTCTGCAATCGTTCACGGTAATATCAACTTACATATTCTTTTTTTATTAAATCTCTTTCCTTCAACATGTGGTTCACATATCTAAAACATATCTTTTTATATTTCAATATTTGCATGCAAACTGTAATTACCTTTAATCACATGCAATTATTACATTATAACACATTCAAATCAAATATATATTACTAACCAATAGAAGCCCTAACTCAACTAACCTAATCTAACTTACCCTAAATATATTATGGACATATTTAAAAATACTCAAGAATCCTCGTGAACGACGTATGAAATTATTATTATTACTATTGTTACCTAGACTGAACTTAAAGTAGTGTCTCGTAACTTAAAATAATGGTTTTTGTTTACTATAGGAATAAGTGATTGTGGGAGATTCCTTATTGTTATACATATTATGACAATAATATGTAGTACATAAAGAAGGTCATGACAATAATATAGAAATTACAGATTAAACAAAAAATGCCTGTCATGGAGGAAGACCTCCACGCACGAACTTCTTATGCGTTGCTTCTCGGCATAATTAATAAGCACTTACAGAAGGTTATAGCGGTACAGGCTGAGGTTCATCCTGATGAGGTTCAAATGGTCGACTATGTCTGTTCTGACTGACTGCCAATGAATGACCAAAAACTGACCCATTGTTTACAATTTCTTACGTTTATATACTCTGTTTTTGGCTTTTCACCTATATGCAGTTCCTTATTTTGTTTTTATTTATTTGGACATTTTCACTTTCATTTTTAGCTTTCATTTTCTTGAAAGTTCGTTTACGGAACCTCATCTTGTTTATTTCTTTTATATTTTTAATTTTGGAAGTTTTTAATACACATTGAGATGAAATTATATTACAGTAGCATATGAGACAGTTTAACGGCATTCAGAGCACTATTCAATTATCGAATATAACCGACATCATAATTTAATTCACAGATTTTCCGAGTTAATTAAATCTGATATCCAATGACATATTCCATGCTTCTGAATTATAAAATGGATGACTATATTCAAAGGACACTTATGCATTTTCATAGATCGGCCAGCGATAAAGTTAATCCACCCCCATAGGCCTACCCAGGAATATGTGCAGATGAAACGAGGTTAATTGTCCATGGTAGAAAATTTAGCGTTCTCCCCCTAAATCCATCGTCACCATAAAGATTTTTCTGAATAACAAAACTCACTTCTACACAAATTTACATTTACTGACAAGATGGTTGATCTTAATGATTGCCAATACTGGAGAAGTTACTACTTAATGTTTTATGTTCTAACACAACTGGCAAGTACCCATATGTCCAAATGATCTAAAGGTTGTCCTCATTTTAATTTTAATAAAGTTTTTGGCCGAATATCCCTTTTGCGGCGATATTTTTCAATTTCTGGGTACTGCCTATAAAAGAACTTACTTCACCTTCTACTTTATTTTCACTGCACCGGATATCGTAACGCCCTCTGGGACAACTATTACTATTATTATATACTTCAATATATTCGCTTTATTAATTAATGTAGTATTATTTCATTTCCTAAAATTTAAATTTATCAACCTAATTTTTATTACTATTATGTATACCCATTATAAATTTTATACTTAATTTGAATTACCATGTTTCAGACACCAGGCAAGTATGTAAATAAACAATATTCATTGACTTTTAGCCATCGCTATCACTATTAAAACCATCACCTGACCTCAACAATCATATAAAAATTCTTAAGTTTTACCTGATCTAAATGAAAATAAATTTGTTAATTTTATAGAGGAAAAATGTTATAGAAATTAACTACTCTTACATTGCATCTAGGCCTATCTACGTATTTGTCTATAGGAACATAAAAACTATATTGTTATAGTTTACGGAAAAAAGTGAACTGTAACAACGTTCCCGACGGCTGGAAAAAATCTTTTTTTTAAATTAATTTTTGTAACAATTCTCTTTTCTTTTCCTTGGAACAATCGAACAATTTAATATTCGACAGATTTTTACTTGGAACTTCTTTCCCATTCAAATCTGCTAGAACTACATAGTTATTTTGTATTTTCTTCACAATATACGGGCCACTATATGTTGGCATATATTTATGAATCGCTTTCCGGTACGCGTCCGACAAAAAGTGAGTTTTAACCATCACTAAGTCTCCTATCTGTATTTTCACCGGGTTTACTAATTTTCACTGTTGTTTCCGTTTTCGTTTCGGTAATAATCTATGAGTTACCTGCATAAATCTTTTTGAGTCATCCACACTTACTAGTTTCGAAGGCCATGGAAAATTTTTAAATTTTCGAGTCGCAGAGAACGACATAAATACTTTTGCCGGTGTACTATCAATGCTACTAGTATAAGAATAATTAAGGAGGTCTTGAGCCGTCTTTAATACTTCTTTCCATTTCGTATGATTATTTTGACACATTAATCGGATTATACGGTTAAGTTTCCGATGCGAGCGCTCCACTATTCTGTTCCCTTTCGGGTTATATGGAGTAGTTAACACATGTTTTATTTTGTGTTTCTCACAATATTTCTTCCACATCTCCGAGAGAAATTGGGGACCTTTATCTGAGACAATTTGATTTGGATATGGAATGAGATAAAATAATCCTTTTCTAAAACTAATAATTTCTGCAACTAGATGTATCAAGTGGTAAATAACATACAAAACGAGAACAGACATCAACAATAGATAAAATAATACCCAAAACTACATGGGAGTTTCCCTACCAAATCGATACATAGCTTTTGATGGGGTCTATCTGCCTAAATATGAAGATGATCTCGCGCTAGGATCTGATTCGAAAATTTTGTTCGTGCACATAACAATTCTTGGTATACTGCTTATACATCTGTTTTTGTTTTTGCCAGAAGAATAAAGTTCTCGTTAGTTTCATACGATTATTTATTCTGAAATGTCCAACATTATGGACATGATATTATCTTATCTGTTAGGGCCATTGGGATCACGAGCAAGCAAGGTTTAAATTTAGACCTTCTTATGAAGAGTAAATTTTCTACCAATCTTATATTTTCACAGCTCGGATTCACATTCAGGTTTTGTTTCAACTGTTGGCAATAAGAGTCTGAAGCTTGTAAATCAACCAATTCTTGATATTCAAACCAATCTTTAGCATCATGCGATATAAAATTTATCTGATAGTTGCTTGGATCATTAGAGACTTCCGTCTCAATATGTTAGCTATTTCATTATCTCTCCCTTTTATGTGCTCAAAATTTAAATCGAAACGTAATTTTAACAAAAATTTTATTCTATGATCCAAATTTTGTAAAGTGAAAGCGAACATAACAGGACGGTTATCGCAATGCACTATAACTTCCCGACCTAAAATATAATATGCAAACTTTTCACACAAATAGTACTGCCAGTAATTTCAATTGGAAAACCGAATATGATATTTCATTTACTTTTAGTTTCCTCCTAGCATATTCAATGACTAGAATATCTCCATTATCATCATATTGTGCAAGGTACCAAGCTAAATTCTCCAGTGAAGCGTCTGTAAACAAATGGAACGACCTGCTAAAGTCGGGTTGACTTAACGCTGGCGGCTCGCTTATTAATATCCTTAATTCTCGAAATAAGTCCAAAATTCCCAGTGTTAATATAAATTTATTCTTCTTCAAAGGTCAAATAAAGGTGATGTCAATGCAAAATCTGGAATGAACTTCCTTCTCGACGACAATAGCCCAAGAAATGATCTTCTTCTTAGTGGTAGGAATCGGGAAGTTTTTAATAGCTTCATTTTGTTTAGGATTTGGTTTAACCTCTGTTCCATTGATTATATGACCTAAGAATAAAATTTCCTGTTGAAAGAAGTTACACTTCCTAAAACTTAATGCGAAATTACCTAATTCTAAAGTTCTGAAGATCTGTTCCAAATGGTTAAAGTGATCCATTACATTATGACTAAAACATAAAATGTCACCTAAATATATTACTACGAAATTTCTAGTATCTAGTCCGAAATATGAATTCATTACGTTTTGGAAAATACTGGGGCTTGTCTTCAATCCCATTGGCAAACACAAGGAACGTATTGCCGACCTAAGTAAAGAAAACTTGTGCACTTATATGAATCAGGATGTAGCTGAATCCCATAATACCCCATGGTGGCATCCATACAGCTAAAAATGTTTGAACCCGCAATTCGCTTAAGGATTTCATTGATAGACTCCACTTGGATTATTGGTGTAATGACTTTAGTGTTCAGTAAACGAAGGTCAATTACAGGTCTAATGCCTCCCGATGACTTTCTTACGCAATGAATTGGGTTACGGTAGCTACTTGGGCTTTCCTTTGCAATCCCTAACTCAATCCATTTCTGTATTTCACGCTCGAATTCTGCTTGCATTGCTTGCGGTATTGGATATAATTTCCAACAACTGGATCTTGATCTGTTAGTTCAATTTTCTAAGGTTCGCAACGAATAGGTTTTGGATATTCACAGAAAAGGAATTTATATTTAAGCAATAACTGCAATAGTTTGACGCGCGTGTTATCTAAATCATGACGATCTTTAATATAATTCTGCAACTCTTCCTTAGAAATTTCCCCATAATTACTAAATTTCGATAATATATCCTTTTCCTTAGTTAAAAGATTATTTTCTTTCTCAACAGCTAATAAATTTTCTTCTAAAGAATTTTGAGATTCGTCTTCCAAATACACTAATAATATTTTCGGATATGAAATGTCCAAGATTAGATTTTGTAATTTATCAGTTTCTAACGTTAACTGTTTATTTTTATTATCTAATATTGCATTGAATTTAACGAAGAAATGAGATCCCAGTAGTAGATCCTCCTCCATATCCTTTACCACCAAAACGGGAACTTTGAATACATTTTCCTGAATATTAATAGTCAACTCTGTCGACCCTTTAACTGTAAAGTTCTCTTCACCTGCAAATGCACTTAATTGCATCTTTGAAACCGGCTTCAGTTTGGCCGAAGGATACAAATTATGTAAAGCTAACCATAATTTATAATTTAAAAGGTTCAATTCAGCGCCTGTGTCCAAGATACAATTTAAAAGCACTCCTCCTATATCACAACCGACTACTGGTGATGGGAAAAATTCCATATTTAATTCATCATCATTATTTTCTTTTAATACGAAACACGTAATGAATCTCAAAGGCTCTAATTTTAGATCTTTTAATTCTAAATTATATTCTTGTTGTGGTCTTTTTTTCGCGGACTTCTCTCCCCACGTTTCTTACAGCCAACGAGCAATTCGAACTACCTAGTATTGTTACCACCCAGATATAAATAAAGAAAAGAAAATGTAATTCATGCATCTGACTTGTGTATTGTATGACGTTCACCTTCTCTTAATTGAAGTGTGCCCAAAAGCATTGCAAGTTTAACTAGTCACAAATCTGTTTGGGCCCCCACAGAAGTGCACCTGGCAACCCACAAAACATTCGTGCACTCCACCATCATGTGGGAACGCTGAACTCAAATGCGGTAGTGTGAGGAAAAAATTCTTTAATTCTGCGCAACGACCGAAAGAAAAATAATAAAAGTAAAAATAAATTTTTGAAGGTTGTTATGTCTACTTTTGGGTTCCCCTCAAACGCTATCTGTACCGTTTCACTTTCTGTTGATCCTTTTCTCTATACTTATGACCGAACCTTGTTACTCAATGTACCCTTGTACCATTTTTGTTCAAACGTACCTAGATTCCCTAAACTATTGGGTTTTCTCTGTATTTGTTTGAAATAAAAATTTTAGGTTTCAAATTTTATCTATTTGATTGGCATCTCAAGAAAAATTAAATAATAAATATAATGTAATGTGTACAGTTATGCTACATTTCTCTGGTTAAGCTGCACAGCATGTTCACCTATATCTGCATTACATTTGCTGTATTAAACATTACTACGTATTCTGTTACCGCAAAAAAATATATATTCATTTTACAAAAGTTAATTTAGTATTATAATGTAATATATAGTTTTAATCGTCTGATCGGAAGATACTTATTATCCAGGTCCGGGGGGGTCCGGGACCCCCCTTCCAAAGCAGAAACGGAAACATAAGGAAGGATGAAACTAAGAAACGAAAAAAGAATCAGCGTTAAAAATAAAAAAGCTACAACAAGCGTTCCGTAATAGTGTGGACATTTTTTATCATATTTTTTTTTATCATCGTTTCTCTGCAGTATTAAAAATGTTATTTCAGAAACAGTTTTCTACTGCTCGTTTTACTTGTCATTTGGAACAGACAGTAGTGGACGGAATAAAAAAACAACAAAAAATATGTGGAAAGAACTATTAACATTTGATTCAACAGAGAAAGGAGCACAAATATTGTAAAATATTTTACAAGACACCATTGGATATGTACTTTTTATAATAGTTGAGGTAATAATGAAAGGAAAATTGTTATATTTGAATGAACAGAGGAAGGAACGTAAATATTGTAAAATCTTTTTCAATACTTTTTTCATTTCTTTACTCGAGATTTCTTCATAGTTTATTAAAACACTTATTAACATATCCTTAATATGTTGCCAGTAAAATAGTTTAGAATCATTTAGCCCCTGGTGTGATAACGACAGTATTTCATGTACGACCCCCCCCCGTATTGCGAAAGCCTGGCTACATGCCTGCGTATGCTTAATGTTTTTTTAAGTGTACTACAGTGAAAATTTGAAAATGGATGATAATGGGTGATAAACGAAAAAAAAGTTGTAGTGACTATGGAGGAGATTATCATTGAACTCCGGCTATTTTCTTATCAGGCTTGCCCTTCCGCCACATTAGGTCGAATACTCGGGAGTCTACTGTACTTTTTTTCACTTCATAGCTTTTCAATTTTACATTTGGAATGATTTGAAGGAGAAATGTGAGACTAACTAATTTGCATCAAGAGTTTTGTATATTTTCGAACAAGTATTGGCGGAATTTAGTCTTTTTCTTTTAGAATTGGTAAGGATAAGCCAGAATAATCAGCCTAGACTTATACGACTCACCAATTGTCGCTGAATCTGTTTTTCAGATTATTTTATCGTACATACTTAAATGAAATAAATAAATAAATATAATGATATTAATTTGGGATTCTGTTGCTGCTTTGCTTTGTAAGGTTGCCTCAATGTATATTATGACACGAGACTATGGACGGATAAGTTCTATTATCAAAAGTGGTTTAAAATCTAATAGAAATTTTTTATTAGGCTCGTAAAGAAAGCAAAGTCATTTTACGGGACAATTTATTTTTGCTTTGAGTGGCCGACTTAAATCACACTATACCAAAAAAGAAAGTATTTTCATTTGGAAGAAAAGAGGACATGACTACTTGTAAATACAGTCTCTCTAACTTTATCAGGATACTCAAGGACTTTACATTAGTTTATGTGGTCAGTTCAGTTTCTTTCTCTTTCGTGTTTTATGTACTGATTTAGTAATGGATTTTATTTCATCTAAGTATTTCACCCAAAGCAAGCAGGTAATTTTCGAAATATCGGCAGGTTTCCTTCGGTGTTTTCCAGTTGGATATGAGATAAAGTAAGGTTTGATTTTTCATTGTTAATATAAGCTGCTTGAAGAAGTGAACTCAAGGTTTCTCAAAAATAAAAGGTACTTTATTTTTCTGTATTATGTTAATTATCTACGTATATAAAAATGAAAGTGACTGTGTTCGTGAGTTCAAAACTCTGGAACCACCCGATCGATCTTGATCAAATTTTCAACGGAGATGAGGTTCGAGCCTGGGGTGGATTTTATAATTTCACTTTGATGGTACAATTCACGAGAGATATTTAAAAATGATCGAAAATGACCGGTATTAGTGTCGAATCCATAGTTTTCAGGGTCGCTGAGAAGAACAGTGACACTTCTGATGCCGTTTAAATTCAAATTCAGCCTTTTACGTCCGAAATGAAGCGTCTTCTCCCTGTGTGAAGAAAGGATATTGTACGAGTTTGTTATATAATAATAATAATAATAATAATAATAATAATAATAATATGTAATTTTCTGCGTGTAATTAACGATATTGAGCATCTATAGCATCTTTTGTTGGTGCACGCGGCGTCGGTCGCGCGTTGGTACACGTGCGACGCCGTAAAGGGACACAATAAACCCCTACCAGAATATGTTCAATTTTGGGTGGCATCAAACTACGTTTGACGACACTACTTTACTTACGAGACTGCGTGACTATCGAGATACTGTTGTTTGCCTCATGGCATGCCCACGGCGATGGGTTTCGCATGCGCGGTGCAGTTGTACATTGACTTCGGCTCAATATAAATGAATCAACCTCTCTATTGATACCAAAGCCGACATAGATCATAATTAAAAATTGAGAGAAACTCAAGTGTATTTTGATAGAACCGATAATCTAACATTTAATAGGATCAATATTCAATTTAAATACAGTTGGTTAAAAAAAAATAGAACTCTCATATCTAGTCTAATGGCTAGCGCGTAAGCCTTTGGTCGGGTTTGATTCCCGGTTAAAGAGTACAAAATTTTTTAAGGCATTACGGTTCGAATTGCATGCTGAAAAGAGACGTTAAATAAACAAACCATTATAGAAAACTTGGATAAAATTATAATAAAAATTAATCTAAACTTCGCAATGTACTTTATATTCAGTAGATTCTGGGCATTTTTTCGACATTCATAAATATTCATAAGTGTCGATAATTTTGACATGGTAGCGGTTTCTAATGCACGGACGGTTGACAGTTTGAAGAATGGATACACCCTTTTTTCCGCATAGTAATGATTTTGTAAATGACACAGAAGAAATACGATAATGTACGCAACTGCGGACGAATATTGTAAATGGACTAGAGAACATGACATATAATAAATGTTTCCGGTTAAAAAAATGTTAGTTGGACAGGCAGAATACAGAAAGACCTTTCGGAAATAAAATATGCGGATCACACACGTAGAACAATCTAATATAAAGTTGGATTCATTTATATGCATGATATTTAACGCGGCAGCTGATGTTGGTCGTTGGAATGAGTGAAAGAAAACGCTGGAAACTTCCAGATTTGCTTTCAAACGGATGGTGTGTAACGGACCGTTTCTACCGATCCGTTTACAGAGTAATATGTCAGGGATTAATTTCTTAGTATTCATTTTTATTTCAGATTTTCAATATTGGCTGATTTAATTTTATTAGTTGTTATTTGCCGACTTTTTGTCAATCTGTACTTGTTTATTTTCATTTATTATTTGTTAATTATCTTATGTGCAGTGAAGTTCATATTCCATTTTTATTAATGTATCTTATAATAGGCTATGATATTCTTTATCTGCGCCTAGAATACTGCAGAATGAACTTTCTAGCAGATATAAATTACCTTTGAAAGTTTTTTGTAACCAAGATTGAAACAAAATGTATCGTGATGTACATTGTGTAGTCGTCGTAAAAGAAAAGGTAACGACAAATTACTTTGAAATTAATTTTGTTTGATTTGGGATTAAAGATCTGTGAAAATGATGTGTCTGTAAAATAATATCCTTCCGGAATCCAAACGATAACATTTGCTGTACAGAAATATATCGGATGTACTTCTAATTTAATCAATACAAGTAAGTTGTTAAAGTCATCATATTTAGTTCACGACATGATTTCTGGAGACACGTTAACTTGACCATCCGATGTTTTATCACCAATGCATTAAATCGTATCAATGTACTTATTCTTTTATGTTGTAATTCAGATTTCTCCGTTCACTAATATAAATGTTTCTTAAAAGAAGATTGAATATGTTAATTAAGTGTACGTATTTTTATTTAGTGGCATATTGCTATAGTATTGCAACGATGAACAGAAGCAATTGTATTAGAGTAAATGTGAGGTTAAGTCGAAAGGATTAAGATTATATGAATTGCAACTAAGATGATATGCAAATATGTTTGTAATGCTCACATTGATTTTATGGTCGTTGGATGGTCCGTTCGTGTTACATCACTGTAAGAGTCTGTCACGTGTTTAGTATACTTACTTTAAATATTGTTATCTATAACTTAACTTGTGTACAGTATACAACCGATTTATCGACTACATCCGATTATATTCACCTTCTTCCGAGGGCCACACCGTCGTGTTTCCGAACTTGCAATCTGGATAAAGTTTTAAAATTTAAAGACAGTTTGTTGTCCAAACAGTAGATCAGGACAAAATAACTAAGCTAGTTACATCTTTCAGCCTGCATCTACATGGGGAACAGAAGGGTGTTGCACATCAAAATAGCGACCGTGAACAGGACTTATCAGGTTGCTTTAAGAACAATTTTTGATTGAGAAACTACGGCGGGAGTTGTTTTGTCGTTGAAGAAGTGTTGAAATTCTAACTAATTCAATACTACACCTTTGTTTACTTAGGATTCCGGGGGTATTTTATGAAGATAGGAATGGGTGTTAGGCTTCATAGACTTTCCAGTGCCAATAAGCAGGACAATAAGTATGCATGTTGCGCGTCCGATTCTAATTTATTATCGAGTGACGAAACCGTAAGCTGTATAATGTGTAGTCGTTGTCAGTCTTGGTACCATTTCAACTGCATGAACATACCAAATGAAGAATTTGATTCTTTAAGTCAAAGTGAAGTGAAATGGCTGTGTACTAAGTGTGAAACTGCAAATAGTACACCCAAAGAAGGTGTACATCTGGAAGACAATGTACCAATAATGCGTTTGTGTGGGAGTAACGCAACGGACAATTTGAGTGGAAAGTGTGATAAAACCCGGTCAGAAACAAACCCTGTTGAGAACATGATGATTGGTGCTACTGAAAGCGTGGTCGAGAAAACCATGAATTCTGATGGTACATCATCAGGGCAAACAGAGGAAATTACATTACAAATGATTTTGAATAAGCTGTGTCAAGTAGTCGACAAGGCAGAAGAGTATCATGAGGGACTTCGAACTCTTCGTCTGGAAGTTCGGGCTATGGGAGATGTTATAAAAGAACAAAGTAAAGAACCGAGAAAACATATGGATGATGAGCAATCAAATGATTGTCCTTTGACATTACTAGAACCAGAAGATGAAGAAGTTGTCAGTCTGAAAGAATTATTTAGTGAAGAAGAAGAGTCAACTGAAATACAAGCAAATGGAAATAGCAACTTTAATTTGTTACCACAATCAGAAGAGATGAAAGACGAGTTTAGAACAACTAGTGAAGATAGGGACAAAGATTTGAAGATAGTAACCGTTTATATCGAAGAGTATTTTGAGGTCGTTAGTTCGAAAGTACAAAGACAAGATACAGAAATAAGTCGGTCGAAGGAATGTGATGTAGAAGATGTAAACCAGTGTTTAGGAATACTGAAGAATGTCGAAGCACTGCAAAACAGAAATGCAATAGCTAATTTCCATGAAGTGACAAAATGTGATGTGGAAGAAAATGCAGAACTGAACCTAAATTACGTGGAATTGAAATTAGAAAATGATACGAATGACGAAGGAAAGTTTGAGTTCCCTGAAGACAGAAAGGGCGTAAATGGACCTAAGTTTGTTGAAGAAAGTAATGCAACCAGTAAGATTTCTCGTGAAAAAACAGTTAAGAAAACTGGTCGAAAGATGAAGAAGTGGAAAGAAGCATATGTACAGAATATTTATTTAGAGAAAGCTGTGAAAAACAACAAAAGGAAAAGGCAAAAACATAATTCAGTTGCAAATGAGGCAAAAACTGTGAAAAGGAGAAAGAAGCATAATTTGAATTGGAAGAAAAGAAAGAGGAAGTCTTGCCTTCAGTTGCAAATGAAAGTAGTACGTGGAAATACAGTGATTGACCACAGGAAGAAGAGGAAGAGCAAAATAAAAATGCTAATCAAACGGATGAATGATAAAGCAAAAGAAAAGAAGTATGTAAACCCAAATTTGAATTGGAAAAAGCGAATTATTCATCGAAAAGAGAGTACAGAGAAAGGAGAAAAAGAGTGCTGTAAGCAGAAACGGAACAGGCTGTATACTCAAACAAATTGGAAGTTTCGGAAAAGGAAACGTACAACAAGGAAAGAGAAGATGGTTTGGAAGAGGAAAAGATGGAAGATAATGATGTACATAGAAAATGAGAATTCGTGTTTATTCTTGTCAACCACGTTCTAATTTGTAATATTTCTGATTTGTTTCTTAATTTTTAAATATATAAACACATACATTGGACCCTATATGGTCGTAAAAATATTTAAAAATTGTGCTTTGTTGAGAATTTTGTGCTTTAATTCCTACCTTGTTTCTATTCATTACGTAAATACTTATATACCTGTGTTAAACTTCATAATTTCGCTTGCACATTTAGAATTGTGCCTTGTTAAGAATTTAAATGCGCTTGTAAAAAAATTATTTCCTAATTGTTCAATACATTTTTTTTTCTTAAGCCCGTCGCAACCTGTAACGGACCGTTTCTACCGATCCGTTTACAGAGTAATATGTCAGGGATTAATTTCTTAGTATTCATTTTTATTTCAGATTTTCAATATTGGCTGATTTAATTTTATTAGTTGTTATTTGCCGACTTTTTGTCAATCTGTACTTGTTTATTTTCATTTATTATTTGTTAATTATCTTATGTGCAGTGAAGTTCATATTCCATTTTTATTAATGTATCTTATAATAGGCTATGATATTCTTTATCTGCGCCTAGAATACTGCAGAATGAACTTTCTAGCAGATATAAATTACCTTTGAAAGTTTTTTGTAACCAAGATTGAAACAAAATGTATCGTGATGTACATTGTGTAGTCGTCGTAAAAGAAAAGGTAACGACAAATTACTTTGAAATTAATTTTGTTTGATTTGGGATTAAAGATCTGTGAAAATGATGTGTCTGTAAAATAATATCCTTCCGGAATCCAAACGATAACATTTGCTGTACAGAAATATATCGGATGTACTTCTAATTTAATCAATACAAGTAAGTTGTTAAAGTCATCATATTTAGTTCACGACATGATTTCTGGAGACACGTTAACTTGACCATCCGATGTTTTATCACCAATGCATTAAATCGTATCAATGTACTTATTCTTTTATGTTGTAATTCAGATTTCTCCGTTCACTAATATAAATGTTTCTTAAAAGAAGATTGAATATGTTAATTAAGTGTACGTATTTTTATTTAGTGGCATATTGCTATAGTATTGCAACGATGAACAGAAGCAATTGTATTAGAGTAAATGTGAGGTTAAGTCGAAAGGATTAAGATTATATGAATTGCAACTAAGATGATATGCAAATATGTTTGTAATGCTCACATTGATTTTATGGTCGTTGGATGGTCCGTTCGTGTTACATCACTGTAAGAGTCTGTCACGTGTTTAGTATACTTTAAATATTGTTATCTATAACTTAACTTATGTACAGTATACAACCGATTTATCGACTACATCCGATTATATTCACCTTCTTCCGAGGGCCACACCGTCGTGTTTCCGAACTTGCAATCTGGATAAAGTTTTAAAATTTAAAGACAGTTTGTTGTCCAAACAGTAGATCAGGACAAAATAACTAAGCTAGTCACACCTTTCAGCCTGCATCTACATGGGGAACATAAGGGTGTTTGACATCAGGTGAAAGAATGTTGTAATTGTAATATAAAGGGAGGAAAATGTTTTATTATAAAACCCTTATCGAGAATGCGCTGAAATGGAATTTTGTAATGTATTCACGATAGGTAACATGACACTACCTATGTGGATGAAGATAAAGCGGAGCTTGTGGTAGAAAAGTAATTAGAATGGAGATTAGGATGAAATTAGGATGGAGATTGTAAGATTGTGTACATTGGTGTGGAGGTCATCTGAATTTAATATAAAAAATAACATGAGTGCACCGTGTGTACACCATTGCGATGAGAACAGTTTTATGTAAAGAGGAATGTGGAGTTACACCGTGGGAAGTGAATGGGATGTTTGTGCATTTATGTAGAGAGGAAGAGTTGAGTTGAGTTGATTTTAGTTTAGCGTCCCTTTCAGCAGCGAGGCTATATGAGGCGTGGACCTACTGATTAACGTGGAATCCGAACCACATGAGCTCCCGCCGGGAATCGAACCGGGTCTCCCACGCCAAAGGCGCGTACGCTAACCGCTTAGCCACGAGGGAGCTCTGTAGAGAGAAAGAGATGAACAGTACAGGTAAAGATATACATGTTATAGTATTTAGTAAATAGATTGTAAGACATATTCAAGAGGACAGCTAACTGGAATGATTGCTTACTTAAAGAAGTTACTAGTTTTGAGTATTTGGATTACATGAACACAGAGGGTGTTTTCCTTAAAACTAAGTTAAGTACCTTTTGAGTTGATCATATCATTTGTAGTTTTGCCTGCAAGGCAGTGCATTTTATTTGTATTAATGAACGCGAAATATATCATTGTTAATGTGCTCTGTTTCTTGAAAATCCATTTGAGTTGTTATTTCTACAATCATTAAAATACATAGAATACCTTTATAACAGTGAAAATAAGTTCTTTATGGGAGCCGTAGAAAAAACAGAAAACGAAAAAGAAATCATGATGTAAATCACGTATCATGTTGGACTTCAAGGTATTTTATTATTAGTCAGAAAAGGGTGAAATAATCAGCAGGAAGACATCATTTTGTTAGGTTTTGTATAATAAAACAATTAAGTGGTTTTATCATGGGTGTGTGTTGAGAAAAGGAGAATTATAGGGGGATAGTTGATTTAAATTTATTGCAGGTACACAGAGGTGGATATTATTGCGTGTTGGGGAAGGCAGTTGTGTTTTAACAATGGAAGGGTATGAAGTGAAAATATTTATTTTCGGAGGGTTACCCACCCGCATGCTAGGAGAGAAAATGTGTTTCCTGTCTTTTTGAAAAATTGGATCCTCTTGCATGGACGTGATGTTGAATTTAAATGGTTAAATACAAAGAGAAAACGGATGTTTAAGGAGCATTTTAAAAACCTTGGACTGTGAAGACATGTTGTGGTAGGAAGAAAATAAAGGTTTCCTTTTCCTTAAGAAAAAACATTGTTTTTTTGATGCAACATGCATTATATTTAAAAGAAATATATGCGGTTTGTACGAGAACGAAATGTGTATTTTACAGAGAATGGGAGGCTTTGTAAAAATTAGCATAGCGGCTGGATTTATGTTTTAGGAGAAGTAATGTATATGTATTGTTAAGTGGTAAAGATTTTTTGTTGTTAAAATCAGAAGAAGATCTGACATGGGAGTTTAGAAGAAATTAATGAAGGAAAGAAAATACTGTAACTTTGATTTAGGACGAGAACTAGCAAAGTGAGGGAAAACGGTGAATACGTGAGAAGAAATTATATGATCAGAAGGGTAGAAATGTTTTGTTTTCTATTTAGAAAACCTCCCCTGCTAACAAGCTTCGAAACTTATATACACAAGTTAGAAGATGGAAAAATTATCATTTTGAAGAAGTACCAATAAGGTGGAGAAAGCAGAAGAGAACAATCGTTTAAGGAAGAAGTCCCATCGTTGAAGATAAATTTGCAAAGGTAAGTAAAATTCTAATAGCATTAGATATTAGGAAAGAGTTCAAAAATATTTGATTTCAGTACAATAATAATAATAATAATAATAAAATTCTAGATTTTTTATTGTGCAACGAAAGTGTTTAGATTTTTGTTATATAATACACATTTCTTAATAGATTTGGAAAACATTTGTTTTAAATAATCAGTATTGATATAAATACAGTAATGTGTTAAATGTTTACTAGATTCTTCTTAATATTAGAATGAGCTTTAATATGATTGTTATTTAGAGGGATTTTAGGAAAGATGATATACATATTAGACGGACTTATTTAAATATATTTGTGTAGCATGCTTTTTTATAAACGATAATCGAAATAGGACTTTCCTAATTTAAAATGTGGACACTAAGTACATAATTATTATACTGCTCGGAAATCGTTAACGAAATTATAGAATTGAAATATATCTATGTTTAGAAATATAAAAAGATTAAAATATTTTATTATCATTGAACGTTTAGAAGTAATACACAACACTCGAATGAAATGAAATCTGTCAGTTTTACTTGCAATGATTATACCAAGTAGGGTAATTGAAACGGTAATGATGAGAAATGAATAAGTGAGTAAAGTGGGAGGAAATGGGAAAACCGCGAAAAAACCCACGCACTTACTGTTTATTTTACATTTAGCTTTGTAGGAGTATCATTTTAACATGATTTTTTCTTTTTGTGAAGCTTTTTTTTTTAAGATTGCTACCAATAAAATATTCGGTATTAGTTGAACAATTTGTTACGGATTACGTACCCTGAGCGTTTTCTAAGTATCCTTTAGGACATTCCTTAGAAATTGAAATCCATATTTTGCAAGCAACTCAGACACAATTTTCTCTAAAGTTACTATACTTTTAGTTTACTGAAGCTTTGGTGTCCCCATTTTTTCTTGAAGGCATTTCACTCCCTAGTTGACGTATCTTGAAACTGACACTAAATTACACTGGTGCGTAATACTGTAACACTAACTTCGCACAAAGGAAAGTATTTAATCTATGATATTAAAATTATTATTAAAAGAGGTTTATTATTAGTAAGAAGGTTCATAAATACGTTCATAATCTGGGAAATCCCCAGCGAAAGGACAATATATATAAAAATCAAAATAACAAATACTGGTACAATGAGTTTTCTTTATACTCAAATAGATAGAAGAGTTTTCGTGCGACAGATGAATATTATGATCTAAAGTGAAGTTAATTAAGCAATTAAATTTATGAAATACCTGCAAAACTCAAGTGTAGAGTTATATGAGAATAAAAACCCATGATCTGACAACGTTCATATATAGTATTACAAACAAAGAATTATTTCTTAATGAAGTCTAAGAGACCCCAGGTATGAAAACTTAGAGTACTGATACAAAATAAGAGAAATCTCGGAAACTGTTGTTTGCACAAGGCTAAAGTTACTTGATATACAAAAGCACATTACGATATTAGATGTCACGAAAGGTAAAGATTTGATGCACATTTACGATATTACGAGGTACTTTAAATATGTTCTGAGTCTATTATTTCTATTTGACAGAGCGCACATATGCGTTCTATGGTTAAATGGGATACTGCATTGACATGACTTGAGAAAATAAAACTTTTACCGATGGATGTTAGTCGTAAGACTAAATAAATATATGATTTTTGATAATTTAGTATTCGGAGCAATAATTTTATACACTGTAGTATTATATGTATGTACTTCACACTCTAAGTGTTAGATTTGGAAATTCATACGGTGTCCTTTCATTTTGCAGAAATAATTAAGAAGAAAAAGAAAAGGATCATCGCACACAGGATAAAAGAAAAGTGAGTACCATGTTTCATTTATTTGTTTTTATATTGCTTAACAATACTTGTACGGAAATAGTACATACCTTTGTAGTATAAAACACACAGAAAAATCCGTTATCCGGATAGCGGTATATTGTACAAATATACGGAATCCTCTTTCTTACTACAGAAATCAGTACGGAGGATACGTTGTTCATGTGTTACATACGCACTGCCTTTAGATGTTACATCATGCCGTTGCAGGATGTCTGACATCTAAGAGTTTTCCGTATATCACATGCATATACTTATGTTACCTTTGTCAGCTATATGTGATATACGTCTATTTGTATGTGAGATCCTGACCGTCTACATTGTTTTATACGGAAAGTACGTATAGATGGAACACTTATACACAAAGTATTATGAAACATGCGTTTTCAGTTATACGTCTGCAGTACGTTAAGTCCAAAAACTACAGGATTTACGAATGTAACCTACGTTTTTAAGCACGCCACCTACAATTTTTTTCTTAGTGCACCTCCTCATTTAACATATTTTGAAAATGTATCTGTCTTGTAAAGACTTTTGCACTACTCTTCTTTTAGTATCGTTCAGTTAAAACATTTTTATCGCAAAGTCCTATAATGTTCAAAATGCAATAACAAAAGTGTATCGCTATAAATACCATCTTTTTATTAACTAAATAATGGATTTGAAAAACATTTTTTTCTTGTTACCAGCGAAAATAATCAACCTAATAATAATAATAATAATAATAATAATAATAATAATAATAATAATAATAATAATAATAATAATAATAATAATAATAAGTACTAGTCCTATTTTCACTTTTTTGTCGTTATTAAATTATAAAAAAATGTTTCCATGTACCTTACGTTACAACAATGTGCATTTGTTCATACAATTTGAAAGTTAGTTTAGTTGTTCTATCGTACTGTGCAGGTCTTAAACTGAATGTTATTCATTATTTCTTTTAAAAAAACATTTCTATTGCTCACATTACATACTACCTATTTCAATATTGTTTTACTATTTTGTATTCAATACATAGAAATAAAAAGAATTTTCAATGATTCGGATCTATATATCATTAGAAGTTCCGTACAATAAATAAAATCATGTAGTCTCGACTTTGTTCAATGGGTAGTAGAGCGAATCACACCTCATTTTGCAATTATAAGTTGAACAAGCCTAAGAATTATTTTTCAATAACAAAGAATTTTTAAAGCTTTACACATTTTTGAAGTAAAGAAGAAACTTAGTATTTATTTTGAAAATGTTGGAATAGAAATCTGAGCAACCAATTTGCTGTGGTGGAACTCTTGCATGTTACCCTTAGCATGATAGCTAAGCCTAGTTCACAAAGATTAAAAATAAATGTTTTGTTAGGCAGCAGCAAGCATAGACATTAATGATTATGCATCATATTAAAGATTAACTATTCACGTTCCACATATGTATCGTTTCAGCAATCTTAGTGTAATGACAGGTCACATAAAAAGCACTTTCTCAAGTTTAAAGACCCACCAGAAAAAAGAAAAAAGTCTCATACTGGGAAACATAAATGTATCTGATATATTGAGAAAGAAAAAAATAAATGTAATTTATGGTCTATGGAACCGGGAGGTTCAGTGCCGCGTTTACAAAAGCTCTCCACTGACTTCTATCCTTAGCCAACTGGATCCCGTTTCTACTTTGTGCGAGATGGATCTTAATATTGACCTCCCATCTGCGCCTAGGTCTTTCTAATGGTTGTTTTCCGATTGCATTTTTAAAGTTTAAAATTTAAAAGCGTTTCTACCGTCTTTATTGTGCGTATATGATCTACACAACCTAAACCCAATAGATGTAATGACCCTAACAATGTTAGGTAAACAATAAAAAATATGTAGTTTCAGCATTCCCCATTCCCGTTCCTCTTGGACCCGAATATTTGTCTCAATTTTTTTAAATTTTCAAGTACTTTTAGTCTATGTTCTTCTCTTGGAGTAAGCGACCATGTTTCACATCCATATAAAACAACAGGCATGATTATTGTTTTACATATTTTAAGGTTCGATAGAATTTTTTATAGAAGATTTTGAACTGAATAACACAAATTCTCTGCTTGTAGTTGACATTTAGCTTTCGGTTTGTTAATATTGATCCTAGATATTTCAGTGGAAAGTATTATTTGGTATTTTAATGCATTTTATAATTGTAGCATTATAATTTGATGAACTCTCATGTACTTATTAGTAAATTCATATCCATGGAAGCGTTTAAGAAGGTCTCTGAATTTCTTTTTATTGTTCTCCTATCAGATTTACATTATCAGCATATACCATAATCTGGTTGCTATCTTTGATTTTCCTTATAGCGTATTCCAGAACAAAGTTAAATAATAATGTCGACAACGCATCTCCTTGTTTCAGGCCATTTTTAACGTGAAAGCTCGTGAACAATAATTCTTTTCACACGGACTTTACTTTGGGATTGATTGAAACACATTTTAATTAATGTAATGAGTTTTCGGTATTTTAAATTTTGTAAAAATGTTATAAAATGTTTCTTTCCTACCCGATTCGTAAGCGATTTTAAACACCAAATTGACGTACCGGGGTATTATATTGTTACTTTCTTTTCGAGCATTTGTCGAATGGTAAATATTTGATCGACATTGATGTACGAAATTTGTAACTTAATAATATTAGTACTTTTTAAATGTAAAAAGGAAAATGTTTTTATTATTAATGAAGACATTGTATGTATTGACACAAATACAGCAATACTTGCAAATACTATTGATAAACAAAACAGTAGTTAATTTGTACCTCAAATACCGCGAATTACTCTGCGCTAGCTCGCTCTAACTAATATCTATTCTTGAAACTCTTATTGTATAAGTTTGCATATCTTTGCTTACCATACACATCTTAGCTATAACGAAGTCACATCCGAACATTTTAGTCTTAGACTGTAATTGTAATCGTAAGTGTAATTGTATTCGCATTTAACATAGAATGTTTTATACCGTTATTAAAATTATTTATTTCTTCTTCATAATATTGACGGAAATACCCGAAGTCAGCCGAAGTTAAATATGACGAAATATGAATATGAAGTTAAATTATATACTGTGTATTTTATATTTTATTATTCATGTGCTTTGAAGCTAATTATATATCTTTTTTCAGGATGAAATTTATAAAAATCCAACACAGACAAGTAATCAGCATTATTGCAAGAACAATAACAACAATAACAACAAGAAGAAGAATATACATATACAGGAATCAAAATGTTATACGTGTTTACGAAGAATATACGGAACAGATCAGAGAGGAGGTCAAGTGATTGTTGGTCTTCCTCATTTTGAGGAAGAAGAATTTAGATATCGGCCTCATCAAGAAGCTGAACAGGGAAATCCTCAAGAACAGGGAAATTTTCAGGGTGAGAAAAATAATGATGATGAGGAGGATGGTATTTTTGGTGTACAGTCTTTTTTTCGTCTTGTAAATATTTTTATTATTATGTATTTTTAGTTTCTTTTAATGAATACTTATCTACATATTCTAGGTATTTCCACTTTTAAATACTCGTTCATATTCCCTATATTTGATTCTTAACAGAGTTTAAATATTTCATTTAATTATGAAAACGAGTTTTCTCTCTTTTTCTGAAAACAAAGGCAAAACTTGATTTTACCCATGGTCTAAAATTGACTTCGTACGTATGTGATTGTGATTTAGGAAATTGGTTCTTTATTCTGTTTTTTTATTCAGAGACTCAGTATTGAAAATATGATGATAATACTAAAGACCTAAGGACAAATGAAGGAAGGAACACAATTATAAAATTAAGACGTTAAGCACAGTGTTTTTAATTAGAATAAAGTGTTACATTCAAATTTAACTTCTTTCTCAGCATTGAGGTTATATGAGCTGGTAATCTATAGTTTAATGTGAAATCCCAAATCTTTGTATAAAGTGTTCAACGCTTTCTCAATGGGATTTAAAGCTTGGACTTCCTGCAGCAAAGGTGAGCACTCTACCAGTAAACTCAAGCACACTGAAATATAAATATTATTTTTACTTTAAAGCTTAAACACAGAAAACTAAAATAATTATTCTACAACTGTTTTTTATCTTCAAGAAAATCGTCATAATACAAAACAAGACGAATTCCATTCTTTTTTCGAGGTCAATGATGTAAAAGAAAAATCTTTCTTTAGGAATGCTTCAAGAATGTTTTATGGAAAATCCACTGCAGGTTTTTTATGCAGGTAACTGTATCCGTTGTAATACATTAGGAGGTGGAGGCTTTTTTTCAGTTTTCCATTCATCCTTTTGTGACTGCCTTTTAAAACCTTGGTGGAAACCATCAAGAAAATTTAAAATCCTTTTACTTTCGTTTTACACCGCTGAACGAAACTTAACGCGCGTGTGTGTGTGTGTTTGTGTGAAAAAAAGAGAGAAAGAAACAAAAAAATGAAAGTGGTTGGGTTAGTAAGGGTAAATCTGCCTTAAAGATACATTTTCTATTTCCTTTTCTTTTGTGTTTAACTCAACCTATTTACTAGAGAATAAATACAATCGTTTATTCCACAATTAAAATAAGTGAATGATGATGCATAAATAGGTGAAAGCAAAATAGGGAAAGGAAGATTTCAAGTAAACTCACAACCACCACAAGCTTACCTCGTCGGGGTTAAACCATGGATCACACGCAACAAAAGTAAACCACTAACATCCCATCGCTTTTCTACATCCATTTGTTATAAGTAACTATATATTGTTACAAGTTTTTAAGAGGTTACCATACAATGCTTACTATCAGGATTAATAAAAATAAAGCCTCTGCAGTGTGTGTCAATTCATTATACCTAGGTTTTCTAGTGATTGTCTAACAAAAGGGTTGTGTTTGATTTTGAAGTCCAAAGTAATTATTCACAAAAGTACAATCTTGTCCTTTTACTATATAAAACGGAATAAGTATTTCACGTTACTGTATACTCCTATGCATTTCATAGACATTTTATCCTTTTACCTTAAAATATTGCTCTCTAAGACCTATTCCTTTTAAAAAGCATATACTAAGTAAGGGTCTGCACATCCTAAAATTTGTTGAAGGGTGGATCCAGCACTAACAGTCACTGTGTTTAAGCATTATTGAAGTAGCTTTATTCTACTTGCAATAAAACGACACATAATTTTACAATATTGTCATCTATATTCTCAGCAAAATAGTACACTAACTTCTTTTGTAAGAAAAGAAAGAGTACAAGGGTACTGTAACATCGACCTTTCTACAGTATATCACGCATTTCTCTCCTACTGCAACCATAATTTTCTTAAGAGTGTTGAAATATTTGTTAGATTATAGTTTTAAATGTGGTTCGGGTGCAAAGGATCGCTTGCGTGGGTGCGCTCTTGAATCAGTGCATTTTGTATACAAGGTTATATGTTGTTTTAATTTAAAGTAAATGATTAAAGAAAAGTTTTAAAGTCTTCGTATCATAAACTAAACACAAGGTATCAAGCTCAGTGACTCCCTTTCAATGGACAACAGTTCATCATTCACTTACGTTGGTAATGTCTGTAAAAATCTAAAATAAAATATTAAATACTTTCAGTTTTCTACCATATTCTTCGAAAACAATTATTTTTCTTTTAATACACTGCTTCTTAAACACCAGTTTCTTCATATAGCATACAAAACAACTAAGATTATTTTTTCTAATATCAGTTTATTTATTTCTTTTAAAGAAAACAATAAATTGCTCTCACTGACAATTTAGCTGCCAGTAATTCAGTATTTTAGCTCTATTATTTACATGTGTTAGTCCAATGTTTGTAACCTATTAAATTCTTAATATTACAATACTACAAATTGATCCATTTATAAAATAATATAGTTAACAGTTCAATTCCCTGTAACCCTTTGTAATTTATCAACTTACATCAAAGTATTTAGCCCTAATATATATATATATATATATATATATATATATATATATATATATATATATATATATATATATATATATATATATGAGGATAAATATGTTCTTCTATTCATACACAAACAAATGCATATGCTACAGTGTCTCAGTGTTCATTTTACAGAATCAAATAATTGTTTATCTTTCTCTAGAAACATTTCTACTATTTCTTTGATATAACAATCACACTCTGTAATGTATTCATATACCAGATTAATTTTATCTCCAAAGTATAAGTGTTCTTAATATTACAACCTTTAAAATGCTTCTTTAAATAAAGTTTATAGATTTTCTCTCTCATTTCACGTTTAATTAAGATCGTCCACACCTTTTGTAATAATTCGTAATCATACTGCAGCAAACAGTTGTGATCTTTTTCATTTTCATTATGTTCAGAACATGCTTTACATAATAATACTGAATATGGTGTGTACTCATTAAATAATTGTATAACACATGTATCACTAATACTTTCACTAGTACACTCGCACTCATTAGCTTCCACTTCAAAACAGTTAATATTTGAAACACTGTCATCATCACTTTCCGGGAGTATTTCATTATTATATCTATTATAGCGTCTAAAATAATACACTTCTTCTATTTCCTGTGATGGATATATGATTCTCCCTCTATCACGTAATTCATCTGGCAAATCGGGGTCAGACGGGTGAATTAACAGTATAGGTTTTTCCTTTTTACGCTGAATTTCTTTTTCTCTAGGTGAAACATAAACAATCTCCCTGCTAGTCATTTTTCTGCTCTTCAAAAAGAATCAAATACAATAATTTTTCAAGTGTGACACATCTATTTATATACCTCCAATAAAAGCTTCTGCGCATGTGTAAAACACATTTTTTCCTTACATTTAATAAAGTGTTCTATGCATTCTCCGTCTTATATTACAATCAAATAATATTTTATTCGAATTCCCTGTTTAATAATATGTTTCAAGGCGATACAAAATAAATCTTTTCCCAGAAACAATTCGTTAATATAACATCACGATGTATGTTCTATTATTTTCCAAATATACTCCATAAACTTATATTCCATTATAATAAAATACATAAATGTAAAAATATATATTTGTCTTATTATTCTTGGTAATATCTTCTACACTCTAATTCAATATAAAATCTTTTACTCACACTAAGGTTACTTTTAACGTACTTTCGTACATTCTTCTTGTACATTTTTACACCATATCAGTATATTTCCCAAAATCTTTTTCTAGTAAAATTTTTAATAGAGTGGGCCTGTATTCAAAGTCACACACAAGATCTCGGAAACGTTCAATAAAGTTCCATGTAATCAAAAACAAATGTCCATGCTTTTTTCTGTAAATTGATAATAATTCTTTACGAACCTCAACTTTTGTTATTGTTTCTATAGCTTTCCGTTCAAGAGATTCCGTATCCAACATCAAAGAATCATGCTTTAACTGTCCACCTTCCAAAAAACCGCATGCAATACAAATACAAATATCGTCTGGTTTCCAATATATTATACACTCTTTTATACAATCCAATTATGTACGTTCCACAGTACACTCACATGTTAACTTCAAAAATTCTTCCAACTCCCAATTCTGCACCGGGGAATTACTCACTGTTGGTGAAGGTGTAGGGGGATATTATTCTATTTCGTTTCCAACACCAAGTAACGGAAAAACTTCTGTTTCCAGTGGCGGAGGTTGCGGTCTCACCACCGGTTGGGATGTCGCCGATGAAAACGTCAATACATCCACTTTAGACGGAGTAACTTCTGTTTCCAACGGCGGAAAGTGCGGGATCACCACCGGTTGGGATAAAACCTCTGTTCCCTGCAAAGATGACGATTCTGTAAAATCACTTTCACCTCTTGTACTAAGATCCAAAGGTTTCAGTGAATCCATGTTTTGAAACCAATCTATAACTCGTTTTCACTAAAAACACCGCTATATTTCAACAGCAAACAATTCAGGAAAATAAGGTTTGTTCTCCAGTGTTTCTATTAAGTTTTTTATTTCCTTCACCACCTAGAAACAATAAAAGAAATTAAGAATTAGTTATTTATTGTATTACGATTTCCAATTACAAAATATAAGTATAAAGTTTCCCTTTCAAATTCACTACTACATTTCATCCTGGGTAATATGTTCAATCTCGGGTCTCTTTTTATTGCATTAGCTTTCAACATGAAAAACCCTTAAGTTCAATCTGCGGTAACGTTAAACGTTCTGTCGCCATATAACCTCATTGTTACACTAGCGTTTATGAAACAAAACACAAAAGTTTACAATAATAATAATAATAATACTTATCGAATGTTAGTTTATCCCTTGTTTAGTTAATGATCCAATTCAAATCCACGTCTTTTGTCTCTCTCGCTCTCTGCTTTTTCTCGCTTCTATCACTTATTATTTGTTTCAGCACCTAAAACAGAAAAGAAAAAATGCAATTAGTTACCTTATTACTTTTCAAATCACAAAAATATGATATTCAACGTAGCACTAACGTTCCCAACCATATTGGCTTTGCATATAAGAGAGCCATGGTTCGATTCGCGGTGCAGATTCTGCTAACCACCTATCCAATATAAGTTCGTTCATACACAGTAAAACTATACCATTTATAACTGAGAAAAGTCTACAGTGCAAGCAAGCGTACGGTTTTCCACATAAGAAAAACTTAATTCGACTTCCGGCAGTGTCATGGCTTTCTACCCAATATACCTTCCTTCTTAACATATACTTTCTAAATACCAATTATACATCATACACAGTTCATACTTATATACAACTAACAACACCTGCTAAGCAAAAGGTTTATCATACGGTTTTTCACGTGGAAGAGTCCTGGTTCGATTCCCGACGCCAATTCTGTTAACTTCCTGTTATGTCATACACAATTCATAGCTATATATAAGTAAAACTCCGCACTGCAAGCATAAAATTTAGTGTACGGTTCTCCACGTGGGAAAATACTAGTTCAAGTTCCGCTGCAATCAATAATGTTGATTCCCTCTACCTTCCATATTACATTATACTATATCTTAGTCACGTTATAATTCCATAAAAGTACACCGAGTCGTATCATTTTCAATGCCGGAAAATCCGCAATCAATTCCCGATAAAAACAAACATTTCCGTCCCCCTTATACTCCAGACAATTACAATATGTTTACATGTATTTCATTTTCTAATGTCCCTTTCCCATATAATAAATGAACAGGCATAATACATGAAAACTACAAAGTTAGTACTTACCAATCTTCCAGTCTCTCCTAGTAGTAAAATATCTTCTTTGCAAACTTAACACTTGTTCTTCATGTAATCTTCTACGTAAATGTACACATGCAAATGCATCAGTATTTATATACCCTTAAATCTTTCCAGAATTTTCCAGAGTGTTCTTTCCCCTATTCCAACGATAATAACCTTAAGAAAAGATCTGGAACGTTCCGGCGTTTTCTTTCACTCATTCCAACGACCAACATCAGCTGCTGCGTTACATATCATGCATATAAATGAATCCAACTTTATATTAGATTGTTCTACGTGTGTGATCTGCATACTTTATTTCCGAAAGGTCTTTCTGTATTCTGCTTGTCCAATTAGTATTTTTTAACCATTCTAACAGCGGAAACATTTATTATATGTCATGTTCTGTTTTCCATTTACAATATTCGTCCGCAGATGCATAAATTATCATATTTCTTCTGTGTCATTTACAAAATCATTACTATGCGGGAAAAAGGGTGTATCCATTCTTCAAACTGTCAACCGCCCGTGCAATAGAAACTGCTACCATATCAAAATTATCGACAATTATGAATATTAATGAATGTCGAAAAATGACCAGAATCTACTATATTCCTTGTTTTTTTTTTATCATCAAAAATGTTTTTTTTTTTTTAAAATCATGATTTTTTCCACCCTGGTTTGTACCCATACTCATGGTTATTAAAAATACAATCTCAACATGCCTTACACTTCTCGACCACGTTTCTTCGTTAGCAAGTAAGATGCTTGTGTTTAGGTTAGGCTGGTCAATACGTTTTGCAAAGAAGCCCGGTTTAGCTCTGACGCAGCACAGGTGCGAGAAGGGAGCAAAACACTTTTCTCTCTCCCTCTGTGTGTCTATATATATATATATATATATATATATATATATATATATATATAACGCTATTTGTGAATGCTATAACCACCCTAATTTTCAGCAGATTGAGACGAAACTTTGTTATTGTTAAAAATAAAATATATATATAATAATGAGTTAATTTGGGGGAACAAATTAGTATTGGTGTTCAACAGATTATCAACATTAATTTAGTAAGCGCAACGGAATTGATACTTCTATCAGGTTATGAATGTTCCAGATTCTTGCGGTGGTGTCATTCCGAGCAAGAGGGTTGTAGATTTTTAAGAAAAAAATATGTTTGGCTTTGTATCATTTATATAACATCTAAATGCTAATCCATTTATTGCTGATCATAAAAATAAATAAGTAATTTCCAATCCACTAAATTTTTATTGCATCCTTTTGTTTTAACAGCAACAATTAAATAACACAAGTAGAATTCTATGGAGTTGCGGCTGTATCAATAAAACCGCTGGAACAACATAATAGCCACTGGCACGGTTCCATTTACTACTTTGGACACAATGATCTATTGCATAAGTTATTATATGGACATTTTTGTATTAATAGATTGCATGTTTATATTTAATAAAATTATTTTAAGTTGAACAAATGCTTATTCATTTGTTTTGAAATTCAACAAAGTAGTGAGCTTGAGAAATCCTAAGCAGCTAGTCTGGATTGTTGAAAAAAATTGTAATCTATGCTGAGTTTTTTTTTTTTTTTACTATCGTTAGTTTTATTCTTACTCTTGATGCACTTTCAGTTATACACATGTAATGGAGCTTTGGCAGTCATTCCGAATCACACAATTAAAAAGAGGATAAATAAAGAATTCTTATTTTATCACCATAAATTATTCTATTATATCCCACGCAAGCCATACTGCTTTCAAACTCATCTCAAATATACAGTTTTCTTTCTCAATATTTAACAATTATTAGCATTTACTGGCAACTAAGCCTCTTATTACTCATTTTCATCATTATTGGCACATATATTCATTATGTACAATGTAACATGTACATGACATCAGTAAACACAAAACCTACTCTATCCTAGCTAATTTAACCTAATTTACCTAACCTAACTAACCTAGCCTAATTAAATACACAAATAACTTAACTCTCACTGCCAATGGAAACAAGTGCATCATTGAAGTATATATTTTTCAATATTAATAACATTTCTATTATATAAATTAATTATCGAACAAGATTAATCATAGGATTCACACAGGTTGATAAACGCTCAGCATAGGAATATCCCAGACTAGTCAGCATTATAAGGTAGCAAATGAGATATGTGAACGACTAATGATATGTTTTAAATGCTCATATTATCTCGCTATTATACAATGGCTCTTATAGCTGAATGACACTGTGTTCAACCGAATAAGAAATTTGAATATTCAGTGTATATTAATATTATCAGTACCCAATTGGCAACTAATCTATCATAAATTGTTCATCTGTGGCTTGAATGTGTTTTCGGTATTTTTAGTCAGGCCTATTGCTCCTCCAGTACCTTTGACTATCGCATTGTTCTGCTCGTGAGCTTCATCAAGAGACATACTAGAAAACTAGCGACCAGTTTTATTGGCAGTAAATTTTTCTTTTAGAAATTCTTGATATATTTAAGGATGCTTCTCTCCAGTAGCATCATATCTCGAAGATGAACAGCAACAAATCTTGAGTAGTTGTGATTGTCTAAAGCATGAAAAAGCCACTTTAGCTTAAATAATGTTCCGACATACTTTCCAAAATCTCCTTCATGTATTGCTTTATCCCATGCAAAAATCTCCATTCTGTTTGAAGAATGAGGTTCCAATGTCCAAAAAATCTTTCCTGCTGAGATAAACACCATCTTCTTCAAAGATAATTGCAGCCTGATCTTTTCCTTCACAAAATTCCTTGTATGCTACCCTCCGAAGCTTGTACAATGCGCATGCGGTTACATGATGTGCCTGTAAGGACTTCTTTATGTGGAAACACTCAAAAACGAGTTCGCTGTTCCTGATAATGCAATTTTGGCTTTCTCCAGGGCGGAAATCAACCCACTGCTGTCTAACAAATTTCCTATGCACTTTTGTAGTGCTAATTTGATATGTAATCCACCAAGAACAACAACAAAATGATCCTCTCCGTAGCTATTAAGCCAAGTCGATCGTATTTCCTTCATATTTTTGATCAATGGTTGATCACACGTAATGACTGGTGTTTGTCCAGGATTAGTAATGTCAGTTGCTTTTCTAATTACATCCATGGAATGTCGTAACATAGCAACTGACTTAGAATCATCTTGAAACAGGAAAAGAGTGTAGTTCTAGTAGATGATATTGGATTTCCAGTTTCCTTCTGATTGTGAAACGCAGACCAGCTTGCATTGGTGTTCGTTTCTTCATTTGTTCCCTTTTTGTCAACAAGCTCTGAAACATGCTTGCACCAGGAATATTAACTCTCAACAACATTTTCATCTGCTAGTTGTTTTGATGAACGATCGAAAGTTTTGATTTTCGGAGAAGAACTTATTTAGTGATCGAAATGGAAGGGACAGGTGGATAGCTTGTTGGCAGTTTCATGACTTTTTTGTGGACTTGATCATGAAGTTGATTGTTTGATTTAAACCTGTGTTAGTCTTTCCGGATTGCTGGAAAAGAGAAATCCCAGTACCATGAAATGAACCTTCTGAGCTTTTTGCACTGGGATTATGGTTTATATTGTCAACTGCTGAAGTAATAAAGACGCTAATCTTCAAATTTGGAGGATTACAGCTCCAATTTTACAAAAATGGGTAATGACGGAGTTACATAAATCAGCTGAGAAACTTAGCACTCGATCATATGACACTGATATTCCCAAGTTAACAAAACATCAATTAAATCCTTCGAATGCATTTTTGAGTGGATATAGCTACCTAAAAATAATGGAACTGGTGTCTCTTGAGCTCGAAAGTGTCTGCTTCCTATAGATGTACGACGCCGGTCTTTGCAAGTGTCGTAACTAATCAACTATGCTAGAGGAAGACTTGACTGTGATGCGTTGACTGCCTCCTCACTTTGAATTCTGGGTTCGTGCATAACCATGGATAGGAAACTCACCAAGGTATTCGGAACTGACCTCTCTTGACATCCTTCTGAAAATGATCCACCAAATGGCGTCTGTTTATGATTGAGAATATCTCTGCTCAATATTCTCGCAGCACGAGCTAGGATAACCGCTTCTGACTCATTGTCTAGAATACATGTTTGCCTCAGAGAACTTCCCACTTCTCTGTTCATAACTATATGAGCATCTCTACCTTCTGGTACGCCTCAAGTTCAGGAAAGTTAGCTAGTATTTGTTCTTTTAGTCTAGTTGAATGCATATTAGATGCTTCTCCCTCGAGCTGCTTAATTCTTGTGCAATAAATCCTCTTTAATTCGCTCAGTTTAAAAACTGGTGCCTCTTCTTCATTTTCAAGACAGAATTCAATAAAAGACATAAGCTCCGCAAAAGAACTTTTGAATATTAATTTCTGTGAATCGTCTTTCTGTGTCGGACCTTGTAGTTTTGCATTCCTATTGTATAAGCTTGTGAGTCACTTCGCGTGATACACAGCATCTCTAGCGATCATGTCACCCTCACTCAATTTTGCTATGAGAGTGTTACCTTATGCTCAGCATAACGTAACATGGCCCGGTGCTTTTGAGCACCTTGTATATTGGAAGGGAAATTTTAATTTTTCTTAGAATGTTAGAAAAACTGTTTTATTTTATAGTAGGAACACCGTAGGTCGCAAATTTTGTGTAATTTCAGTAAAGTAAATCGTTTCAACGAATATTACATGAAGATTACATGATTAGTAATTATATTTTGTATATTTTACGTATTTATCCAAAAATATAACGTTATTTTAGAAAAATAAGTGTATATTCCAGCTTTTTCAATGATTTTCAGTTTATTTTTATACATATTTCGGCATAGGGAATCTTCACAAGAAAGCTAAAATTTTAATTTCGTAAATCTTCTTCAAAATTCCAAATTAAGAAAGTCAACCATAATTTCTTCTTGGTGCATCTCTTTGTTTTCGAAGTAAATTATTTGATTGGATAATCCACAATCACAGCTGCGGCTGAGATTTCGGCTTTCTTTGATCTTCGCACAGAAGCCTATCATCCGATAGTTACGTCACGATTATCTTCCAATTAGGGATCATCTTCATGTAATTCTTTGTCTTACATCGTCAGCCATTTCAGGAGACAGGCGTGCAGTGTTTGTCGTCTGTAGAAACTGTTAAATAATTCGTCTTTATTTTAAAATTGTGATAAATTCTTCGTTTTGGCCAGTATCAGAAGTTGTCAGCAGAGATAAACGTGCTGTGTTTGGTGTTTTAACAAAATTATTAAACAAGTAATATTCTAAAACTGTGAAGTGATTTCCGTCTTGTATAAGGGATACTAGTATGGAATGTGCTTATTGTTACGGAATGAGCGCATTGGCAGATTTTACGTTCTCGGTCAGCGAGAGAACGTAGGAGAAGCTGGAGAAGACGGTGACGGAGAGTAAATATTGAGTCGGTGTACAAGCATCGGAGAAGAAGAAGTTGAGTGACGCTCGATGGCTTTTTAGATCGGTGCTACAGTTGTTAGTATCTGAAAACTTTTTTTGAAACCACAAGTTAAGAATCTCCAAGGAGATTCTAGTGGCATAATTCATCAGAAAACCTTTTTTTTTAATATATCCGTTTAGTCGCTGTCAAAGGAATGGACTCACGTAAGTAGGAACCAGTGGAAGTGAAATTCAATCCAGGTATTGGCATCTCCAAAATTCCTTGTCTCGATAGAACAAATATGTGTGATTATATTTTCTGGTGCATGTGTGAAATTCATAACATGATGTGTTAAGTGCATAAAGTTTCCCTCAACGCCGCACACATGCAGATTTGGTCAATGTGACATCGTGTTTTCATTCAATGGGGGGGAAAAGAAAGCTAGATTATCTCAGCACAGAGCGATTGTCGTAACCACAAGAAAATGTGTGTACCACCCACACATTTTCCCCCAGTGAAGAAAGATGTTTAGATTCCCTGAAATCTTGAAATTATTCATTTTCGGTAACACTGCTCGAAGTTAAATTTTATTTTGGCATGTTTTCTTTGGTTTTAAACAAAATGATTCTAAATGATAATTTTTGGAAGTAAGTGTCAGATTCACGGCTACAGTTAAGTGCAAGGGTACATCAAATTTTGCGTACCGGTAACAGAAAACTTTCGGCAATAGGCTAAACCTTCGTAATATTCTATTCTGATACCCATCAAGTTTTAGAAATTTCAGTTTTTTTATAATTACTAGTAGATACTTTATTCCTTCTTTATTAAGAAACCTAAAATTCCAGAGCGACACTAATGCAAGTAACCACTGCGTCTTTGGTCTGAATGTGGTAGCGAAACAAATATAAATATATAATAAGGATGGTGCTTCATGAAATATATGTGTGACTTTTTTTTTCTTTCTTGTTTAGGTTAAGTTAGTGTAGTTAGAATAGGGATTTAGGTTTAAGTTATGGCAATATGTTGTGTGAGTGTTTACCTGTGCTAGATTGTCCAGTGGGTCCGAGCTGTAAGAGAGGTAGCGAAGAGCGTAAATCCTCTATGCCGGACACAATCTTAATGCACAGCGGATCCTAAGCACCAAAGAATAGATAAAAAGAAAAGTGAAAGTAGCTAACCACAACCTTGTGCAGTGACGTATTATTTTCAATAGTGTAATGTATTTATATTGTGTCTTGTCATTTGTTTTGCGTGTCGATTCAATGTGAATGTTTTGAAAGTCAAGAATATTACATGAAGAATATTAAATGAATGTGAATATTTTAGGAATATCTGTGGAAGGTAAATAATGTTTTGGCTCTGAAAGTTATTGAAATCGATCATATTAGTTTTCGTAGATGGGTATGTCAGTCAAGTGTAAAGACTTTCTGTTATCAAATATTTTGTCCAACACTACGTTCATGAATATTTTAGAATAAAATTTTACTAGCCGTGAAAACATCTTTCTTTTCGAATACAGGAATATAATTATCTTGTAGTTTTAAGAAGTAGTAGAAATATTGAGTTACAGTTATGTTTTGGTATGTATGCGAAGCATGATCAAAGCAAAGAGCAGTACGTACATAAAAGGTTTACTGGGGAAAAGAAATAGCTGTGAATCAAGGGAAGAGACTTTCCTTAGTGTGACCGGGGTTGAAAACAACCGAATCTGTAGAAATTTCTCTTTTTTTATCAGTTTCAATCAAAATCTCAGTTTGGATTTTTTTTTGTTGCAAAATTCTGTTTCAGGATATTTTTTTTCTAATTCAGATACGGCTTTTACAGACAACATTAAGATCTTCATTGTGCTCATTGCCAGCTCCACTCGTAGGTCGATGTCCTGTGTCTGTAGTCGTGGTTCACAACCTATTTTCGGATGGGATGCGGATGATGAACTGCAGGCCTGGACACCGGACTGTGGGTTGAGATGGAAGAGACTTTGGAATCTCTATATTTCGGGCCAGATTTGAGTTCTATTTTCCGTAGATGATTGGCTTGGTGAGTGTATCAGTGGCTGTTGATGACGAGCCCATACGGGCCCAGTAGGTTCGGTGTCACTGGTCAGTGATGCATTCAACATAGCGTGTAATCTCAAGGAAAGGGAACATCATACAAAAACACAATATCAACATTATTATTTATTATTATTAGTAATAATAATTTTTTTGATTTTAAAGTTAAAATGGCGACCCTTAGCCAGGATTTCTGTTGTTTCAATCCTACGCGAGCGCTAAGGAAAACAAACAATCGCAGCAAAGTATTTGTAATGGGGATCATTATGACAATCGCCACATTGAATGAATCATGGTCACTTCTGGATCTGTATGTGCGTGATGTTGTGGGAAACAAACTTAATGAAAGTGAAAATGTCTGTGGGTAGCAGATCGAGTAACGAATCTCGTCATCCGAACGAATATATATGCTGTAGTGACGAAATTGCAGGGTTCAGTGTATATTGTTACAGTTGCTTCAGATGGGTACATGCCCAATGTTATGGTTTGTCTGAGGAACAAGTTCAGGAATTAGACAAGAGTAGTGAGCCGTGGCTATGTAAGCCTTGCCTGACGAAACAGGTGACAGTGTTGCCACTTCCGAAGTCATCGGAAACCGATAGTGAGGAAGGTGAACGTGTAACGCGGGATAGCCCGAACGAATCTGACAAGGAGGAAGGAAGTCGAGGAAACGTAGCTTCCGGTTCAAATGTACAATTAACTGACTTTGCAGCCATGATGGAACGTTTCAGTCAAACTTTAACTTTAACGTTAAACGAAAAGTTTGAAAAAGTAGACAATAAATTCCAGGATATTAGTAATAATTTTCAGAATATGAATGAAACATTCGAAAAGGTAGACAGTAAATTCCAGGATATTAATAGTAACTTTCAGGCAATGAATCAGAAATTCGACAATGTCAAATTTGAATTGTTGCAAATGATTAATGAGAAGGTAGCCAATGTAAACGAAGACGTAGAGGCTGTTAGGTCGGAAGTTCGCGATTTATATACCTCTGTTGGGAACTATCAGACTAAAATAGACGCGCGGGTAGATGCCGTTGAGGAAGGTCTCCGGTTATCGGTTGAGGCGCAGAATCGACGATGTGATGACTTGACTAAGGAGTTTTCACATCTCGAACTAAGTACCCAAAGGTCGTATCAGGCACTTGAAGCTAAGATTCAGACGTTGGAAGAGAAACAAAACCAAAGAAAAGACAAACGGTGTGGACGTAAACGATCGCGAGACTTTGTTGTCGGTGATGGAATCGAGTCTGACGGGACCGAGTCAGACATCCAAGTGGATGTACCAGTCTCTTCAGTTGGGGAGACTCGTACTATTCCCACGGTGACTGTCTCTGTCTGTCAGCCGACCAGCATTCACGGCACAAATGTCCTTCCCTTTGAATTATCCTCACATACGTTGAACTTAACCAAGTCGAATACATCCTGTGTTGAGACAATAGGTTGTCAGGCGTTGTCCGGGAGGTCGAATCCATTGTTAGTTTCACCTCAGGGGTTAGGACCTTCAGATATTAGGTGTCGGTTGAACCATGTGGTGTCCTCTAGTAAAGTAGCAGACATGACTCCTTCGTGTGCTGGAGTTCAGGAGGGAATGTGTGGTCACGCGGTGGTATCGATGCCAGACAACTTCTGGACAAAATTACCAACATTATTCTATTTTCGGTCCAAATCACTTGGGTGCAAAGAGCCCCGTCGTTGGCCACAATTCTCCCGTGAACCCCAGTAGAAGCGAGGAAGGCTTTGGTAAGCGAACTCTAAATTTAAGACTTTCTGAATTAAATCATTTACCTACATTTTCTGGTGAATACGGTTTGGCTAGATCATTCTTAGAAAATTTAGAACAAACGTTTAAGGTAATTTCGGCATCAGAACACGAACGTCTAACCTTGGTACCTTGTTGCTTAACAGCTGGGGCCAAGACGTGGTTCCAGACTGTTTGTCAAGACATCAATAGTTATGCAGACTTTGTGCGTCTATTTCGGGAACACTATTTTTCGGCAAGGATGGAAAGATTGCAAAAGAAGTTCATTCAAGGAATGAAGTATGATCGAGCGAAATACAACCGATTGACGGATTTTGCATGGAAAATTGTAGCGGAATATTATGCGGTGGCACAGCACCCGGATGAAACCGAACTCATTGAGATCGTCTTGGACTGTTTACCAGCTGGTGATGCCAAGTTGTTGAGGGCAGTTGAGCCGAAAAATATTTAACACCTTATGGTTAAAATAGCCGAGATTGAGGGACATCCGGAGCCGAGTGAACCGGTTACTGACAAGAAGTTTAGACGCTTTCAGGTGCGTCAGGCAAAAGTCGTCAAAAAGGCCGAAAAGTCAGGAAAACAAACCACCAAGGATACTTCGTCTCAGACGGAGGAAGACGAAGGCAAGAGGAAGGAAGGAAATTCCAATGGCAAAGGAGGAGATGACCGATTTTCTGGAAACAGGGGTCGAAGAAGGAACTTTCAGTCTCGAAGACCTTGGCCCAATCAAGGAAGACCGAATTGGGTAAGAGATGGTCATGGAAATCGGAATGCTCCGTATGGGTACAACCAACGCTACCACCCAGCGGCGATGAGTTACGGGTATCCGCGGGGTACATCTCAGACATGCGCGCCAACCGCGATGAACTCGGCAGGAGCGCAAGCCTATCCGGGATACGCGCCGAATTTACTTCCTGGAGGGGGAGTGGCGGCTCCCACGTCCACTCCTTCCCCAGGAGTGAACATGGCGATGTCCACTGGATGGCCTCCGCAATATTCGACATTCGTACCTACGATGGCTCAGCCACCGGAAACGAACGGGAATAGTTTGGGAAATGCATACCGCAGCCCTCATTAGGGGAGAGTGTGGACTGCGATGTGGATTCCTCAACTCCCCAGAAAGAACAAGATCGGTTAGCGAGTAGTCAAAATTCCAATTTGGTAACAACCTCATTCGATTTTGATACAAACCCTCCAAATTCAAAATTCAATGTTTTGGCAGATTCCGAAAATCGAGAAACAAAATTGGGCACGCCTCTGTTCTCGATTCGTTTCGTGATCGACGAGAGGGAGTGTGACTCCAGTGCGGAGAAATGTATTCTTTTAACTTATCCTTCACCCACGTTAAGTTGTTCAGTTGGGAGTTTGACTTTAGTCTGTATCCTGGATTCTGGAGCGGATACGAATTTGTTGTCTGGAGACGTTTGGAGGAGGATCAAGGAAATTTATCCGTCAGCTAAACTTCGTCCAAAATCCAACATTTCATTACGAGGTTTCGCAGGAGACGAATCTTTTCAGGTCAAGGGTTTCCAGATTCTAAATTTTACGATTCAAGGTTACGTTTTCGAGGTTCCAGTATATGTGATTCAGAAATTAAAAACACATTGTATTCTAGGTTTCCCCTTTTTCAGTCGGTATCATGTTCTTCTAAATTGCAAATCGAAAGAAATCTCTCTTGAGACTGATTCAGGACAGACCATCTCCATCAACATGGAACAGCAGCATTGTTGTCGTCACAGTTGCGGAAGTATCATCGGATAAAGAGGAAGACTCTTTATACCAACCAGCTATTACCAAAGAAGAAATTCAAAATTTTGCTTCTCAGAGAACTGATTTAGATTCAGATTCTAGAAATCGTTTATTTTCCTTGTTAATCAGGTTTCGTTGTCTTTTTACAGAGAATCCCAGAGTCGTGAAGGTTGAGCCGTATAGAATACAACTTTCAGACGACGCTCCCGTGGTAGGAAAGTTGTATCCTGTACCTGTTCACCTCCAGAATGAATTTGAGCAAGTGCTGGACAAATGGTTGAAACTTGGAATCATCATAGAAGGTCCTTCACCTTACAGATGCCCTGTACATATTGTGCGTAAGGCGTCTGGAGAGCTAAGGCCTGTGATTGATTTGCGTGGTATCAATGAGCGTGTGATTGCACCAAAGATTCAGGTCGAGCCGATCTCCGATCTAATCGCGCGAGTCAGTGGTGGAACCATTTTCACCTCGTTGGACTGTACGCAATCATATCACAGTGTCCCGATCCATCCAGACTCTTGCAAATATGTCAGTTTCATTTACAAAGGTCGTCAATATCAAATGACACGTCTAACCATGGGTTTGAAATCATCTCCAGCAGTTTTCCAATCAATCATGCATACTTTTTTCGGCTTAGAAACTTTCAAAAATTTTCTCATTGTGTATCTTGATGACATCCTTTGTTTTTCATCATCTATTGACGAACATTTTCAACATTTGGAAAAGGTCTTTGAAACTCGTCGTTCGGCAAATCTTTCGCTCAATTTTCAAAAGTGTAATTTTCTTCAACAACAAATTCCTTTTCTTGGACACATTATTTCAGGATCATCAGTGAAAATTAATCCAAAGAGTAACGAGGCCATCCGTCACTTTCCTCTGCCACGAACTAAGAAAGCTTTACGAAGATTTCTTGGTCTCGTGGGATGGCGAAAGCGACATTTCCCTGACTTTGCGGGGTTAACAGCTCCATTTTACGATCTTCTGAAAAAGGATCGAAAGATTGAATACTCTCCGGAGTTACTGGAAAAATTTGATCAGTTGAGAGAACTTTTAAGTAGTCCTCCCGCACTTGCGCAACCGGATTTCAATCTTGACTTTCATTTGTTCAGCGATGCCTCTGCGGAGTCATTGGCCGGCTATGTGGCACAATATCCCCCGGGACAGGATGATCCGGAGGTTATTGCATATGCGAGTCGGCGAATAAAACCGCACGAGGCCTCGTTGTCAGTGTTCCAGTTGGAATTAGCTGCAGTTCTTTTCCTCTGTGAAAAATTTTCATACTTCATATTAGGTCGACGGACTACGGTCCACTGTGACAATGCAGCAGTCACATATGCTTTCAGTTTGAAAAACCTAGATGCTCGAACTACTCGTCTTCTGCTCAAACTGCAACGTTTTGATCTTCAGTTCATTCACATCAAAGGCTCGGACAATGAAATCGCTGACCTATTGAGTCGCTATCCTCCAGAAATTCCTCAGGCAGAAGAGGATCATTTTGTAAATTTCTTGACCGCGGAAGACACTGACTTCTTGAATGTCACGGAACTGAGGCGAGAACAGCGGAAAGATCCGTATTGTAGAAAATTACATACCATTTGGAAGGGTTGTCAAAACAATACTAGGGTACGTGTGGAGAATAATTTGGTTTACGTCAGAAATTCTCAAAATTCTGTTTGGTTGCTGGTCATTCCTTCCAGCTCAGTGAAAAATATTGTTTCGGCAATCCACAACAAAGGCCATTTTGGAGTGAAGCGATGTTTGTCGTTCGCTAAGGCCATATTCCATTGGAGAGGTATGCGTGAGACTTTTACAAAGTATATTCAAGAGTGCCTTCTTTGTGCACGAACCAAGTACTCCTACAGGGTGATTAGAAAGGAGCCATGTCATGTTGAGGCGTCTTCTTCCTTTGAGAAGCAATGCCTCGACCTGGTCGGGCCTCTTCCTAAGAGCCAGGGATATAAATATATCTTGTCCATCTTGGACGTCTACAGTCGTTTTGTGTGTTTCTTCCCTCTTCGGACGGCACACACAAGAGAGATTGTGGCGGTCCTTGAAAAGAGATATTATTATCAGCTACCATACCCGAAGTATTTGGTGAGTGACCAAGGTCCGCAGTTCTTATCGGGCGTCTGGAAAGAGTTTTGTCAAAAGCACCGGATAAAACATATACTTACCACGCCATACCATCCGGCTTCTCATGGCATTATCGAACGCAGACATCGTGACCTTCATCGCATTCTCCGCCTATATTGAAGTGACAACCAGTCCAAATGGAGTAATTTTCTAAAAGTCGCCCAAGATTTGTGCAATCACTCTTGGTGTGATGCTCTCGGATGTACTCCAGCAGAGCGTTTCTTATCGTATTCAGCATCCAAGAGCTTCAAAGAAAACTTCATTTGGCCCAAAGAGACGGTGCAAGTAAAGGAAGACAAGAAATTTGTAGTTTCTATTCCGGCAGCGGAACCGAAGAAGGAGAGAAAGCTGCGGAAACAACAAGACATCATCACAGAAGGTTCTTTGGTGATGGTGAAAACTCACCATGTGTCGTCGATACCAAAAAAAGGTATTCGCTAAATTTATGCATACCTACGTTGGACCTTACAAAGTGGTATCCTTAACTCGAAATTCAGCGAGATTGCAGACTCTGAAGGGAGAGAACATAGGAGTTCAGAGTTTTGACAATCTGAAATTGTTTCATTGTTCCGAAGAGAAAAGAAAGGAATTATTAGAAGGATGAAAAAAGAAAAAAAACCTTAGTTTATAAGTTAAGGTTAGGTTAGGATATTATATTATATAGGGTGTATGTATAATTGTGATTAGAATCGAGAATTTAAAAATGTTTTGTCTTCTATAATCTCCAGTACTTTTTGTAGTAACAAAAAAACCTAAGTTTATAGGTTAAGGTTAGGTTAGGATATTATATTATATAGGGTGTATGTATAATTGTGATTAGAATCGAGAATTTAAAAATGTTTTGTCTTGTATAATCTCCAGTACTTTTTGTAGTAACAAAAAAAACCCACCTTAAGAAGAACTCATAAGTTGAGATTTTTTTTTCTCCGAAGCTCCCGGAGGATGTTACCTTATGCTCAGCATAACGTAACATGGCCCGGTGCTTTTGAGCACCTTGTATATTGGAAGGGAAATTTTAATTTTTCTTAGAATGTTAGAAAAACTGTTTTATTTTATAGTAGGAACACCGTAGGTCGCAAATTTTGTGTAATTTCAGTAAAGTAAATCGTTTCAACGAATATTACATGAAGATTACATGATTAGTAATTATATTTTGTATATTTTACGTATTTATCCAAAAATATAACGTTATTTTAGAAAAATAAGTGTATATTCCAGCTTTTTCAATGATTTTCAGTTTATTTTTATACATATTTCGGCATAGGGAATCTTCACAAGAAAGCTAAAATTTTAATTTCGTAAATCTTCTTCAAAATTCCAAATTAAGAAAGTCAACCATAATTTCTTCTTGGTGCATCTCTTTGTTTTCGAAGTAAATTATTTGATTGGATAATCCACAATCACAGCTGCGGCTGAGATTTCGGCTTTCTTTGATCTTCGCACAGAAGCCTATCATCCGATAGTTACGTCACGATTATCTTCCAATTAGGGATCATCTTCATGTAATTCTTTGTCTTACATCGTCAGCCATTTCAGGAGACAGGCGTGCAGTGTTTGTCGTCTGTAGAAACTGTTAAATAATTCGTCTTTATTTTAAAATTGTGATAAATTCTTCGTTTTGGCCAGTATCAGAAGTTGTCAGCAGAGATAAACGTGCTGTGTTTGGTGTTTTAACAAAATTATTAAACAAGTAATATTCTAAAACTGTGAAGTGATTTCCGTCTTGTATAAGGGATACTAGTATGGAATGTGCTTATTGTTACGGAATGAGCGCATTGGCAGATTTTACGTTCTCGGTCAGCGAGAGAACGTAGGAGAAGCTGGAGAAGACGGTGACGGAGAGTAAATATTGAGTCGGTGTACAAGCATCGGAGAAGAAGAAGTTGAGTGACGCTCGATGGCTTTTTAGATCGGTGCTACAGTTGTTAGTATCTGAAAACTTTTTTTGAAACCACAAGTTAAGAATCTCCAAGGAGATTCTAGTGGCATAATTCATCAGAAAACCTTTTTTTTAATATATCCGTTTAGTCGCTGTCAAAGGAATGGACTCACGTAAGTAGGAACCAGTGGAAGTGAAATTCAATCCAGGTATTGGCATCTCCAAAATTCCTTGTCTCGATAGAACAAATATGTGTGATTATATTTTCTGGTGCATGTGTGAAATTCATAACATGATGTGTTAAGTGCATAAAGTTTCCCTCAACGCCGCACACATGCAGATTTGGTCAATGTGACATCGTGTTTTCATTCAATGGGGGGGAAAAGAAAGCTAGATTATCTCAGCACAGAGCGATTGTCGTAACCACAAGAAAATGTGTGTACCACCCACACATTTTCCCCCAGTGAAGAAAGATGTTTAGATTCCCTGAAATCTTGAAATTATTCATTTTCGGTAACACTGCTCGAAGTTAAATTTTATTTTGGCATGTTTTCTTTGGTTTTAAACAAAATGATTCTAAATGATAATTTTTGGAAGTAAGTGTCAGATTCACGGCTACAGTTAAGTGCAAGGGTACATCAAATTTTGCGTACCGGTAACAGAAAACTTTCGGCAATAGGCTAAACCTTCGTAATATTCTATTCTGATACCCATCAAGTTTTAGAAATTTCATTTTTTTTTATAATTACTAGTTGATACTTTATTCCTTCTTTATTAAGAAACCTAAAATTCCAGAGCGACACTAATGCAAGTAACCACTGCGTCTTTGGTCTGAATGTGGTAGCGAAACAAATATAAATATATAATAAGGATGGTGCTTCATAAAATATATGTGTGACTTTTTTTTCTTTCTTGTTTAGGTTAAGTTAGTGTAGTTAGAATAGGGATTTAGGTTTAAGTTATGGCAATATGTTGTGTGAGTGTTTACCTGTGCTAGATTGTCCAGTGGGTCCGAGCTGTAAGAGAGGTAGCGAAGAGCGTAAATCCTCTATGCCGGACACAATCTTAATGCACAGCGGATCCTAAGCACCAAAGAATAGATAAAAAGAAAAGTGAAAGTAGCTAACCACAACCTTGTGCAGTGACGTATTATTTTCAATAGTGTAATGTATTTATATTGTGTCTTGTCATTTGTTTTGCGTGTCGATTCAATGTGAATGTTTTGAAAGTCAAGAATATTACATGAAGAATATTAAATGAATGTGAATATTTTAGGAATATCTGTGGAAGGTAAATAATGTTTTGGCTCTGAAAGTTATTGAAATCGATCATATGTTTTCGTAGATGGGTATGTCAGTCAAGTGTAAAGACTTTCTGTTATCAAATATTTTGTCCAACACTACGTTCATGAATATTTTAGAATAAAATTTTACTAGCCGTGAAAACATCTTTCTTTTCGAATACAGAAATACAATGATCTTGTAGTTTTAAGAAGTAGTAGAAATATTGAGTTACAGTTATGTTTTGGTATGTATGCGAAGCATGATCAAAGCAAAGAGCAGTACGTACATAAAAGGTTTACTGGGGAAAAGAAATAGCTGTGAATCAAGGGAAGAGACTTTCCTTAGTGTGACCGGGGTTGAAAACAACCGAATCTGTAGAAATTTCTCTTTTTTTTTATCAGTTTCAATCAAAATCTCAGTTTGGATTTTTTTTTGTTGCAAAATTCTGTTTCAGGATATTTTTTTTTCTAATTCAGATACGGCTTTTACAGACAACATTAAGATCTTCATTGTGCTCATTGCCAGCTCCACTCGTAGGTCGATGTCCTGTGTCTGTAGTCGTGGTTCACAACCTATTTTCGGATGGGATGCGGATGATGAACTGCAGGCCTGGACACCGGACTGTGGGTTGAGATGGAAGAGACTTTGGAATCTCTATATTTCGGGCCAGATTTGAGTTCTATTTTCCGTAGATGATTGGCTTGGTGAGTGTATCAGTGGCTGTTGATGACGAGCCCATACGGGCCCAGTAGGTTCGGTGTCACTGGTCAGTGATGCATTCAACATAGCGTGTAATCTCAAGGAAAGGGAACATCATACAGAAACACAATATCAACATTATTATTTATTATTAGTAGTAATAATATTTTTTTTATTTTAAAGTTAAAAGAGATTCATCTAGCAAATTCACGGCGCACTTCCGCACTCGGCTATCAACTTTAAAGGTCGTAACAAGTGACAGGGGTTTGTCTTGGAGCAGTGGATCTAGGTTATCACAGAATAAACACGTCTTTTCAGATTTGTCCTATGAGGTTGTACCTTTTCCTCGTGTATAACGACTTGTAGAAGGTTCGTTCTGTTTAATTTCTGGTTGTTCCGAACTATTACTTTCTGAAGTACAGACCACCTTCCTTTTCTTCGCCCAACGTTGAGTAGCTCGATCAACTTCTTTTTTTATTGTAACTTAAATTACACTTCCGATTGAACTTTGCCTTATTATTTAAAAGTGTTGTTCTAATACCACTTCCGTCGTTCAGTCGTTCAAGTGAACCTATCTCCTCAGGAAGACCCTGAACCGCTTGTAACGACAAGAGATTCCTTTCAATTGTCCCATATCCAGAAGCTGCATTCCCAGTCCGCCGGACAAGCGAGCTTGTCAACTTTGGTTCTTTGACAAAAAATACATTTTCCCAATCTGTACTAGTAGTTTTAAGGGGTGGAGGGCTACCACCTTCAACTAACTTGTATGTTCTTTTCACATTCTTTTTATTTTTCGGACTTTGATTTGATTTACGAAATGCTTTGATCCTGGGCGAAGACCTTTAGAGTAGATTTCACCTGTTCAGAAGTGCATAATATTAGCTTCTGTTGCTAATATCTCTAGACCTGAAAGATATAAAAAAGGAAAGAGAAAAGAGTTATGACCTGCAAGTTAAGTTTTGTACAAATATAACAAAATTAAACAAAAGAAAACTTGTTTACATGATTTCAAAAAGAAAATGCTGTGGGATATATAGAAATTGACGCACTCAACGAAGAACTTGAGTGCTGATTCTAACTAAAGTTTGGAGGATTAAACAAAATTGTGCATTTTATATCTAAAATACTGAAACTGGGTAGTGGTAACTTTGAAATTCTATGAGTTCGTTACAACTGAGCACCTTATATTTTCTTAACATGCTTATTTTGAGTAACGATTTACGAGGAAACGGTAGTTCAAATTATAGCTTAACATATATTAATGGAAAGATCTTGAAATTGTCATTTTCTTTATTCAGAGTTCAAAAGTGATTTGTGCACCATATAAAAGTTATAGAATGAAGAAATCAACTTTCATCGAAAAATCTATATATTTTTAAAAACTGTGCTGAAATCTTAAAGTTTAGAGAAATCTTTGTTATAACAAAAAATTTTGCCTTAAAAAGGCCTTTAAAATAAAAAAAGAAAAATTAAAATCAGACTACCCGTTCAAAAGTTATAGGCTAAAATCCGATTTTGGCCGCCATTTTCCAATATGGCGGCTCAAAGGGCAATCCGCCGATGCCTACAACGCTCAAAATTATTAATTGTATATAAGTAATACGTACAGCAAGTTTCATTCTTTTACATATAAAATGCACAATTTTGACTTAATCCTACGGACTACAACATTTGCACTGCCATTTGTATTGTAATAAAGGTTATCATATGTACACAATACCACCGGGGTATTGTATACATATATATATATATATACTCCACGAAAACACCCGTTCCACTCATCTAAACTAATATTATTTATCATTCCTACTACTTTCAGCTGCTCACATTTTACCGTACTACTTCTAAATTTGCTAATTAAATTTCAGGCTTACCTTCCAATAAACGAAACAACTACGAAAACTAACCGATACGCACACTATTAATTAAATATTCTGGTATTTCTATCAATAACTTATGTTAAATATCTATGTATTTGCTGTCTATTAATTGGCTCTGTATATCAACAATTAACTTTGGATACGACGCTGCTAGCGCCACATCTACAACTATGAACGGATCCTAAACTATCCAAGCACAACGAAGCGATTAATTACTGCAATAGTTAACGACACGTAAAATTTTTAATGACACGTTAAGCACTCTCGAATACCACTCTGTCCCACGAAAATGAATGTTCAATGTCATGTCATGTTGTCATGCCACATTGCGATTTTTTTTTCATTCATTGTTAGTGTATTTCCATGTCATGTTGTCATATTGAGTTTTTCTTTTCTTTCTTCCATTAGTAGTTATTTCCATTCTCGTGTATTTTTTTTGGGCTAGGTACAGTCTTATGTCATATTACTTGTGCATGTAATGTTGGTGTCGTGCAGATGATTTCATTGGCCGTCTCTTAGGTGTATTTTTATGTTGTGCGGGTTAATACGAACTATAAGTGGAACCCGGATTTTTTTTTATATAGTTAAGAAGTTTTTTTCTTTTATTCTCAGATATCTTTGTAGGTATAGGTTAGGATTTTTTCTTTCCCTTTGTTTACTTATGTCGTGTGTATTTATTAATAGGATGTCATTTTTTTTGGTAAAGTGTGTATAAATGTTATGTCTTGTTAGTTGTCTTCTGATCTTCATTGACAGTTTAGATAAGAGTTAGCTTTGGTGTCGTGTGAATTCTAATTAAATAATTGGGAATCAAGATGGAAAAATAAGAACTTTATCAAGAGGTATCCTTTCGTGGATGAAGCATAAAAATCAGCTACAGTGGCGTCGCTCGAATTTTGCGTTCGGGTGAAACAATTGCTTTTATTTCAAAACGGCAGAGTGAATAAACTATGAAGTGTATATAGCTCCACTCGGTTAGAAAAACGCAAAAGGCCATGTGCCCTTGGGTACCGGACATCAAAGCATATATATTATATATATATATATATATATATATTTCTTTGACTATACGAACGTTATTATGTAGACAATGATTGGATTGGTAGAAGAGGGGTCTATCACCTGTATATCAAATTATCGTTTGTACCGAAGCTGTGTTTTATGCTTCTATCCGGTTAACACATACAAAAAAAGATAGGTCCTAAGGTTTTTAACATACTCAAGTGTTCTTTTCTATTTATAATAGATAGGAATACTAGGAAAGTAAATCAGCACAATTTACTGAATTCGGATCCTCTGTTGAGTTTCTCTCCTGCATGTTTCACTACGACACTTGCTGATTTACCACATTCACAAGGGTGGCTATTCACCTGGGCTATACACTGATGGACGAGTTGAATTCGGATTCTCTGTTGAGTTTCTCACCTGTATGTATCACTAAGACACTTGCTGATTTACCACCTTCACAAGGGTGCTTGTTCACCTGGGCTACACATTGATAAACGAATTGTTGCACTGGGAATCGCTGGCACATATTTACTAATTTGAACTATGGTGGCCGTTTGGCGTTGACGGTCCTCTTCCCATGGAGGGGCACATGGTTCCGGGAGCAATTTAGTGTTGTCCTAAGGAGGTTATTCCTTCTATTGGACCCCTTACCAAGGTTAATAGTTTTGGGTAAAGTGCAGTAGAGATGTAGATTCGTGCTAATTTCTTCACCACCATCGGGATTCCTTCCAGGCTTCCTTTTTACCAAATATTTATCTTCCAGCTTCTTTTGAAAATAAATATCATGATAAGTGCTCGAAATGACTAAGCAATGGCCATTCATTTCCTTTCTGTTTCGTGGCCTCTAAGTAGAAGGTGAAGGGGTAATTTTATTCTTCTTACTGGTGTGAGCTTTTCATGAAGGGATAAAGACTTCTTCTAATAATGGATTTGCGGAGTAGGCTTTATTTTGAATAGGGGGAGCTTTTCGTGAACCATTTTATGCGGTGTATTCAGCCTTAGCTTTTGGAGACGTCTGAGTAAATTCGGACGTCGGTCTGGCTTCATGATAGTTCAGATCTCATGGAGTCGTCTCCTCTGACACCAACCGGCGGTAGTATCTCTGGACTGGACTCTATCAGGTGAAGTCGGGGATGACGTGGCTTACCTCTAAGCCTTGTCTAGTGAGTGGCTAGGTAGAAGTACTCAACGGTCCTACAATATAGAAAATATTTGTAATTTTGTGTTTAACACATTCGGGCTTACATGGGAGAGATCAGGTTGATGACTTCTTGAGATATTAAAGAAATACTATGAAGGATTCTATTGATCCAAGTTTCATACAATTTCGCATGAGTGGATTTGGTTTCCCCCTCTATAAAGTCATGTGTGCTGACCACACATCGGAGGATTGATTGTAAAGTAGAATATGTAGGAATAGGTAAAAGAATTTCGCCTATGGTGTGTGACTCTCAAAATCTGATTTAACACAACAACAACCTGTGGGACTCTAATATTTGTCGAATGTTTGTAGAATGAACATGTGGGAATAGACCTCGGGATAGACATATAAATTGCTTGTGTTCAACAGATCCTAGTTTTCCTACATTCTTATACTAAGTTCCATTTTCTGGATCTTATTCCGTAATGGAAGGGGGCAGAGAGAGGTTTCTGAACACTAGCTTCTTAGTTTTTTTTTTTTTAATACGATAATTTTTAGGTTACAGAGTTTCTTGGGTTTAAATCTTTAACCAAAACATTCTTATAAACTAGAATATCCGAATTCTTATAAACTAGCCAGATCTTTTTTCAATTTTTCTAAATTTCTACCAATAACTCTACAATCTGTCGTCTGGTGTATCATTATAAAACGTTGTCAACATTATTCAATTCAGTTTCTATGACTAGTGATGTTTTCTCTTTCTATCAGATAAGCTCATACTTTTAACTAGAACCTTGTGTTCTTATAAACAAAGCCCTATCTTTATATTAATACACTTTCCTAGTGAATGTACTTGGAACTGTCAGCTAAAACTAATTTGTTTAACCTTTGTAATTGATACCAATTTACCAAATTTTTAAATTTTGATTTTCTTTTATTTGAATTTTTATGTTAATCTCAGATATCATGAGTGTCTGATAACTACTTAACTCACTATATTCCTACATTACCTTAATTCATACCTAAGTAGAAGAAATCTAGGTATTTAGGTATATGTTTTGTATCAGTATAAAGTGAAAACGGAAACGTAAGAATTAATCAAAGTGGGTCTTACTATACGTCTTCCATCCAATGTGTTTTTTGTCAATTCCCTGGTTGGTCCAACATGTATGGTTTGCATTCCTGGTACATGGAGATGCCAAGTGGCTGGCTTGATTCTGAAAGAGACACTTAACCTAACACAAATATAATTTAAGCAAATTAATCCACTGTTGAGGTAATGTGTAAGGTCACAAGTGTTGATTTAACTAGATAGCAGATATTTAAGTAAGCTGAATCATGAAGCACTCAAATTGTGGCGTAGACGATAGGCCATAACAAGGAGAGAAAAAAAAACCAAAAAAACAGGGGCCCATAAATTTTACCATTTTTGGAATGGCGAATTTCTGCTATAAACTTTACATATCGTATATCTCCTAACTTAGCGTTCTTATCATTAAACAAGAAACTGAGATCAGATATAGCTCTAATATGTTCGAATTTTTATTACTCTCAGTACTATCTAATAACAATGACGTGTAATTATTATAAAACCTGGTTCGGCAGAATGCAGAATGCCCGCCGGAATCTCCCGGAAAATAAAAATTCGAACGGAGCAAGGAGGTAAAGAGTGGCCTAAGTGTACGGAGGCTGCACGCAAAAGCGAAATTTAACAAAGAAAAGGAATACTATTGATGAATATATAAAATTTTAGGTGATTTATTCATTTATTTATTTATCCATTAACTCATACCAGAGCTGATTCTCGCTTCACAATAGGTAAAAATAATTCGTTCATGGGAATACAGTTCTGAATATTAATGTATAATCTGCAATGATTCTGTTCGCTAGACACGTTTCTACTGCACTACATCTGGCGAGATCACAAAACGAATGTAAGGAAGGTTGTGAGTACAGTAGTACAATTAAGACACGGAAAATTACCGAAAGTAATTACAAATTAATGATGCAACCACCTCAGGTGTCTAAGGACTGAGGCAAGTGATGCATAATCGTGTTTCCGTTGATTACAAGGTCGCAGGCATACAGAGAGGAATGGAAACATAATTACAGATCGGAAGCTCGCCGATCTGTTACAGTAATTGGTTACGTAAACGTTGCTTATGGATTGCTTACTTACTTACTACTCAGCATCTGATGGACGATGCTGAAGACTCGCCTAAGATAGATGAGAGCAAACCTGTGCTAAAAAGTATATGTATCACATTTATCTATTATGAACACCATAGCCTTACTTTATGAACTTCCTACAGTTATGATTGTCATAAGATTGGCCGATTGCAAATCGGAATGCTAACGTTTTCGTAGATTCATCAAATTTGTTTACACTATGTAAGGCAATAAGTATCGCAAATATTTTTGTGGGGGTCACACTGGCTCAGAGAGCGGACGTGGGATTCCTGTCCCGTTTACAAGCCGTTCTAGTATAATAGTACTTTTATTATTATTATTATTATTATTATTATTATTATTATTATTATTATTATTATTATTATTATTATTATTATTATTATTATTATTATTATTATATTACTCCTAATGAGAGACGCCCTCCGACATAAACTTACAGGAATGCGGAATAACGCAAAAAAATATAATATGGCGGGAGATTACTGGTTATTCTGTACCGTGCAATAAATATTAAGTGGATTATAAAAGCTTAGGTCCGGACCAATTTCTTCGGTTATGTGTCGAGAGGATGTATAGAGTAAGAGAGAGATAGGATGAGGAGAAACACATTCAGGTGCGCGCGCATTCACTCGATAGAATATCTATACTCTATACATGTTTGAGATTATAACCAGTATTGTCTAGTTCGTGATTGACGTGAATCTAATCACTTCAATTCCTAGCAAGTTGGCCACCCTGCAGGAACTATATGACTAGTATAGGAAGTTACTGACACCCAATATGTAGGGATAACAATGATCAGAGTAAGAGTATAATGCAAAATTGGACCTCATCCGAGGCATTTCATATGCACCCAACTAATCATAGCTATTCATACTGGATTTGTATGGCAAACATTTTATTTATTTATTTATATTTTAAAACCTCCCACTCACGTCAAACTTGCATAGATATTATAGACGGAATATTTTGAAATATATTCAAGCGTCCGATAGCGGACTCGTACTGGTGTTCATTGGTTTTTACTCGGCTGTACAGCGGGGGACACTTCTAAATGGTACACCTTAGCCGTAAATCTCCATATGGCTGTACCATTTAGAAGTGTCCCCCGCTGTACAATACCACTTGAAAAACACTAATAGACACAGTAAAATTTTATAATTAGAGAACACTATAAGTGGTTACATCCATTTGGTCCGCACATGAAGATAGTGAGGTCGAGTGCGACGAAAAATGCGTGGGGCTTGAGAGGGTGGTATATGAGTCACTTCAGAAGCACAACAAAACGTGCCTGGTGAAGGAAGGTAATCTGAGGTAGGCACAACACGCGACACTGTGTAAGCGGTAGGGCTAATATTGCATTCACTATCACCAGGAAGAGAAGTGGAAACACTATTACTGTCACTAACATTGTTTTCATCCAAAGATGTAAATGAAATGAATGAAATCTTTAAGTTTAACGTCCTACGGTTATGCTGGTTAGGCTAAAGAAGACGGTGATAATGAGAAATGAGTGAAATCGTAGAATGAAGAAAGTTGGCGCATCACTGTATAAGCGGCAATATTGGATTCACTATCAGCAGGATAAGTAGAAACACTATCAGTCACTAACACTTTCTTCATCCGAAGGTGTGTCTGGGGCATCTTCATGTTCGTCATCCGATGCGTCAGGAGTATCCAGCCGGGGAAGTCCACAAAATTGATCGATGAGTTCTCGCCAGAAGTCCCAATCGTCAGGGAGGTAGAAACATGGTTCCCGAATTGCGAGCTGGTTAACCGCATAGACATTCCTTTCCTGGGCGATATATAAGAACAGCACTCGATGGTCTTCGGGAGGCCATCGGACATCATGAGGTTGTAGGTCAGAGTCCACAATCAGCTGTGCTAATGGATTCGGAAGTTCTCAGGGAGCATCAGGACGTTTTTCTAGAGGATTCGCTGGAGCACCTTCAATTGTTAAGGGAATCCAAAAATCCACCACATCAATTCTCGGTCTTCGCTGGAGTCGTATTCTTCTTCTTCATGGACGTCGTCCACGGGTTAGACGTCCAAAATGGCTGGGGAGGCATGTTAATGGTAAGACCAGGAATGGAGACGACGGCGCATTAGCGGCGGCAACTTTCCAGTTATACTGAAGGGCGATGCACAAAAGACAAATCCTTTCGATGAGGAAGGCTTTGTCTTCTTCACTGAGTTGCTCGATGAAGGTGAATGAGATGCTGATGTGGCGTAGCTCTGTAGCGTCCCTGCGAGCGACCGTGGGGTCGTTGAGGCGAGAGCGGAGGTATACCATAGCGACATCAACTTCGAAGGAGGCTGCATAGTTTCTTCGAGGAGGCTGCTCGTTTTGTTGTTGATTGTTAGACAAATATTCAATGTCACGTGTGAGTGCACGTAAGGACTCCACCAAAACGACATTTGGATCTGGAGTTTCAAAACGTTCGCCCTCATTGATTTTGCGTTTAAAAGGATATTGCGTCAACGTAGTTTTTTACATGCGGCGAGTCGTAGTCTTGACAGTGGAACACTTCGATCGGTTGCGGCAGACAAATCGATGGAATAGACCAGAACGTAGCCCAGAAAGTGGGCTAAACCACTACGGGGCGGACTCGAAGAGAAAATTAATCGAAGTCCCACGCGCGCTCTACCCGGTACACTTTACAAACTTTCCGTCGGAAATAGTACACTACTGCCATATTATCAGAAAATATGTGAACATTATACGGCGAGTCCCAAATTGATTGTGGTTGCGGTTCTTTTAATATAGATTTAAGAATATTAGAAGAACGTTCAATAATACCTGAATGTTCCATTTGATCCAACACATGTTGATAGTTATGCCGAGTGCGAAAAGGATTCGTCTTTTGAGCCTCGCACTTCAGTATAACTGGAGAGTTGCCGCCGCCAACGCCACCGTCGCGTCCATTCCTGGTCTTAACATTAACATACCTCCCCATCTATTTCCGACGTATAACCCGTCGACACCATCCTTGAAGAAGAAGAATACTTCAGCCAAGCTCAATAAATGAAGTGGTGGATTTTTGCACACCCCTAAGAACTGAAGGTGCTCCAGAGAATCCTCTAGACGAACCTCCTGATACTCCTTAGGAACATCCGGATCCATTAGCACTGGTGATAGTGGAGCTTGACCGACAACCTCATGATGTGCGATGGCCTCCCGAAGAACCTCGAGTGCTGTTTACATATATATATATGATCTCGACCAGGGTGATTTCACCAAATTGTTAAACAGCGTCCGATCGCTTTTCCTGATCCATCAACGTGCACAATAATTTGCTTAGATAGGTCTGGAGTATTTAAAACTATACACTCTCAATCAATCACGCTTTTAATTTATCCGAAAAAAATTACTCTCCATCAATCACGCTTTTAATTTGTCCAAAAAATTTTAATGTGCATGAGTCCAAACAAAAGGTTGTTTCGGAGATTTCATTTAGGACATATGTATTGTACACTAATGTGAACCATCATTCCGTACAGACCACTAGTGACTTAAATTCGATAAAGAACAAACGTTTTATTCATTTCACGCCTATTCCGAGGAGAGGTATATTTTTGATTCCTGCAATCCTAGCTTGATCCAACTAAATACTTTCCCCATCACCAACAAAGTCTAAATACTTGATACTCTTTACAGAAACGAAACTTTCATACAAAGAAATAACTGTTATTTCTTGGATGGCAGAAAGTGTAACTTATGCATCCCTAAATAATCCTTGTCAGTTGTTACCTTTTGCTATATGTGTTTTATGGACGTCTAATTAATAGAAATTAGATATGACACAACCTTTCCGCTCTTTGGAAAGTCTATGAAATCCTTGCAGGTTATTGTATTGGCGAACGGTTGTCAAAGTTATATACTAAAAATTAAAATTAGACGGAGGAGTTGTGTTGGCTAAAGGTTGGTGTATTGGGAAAAGTTGTCACTTTATCGAGTCTTGCAAGAGTCTCTCGAAAATCGATTATTTATAAACAGTCAAAATGGCGAAGGAGTTTTGGTTTGTTGTGCATGTTTGTATAACTACAATAGGGATATTCCTGTGAAAAGCCGAGATGCCAGCCCAATGGATTTTAGCGTATTTCGACTCTTCCAACGGTCTTCAACATCGGGTCCCGCGAATATTGGATAAACTGTATGCTGTTTATCGGTATTATCGTGGTAACTTTCGGTGTATTCTAAATATTAAACGAACTGAGGCTGAAATATTTAATTGCATGTGTGTTTTGTATTATTGTTCACTATTATTATTATTATGTATTATTATTATTATTATGCATTATCACAATGGTTGTCGCCAATATTAAAGTTTGTCCTGAAATACGCTATAAGGAAAACCAAAGATAGCAACTAGGGCCTGGAGTTGAATCGTATTCACCAGGATATAGCGTATGCTCATGTAAGTTTCATAGGGGATGATAAGAAAACAACAGAAAGAAATGCCACATAAATCTTATTGAACACTTGCAAGGACATGGGATTAGAAGTAAATACAGAGAAAAGAAAATACGGAACTTAGTCGGGATCGTAGTTCGGGATATTATGGATGCGTTAAGATATCGAATAATACTTTTAATAAAATTGCTACTTTCAAATATCATCAGTATTAAAAGACGAAAATCATATTCACGAAGAAATTAAATATCGATTAAAAGCAGGAAAGTAGTGTTATTTGTTCAAATTCTCTTGTCGCGAATTCGGTCGATGAATTTTAATCTTAAAATATATAAAACGATTCCCATGTCAGCTGTTCTGTATGGTTGCCACACATAGCCGTTTACTCTGAGGGAAAACCATAGACTGAAAGAATTTGAAAACAAGGTCCTGAGACGAATATTCCGATGTACATTGAAATAATTTGATTACAATAATAATCGAATTATTAGGCAAGAAAGTGCGGTACGGCGTGACAATCCAATCATTCAGTAATATTAACGGCGTGAAACGAATTAAATCCCGTCAGTAACACTTTTATAGTTGCAGAAATAATTGTATATAATCTTGTAATGCTTTAAATCCTTTAGTTGACTTTTTGAAAATGAACGAGGTTCCTATGTATGTAAATACACAAAGGTAGTTGATTATGTACAAGATATTTGTTTACCTAATAGACACATTAATTTTGAATCTAACAATTTACTAAATTGGTTTATGAAGAAAAACTTTACAAATTAAAGAAAAAATTTGGAGAGAGCCATTGAATATGTAAGCAAACTTTGTGTAACAATTATCATGTTTGTTGTTGTCCAGAGTTCGTTACAAATACATCCCGCCAAATTAATAATTCCCATTAATCCGGGAACCATAATATGCAAGGATAGCACGTATGTATTTTTAGTTATAGGAAAGTAAGCACAATAGTCCGGTACCTTATGATAAAGCATGTAGCGAGGACTTTTTGTTTTATTTATGCTGTTAAAGATCTAATAAGAGTGGAACCCATACTTGATTGCTGTGTAGTTTTAATATCTGTGAAATGAATGACAAGTATTTGTAAGATACGAAGTTCAAAAACAATAAAAATATTTAATTTATTGGCAAGTTTTTGGGGATAGTAAGGTAATATTAAACCAAGACTGCAATATTATGTGTTACAATATTTATTTACTTAAAATTAAAGATTGTGAGACAGGGTTGTGTTGCTTAAAGGTAAGCTTATTGGGAAAAGTTTATTTATCAGGGTCTAACAGGTGTTTAGAAAATCGAAAAAAGGTGTGTTGGTCTGACTGCACAATTGCCTTAAGAAATTCGGCTACATGCTCTTTCTGTGAGACATCACTACTGCAACCAGTGTCCAGCTACGCGAAGTTGAAAGTTGATTAATGAGATTAGAAGTCGTTATGTAGTTAAATGTATGCAGCCTATTCTTTACAACTAATTCTCATCTGAGCCCATACATTACAAATAGAATAATCGTAATAGATTGATTGTCGACAACACGATTTGTCTCGACAGTCGAACACGAGTTCTTGAGGGGGGATGTTAGGTAGGAGACAATTAGTGCGAGGAAATGGGAGTAATTTTGCGTCAAAAACAAAGAAACTAGAATATATTATACTATGTCATCATTCTGTTGGTTGTTATTCTACAGTGTTTGTATATGCCGATGGATCTGTATGCTTGTCATCGCAATTACATCCAAGTACTGGAAACGGGTAGCTTCTTCAGGCGAAGATCTAACTACAGATAGTTATCAAAATTACAGAAAAACCAGGATAAGGAATGTTAAGTATATAAATCAGAAGGGTGCGCTTGTTAGTTTTTACGGCAATCGCCAGACATCGGAGATTGTTATCCAAAAATGTCACTCTTAAAATGCGAGTATCAGAATTTGAGGAAAGCCAGTTACCAAATAATTACGTTGCATAGCAACTTTTTTTTTTTTTGTAATCAGTAACAATGTATTAACTTTTCCTGTTATTTCAATAATGCGAGTGGCAGAATTGCATACAATAATGCGATTCAAAAAATAAAATTCGTTGCTATGCAACGTAATTCCCTGGTACAAATCGCACGAATTTTATTTTCTAATCACTAACAATATATCAACTATTATTGTTATTACAATAATGTGAGTATGAGAATTGCGTACAATAACGCGATTACAAAATTACTTCCATTTCCTCGCACCATATATCTCCTACCTAACCTTCCCCCTCAAGAACTCGTGTTCGACTGTCGAGACAAATCGTGTTGTCGACAATCAATCTATTACAATTATTCTATTTGTAATGTATGGGCTCAGATGAGAATTAGTTGCAAAGAATAGGCTGCATACATTTAACTACATAACGACTTCTAATTTCATTAATCAATTTTCAACTTCGCGTAGCTGGACAGTGGTTGCAAAGAATAGGCTGCATACATTTAACCACGTAACGACTTCCAATGTCAATAATCAATTTTCAACTTCGAGTAGCTGACACTGGTTCCAGTAGTGTGACGTGTGTGGTGTGGTGAGGTGAAAATAAAGCAGATGGGGTGCCACGCGCCGTCGGCTCGATCCTACGACTACTCTCGACCAATCAGAGCGGTCCACCTGGCAATCAGGTATAAAAAACCTGGGAGCCAGGCGGACGCGCTTCAGTTCGAGCAAGTCGAGAGTAGAATTCGGACCGGGTGGAGCGCGCGTGATACCCCACCTCCTTTATTTTATTAGCACATACAAATGAGATTTGATAATTATTCAGAACATATACAAAATGAGCTATTGGCAATAAGGAATACATTCTACACTTTCCGTTGGAAACAGTACACTACTGCCATATTATCAGAAAATATGTGAACATTAGGAAAATACAATAAAGCAGCAAAGGCTGCAGCCAAAAACTCCGTGACAAAAATTGGTAACGGTTGAACATTTGTCCATTGAAAGACTATTTCTCCAGAAGAATCGTCAACCGCAAGCGAGGTGGGTGTCCCGTCAACATGACAAGAAAAGTGGGAATGACGGCGAGTCCCAAATTGGTTGGTGTTGCGATTGAACAAGAGTAAGAACAGCACAAATCAAGTGGATGAATTTACGATCTAAGATAGCAAAGGCTATGGGGTAAGTTAAGTTGGTAACTGGAGCACACCAGACGACATAAGCTGCCAAAACGTGGCGGACTCATTTAGAGCGAAACATTAATGCTAAAGGACAAGAACGTACAATATTAAGGTATCGTCAATGGGTAAAGTATTATCTTCCAAGTCCACCCAAATACCTAGGTACAAAAGACGCTTGGTAGGGTATAGCACTGACTTCTCTAATTCGATAGACCAAGTGTGAAATAAGATGGATAACGCTTGCTGTAATTTATCTGGGTCCCCGATGAGAGGAATATCGTCGTAATATACTAAATATTTCACTAGATGTCCAATGTGGGTTTGTAACTCGTTCAAAACAAAACGCTGCATTATTAAAGAGCTAAGAGCCCAGCCCATGGGGAGTGAAAAGATATGTGTTTTGAGGACATTTATTTCCAAAGAAAGTTCTAGTATGCAAACTTAGAGACACAGTAAAATCTTTGTGATAAGTCTAACTTGACTAAGTAAGAATCAGGAGTAGCCAATCTACTAATATCATGAACTGTGGGCAGAGTCACATGAGAGACGTGTTTATATAAAGCAGTCCGTTCTGAACAGTCATATATCACGCGAACTGAATCTGCTTTTGGGTTACAAAATATATGGAAAAAGTTAATATTAGAAGAACGCTCAATAGTACCTGAATGTTCCATTTCGTCCAGCACATGTTGATAGTGAGGTCGAGTGCGACGAAAAATGCGCGGAGCTTGAGAGGGTGGTATATGAGTCACTTCACGAGCAGAACAAAACGTGCCTGGTAAAGGAAAGTGAACAGAGGTAGGCACCACATGCGACACTGTATAAGCGACAATATTGAATTCACTATCACCAGGATGAGAAGTAGTTTTGTTAAAAATAATTAATATACCCTGTATATATAATAATGAGTTAATTTGGGAACAAATTAGTATTGATGTTCAACGGATTATCAATAGAGGAAAATAATTTAGTAAGCGCAACGGAATTGATATTTCTATCAGGTTATGAATGTTCCAGATTCTTGTGGTGGTGTCATTCCAAGCAAGAGGTTTTTAGATTTTTAAGGGAAAAAATATGTTTGGCTTTGTATCATTTATATAACATCTAAATACTAATCCATTTATTGCTGATCATAAAAATAAATAAGTAATTTCCAATCCACTAAATTTTTATTGCATCCTTTTGTTTTAACAGCAACAGTTAAATAACACAAGTAGAATTCTATGGAGTTGCGGCTGTATCAATAAAACGCTGGAACATTATAATAGCCATTGGCACGGTTCCATTTACTACTTTGGACACTGATCTATTATGTAAGTTATTATATGAAAATTTTTGTATTAATAGATTGCATGAATATATCAGTTTAATAAAATTAATTTGAATTGAACAAATGCTTATTCATTTCTTTCGAAGTTCAACAGAGTAGTGAGATTGAGCAATCTTAAGCAGCTAGTCTGGATTGTAAGAAAAAAAAATATTGTAATCTATGCTGTACTCTATGCTGAGTTTTTTCTTTACTATTATTAGTTTTATTCTTACTCTTGATGCACTTTCAATTACACACACGTAATGTAGCTTTGGCAATCATTCCCAATCACACAATTAGAAATAGGATAAAAAATTCTTATCACCATAAATTATTCTATTATATCCCACGCAAGCCATATTGCTTTCAAACTCATCTCAAATATCCAGTTTTATTTCTCAACATTTAACAATTATTAGCACTTACTGGAACTAAGCCTCTTGTTACTCATTTTCATCATTATTGAAAATATATTCATTAAATACAATGTAACATGTACATGACATCAGTAAATACAAAACCTAACCTATCCTAGCTAATCTAACCTAATCTACCTAACCTAACTAACCTAGCCTAATTAAATACACAAATAACTCTCACTGCCAATAGAAACAGGTGCATCATTGAAGTATATATTTTTCAATATTAATAACATTTCTATCATATAAATTAATTATCGAACAAGATTAATCATAGGATTTACACAGGTTGATAAACGCTCAGCATAGGAATGTTCCAGACTAGTCAGCATTATAAGGTAGCAAATGAGATATGTGAACGACCGATGATATGTTTTAAATGCTCAAATTATCACATTATTATACAATGGCTATTATAGCTGAATGACACTGTGTTCAACCGAATAAGAAATTTGAATATTCAGTGTATATTGATATTATCAGTACTCAATTGGCAACTAATCTATCATAAAGGATTCATCTGTGGCTTGAATGTGTTTTCGGAAGTTATATGATAAACGACCTACTAAAGCATGCCCACGGCACTCATAGAGTATCATTTATAGGCCTAATGCATGCATCACGAACAATTTAGAATACACCCCGTTTTATAGCTTACCTGGTCCTATGTGACGGAACTGTTGAAAATCTACTCACACATCGCTTTCATTATTGAGTAAATCACTGACGAATACTTTGGATGAATGATTCGTTCCAAGCTCAATATGTTTGATTAATGTTAATTTCACAAATATGCTAAACCAATCGCAATCATCAAAATGGCTCCACTTTCATGTTTTTTTTTTTTTTTTTGGTCTTTAGTTAGTAAACGAGAAGGCTATATCCCCGATTACCAATTGATTTCTCCAAATCTAAGTTTCCTTCTAATATATAGTTTAGATAGGTTATGTACCGAACAGTTTCCAATTTGGGAATTAATTTATATGGTTAGGTAACGGGATTTCGTCCAGTTTGTATCCTCGTCGTCAACTTACATCACATTACGTCACAATACTACGCGTATTCTCGGCTCCCTCGGAATTTCATTAACTATATACTATTAAATGTAAATTTATAAAATTCTAATTCTTTATCATTTTATACCAAAATTTTCTTCCTCATTAAAAGAAAACAATTTTTACTCGTATCCTTCAATTACACTACTATAATTCGATATAAAATTGTTTATCTTCTTCATTCACGTAGTCCAACATGGCAGCCTCCAATGATAATATCGTTGATTGAGAGATGGCAGAGACCTCTTTAGGCAAAATGTCGATAACTTATATCGAGAGAACAGGAGGTGATAGTGGGTTGGGACCAACGTTGGACACCGTGGACCCATAAGGCGCATCGGAAAAATTAGGGTGGGGGGCGCCGGCCAGTCTTACTTATTTCCACATAATAATATAAAAGCTAGTAATATTTCATATTATTATTATTATTATTATTATTATTATTATTATTATTATTATTATTATTATCAACAGTGTCTTTTCATTACGTGTGCATGTTTGACGAGAAACCAGAGAGATCCATCATTCGTAGAAACAATAAGAATAGCCAGTTACTTTAACTGTGAAGGACGGCGAAAAATACGAAAGGAGTGACTACCTGTAGCGAAAACAAACAATACATTCTCTCAAATGGATAAAAAAAAAATCAAGCCGAGATAGATTCGAACTCGCATGGACGGCATGAAAAGCAAGTGCTTTGTCCACTTTTTTTTAACTGACTCACCGAACGTGTTTCAGTAACTTACTTATTGCTAATTTTACTTGCTTTTTCTAATAACTTATAACGAAGGGACACCTACACAGAAACATCGAGGACAGTTAAAAATCATAAATGCTCTCACGCCGGGAATCGATCCCGGGACACCATACACCAAAGGCGCACGTGCTAGCCTCTAGACCAGCGGGGAGGGCCCCCTCACCCCCTGTGTCGTTACAGATTACGACCACTGTATTGCCAGCTATCACTTCTGTGGGTTGTATACTATGATCACATGTTCCTTCTTTGCTGGAAGAGTTAAATCTACATTCTATGTAATACATGAGCTATTTAGACCTACATGCTCTTCATATAATGTAATAAAAAGGTCATGCTGGGAATAAGAAAAGACAAAACGGAAACTATTGGTCGGGTCGGGTGAGTTCACTTTGGTCAACTGAGTTTAGGTTGAGCTGAAACTCGGCTGTAGTCGAAAGTTGCTGTTTTTCACTAGCTGCCTAATTAAAAATAGCAATTTTCAATTGATTTTATAGAAACCATAAATCTATTTTGAACACTTGCAGCTAGTGTTTTTATGGTAAATGCTTATTTTTGTGCGTGTGTGTACTTTAATTTTTAAATGTGGAAGATTGATTTTACCAATCGACTGTAATATTAATATCTCCGCCAATATGGAGTCTGGATTTAGAACAAAACTAGAAGTTGTTTAAGCGAGGCCAAAAGAAAGATTGGATATGGACGACCAAGCCAAAGCAGGGCCGCGGTAGCTCAGTGGTAGAGAATTCATTTTTGGTGCATGGTGTTCATGGTTCGATCCCAGCTTGTGCTAAGTGGGCTTTGTGGTGGAGAAACGCCGTGTAGTGGATTTTCTCGAGGTTCTTCTGTTTCCTCCCACTTTCTTCATTCCACCATTGCATTCATTTCTCATGGTCACCATATCCCTTAGCCTCGGTGCAGAATCGAAGGACCTTAAACTGAATATTCAATTTTATTTCACCAAGCCCAAGAACATCGATACAAAAATAAGATAAGGATTGGATATGCAAGACGAAGTGCATAGTAATCTTGCTCTTGGCCTTGTTTTCGTGATCGCGAAGTAGCGATGAGCATATTTTCTTGCTTTCCGTATAGTATGAAAGACCATAATCAAAACCACACTTGGTCTTCATTTGTACCGATGAGGCGAGCATTCTTGGCTCTTGTATAACACGAAAGACCACCAAGACTACGAAATGCAGTATCAAGACTTGACTGTGCAAGACAGAATATGACGCAGTATTGATGACCAAGACCCAGGGTGCGAATTGTTTGAATTTCATTTCTTGAACTGAAGTGATGAAATAAAATTAGTACTTTATAATTAATTATCATACTGTATTTTTAAATTTTAAATTACAAAGTCATATTATGTATCTTCTTACTTGCAACTATATATACTGTAAATTACTATTTAATTACCGAGAAAGAAAAATCAAAGTGGCGCGGGTCCCGGAATCATACCCAGACAGCACAGTGCACGTACAGTACCTGTATAGTACATGTACAATTGCACGGATGCAACATGTGCATCATCTGTATAAATGCACGCCTGTACATGTGATGCACATATACATCACAAGTCCTATTCAACATCTTCACGTGCACAGGACATGTGCAATGCATACGTACACGTCCTGCACAAGTGATTTACATCTACTGCGCAGGTGATTTACAAGTAGCACATATTCGATTTACACGTAGCACACAGGTGATTTACACGCAGTAACCAGGTGATTTACATGTAGAACAGAGATGATTTACACGTAACACACAGGTGATTTACACGCAGTACCCAGATGATTTACATGTAGGACAGAGGTGATTTACACGTAGCACATAGGTGATTTACACGCAGTACCCAGATTATTTACATGTAGGACCGAGGTGATTTACACGTAGCACATAGGTGATTTACACGCAGTACCCAGATGATTTACATGTACGACACAGTGATTTACATGTAAGACAGAGATGACTTACATGTAGGACACATGTCATTTCCTCGTAGTGCAGAGGTGATGTAAAAGCATAATCGAGATTCAACGGAAAAAGGAGTTTATATATTTGGTGCCTTACGCAATAACACCATCTATAGCACCAACCACATCACCTTCAAAGTATTTCCCAAGTAACTTATAATTGTCACTGAGAATTTTACTTTTGGAGTTTATTATTTGCAACGAGCAAAGCTTTAAGTAGTATCTTTGACATGTTTGGCTAGTAACAAATAACGCAACATATTCTGCTGTAATCGGTCACGAAAATAATTTTGTAAACCTATGAACTGTCTGACAGTAGTAACAACGGTACAGTGCTGCCACCTGATTCACTTGCATCCTAGCTCAGATGACGTTATGGAGTTTTTACAATCATTCAGCTGTCATTCGTCGAAAAGTCTCTATAACACCGCCTGAAGGAAAAACGACACCTACAAAAATGGAGGTTACTTTATATTGTTGATGAGAATGAGAGTAAAATAATGAAAGTAAAAGTATACACTTGCACGATATTATGGACGTCTCATACACACGTGCAGTAGCCGTGCAAATGCACATGTGCACACAATGGCTTAAGCACCGGTAATTTAAATGTGCTTCATCTACGCAAATGCACATATGTACATGCACTTCTCAAGTATGGGTTATGTACGTGCGCTGCATCCACGCAAATGCATGCAAATGCACATGTGCACATAACGGCTTAAGCACGGGTTACGTAAGTGCGCTGCATCCATGCAAATGCACATGTGTACATAACGGCTTGAGCACGGGTTATATAAATGTGTGCTTCATGCATGCAAATGCACATGTGCACATAACGGCTTAAGCACGCGTTACGTACGTGTGCTTCATCCACGCAAATGCACATGTGCACGGGTTATATAAATGTGTGCTTTATCCGTACAAATGCACATGTGCACATGCACGACTTAGTCACTGGTTATGTACGTGTGCGTAACCCACGCAAATGCACATGTGCACATACACGAGTTATGTATGTGTGCTTCATCCACGCAAATTCACTTGTACGGCTTATGCACGGGTTATGTATGTGTTCATCATCCACACAAATGCGCATGTGCACATGTACGGCTTATGAATGGATAGGGCACATGTGTCGTACACGTACGTGTTGTCTGGGATAAGAACCTATTTTGGAATGAAAGTTGAAGGGTTGGAAAGAATCACAGGTGTTCTCCCATTTCCTCAACCCTTATCATTGTAGTTAAACGATTTCCTTTTGTCTCCTTTTGCCACTGCCTTCCGAGAAGGCCCCCCTGCCGTCCGAGCAGGTGAGAACACTGACTTTGAATAAAAATTTCGTCACATAGAACTAAAGCAAGAAAAAACTAAATTTTTCCCACGTCGGACACTGGTATCAGTTATAAAAAGAAATAACCAAACCTCAAATGTGCCAAATATTCATTAAGATGCATCCCGCTTGATCTAGCTAGTGGTTAACGTGTAAGACTTCGGTACACGTGGTCCGGGTTTCATTCCCAATGGGAGTGCATTTTGGCGTTCACCCAGTGTCGTGACCTATTGCTCCCAAAAGGGTCGGGTTGTCGGGTCAGCTCGGGTCGGGTTACTCGGGTCGGGTCAATGGGGTCAGCTCGGGTCGGGTTGTCGGGTCAGGTCAATCGGATCGGATCACGGGTCCGGTCATCGGTCCGACCCGTTGAGAGCACTAGTCGCTGTTTTATGGTGTGTCACGGCGGATGGTAGGTTACACTGATTGAAAAAAAGTACTGGAGTCGCATTTGTGTGATGTACTGATCGAAATGAATGTGCTAAAACAGTTATGTGTATTATTATTATTATTATTATTATTATTATTATTATTATTATTATTATTATTATTATTATTATTATTATTATTATTATTATTATTATTATTATTACGCGTTCTTTATTTGTCAGTAGTTCTTGTTCAATTACTGTAGTTGTAAAGGTAGTTGCGTTCTCAAAAGCGTTGCGATATCATTAATATGAGCAGATCAGCAATCGGAATTTCTTTATTTTCTGTTACCTATCGGCTTGTGCCGTACGTATTTTTACATTCTAGAAACGTAAAGTTTCCAGTGAGTTCTTATACAACGACTTTACTAGTACTTTTTGAGGAGGTATGCAACCCCACACAGTAATTTTTACTTCATCCGCCATCTTTTATTTTCGTGTATGAGTACTGACCTGCCACGTAGTATTATTTCCAGGCAGTAAAATGTCCTTTACATGTTGTTGTCCACTCAATTTACGTCATAAAATATTAGGGAATTCCCTGTGCCGCCATTGTACAAATCTGAAAACTGCAAATTTGGATAGAGCAGGTTAGAATTCTTGGTCGATATCATGCCGCATCACGTCTACAATCAGTAGTTTGTGCAATATTTAACTCTAAAGTTTGTTTTCCCACGCTTTCGGCAGCCTATAACACGTAAGCTTTCGGCAGCTTTTCGTCCTATGTGTACTGGATTTTTTTTTTTTTTTGGTTTGTTTTGCTCTCAGGAATCACCCCTCTGTTTTTGTACAACGAATTTAGCGCCGTACTGTGTAGCGTCATAAGAATCAATTTGACTACACTAACGCGACAAAAGTAACTGTTCTCAAAAACAGCGTAAATTTTCTTGGTTACCTGATAATAATAAAACCGCAATATATTCCACATACAAGTGTAAATCATGCCCTCCTCCCTAGTCATTTCAAGACGAATTTAATGTTTCATTCTAAACGTAGCTTCTCCTGGAATAGCATCCACCTTTCATGTAATTGCCACCCCTACCACGGTATCTCCTAAATCCGCCCATGCCATAAAGTTGTCTTTCAACTGATATTAAGAGTTTTATTCCAAACTCCCAAAGCATCAGTAAAAGTACCCACACAAGTACGACCCCTAAATTGTTTCAGTAATATCGAAATAATTTTAATCTGAATAAAGTTATACTGAAAAACGTAACATTCACCCTTATTATAATGTCTGAGTGGACGGTTGCTAATAATGCAAACTGCATTTCTGTCGATTTCAAATATTGAACTGAAACAGAACAAAACAGTCCTCAAAATGGGCCCAACAGTTCTTAAACCGAACCGAACCATTCTACAAACCGAACCGAACACTTTACAAACCGAACCGTTTCAAATAGGGATGGACGGTTCCTGGAAACGTAAACCGCGGTTTCGGTTTGTTACTTAAACCGGTTTGGAACGGTTAATCGAAACCGAACCGAACCGTTTCCAAACCGAACCGAACCGTTCCCAAACCGAACCGAACTGTTTCCCAAACCGAACGGAACTGTTTCCAAACCAAAGCGAACCGTTTCCAAACCGAACCGAACCGTATCCAAACCGAACCGAACCGTTTCCATCCAAACCGAACCGAACCGTTCAGACTGAACCGAAACCAAACCGAACTGTAATACAAATTGTTAAATTTCTGGTAGTTTTAGTACTCATAAAATAGTATAACTGTAATATTTCCATTGTGCGACTCTTCACACTAGAACATAATTTAGTACTATTAAATTAAAGTAGTTCCCAATTACTTCGGTCGGTTATCATATCTATATGGTTCTCATAATAAAATATCAACAGATAAGAAACGAGTCAGTCTTTACTCAAAAATATTTATCTTTCTTTTCCTTGTATTACAATATAGCACCACGATATATTTTTTCAAAACATTTGCCATCATGAATATTTACAAGTTATATATTATCATTTAACATTTATAATTTTGAATACTTAAGGATACCTTGAGTTCTCTCGGATTTCAGGTAAGGGCAAATTCGATTTACTGAACTATTGAATACAATTGTATATGATATTTATCCCAGACTGAGACACTTCATCCTTTCTAATTCTAGTATATATCTTCTACATCAAAATTCTTTCCACTATTCGACTTTTATTTCTCTTTCCTTTCTTAATTAACTTTCCCACATAAGAACTTTTAGCCCCAGACAATTTTTTACACAGATTCCATATTCATAATACAGTACAGTAAAACCTGTCAACTTGGCCACCTCTCTAAGTTGGCCACCTGCCAGGGACGTGTAGTGCGTATTACCGCTGTTACCGGCGGTAACGGTAAAAATATTACAGTTTTTCGTTGTTTTCATATATCTTCAAATTTCATTATCGACATGGGAAGATGTTTACATTTTCCTTTTTCTTTTCTGTCTTTTTTTTTAAAAAAAAAAAAAAGCTTGGATGGCCTATGCTTCATTTACATTGTGAACGAATGCAACATGCCAACACCAAATAGGAGTATATTGTTGTTGATACCGCAGATTTCAGAGGTAACGCGAACCCCGATAGCGTTCGTTCACTCCAGAAGCACCTTTTAGCGTGCCAGCCAGAAGCATCCTGCGCGCTCGTATTTGGACTTTCGGAATAGCCCTTATGTTACCGTTCGGCTGAGTGGAACAGGAAAAAATAGGAACGTTCCCTGTGAAAACAAGGAGAATCTAGAATATCATCAACATGTATATTCTACTCACCGCATGTCCGCTTAGGAGTCTATTCGCTCTCCTCTCGCTGTAGAGGATCGAGCGGGCGGTAACTCTACTATACTGTTTCGTTTGCTTCCCCTTTCTAAGGATAGAAACTTGGCTGTAATTTCAGTATTCATAAGGTTATTTCATTGTCTTAACAGCATACAATTTCGGACAAATATAAGTAGCAGGTTTTTCATACTAATAGCATTTCACACGTGCTACTGTGAGACTGATGTTCCAGTGCATTATTTATATGTTAATCTATTATTTTTACACGACTTTTATATGTTAATACGTTATCTTTGAATTTGAGGGAACTGTTTCAAGAGCAAGGAGGAATTGTAATGATAATTAGAGCGAAGCAGAGATGTTGCCCGAGCTCCTTCCAATTCGAGTAATTATTATTATTTAGGATTTATGCTAATTAAGTTGAATATATTTTGTTTTTAATTTAGTATAGAAAACTTTCGATGCAACAAATTTCCAACTCTAGCCGCTAGCCTACTAGTTGAATTTGCACTTTGATGCAGCTTGATGTGTTGAAAAAGAATTGTGCAATCGTCTTCATCGTGCCGCAGTTTGACTGTCTAATTAATTTTCAATACGGAAAATTTGTTGCTCAAACATGGTGAGGTAGGGAACTGCAGCCTCTTGTTAATTATATTTTCATTCTTATGCCCATAGACTTAATTTAGTTCTAGAAATGTCCGTTGATTATACAAAAGAGCATAGGCATAAATAGCACCCCCGCAACCCTCGTGGCGGAGGGGGGACGCACGAGCTCCAGGGTCACAAAATATATCGAAACTAGGGGCGCAAACTAAAGGTTGCGGGGGCACTGAAGCTTCAAGTTACGTTACTGGAAAACGGTATAAGTTGTTTTTTAAATTGTGTTGGGACTTGCTTCTTCTTCCTCGAAGTCTTCAAAAAGAACAAATGCTCTGGATTATTTAGTCAACAAAAGTATCCCAACAGTCTCAAACACAGGGTATGGAACTATAGAAGTAGGGTAAATGATGTGCTGTATGTCTTTAAAGATGAACTGTTAGGAGTCTTTAAATCCATGATGAATAAAACGGACGAACAGGATTCTCAAACCAGAGTTTGTGTAGCAAAATTCTATCAAACCTTTCAAAGTTTTGACTTCAAATTTTTACTTGAACTGTTTTCTGTTACAGCATCAAGATAAGAAATCTTGTTCAATATCTTACAAAAGAAAGTTCATGATGTAGGTTACTGCAGAAAGAAAATAGTTGAGTTTGAAGAATATCTAAGATCATTGAGAGACAGCAGCACTTTTGAATCAAGCTCTTAGTTGGCTCCCGTAGATACCTCTGTTGAAGTGGACGCATGATTTGCTTCTGTACTTCCTTTATTACGTCTTCTACTGCTCTATCTAAAAGACGGTAGTCATTTTCATAATATTCGCAGAAAACCTCTGTACTTATATCAAATGTTTGTGTTTGTATATCTTCGGTGCATTTTTTTCTTCGGTACCTTGAATTTCTTCAGAGTCTTGGTTTTCTTCTGTACTTTTGTTTCCTTCGCTGTTTTCGTCTTCTTCGATGAACTGCATGTCTTCCTTCAGTTGACACAACAAAGGCCATATACCTGAGGCTGTGACGTGCTTTTCGGAAGACATTGCCTCACTCATTTCTTGCAATGGCTTGAAAGCTTCTGTTAAGCTTTCAGCCAATTTGACATATCTCAAGTCTAAAATTAGATTTGCGTGCCTCTGAGCTAGGACATGAGACAGCACATCCTTCTGCTCGTTGAATGCCTCTAGTTGTGGCAAACAAGACCACCACCGTGTTGGTGTAGTCGAAGGTAGTAGGCGTTTACTCACTCCCTGATTGTCCTGCTCTTTACGAATTTCTCGTCTAAGTTTCATGTTATAGTGGGTGACTGTTCTGATTTTATTTAGAGTACTAAAGAGATGTTTAACAGGCGTAAGTTCTAAAGCCTTTGAAGCGCCAATATTGATAGAATGTCCAAAGCAATTTATATGTGGCAACTTCATCTGTTCCACAGCTTTCAAAATATTCGCAGCATTGTCCGTCGTAATAGCTGCTACCATTTCACTCCTTATGCCCCATTCAGTAAGGAATAATTCCAACGCTGTTTGCAAATTGTTAGCCGTGTGTTCCGTATCGAGACAACTGCACTGTAAACAAAAATTTTGCAGATGCCACTGGTCATTTACATAATGTACAGTCAAAGCTAGGAAAGGCTGTTGAGCTGGTGAAGTCCAGCAATCTGTTGTTAGACTTACGTATTGGGCGTCAGTTAATGCTTGCTTCATTGCGTCCTTTGTATAAGCATATAATGCAGGAATTTTTGTTTCAGCAAAATATTTTCTTCCTGGTACTTCAAAGCTAGGTGCCAAAACAGACATCAAATGTTTAAAACCACGTTTCTCCACTGCTGCATACGGCTCCATGTCCACTGCCAGCCAGTACGCTATGGCGTGCTTAATCTTTTCTTTCATTCTCTGAGATGGTGGGATGAACATTTCCAAAGTCGACTGCTGATTCTTGTTTGATTGTGACCTAGAAATGAAACAAAATGGAATATTTTAGCTCAATACCTACAACTCTGCATTCAATTATTAAATAGAGAAGAAAGATTAATAGTAGAGTAAATGGAGGATAGTTGAGTTCACTCCATAAACAAGAAGCCCTTCCAGAGCCGGATTTAGATTTGATGAGGCCCTAAGCTATTGAAAGTAATGGGGACCTTTATATGGCCAGCTATCCTTTGTCAATAATAAATTGTCTGCACTGCGGTGTGGAGCTACATGTTACATGTAGCCATTCAACGAGTGGGCACCCTATATGCAGAAATGAGCAAACTAGTGATATTTTTGGGAGCAGGTTAGCAGAAGGGGCCTCATTACTTACATCATAGATGCCTACACAGCACAAAATAACTGTTGATGAATGTAAGTTTTATAACTTTCTTGATTCTATAATTTGGAAATGTACATCCACTTTTTCTTTAAATTTTAGGGCCGTCAAGAAAGTGGGCCCTAAGCTATAGCTTGTTAAGCTGATACGTAAATCCGGCACTGGCAGTGGACTCGTATGTTTTTATATAGGCTGACTCAAATTAATCTGTAGATTGAGATATCTCAAGAATAATAAAGAAAGAAAAGTCAAACCTTTTATCAAGGAAATGTGGAAAGGGGGGGAGGAGCTTATCGTGCATAATGTAACAACAAGGATGATTAGTGTTCCCAAGCCTATATTCACTGTAGAGTTTTATTTTGGAAACTGTGCTACGTCTGTTTATTACATATTCTGAAACTGCATGTAAAAAGAAAGGCTATGAAAGAAAAAAACACTTTCCTGCTAGCGTTACAAACGAAGAACGATGTAGTAACAAAGACATCCGAAATTCACGTGCTCCTATTAATACAACAGTAACAATGAAAGTAAAAGAGACGGGGAAAGTACAAGTAGAGAACCACTATGGTGACAAATTACGAAAAAGTCCCAATATAAGTGTCACATATAATTACATACAAAGCATTTAGAATATCTAACAATCATCATGCCGTTTACAGGAATTTGATACCTCAAGCCTTTCAGGAGGTATAAAAATCACGTGGAGTTTGCAATACTGCCTAATAAAATTCACACACACTATACGAAAATTGAAGAATATCAATTTAACTACTTAAAGTAAAGTTAACACACACACACACACACACACACACACACATATATATATATATATATATATATATATATATATATATATATATATATATATATATATATATTCACAACTTTTTATTCTTTGCGGAAGCTACATTTGATGCGAGTAAATTATTCGTAGATATCACCGCAATGTACTACGTCAGCAATTAAGGGAATATTAACATTCAAATTTACACTTCTGGATATATTTTGCACTAAATACTTCGTACACATTTACTTACATAGGTAACATGAAAGTAAAATGTTAAAAGTGAGGCTACACTTGATAAATGGGTTTTGCTTTAGGCCTATTTTGCTAGTTTTACTTCCCCATCAACAGCGAGGCTATATGAGACGTGAACCTACAATTTAACGTGGGATCTGAACCACTTGTTTCTTAATTTTGAATCGAAGCCGGGACCCTTGATCAGAAGGCGAGGAGCTTATTCATTCATCCGCCGGCGACACTTTTGATAAATAGGTGTTTTAGACAAATGAAAAGGAATATTGATTATATACAAATAATAATGAATATTGAATAACATGGAAATTAAGAAAAAAACATGTTTGCTGTGTTGGAAAATAGTTACTCGTTGTAGTTTTTTCCATTCCCAGAGTTCGGTGGTCCCCAGCATTGAATATAGTCTTGGGAGTCCCATTGTTGGAATGAAACTAACAGTATTATAAAGTCCTTTTTGATACCCTTTGTTTGTAGCCTAGTAAGGATATATTTTAACAATATGAAGAATGGGGCCCCCAGCCTCATATTATCTAAATGTGTATTGGGGCTTCATGAATGCCGAATTAAGACTAATTTCTATAAAGTCCTGCTGGGGCCCTCTGTTAGTCGTTTGACAAATTATTGCAACACTATAAAGAAACAGAACAGGTCACCACCCTGGGGCCCCATTACCACTCGTAAATGAAGCTGATAGCTTCATGAAGAAAAGCCACCCCTATAGCAGTAAACAGTGTGGAAGAAAGGTTTGAATCTTCTGAATTACTTCAGGATTTGTGGTTGCTAGATCTTAAATGTTTCAACGAAATAAAAGAACGGCTTCCAGAGAGCGGATTTGCAGCACTTGCTACAAACTTAAATCTCGATAAGGCTGAATTACCGAAAGAACTTTACAATTCGGAAACATGTACAAAGTTTTATCTGTTGGTGTCGTAACCTTATATCTATCTATCTATCTATCTAAATATATATATATATATATATATATATATATATATATATATATATATGAGCACGATTGAGGAGATTCATATATACCCTTGTCAGTTCTTGTGTTGTAATGCTATTGGTGACATCCAGGATCCTGGTCTTGAGTTCTTCAATTGCGTGTGGATTTGTTTCGTATACTCTTCCCTTTAACAGTCCCCATAAGTAAAAGTCACACGTGGACAAGTCTGGTGACCGAGGAGGCCACAAGCCTTTGCTGATTGTCCTCTCTAGTGTAAACATCTCATGCACAAGGGACAATGATGCAGCTGATGTGTGGCATGTTGCACCGTCCTGCTGAAAGTAACATAACTGACGCTCCTCTTCGGTCAAGTGTGTATAAAACTCCTCCAGGATTCCCATATACACATCACTGTTCACTGTCGTCTCAAAGAATATGGGCCCAATAACGCGTGTGGCGGAAATGGCAAACCAAACACCAATCTTCTCATCATGCAAGGGTACCTGGTGGATTGCCAGTGGATTTTCTATCGACCAATACCGGTTGTTTTGGGAATTTACGTACTCAGACAGGTGGAACCACGTCTCGTCACTCATGATGAGCATTAGTGGATCCAAGAAACCACTGGCAACATTGCTCAACAGCCATGAACAGAAATGCACCCTCTTCTGCAGGTCAGGCTCCTTCAGTTCTTGCACAACATTTATCCGGTACGGTTTTAACTTCAGTCCCCTTAAAACACGTCTGCAACTTCTCTCACTCGCATGAACCTGTTGACTCAATCTCCTGGTTGACTTTCGAGGACTTCTTGTCATTATCTCCTCCACCTGCATCTTTAATTCAGGTGTGCAGACAGATGGTCGTCTGTTCCTGGAAGCATTTTGAACCGATCCTGTACGCCGCCATTTTTCAATCAATTCCTGAATGGTGCTTTTTGCTGGCACAGAACGTCCTGGAAATTTCTCCCGAAACAAATTCTTTGTTTTCACAAAAGATCCAGTGAGAATGAACCCTTCAACAATGGCAACACGCTCGGGTATCGAATACGGCATTATCACACACTGACACTCACCCGGCTTAACACAACGAGGCCTTTTTCTCAACTGGTTTCGACAAGTTTCACTGGCTGCGGCTGCACGTGACTGCTGCAGGTCACGTAAGTCGACTTGACCTCGACACGCCATCTCTTGGTAGGAAGGTAGATTATTTAAGTGTTGACAAAAACACAATATACCAGAATATTACGACGGGCCGGTTTTACGTGCCGCACCCGGTATATATATATATACATTAGGAAATGTAAGATAAAATCTTAAAATATTTCAAGATATAATTAAAGGCTTTTGTACGTCCACTGAAACAACATTCGTGAAGCAACTACTTCATATTTGTGTTATAACTATTCATAACACTCGATCTGTGAGTATTGACTAATTTCAGGTTATATTGATAATGTTTCAGTTAGCATTTTATATTAAACCCCATTGGAAATAGTGTCATTTCAATACGCAGAATAAATAAACAAATAAATAAATAAATAAATAAATAATAATAATAATAATAAGAAGAAGAAGAAGAAGAAGAAGAAGAAGAAGAAGAAGAACTTGAAACTTAGTATACTTTGTGAGGCTCCTACATGTTACATAGGAAAAGAAGATGGAGTCCTCCAACTGAGGCCCCTGCCGGGGCCCTATGCCACCCAGTCAGTCCGAGACTATGAGAAAGTATTTGCAACATTCTTCTGGGATAAGGATGGAGTAATACTCATTGACTACCTGCTCAAGAGTCTGACATTTAATGAAGAATCTCTACTTAACTCACAAAACTGAAAGGAAAATCTAAAGTGAAACGCAGTGGAAAATGAAAAGAAAGGAATTATGTTCTTTCAGGAGAATGTAGGCCTACCTGTCCATCAAGCATTGCAAACACAAGCGCCATTGCATGATCTAGGATTTCAATGTCTAAACCATTCCAAAGCTGCCAACTGTACGGGTTTAACAACTCAAATAGGGGTGTACGGTTGCTATTTAAAATGTACGGGTGAACTAATAATTTTGAACTGGTTTTCTTTAATTCGTCCCTCTCGAGACAAAGGGGCGTATCTCATTTTCTTAACTTTTCCAGGAGACATGTTTAAACCTTTTCTCATTATTTATTATATCGTCTTCTTTTAAAATCTGTTCGATATCCTTCGTTCAGATGTATAACTTACGAGAATAAATTAAATTTTAAAAGAAGATGATAGAATAAACAATAAGAAAAGGTTTAAACTTGTCTCCTGGAAAAGTTAAGAAAATGAGATACGCCCCTTTGTCTCGAGAGGGACGAATTGGTTAAAAGCAACAATTCGATCATTATTGTCATCACTTAGCAAATTACATAAATAAAATTTAAAAAAAATAGTTTCGTACCTTATTTGCCTACCTTACTGTGATCAAAATCACAAAGTAAGATACGAACAGAGTGGTAACCTATAAGCCCAACAGTAATTTGCTAGCCCCCATCAGGGTTTGTTTCAGAAAAAATGGTCCGGGGGGTACACTTAATATTTGGAGGGGCACATATTATTTTCACGTTCTATTATTTTATTTATTATTATATTAGGTAGGCTATATTATTTTGGTCTCCTCCAGGGGACACTCTCAGAGCTCCAAGGGGCCGTGCCCCCTAAAAACGTCTGGAAGAAACACTCCCCTCCCATGCAACCAACAATTTTGTTTTCCGGTCTTGAGTTACGAGCGAGATTGATCAGTCTTCTTCTGTTAGTTGTAAATGGTTAAAAGCTTTCAAGTTATACCTGATTCAACAGAGTTGTTTAATTTAGCATTTGTATTATTAGTACCTGAAAGGAATGCATTTTGTGAAAGAGTGTTTAGTATGGTGGGAAATGCTTGGACTCACGCAAGAAACTATATATCTGAAAATGTACTCAAATCTGAACTAATGGTAAAAATTAACTTTCACATAACATGCAAAGAATTTAACTCTTAAGTAAAAAAGAATTCTGCTGTTTTGAAAAGTGTTAAAAATGAAACAAGTGTAAGTTTAAGTCTGTTCAGAAATAAATGTTAATTACAGTTTCAAATCAACCTTATTTTGTTTCTCTAATAAATATTGCTAAACACATTAAAAATACATATATGCATGTGTTTAACTGAAATAAGGTTCTAATTTAACGAAATTGAATTTGGAGGACTCAGGCTGTGAATGTACGGGTGAGCAGGTTTAAAACGTTTTCAGTCCTACATCATTCTCCTTATTCCTCAGATTTAGCTCCGTCTATTACTTATTTCCCAAACTCAAATAACACTTGAAAAATCGTTAGATCTGGTAAGTGTACATGTAATACTACGAACAGTATTTTTACATAGTGTTTTACATACAACAGCACATAATTTTGAAGAGTGTAGGACAAAATCCAAGAGGACAAAATCCAAGCGGACAAAATCCAAGAGGACAAAATCCAAGCTAAATTCTGGCAAGGCGGATAAAATCCAAGCGGATAAAATCCAAGGAACATTATCATGGAGTAGTGCCTGTGAACACCCTAATTAAATTGTACATTTGTTTCTTTCTTCAATTGTCATGTAATCTAAAGTTTTATCTGTAATTCTTCAATTTATTCCGGTGGGAGGCAACGGAAAAAACTCAGCATTCTAACATTACCATATTCGTATTTTGATCTTGATAGGTACATTTGAATTAAATTTTGTATAAAAGAAATCATACAACATTACAAAAAAGGCTTCTATATGCTATCTCATGAAAATGAAAATCCAATATAATTTAGATAAAAACTAATTTACTTCATTACCTTCAAAGTATTTACATCAGTTACACTTGTCGAAATAATTAATAACATATACATTTTCATATTTCGATTTTCTAGATATTGCATTATTACATTCACATACGTTATTACATTATTTAAAAAAGCACACAAGTCATACACTCACAAGTCAAAAAAGTATATTATTTGAAAAAAAGTCATACAACACTACAAAAAAGGTGCTTATTAGATGTATAATATAAATAAAATGAAAATACGTAATTTTACAACTTAATGTACGTCAATCACATACCAAGTACGCTTCAATCTAAATGTATACAACGTGATGCACTTTTCAGAAAATCACTTACACTTAGACTAGTGCACAAATTCTGAATTCTTCTTTGAAAATGAACTGTTGACTTTTTTACCCTTTTCTTTGGTGGTTCGCCAAATTTTGCCTGCTCTATCACTGTGGCTGCCAGAACTTGATCCTTCCTGATACCTTGGATTGCACTCCACATGGATGGATGCTTATGTCCAATCCAATCACCCAATCAATCCAACAATGTGTATGTTATTGCACTGAGAAAAAAAATGTAGGTGGCATACTTAAAAACGTAGGTTACATTCGTAATTCCTGTAGTTTCTGGACTTAACGTACAACCGTATATAACATCCTGCAGCAAACGTATAGCTGAAGAAGTATGTATTATACAAACTGTCTGCATAAGTGCAATGACGTTATTCGTATGACGTCATCTTCAGTAACAAGTATATACGGAGGTGATATCTAGCTTTGTGACGTCAGGATCGTATGTAGCATGTGGGTTAATAATGACGACACACACTGACTATCAGGACGGAGCATAATTTCAAGAAGTATGCAATATACGTTCTGTACGCGTGTTTCTTGCGTTCAACCCCGAGACAGCATCTATATTGTACTTGTGCCCCGTACGTACGACTAGATACAGTATACGTATTGTACGTATGTATTATACAGATTTTCCTTATGTCGCACACAGCTTGTCCCGATACAGCATACAGAATATCCGTATGCACCATACAGATTGCACATATGTAGCTTACAGACTGTCTGCATGCAGCATATAGATTATACGTATGTCGCGTACAGGTTGGCCATATGTAATGTATGGATTGGATGTATGTAGCTTATAGATTGTCCATATGAAATATACGGATTTTACCTGTATCGCATACGTATTGCCTTGTTGTAATATATGAATTGGACATATTCAGGATCTAGATTGTACGTATAGTGCACCATTATTGAAGTGCTGCAACATACTGAGAAATGCATGATACATTCTTACTGTAATGTTGTCACACATGGTTTTTCTCTGTATGGAAACAAAAATAGCTTAAAATATGGTTGATCTTCATTGTGCCAATAATAATAAAATTAACAATGCTACACTTTTCAAATCTTAGTTTAGAGCAGTGAAACTGTCCAAAGAAATGTATTAACCTGCAGGGTGTCCTGTAAGTTTGGGCTTCCTGCTAATTCGTTGGAAAGCTACTGCAAAGCCAAGTGTTGAAAAGTGACACAAGCGTTAATTTTAAAATTATGGGCACAAAGAAGGTTAACCATATGTTAAACTATTTTCGTTTTCATACAGAGTAAATCAATATGTGATATATTACTGTAAGAATTTATCATATGGTTTGCAGTTAGTTGCAGCACTTCAATAATAATGCAAAATGCACAGTCATATACAATCCTATATTCAAACTCAAACCACAAGAGGCCTGAATAGAATTTTCCAGAAATAACATCTGTGTACATTTTAATTAACAGGTATGTTTTTTTTTAAATGTCGTAATAATTAAAAGTATGCTGATAGCCGAAAACGTGTTCGCTCACAAGATGATTCCTACTCAGTTCTCGCCATTAAAAATGCAACACCAAGAAGGAGACTGGGTAGCTGCACCAAAGTTCCCAGGCAGATACCTAATAGTAAGTGCAGAATATTCTTAAACGTCCGCTATATTCGCTGTGTGACAACGTGGTGACAGCGGAGGCGTTGTGCAGCCATCGACTAAACATATTTATCCTTCCCTGCTTTAGACATTCTGCAAATTTGGACTTTCCTGGATGCATCCTTCTTAGTGCAACATTTTAAGCAACGATCAGTTTAACAGTCTCATACATTGCTTAAAGAAAGAGCAATGATTCTCAGAATTACTCGGAAGATATATATACAATAATTTAAAACGGTTATTTCAATCTTTGCAATTCAGAGCACGAAAAGAAGTATAGCTAAAGGAACACTCATTTTAGCCAGATAGTAACTAGTAAACTCAATCACACTCAGTACCATTAGTTGCTTGATGTTATCCGTAAGTCAGAGATCATGGTATCTCATTTCGTGTAGATTTTTGCATTTGTTTAATGCTAAAAATGTATTTTATCGCTAATTGAACCCAGTACCATATATATACCGACAGGACCTACCTTAGTCACAAGGTGACATGAGTGATACACTAAACTATTCGATTAACACCTGCGGCCTTGTCAACACTAGATAAAGTTACAAAGTGATCAAGTAAATACGGAACATAGTTCATACAAAGTATAGCGATGTATGAAGTCTGCGTTTCATATGACTTGGATAAAGGATACATCTGAAATAGCAACAAAGAAATATATAATGTTTTCTCTGGATAATTTGGATTAGTCCAGAATTCGAACACGTATACGTTGGTAAGTCCAGCTTTTTTTTTCTTTCTTTCTTCGGATTCCCAATAAAACAACACCTTCGCTAGACATGTTCAGTATACACATTGCCTTACATACAGAACAATACATTAGTTATTAATGCATGTCTGAAATAATAGTGCTTCGTATAGAATTTTACTTCATCCAATTGTAATAGCACAAAGATAAAAAATATTGCGAGGGATAATGTTCTTATTACAGAGAAAAAGAGTTGAAATGACTTAACACTAACAAACATTTTCTTTAAACAGAGATAATATTTTATTCTAATTTATGGGGGAAAGAAATAATTTGTAGTACAGTATCTTTATTAGGGTTATATATTCATACAAAAGAATGTAAATACAATTGGGTCTGTCTTCAGAAAGGACGTACTTTTAGCCACAACCTACACTGCTTCTTTTCACTGTCTTCCAAGCAGAATCCTGGTTTTGTTTTGATGCACGAAATACCTGAAACAAACATCAGAAAATATTTAAAATATTAAATTCAGTGTGCTTAACTTGGTTGTACTTAACAATACAAAGTATCTTAACATTTTTGAGATTAAATGGACAAAATCTATTCGGTCAGGTATGGACTTTTGGGTTGCACGTAGAAAAACTATGAAGTGTTTATTGATGCTGAACAACTCAAAATGTATTACTATTCAAAAGTAAGTGGGTACCTCAATGGTGTTTGGGGTACCATGGGGTACCTAATGTCTGTATTTTTTTTAGATATGTGGAAATGTGTCTCTAAAATGTAAGGAACTGACATTTGTTTACTTAAAACCTCAACTCGGTAAGCCTTAGGGATATTGAGATATGGGAAAATAAAGAGCGACACCATAGAAGTGTGGGGTTTGTGTACTAGGTGGTGCAGTTTCGGAAACGTAATTATGAGGGCTTAAAACACCTCAAAAGTAGTTTCAATTAAATACACTACACACACGCCCTCATGGGGGTTTTCGGGTACCATGATATTCGCAGAACTCTCATTTCTAAATATTCTAAAATATGTCTTAATAACGTTTTAAAGAACGTTAGAGGTGTGTGTTTACCGAAACCGCAAGTCGGTACGCCTAACAGTTACCGAAATATGGTGAAATAAAAAGCGACACCATAGGTACGTGGAGCTTGCATATTAGACAGTACAATTTAGAAAATTAATTAAAATATGACTATCAAGATATTGTCAAATAAAGGGAGGATCCATATAGTTATGGGGTTTTCGTGTTAGGTGGTAAAATTTCCGAAACCGGTCATGTAAAGTTAATAAGCATCAGTAGCAATTTCATCTTAAAATAATTAGATATTTCCATGGAGTTTAAGAACATCATGAGGTCTACCAAGATTAAATTTTAAAAGCTTTGTAAAATATATTTTGACATTTGTAAAGAGTATTAGAAATATGTATTTACCTAAAACTTCCAGCTAGTACATCTAGCAGTTAGAGAGACACCATACAATAAAAGCGTATTAGATCTTGAAATTTCAGAAAACAATTATTGATCCTAACAAAAGTTAAATAAGATGGTACTTATATGGGTTAAGTGAGTACCTCAGACTCGTCAGTACAATTTCGATCGAAAGGTTAATTCAGCTCTAAGTTTTCTTTGGACAATTCCAAGCGTTCATCGGGCTCTGAAATAAAGTGAACATTTTTTGTCAATATCTAATATAGCAAGCGAGATATAAGGAATTATGCATTTTATGACGTCGTAAAAATAGAGACCCACATGGATTTGTACTTTTGAGTATTTGCTGTAAGAAGAAGAAATTTCAGAAAACAACCGTATATAACTTAATAGACAATTAAATGGGCGAGGGCACGGTGGCTTAGTGGTAGAGTGCTTACCTCTGGTGTATTGGGTTCTTGGTTCGATCCACGGTCAAGTCAGTTTGTAGTGGACATCGTATTCGTGGGTTTTCTGGGGGTACTCTCTTTCCTCCCACATTTGCATTTCATCAATTCTGTCAACAACATTCACTTGCTTTAATCATAATCTCCCTGAGACTAAAATGCATAATCGTGGGTCGCTACACTGAAATATTTCCTTTTATTTAATTTTAAAATTAAATAGGGAGTTAAGTATGATCGTATCTCTACAGGTTAAGTGAATACTCCAATAGTTTCTGCAAAAAAGATTAGTTAAATACCCTACCACTAAGCTACAGTGTCCCCGCCCACTGAATTGTCTATTAATGTATATACAGTAGTTTTCTGATTTTTTTCTTATAGGAAAGACCCAAAAGTACAAATCCGTAAAGATCTCTATTTTTACGTCATAAAATATATAATTCCTTATATCTTGGTTACTATCTTAGATATTGACAGCGAATTTTCATTCTTTTGCACAGCTCGATGAACCCTTGGAATTGCCTGAAGAAAACCTAGGACTGAACTAATCTTTCGATCGAAATTGTACTGAGGTACTCATTTAACCCATAGAAGTACCATCTTATTTAATTTTGTTGCCACCAATAATTGTTTCCGAAATTTCAAGATCTCGTACGCTTTTATTTCACAGTGTTTCTCCAGATGTTAGATGTACTAGCTGGAAGTTTTGGGTAAACATATTTCAAATACTGTTTACAAATGTCAGATTATATTTTCAAAAGCTTTTAAAATTTAATTTTGGTAGACTCCATGATGTTCTAACACTCCATGAAGATATCTAATTACTTTAAGATGAAATTGCTACTGGTGTTTATTAACTTTCCATGACCGATTTCGGAAATTTTAGCATTTAACACGAAAACCCCTTAACTGTGTTGGTCCTCCCTTTATTTGACAACATCTTGATAGCCGTTAGTCATATTTTAATTCAATTTCCGAATTGTAGCGTCAAGTATGCAAGCCCCACATACCTATAGTTTATTTTCCCATACCTTGGTATCCATAAGGCTTACCGAGTTGCAGTTTTCAGTAAAAAAAAAATCAGTTCTTTACATTTTAGAGACATGTATTTCCATATATCTAAAACGCAGAAATTAAGTACCGCATTGGAACCCCATTGGAGTACTCACTTACTTTTGCATAGCAGGGTAAAAACGCCAGTGGTTCTCACTTTAAGGTTGAAAACATACTATTTTGTCTCTTCTCTGAGCATCGTGAATCTGTCGGAGCTGTACCATAGTTGGAAAGACTCACTGATCCTTCCTATAATGACCATGTAGTTAGAATTAAAAAAGGAGTAGCCGTTGGAGGAAAAACAATATTTTAAAATCCTTGCACCAGTAGTCGTCACCTTAAAATCAAAATGTTCCAGTAGTAGTCAGGATTTTCTACCAGTGTTCGTCACTCAAATATCTTGACATAATTTATTCAAAAACGCACTGTGTATCAGTTTAGGGTTAAGAATACAATATAAAGTAGTAAGCTTAATAACTTTGCATCACTTTTAGCACTCAAGAAATAAAATAAAAACGTTTTTACATACTTTTTAAAGCAATTTCAGAGAGAAAAATGTTAACTGAATTCAAAAGTTAACTGTATATCACTTCCACGTTAAGAGTACAATATTAAATACTATGTTTAATAACTATACGTCACTTTAAACTCTCAAGAATGAAAATAAACGTTTGTACATACATTTTAAAAACAATCTGAGAAACAAAATAAGTTAACTGAATTCAAAATTTAATTATACATCACCTTAAGCTTGAGAATACACTATAAAATACAGAGATTAATAAAAAATGAAATCTTTAAGTTTAACGTCCCACGATTATGCCGGTTAGGCTAAAGGAGACGGTGATAATGAGAAATGAGTGAAATGGTGGAATGAAGAAAGTGGAAGGAAACGGGAGAACCCCGAGAAAACCCACGAGCACGGTGTTTGTCCACTACAAAGTCCACACGGCGCGAGTTGGGATCGAACCAGGGACCCTAAGCACCGGAGGTGAACACTCTACCACTGAGCCACCGCGCCCCCTGAGATTAATAGCAATGCATTACTGAAGAATGAAAACAAAAATGTTTTAGCTACCTATATTGTATTTACATGTTACCGGTATTTCTCATTAACTTTTTTTTTTTTTTTTTTTTTTTTGATACATCATGATCAAGTGTAGGGATGCGCAAGAGAAAAGATTGAGATTGTCTCCTCTCGAAAAGGTGCCGCGAAAGTTATGTCTCGTCTCGAAAACTGGATCCGTTTCTATTGGAAGAGCTCTATCTCGTCTCGAATTTCGTAACAAAAATTCTGTCTCGTCTTGTCTCGTGCGCATCCCTAATCAGGTCCATAGCCAAAAACTTCATTTCTGAGGGGGTTCGATAGGGCTTTGGGATATCCGAATTTAGATATAGATAATCGATATTGACAAACTATCGAAACTTGTTCGAAATATCGAAAAATACAGCAATATCGAAATATAAACAATATCAAAAATCGAAAATATAGAAATATGAAAGAGATCAAAAATATGGATATATCGATCAAAAATGGATATATGATCTTGGAATACGATTTGGTGGAATAATGAGGGAGAAAAATAATCATTGATTAAATATTACATTGAAAAGAAATAAGAGCCTGACGCTCAAATACTTATCTATCCGGCACCCATCTTGATCCCCATAAAATATCATGAAGTGCTTGATTGATTCTAAAAACAATAATAGTAATAGTAATTTAACAACAAACACAGAATATATAATTTACGCACCTTGAAATGTAGAAATTAATGATTGTAATCCCCAGCTTTCCAATAGACGTTTGATTTCTTCAAATGAAGATTCGGATATCTTGTTTCTTCTCAAGCAATAATGGGTTACAATAATCAGTTGCAGTCCAAAGCCAAGTCACTAAGTTAAGCATGAAAATAAAGAATTCATTAGTTAGATGCATACAAAATCCTACGCATTTAAATCCGAATCTACTTGTATTAAATTGTAAATTTAAACAAACTAAATTATACTACTTTGGAAAGCGTCTCCAAATATAATGTTTTCATTCTAAAGTGAAGGAATTTTTAAAATCGGATGACCCGTTTGCGCTGTACACTCGCTACGCGTCCAATGTGAAATGAAAATGCAACATTGCCATTTACCTGGACCCACAACGTAAGTGAGTGAAGTTACTGTCTTTTACGCTAACATGTCGATGGCCAGCCCCCGTTTCAAACAGTAACTTCATTCACTTATGTTGTGGGTCCAGGTAAATGACAACGTTGCATTTTCATTTAAAATTGGGTGCATAAAGAGTATACAGCACAAACATCTCGTCCGATTTTTTTAAAAAGTGTTCACTTTAGATTGAAAACGTCATATTTCGAGATGTTTTTCCTCTTACATTTTGTTGTAACTCTGATAATAACAGAGTTATCCTATGTCAGGGAACGTTTGAGACATCCTGTATACATCATAAGAAGTTCCTTTCTAAATTCTACACGGATGTGGTTTCATTGAATGTGAGGTGGGTGATACACATTAGGCCTTTTGGGAGTACGTCACACGGACGACCGTAATTTTGTGTTAAAAATTTTTATGAACTGATGGGATATGTGATACATATGGCCAAGGACTAGAATTTTCTCAGTATGTCAAATATGCAATCAGATTTCATGCAGCTTAATTTGGTGAAAAGCTATTGCCAATTGAACGTTACATTTACCTCTTTCTTGCAGATGTTGAACCATGCCGTTAGCACGTGAGGAATGGATCGAAATAATCAAACTGTGGGGCGGGAGGAGTATATGTGCAGTGGTTGCCGATTGCAGAGTCATCCACAATGTGACTCTGTGTCACATGTTTCAGTGTCACAGTAATTAACTAAATTTGAGAAGACGGGAACATTCGTGAACATACATCGTAGCGGTTCAAACTCGCGGAACCTTTTTCCTTCCCCATTTTGAACCGGTACATGAAAATGCCATTTTCTCCATGTTTGCCTGCGCCGATTTTGAAAATTCCTTCACTAATCGATTTCTCTCGTCGAGTACTACAAGAATCAGTTAAAATCTCGCGGGCCCTTTTTTCTTCCCCATTTTGAACTGGTACATGAAAATGCGATTTTCTTCATGCTTGCCTGCGCCGATTTTGACAATTCCTTCACTAGTCGATTTCTCTCGTCGAGTATTACAAGAATCAGTTAAAATCTTGCGGCCCTTTTTTCTTCCCCATTTTGAACTGGAACATGAAAATGAGATTTTCTCTATGTTTGCCTGCGCCGATTTTGAAAATTCCTTCACTAATCGATTTCTCTCGACGAGTACTACAAGAATCAGTTAAAATCTCGCGGGCCCTTTATTCTTCCCCATTTTGAACCGGTACATGAAAATGCGATTTTTTTCATGCTTGCCTGCGCCGATTTTGAAAATTCCTTCACTAATCGATTTCCCTCGACGAGTACTACAAGAATCAATTAAAATCTCGCGGTCGTCTTTTCTTCCCCATTTTGAACCGGTACATGAAAATGCGATTTTCTGCATGTTTACCTGCGCCGATTTTGAAAATTCTTTCAGTAATTTATTTCTGTTGTCGAGTACTATAAGAATCAGTTAAAATCTCGCGGGCCCTTTTTTCTTCCCCAAGCCAATATTTTTGTATATTTTGAATGTATTCAAGTATGGAACAAAAGTATTATATAATTCCCTTAGTAGGTTTCTCAACTTAATATTTTTCAACTTAAATTTTATTTATTTTAATTATTTATTTTCTTGTGACTCAATATTTAATTGCAATCGTTCATTGGGGAGAAGGGTGGCCATTCTCAAATATATAAATATAGTATTCTTAAAATTTATGTGTTCTCGTACTATTAGTTTCTTCCACTAGACCTGGAAATTGCAAAATTAATACCTGGAAAACCTGGAAAATTCAGGGAAATTGATTTCCATATTTATGTATGAACACTGCTATTTACAATATGTTTCTGGGAGTGTTGTTCGAAATGAAATCTTTAAGTTTTACGTCCCACTATTATGCTGGCTAGGCTAAAGATAACGGGGTCTTGTTCGGTGGGGGTCAATGTTGCCAATTTTGGGTAAAGTCGCTAAATAAGGGGAATTCGACCTCAACGATAGCGTAGGTTGACCATAAAATTTTCAGTTAAAAACGGGACAGGTTCTTGCAACCCTAGACTTTTAGATCTACCTTTGTTCTTATCAGTGCCTTGATATCAGATTTCCTCCTCTCTCTCTTTGTTACAGAGCGGGTACTTATGAAAAAGGAAAGACACGTTGAAATTTGTTCAACACACAACCAACTGCTAAAACCTCTGCTGCCTTTCGAGCAGTACTGCGAACTATAGAGTATGTTTAATATAGGGAATTTCAGTTCAATTTTTGCCTCTTTGTTATTATTAATTATTAATACTTTTAAAAGGAGTAAAGATACTGTGTTTGTTATTTACTTCTTTCATTTACATAAAACGGGACGAATACTACTTTTTTCCATCTACTGACGGGACGGCCGGGACACGCCCCTAAAACGGGACTGTCCCGGTCAAAACGGGACGTATGGTCGCCCTAAGATAGCGACAAAAAATATTTTTTCCGATTGGAGACTTTTTTGGGTGATTTTTAAATGACGATTTACCTACTTACACATTTAGCGACTTTTTGCTCCAAACAAAATGTTCATCTGTAGAGAAGCATTATTAGTTCAAAACAGTTTTTACGTTCTTTTTTTCTGTTTGTTTGTTTTAATCAGCGCAACTGATGAAGTTTGGAAATACAGCATACTCACTGCCCCACAATCCTGCATTGTTATGTTACCCTTGCCCTCTAACGAAGAACAACTACAAACTTGATGTCCTTTAGTTCGCAGAGTTTCCGTTGAGAAACACACGTAATACATCATTACCGATAGCAACAAGATTAGCTATAGATGCGTGAATAAAGGCGAAGAAGATGTTTGTTATATTTGTCCTTTGTGTTCTTTTAATTATTCTGCACTTTTTCTTTTACAAAAAAATTGCTTAACGTAAGTACTGTAGTGTTAATTATTTCGGAACTATTTTGACCACAATATGAACAAAAGTACCCGAAACAACCTGAAATGATCCCTGAATTAAAGGATTGGTTGCGCCCTATTTACAAAGATGTGAGTAGAACCAGCGGCGCAAATCTGTCTTCAACATTGGGGGGGGGGGTTAAGACCGTTACCATACTTTTTTTGGCGATGTCCAAAATACTTATGAAGTTGAAAAACAATGTTGTGGAGGATTAGAGTTGTCTTCAGCGTTGGGAGGCTGCAGATTTGAGGCTTATTCTGGGGGGCATCTATTTTATCTCACGTTCCTTTGTAGCAATCGGACAAAAATAATCAAATTTCTCCCAAAAAACACATTTCAAATCGGATTATTGGGGAGAAGTACCCCTCAGTTCCAAGATTGGAGGGGACATGTATCCGTCATCCCCCCTCCCGGATTTGCGCCAGTGAGTAGAACATATTGTTTAGTTTACATCTCTACAACTTTAAAACAATGCTTATAGACAATGAATTTCTCGATTATTTTTTATGGCGACTTTTCACCCAACATTGGAGTCGTCATCTCTCGTTTCGCAAACTTATTGCCAACATTTTGGAAACTGGTTGCGAAGAGAGCTACAATGGATGAGTCGAGTTATTTCGTCGCTTCCGCTGTGAACCTAAGTACAATATTCCAAAGAGATTAAGAAAAAATGAAATGAAACCTTTGAGTTTTACGACCCACAGTTATGCCGGTTAGGCTAAAGGAGACGCTGATGATGAGCAATGAATGAAATGGTGGAATGAAGAAAGTGGGAGGAAACGGGAGAACCCCGAGAAAACCCACGCACACGGTGTTTGTCCACCACAAGGTTCACTTGGCGGGGCTGGGATCGAACCCGGGACCCCAAGCACCAGAGGTGAACCTTCTACCACTGAGCCACCGCGGCCCCCGGCCGGGAATCGAACCCGGATGTCCCACGCCAAAGGCGTGTTCACTAACCACTTAGCCACGAGGGAGCTCATCTGTAAGGCAGTGTAAGCAAACAAAAAAAAAGAACACTGGATGTTTGCGCAACTGAGGATCAAAACATTCTCAATGGAGTATGAGAAATAGTTAACGCCAATCAAAGTGTGCTTTTGCTTATTCATTACTTCGTTAATACTTGATTCCTTCTAGAAATAGTGAAACTATACTATGAAGAAACACTAATAAACTAATAACAATTACGTTGTATTTCTTACCACACCACGAAAGTAATATACCATTTTTACCACCCATAGAATTTGAACCTAGTACTATACTGCATTAGTCACGCCGTAACGAAAGATGAAATCCAGACACCTGGCACTCGTAGCTGTTGAAGCTGTGTTGTAGCTACCTGTATATCACGCGGCCTGCGTTGGTACTCCTCAACATAAATACCTCACAGCCCAAAGCCAGGAAACATCACAGACAGAAGACAGGGGCACAAGCAGTGCCTGACACTTCACGAACTCAAACCCGCCAAGACTCAACTCAACATGACCTTCAATTACGTTCTAGAAACCAAACCAATGCTAAGGCACAAACTTACCAACTTCCTATATGAAAACACAAGAAAAAAAATCTAACTTTTTTGGTTCCAAAGTGATGATATAACAATAATACTAAAAAGGTTTTAATTTTCAGTAACCCAAACATTAATTAACTAGGGAACATAACAAAGCAAAAATAAATAAAAATAAAAATAAATTAAATTAAAAAATAAAAATCTGACAAGTAAACTCTCCCTGACTACTTTTTTTTTTTAATTTCAGTGAGGCTGTAAAATATGTCAATATCTTCGTAAAATATATATATTTCAATGTAAACAAGTTCTTTAAACAAAAGAAAGCTTTGTAGTAGAGCGCTTACCTCTGACGCGTTAGGTCCCTGGTTCGATTCCTGCTCCCGACAAATAGCCTTTTGGTGAACACTGTAGGTGTGGTTATTCTTAAGACTTTCCAGTTTCCTTACATTTTCTTGATTCCACCATTATCATGTATCTCATTGTCACCTTCTCTCTTACATTGATGTACAATCATGGGGCGTTAAACTAAAAGCAAAAAAAAAAAAAAAAAAAATCTTGCAAATATCCTAGTAAAAATGAGTTTTCTAGACTACACAAGTGGCCCCGCGTAGGGTAGTCGCTAGCGCTCTCGCCTTCGGTGCGAACGGTTCCGGGTTCGATCCCGGGGGAGAACTCGGTCGAAAAAGTATCAAAAGATTTTAAGTCCAGCCATCCTGAATGAGGTTTCCTTGGGTTTTCCTCATTCACAGCAGGCAAATGCCGGAATGGTAACTAACATATAGGTCCCAGGCCGTTTTCTTCCTTCCCCAATCCTTTCCCCGGATAGTGTACTCGCCGAGGAAAGTCATCCCTCATATGTGATGGGGTAACAAGGCCATTGATGCCGAAAGCCCAGAAATCTAAATCCTAAATCTTCACTACACAAGGAAATTTTCGCGCTGAAAACGGTTTATTAGCAATTATGTTAAGCAGTCCTGTAGTAAATCTGCACCAAGTAATAAATCGTCACATATAAAACAGAATGAATAAACACATAACATTCATTTTGCTTCCTTGAAACGTAAAATGTTTCAAAACATTGATATTCAAAGATTTCTCAAAATTCAGATTCACCCATTCCATTCTCCTCAATCATTAACGAGTTACAATAGTAAGAATTGTCATAAACTACATTACTTAGTTAGTACTATATTAAAGCAAGTTACACTAAAAGAATATATAAATGATGGAATATTTAACTAAAATAATAGTTAACTATTGTACTTACCCAGGCTTTTGTTTCCTTCCTCTCTTCTTTTCCGTTTGTAAACAACCTCGTTTCGCAAGCAAAAGACGGTAGTTCAATGACGTCAGCCATGGCGAAAGAAAGAGTGTCTATAGGCGGTCAGGATCTCACACACAGATGAACGTATATAATATATAGCTGACGTATGAAACATACGTATACGTATGTAATATACAGAAGATTGTTAGATGTCAGATATCCTGCAGCAGCATAATGTAACATCTAAGCGGGTAAAAGGCAATACCTGTGTAGCATATGGATAAAGTACGCTCCGTACAGATTTCCTTAGTAAACATAACGAATCCTTGTATTTGTACAATATACCGCTGTCCGGATAATGGATTTTTCTCAGTGTGGTTATTTTGATAAGTGTAACTGACGTTTCGCGAAGACAATTGAAACATAACTTTTCATATGGATGTGATAAGTAATTAAAGCTCATCTGCATTCTTACTGGGAAAATCTTACATGTTTTACTGGATTTTCATTCTCATGAGATAGCATATAGAAACCTTTTTTGTAATGTAGTGTTGAAGAATTACAGATAAAACATTAGAATGCATGACAATTGAAGAAAGAAACAAACGTACAATTTAATTAGGGTGTTTACAGGCACTACTCATATGATACTGTTCCTTGGATTTTGTCCGCCTTGCCAGAATTTAGCTTGGATTTTGTCCTCTTGGTTTTTGTCCTCTTGGATTTTGTCCGCGCCGCAATTTTGAATTGGGATTCAGTATGTCTTATTATCTTTCCAATCTTTGGAATGACCGAAAAACTACGATGCCCAAATATTCTGAAACTTAGTTTTGTAAAATAAATGTGTAATGTTTCAGTTTCCAAACATTTCTTTCCACTCAGCTTAGAAATTTCCTTGGAAAGATATGTTTATTTTATTTCATTTTATTTTTGTACTGCAACTGTTCGTATTGTACCAACTTTGTTCTGAAACTGAGAATACAATGCTAAAGATTAGTAGAGAGTAGAATTTCAGAATAAGACAAGATCATGGGAAGAGGAAAACTAACAGATTAAACCAGAGAATTGGTTTAAAATATCAAGATGTAAATTGCATATTTCGTTGGCTTGGAATTTAGCGTCCCTTTCAGCACCGAAGCTATACGAGATGTCGACCTATGGTTTAAGGTGGAATCTAAGCTACCATTTTGCGTTGAAACTTTTCAATAATCTCCCACCAAGATTCAAACCCGGAATCCCATGCTCCAAAGACACGTGCTCTGGCTAGTCAAGTATAATGTAATGCAAAGTGTTGGAATTTATTGATTAAGGTTTAATGTTGGTTTTCGATACTAAGAATATATCATACAAAATGCCTCTTGCTCTGTTTGAGATCTAAGACTTGGGTGAACTAGTATTGCTCACGAGATTGTTATATATTTCTTATGTGGAAAAATCTTTGGCCTATTCTTTTAAAGTTTGAATACAAATATCACTTTTGTGTGTAGATGTTACTATTTTTATGCATTACACTACTAAATTCCTGCACTAAATTCAAAAAAATCTCTGAGTCATGACAGGACGAAGGGTCATTCGCCCTTCCCCATTGGCGAAAACATTTTGCAGGAGCTTCAGACTCTCGGAGAAATCTTTCACTGCCCCCCTCCCAGGAGCCCGGCCTGGATTCCAATCATAAATTACCTGTAGGCGTTATAGCTGCAGATAAAAGGTTTTCTTTGGGTACGGCAAAGTGAATGTTCATCCAAACGGCTTTTCCAAGAAATGCGTACTACTCGTGGGCAGGTGATATTGTTAAAACAGAGACATACATTTATACATTTCACTTCCTACACAAAACTGCATGCAATCTACAAATATTGATATTAGAATTATGGTACTGGTATCAGTACTTAGTATGAGTTATCGATATTTGTAAAGAAAATTATGTATTTTCTGCTACTGTCACAGGAAACACATTCTGATGGTTTAGCATATTCCCACAAAAATGTCAACTTAGGAACGAAATAAAAAATCCCGTGAACTGATTTCCTTTGGTTGCTCTATGTGTCCAAGAATATTATCCCAACCGTAATCATTGGAAGATTTACGGGGTTTGGGGCTTTCAGGCTGAAGCCCACCCAAATTGCATGATTTCTTTCTTTCTTTGTATTTTTAATAGTGTAATTAATTCCTATACGTATTAGCTTCAAACCCCCCAAAACGTCAAGCGATTTTAAAAAACTCTGAGTGAAGCCTCTCTCAAACTATTTTTTCTGGATCCGCCAGTCTTCGTAATTTATTTTCCAACAAGAAATCCATTCCAGCATCTACCTAAATAGAAAATTTACCTAAACTTAGAAGGCAGAAGGCGCCACTAGTAATAATTTCCTATCTAAGGGATTGTTTTGGACCGGTGCAAAGTAACCCCGATTAAAGGCTAAAACCGCCTACTCACAGTTTTATTTTTCTATGTAAACTTCGAGTATTTGTTGCAAAGATTGTCCGCCAAAATACATCTTCAGGAGGAAAATTCTGAATAGTGGATATTTACACGTGTAAAAATTACATATGTTAGTTACTCTTGTTGCATTGTATGTTCTAAATAAAAGAAAATTAAATCCTCGAATTTTACATTCCACGGTTATAGTGTGTAGGGCAGTGGTTCTCAAAGTGGGGTCCGCAGAACCCTGAGAGCCCGTGGGACCTAGCCAGGGGGTCCGCGACGCCTAAAAATTGAAAACTGTTGTAATAAAATGTAACTCACAGCAGTTATGTAAGAAGTTCTTTTAAGACTAATACGAGCAGAGTCTGCAGTACGAGTGCAAAACAATAACTATTCATCATTCCCAGTACTCAAGGATTTCATTGACTCTTAAGGTGAAAAACTCTCAGCTGAAATGCACAAAACACTTGTAGAATACATGAAAGCATCAGCTGCAAGTTTCCGAGAATATTTCCCTATCCCACAGCCTGGTAGTGACTGGATTGAAATACTTTCACTAATTTAGAAGACAATTACATACAAGGTATGAATCTCTATAACGCAGAACTCGAACAGCTATTAGAACTTTCCCGGAACTTCATGGAGAAAGTTTTCAAAGATAATGAACTTTGTAGCTTTTGGTTGTGTGTGCACTGTGAGTATGAAGAGTTGTCTAAAAAGGAATTGCAACATTTGATGTCTTTAGCTACCCCTTACTTACATGAGCAGACCTTTTCTGCTCTTTGCAGTATTAAAACTTTAAAACGAAATCAAGCCTAAGGTTGGTGGTGACAAAACTTATTTCAGATTTTAATACAATTATGGAAAATCACAAAGAATTTCACTCCTTATATTAGTGACTGCACATTTGAGAAACAATTAGTGACTCCACTAATTGTTTATCAAGTTAATTTCTTTTTTCTTAAAAAAAAATCTGGCTTGAAAGTTACTGCATTTTCAATTGAAATTTCGTTCAATACGGAACAATCACGTATCCATATAATAAATTACTTATTGCATTATTTTTCTTGTCAGTGGTAATTCAGATTGGTATATTTTTTAATACCATGTGAAATATCAGATAGCACTCAAGGGATCCGCAGATCACTTTCCGACTGAACAGGGGGTCCGTGTTATCGGAAACTGGTGTAGGGTACAGAAGACGGCGATGATGACAATGAACAAAGTGGTAGAATGAAGAAATAATAAGAGGAAACGGGACAATCCGAGGAAACTCACGCACACAGTGTTTGTCAACCACAAAACTCATTTGGCAGGAGCTGGGATCGAACCAGAGACCTCACTCACAACAGATGAAACCTCTGCTACTGAGCCATTGCGATCTACATAAAATTTTGGTGTAATCAATGTGAGATGGATTATTCTTTCTCGTCTTCGTAAATATTGGCCACTTCCTTGTCCAAATATGCCTATTTCTTTATTCTTTTTCTCAACAACACAACATTGATAGTACCTACATTTAAAATCATTGCTTTCGATCGACCCACTCTGGAAACAACAGAAAGAATGGAAAGCAACTGCCTTCCTCAGTTTACGCGCGTAAATTCACGCACAGTGTAGGAGCTACATCACACGAGTAAATCACGTCGTTAGTTTAGGTGTATAATTTACATGCGTAAACTCACGGTAGTGTATGCTGGGTTTATGCTGCAGACCAACATTAAACAGGTGTTTGCTTCAAGTAAAAAAAGATAAGAAATGTATTCCAAGTGCAGAATTTCTTATTATGCAAGATATATCTGCTTTGCAAAACGAAGATGAAGAAGAACCGCATTCTGTACTATTTGTAATGTGTTATATTTATCCACTTGAAGAGTGTTTGACATTTGAGTTTGTTTCAAACGTCTCTGGAAATAGAAAAGCTTTTGTCATAGTTTTTTTTTTTTTTTTTTTTTTAATGAGTGGTGTTTGAAACTGTGCATTCATAGAAAAGTCTAGCGAAATATGTATTATTTTAATTATAGGTTTTATAAATCCCAACAAACAAGAGTAGCACTTACGAGTGTTGAATATCAACACCATCATGGTTTCTCAGCCCATTAATTTCTGAGGAAATAATCTATTTATTCTTTGAAATAAACGAGAATTTTAGCAAGTAAATCTTACTGATTTCTTCTTGAGATCTTTAAATGTGATTCTATGTGGTAAAAATGTGGTAAAATTCTATGCGATATTTAACTATTGTATTATGTAATATTAATATTTATAAATAAAAATTAAAGAACATTACGTTAAATATAAGAATATTTTTAAAGCAAGGGACACTTAAATAGGCCAGAAGGAGAAATTAGTAAAATCACTAAAATCCCGTTCATTTAAAATAAAAATATTTCCTCATATATATCAATGGGCTAAAAAAGAGAGAGAGAGAGAGAGAAGTGGCAAGTCCAAGGAAAAAAACACACCCTTCCTTTCATTAATGTCTTTTTTCGAAAGCTATTCTGAAACGATGGCGTGTCGTTTACCGCAACTCAATTTTGGTGTTGTTTGCCACAATATTTTTATTGAGGATATATCAGTTCCTATTCCAGTAAAGATTAGCACATTCCTGACGAAACAGCTAAATGTTGCCAGACAGTTATATTCATATTGATTTCTTGTGAATAAGTGGTCAGTGTTCTTGCCTTCGGGATAAGAGAAGTCTCATATAATCTCGCTGCTGAAAAACTATTTAGCTCCAAATGAACACGAAACATTCTAAATTTCACGATAGCTTCATAAATTGACAATTGCATTTTCTCTTTTAACGAAGTCCTTTATATTATCTCATTTTATATAATGTACTATTTTCCGTTACATTATGCAGCTTAAGAACCAGCTTTTACATACTTCAAGAAATATATAGATGAATCGAAAACTAGAACCACACTATGCTTATTTTCAAAAGTATTATACATAACTTCTAGAATCAAAGTGGTATTATGACGTAAATTTCATATTCACAAACATCTTACATGAGCTATCATTAACTTTAATTGGTGTTGTTTCAGCAAAATACAGGCTATAATCAACTCACGCTTTCAAATTTTCTATTCTTAAATTCGAATTAAATTAAGAAATGTTCATATTTGATGTATTCTAGTAGCACAATATGTTCTCAAACACACAATTAAAAGTAGAGGCTGCTCTTGAGGGAAGTCAAACAGTTAAACAATTAAAATTTTCTTGCTTCAAAGGAAAAAGAAAAGTAATCTGATCGACTTAGAAGGTGCGGATTAACTATATGTATGAAAGGCTTGGTACAATATACTGCTAAGCCACATATTATTCCCAGAAAAAAAAAAGCGAAATTTGCCAGCTGCACTAAAAAAATTAATTAAGGCAAGAACAGCACTTATGATATTTACTGGCACGTACTCTTCATTTCTGCAAACTTGTCAACAGCAACGGGTCATAAGATATCCAAGAATCCTAAAAATAGTACTTTTTTGACAAATGTAGCTTAGCACATAGGTGTTCAAACTCTCAAGCTTGCCACTCGTGCTCAACCGAGCTCGGGCTCAATAATTCAGAGCGAGCCTGAGCTCTAATAAAATAAGTCAGCGCAAGCCCAAGTGAGTGCGAGCCCAACTGAGGGAAGTAAGCCTGAGTGCAAGTGAGCGCGACCTCTAATGAAATAAATGAGCGCGAGCACAACTGAGAGAAGTGAACCCGAGCACGAGCCTAATTGAGGGAACTTAGCCCCAGCGCAAGCCCAGTGCAAAACGGCCATCTATTATATATATATATATCTATATATATATATTGTAGCGATGTACGGTTTTAAGATTTTATTTTGGTGATGGAAAACTAAGATTTATTGGAATTAAAATTAAAGAGATTAAATTTAAGTAATAATGTAATGTTATGTCATACAAACACGTGTATTTGTTTATTTACGTAAATGGTTGTATTTGTGTTATGTTGTCACTGAAATAATGGCTAGACGCTAAGTCGTCAGTTTGCTTGTTTTGTTTTGATTTGTAAAGTTGTAAATGAAATCTGTAATGTTATCAATGTGAAATCTAGTCTGTTAACATTTACACAATTTGAATGTGGCACAACTTTCAGATCTGCAACAATTGTTAGTCTGGGAATTTGGTCACGATGTAATACGGGTTGAAACCAATGTTTCACCAATAGCTGAGGTAAACACAAATGAACGACGAAGCGGATTCCAGTGTCTGGAATCATGAACAAAAACCTCTTGTTGGAGAGGATCTGGAGAAGTAGATCAGAAGTGGATCAGAGAATTCAGAGACACTTTGGAAGAGAATTAGCAGACGAGCAGTGGTCTGCGATCCATTACGACCACGAGTAGATTAAGGGAGATCTACTCTCCGTTCAACGTCCAAACCATAGTCCAATTGTTATGGTTGGCTTTTAGTTGGTAGTCAGTTGGAGATTACATACCACCAACTATCCAGACCAGGAGATCCAGAGCTGAGGAATTCAACCATCAGTCCAGACACTCATCGTATAAAGCAGGTATGTGTGCCTCAGCTATGTGCGTGTTGATCGTGATACAATTTCTAGACGTTTACGATTTGTGATCTGAGTAGTTATGTTACATTCACACTCAAACACACACACAGACATCATGACATGCTTAGACCAATACATTTATTAAACGAAGCATAGAATTTGTTATCATTTCCTCTCACTTAAAGTTAACCTACTCATTTTAGGATAATGGGTAGTAGCAACTTCTGAACGTCACACTTTGTTCATCCCCATGCTTTTAAGGCACGACGTTAGGAGGTTGTTATATATATATATATATATATATATATATATATATATATATATATATATATATATATATATATATATATATATATATATATATATAGGAATCCTAAAATAATTTGTTCAAAGAAAGGAGAGATATAATAAAGTGTTTATGCAAATTACATCAATAATCAAACTAGGAATTGATTTATACTGTAATAATTAAATGTATAACAATATATACATTCTATTATTTCTGCAAATGCCGGCAATCGGAGAACATTGTTGCGATTATAGGATATAAATAATATACCGTGTAGATATAATGCGTACATATGCATATTATAATATATAAATTTCAATCACTTGAATGAGAATCATATTTACCCTTACTTATTGTTTATTTAGTACATGAAGGTTTGAGTGTGAGGGAGTCGATTGGGGCTGAGGATGTGTGAGGAAATTGATTGAGGGTGAGTGTGAGTGAGGGTTACAAAAATGCCCATCTCTGATGTAGAATAACTAAAATTTCATCATTCCACGTGCACTTCTTTTCGGTTGGGCTACGAATTTTTTCAGCAACTCCTTGTACATTTCTACTCAATATGGTAGACGTCATGTCAGTGCTTTGAAGCAAAATAACTAAGGAAACACTAGTACATACCAATTACCAACTAGCGATTAGCATTCTGACGATACGTTTTATTGGGAGTTAATGAATTAAATTCCATGCATTTATTATTACTATCATTTGCAGTAAGGGAAGTACAACTCTTTTTATCTCCTCCAAAAATTAAGTTCTGATACTAGCAAATGAAGCTGTTATAAGCTAATCCTATGGATATTGAATGGCGAGAATAATATTTCAGAAAAAAGTATAGAAGCTTTAAATAAAATAAAATGTGTAACTGAAAACTTCAAACCTGGATAAATACACACGAGTCATTTAATGTATATAATACAATTAATGGTTTTAACTTTCTTTTGTTTCTGGTAGAGCGTTCACCTCTGGTGCTTGGGGTCTCGGGTTCGATCCCAGCCCCCGCCAAGTGAACTTTGTGGTGGACAAATGCCGTGTGCGTGGGTTTTCTCGGGGTTCTCCCGTTTCCTCCCACTTTCTTCATTCCACCATTTCATTCATTTCTCATTATCACCGTCTTCTTTAGCCTAACCAGCATAACAGTGGGACGTAAAACTCAAAGATTTCATTTCATTTCTTTCTTTTGTTTCTAATCGAAGTTGATTCAATGAGAAGAAAAAAAGTCGACCAACTCTGTATCATTCGCTGTTTGCTAGGCACAATGAGAGTTCTGTTTTCAGTTGAATCAGATCTACAATGTTGGCTATTCTCACTGTTGGAAATTAAAAATCATATCAAAGAACTAAAGTTTACCAGAAAGAGCGCTAATTAGAAAACTGAAATATACGTGCATACTCAGACGCTCAAAGAAGAAATATTGACCACTAATCCACCACATAGTAAATTCATGGATAATACAATTTGACAATGAGATTGGTTATGATACTAACGTATAAAATACCATATGTAAAATGTTTTAAGATTGTAGGAGTCTGAGGGGGCAGTCTGGGTAGCAGTCAGGGGTTCTTGCCCCTTGCCCCCTCTGGCGTCGTCACTGGCTGGAGAGGGTAACAAAGGTAGGTTACACACAAACACACAGTGGGCTCAGAAAGGGTTCGTACACTATGAAATTTAAAATAAAATGCCTCGTTCGGAAAAAGAGGGGAACGAAGAAATATAGTATTGCACTAAATATGAACAATGGAAAGTAAGTGTCATTACAATATCAAACAATAAACAATAAGACGAATACAATGCTTAGAAACTATTGTATAACGCTCAGAGACCGTGAAAAATACGCGCAAAAAGTGAACATAATAATTGTAAGAGAAGAGGTCGAAGGCTGCATTCACGTACATGCGTTCGTTTGAGTGCCTAAGCAGTGGAAAGTCAACTATTTTATTGGGGGTTAAAACTTAATAAGTGTGACGAAGTGTGAGTGTAGATGTGTTCCTTCACTAACAAAGAGTTCCAAAAGTTGTAAAGTTATTTGATATCAAAGAGTTACCCTGTTCTCGTAACTCAAACCGGTGTAATCAACTAACTATCCACTTTTATCCAATGAACTGGTTATCGGTAGGTAACAAGATCCGTGTGTTCTCTTTCACGAATACTCAAATTTATAGTATCACTAAAGTATGGAAAGCATTACTGTGTGTAATTAGTATCCTTACTACGTTTTCCCTAACAAAGTAATTCGTAACCCCAGTAAAACTTTCAGTATCAATACAGGGATCAATCAAGTTATTCTGTAAGAACTTATTTACTTGCAATGTTCGGATCCTGTGTGATTAATTGGGACTGATCCAAAACCACAATAGATACAACAAATATAGGACACCTTAAAGTCACCAAAGAGTACGATGTAGGTTTTTTTTTTTTCTATGTGAAAATCTAGTGTTCAGTCATAATTCTGATACTTATTTTACCTCAACATCCCATTTCTATTCCTCAGCTGTTTTGGTTATAGTTTCCTAGGTGTACGTGCGAACACTTTTTTGCTCACTGTACATAGACACTTTAAACACTTACTCTCCTTTGTTTTGCCGTAGTCGAGTAAAAAAAAATCTATACAACTTACCTATTCTTTGTAACATATGTAATCCTGTTTTTATCAGTTGAACCTCGAACGTCTGTCTCCACAATGGACGGATGAACATCTTGGCTTGAGGTAGATGGAGATGGATCTGTTTGAGGATCACAACTATTACTGTGACAATTATCTTCAAGTTCACATTCCATAGGAATATTTTTTCTCTCTTGTTGGAACTTCACATATAACATAGGATGTCTGTTTTTCAGATGATTAATCATCCCTGAGGTGCTTCCTCCCTTGCATGTAATAACTGCGGAACAGTTCTTTGCTGTACATATGACGTTGTTTAAATTTTTTGGCTACTTCGAAAGAATTCCCACACTACCGAACGCTTCGGCGGCTTCGATGCCATGATGTAAGGATTACGACAAATAAGGCAAGGTTTTCCACTTAATAGCACTTCATGCCTACTAGAAACGAAGAATGAAAAATGTGCATTGCGCAGAACCTCTACTCGTATTCTTTCGTCACAGTGACGTTACCACCGAGAAACTTCAGCTTGTCGTCTGCTTCGCGCGCGAAGATTTACAAATAAGAAAAACAACCCTTTATCTATTTTTTTCCTGTGTTCCAATTGTGTTGCTTTCCTTTGTAGGGCAAATTTTTGTGGAAAAATCTTTCTGTTGTATGTTTTCAACAACGTGGACGAACGTCATTTAATGGTTAAAAAAAATAGTACATCTGAAGATAATATACAGGGTCCATCCTTAAAGTAGTAGGACTGAGTCAATTAAAAATAAGATATTGACAGAAATAACACTTACGCTTAATATTCTTCGAAATATGATCCTCCTACATCCACACACCGCTGCCAGCGGGATTTCCAGTTTTCATACGCTTCCTGGAAGGCGGAAACTGGAATGCTGTTCAGCTGCCTCGTCACGGCCTGTTGTAATGCTTCCACCGAGCCGTGATGATGCCACTTTAGGGTGGTTTTGAGGCGGGGGAAGAGGAAAAAGTCTGGTGGGGCAAGGTCGGGACTGTAGGGTGGCTGAGGGAAGGTTGCAATGTTATGTTGGGCTAGATACGCCACCACTCGGAAGTCCTTTTGCAAACGTCCTTTTGCTCGCCTGTCAGCACTCGTGGCACCAACTTTGCACAAATTTTCCTCATTTGCAATTGTTCGTGCACAATTTCGTGAACTTGGCTTTTAGCAATGCCAAGTTCATCAGCAATCATGCAAACAGTTAATCTTCGGTCACTGTCCAGCAAATTCTTCACTTTTGCAACATTTTCCTCCGTTTTGGAGCTCGAAGGTCGTCCTGGCCGTGCAGCGTCTTCAACTTCTTCTCTCCCCTCCCTAAACAGCTTGTGCCACTCAAACACACTCGATCTTCCAATGGCGTTATCACCGTACGCCGTCTTGATAATTCATGAGTCTCTTTCCCAGTTTTACCGAGCTTCACGCAAAATTTGATGGCGTAACGCTGTTCCAAAAGATTGGCCATGACGCAGCGTGAAGAGGGTCACTCGCAGAGGTTACGATGACGAGCGATCTTTACCCTGCTATGGCTGGCAGCCGACTGGCGCTTCTTCCTGTCTTTCCTTAGACCCACCTCAACCAACAACAGGTGGAGTAACCGCCGTCAGTCAGTCCTACTACTTTAAGGATGGACCTTGTATTGTTTACGTTGGCTTGGCTGTACGACATATGTGGTTTCATAGAAGCTTAAATTGTCAAAACAATATTGCAAATTGGTGTGGTGAGTACGTGTATAGACCAGGGATGCAAATAACCACTCGCCCGGGGCGAGTGGTTCATCGGTGCGGGAGAGTATTAAATATCATACCAAAGATAAGTAAATGATTTCTATTGTGGGATGTGGGCTAGTGGCTTTCTTTCTTAGGCTAGTAAAATTTTGTTGCTTATTTGCATCCCTGGTGTATACATATTTGTTTTTAAGTGAAATATAGTGGTTCCTTGTATATATATATATATATATATATATATATATATATATATATATATATATATATATATATATATATGGGGGGGATGGGGGGTGTAAATAAATATTCCTTTTTTGTATTGTGTACCACAATTTTCCTAATGACTCTTTTGTTGCTAAACAGTTGGTCCACACATGTAAAACAAAAAATAAAATACATTTTAAAAATGCGACCGCTTGTAGTATGTTTTCACAGAAGAACATCAGTTGCGAGACCCGAAATCTGAACTTCTGCGTTTGCTGCCAAAGAAAATTCTCAAATCAACTGCAGTTCCCCCATTTAAATTAGGCATTTATACTCCAATTCCTGTACAAGATGAAACAAGTTATGTTGAAGCTTATCTTTTATCTCCAAGTCTGGTCTTGTCTGCAAGTCACGACGAGAAGTATCTTTTTAAGTTCGAGTCTAGAAACATGACAGTTCTCGTCTAGTTTTCGAGGCAAGACAAGAAATTTCACGAGTCTTGTTGTCAACACAAGTTCACCTAAGTATTACATTTCAAATACTCTTTTAGTGTTACGCGATTCATAGTAATACGAGTACATTGAAGTAAATATTTATTGTACAAAATACCTATGCAGGTCTTCAATATAATCTTCATTCTTGTATATGACAGCTTCCCAACGTTTTGGAAAATTCTGTATTTCGGATAAGGCACCTTTATTGTTAAGCAGTAGGAGCCCGCACGAGACGAGTCGAGACAGAATTTTTTCAGAAAATTCGAGTCGAGACATCGCTTTTACAGCACATTTTCAAGACAAGACAGCCTCAAATTTTATCTCGTGTGCATCCCTATTGAGCAGTCTGATCACTTGGGTCACCTTACTGTAAACTTTGTCAATTGTACCGAAACGTTTGGCACTGGGTGGTTCCTTCAATTTGGGAAACAAATGATAGTCTGGTGGGCTCAAATCAGGACTATGAGGTTGGTGGGAAAGTATTTCCCATCCATACTTGTTGAGTCTTTCCCTCACTTGTAGGGCAGTATGCGATTCTTTGGCGACATGCTTTCTGCTCTTTACTCAGATCATGCGGAACCCAACCCATCTGGCAGCGATTTTTGTCATCTTTAACTTTTCAGTAATGATTCTGTAAACTGAAGTGACAGTAAACTGAAGTGAAGTGAGACATTTTGGCCTCATATGCAATTTCGTCACATGGTTTTCGTCGATCCTTTCTCAAAATGTAATTCACAATAATCTCAGAGGTAGTCTGTTGCAGTTGATGGTCTTCCACTTCTTGGGTTGTCTGTCCGCACTGCTAACATGACTTTCAGGGAAACGAGCTGCCCACCGTGATACAGTGCTACGATCCACTAGACTATTTCCACAAACCTCTTGTAAATCATTGTAAATTTCTGTTGGATTCTTTCCACATAAAGTTTCGATTACACGCTGGTTACTATGTGTAATCTGACCTAAGTCGGGTTCACTTTCCACTTTAGCACTGAATTTCTCACAATACAGCCACGCGAACCAGCAAACGCAGATACAACCGTCAAACTCAAACTCTGACTCACAACTGACATAAAATTGAACTTGATCACACCACTAAAACAATCATATATTTAAATTTTTAAAATGACTGTACGAACTCAATGAAGAACATTCATTTATCAATAATTAAAGATCCGCAAGTCATTACACAATATACTCCAATAATAAATATGGTTTAAATATCGTCATATTACGCCCTTAGTAGATCCCTAGTGACTCGGAAGGATTCTCATCACTTTTACTTGAAATTAAGGAAAAAAATCCAGGCCACAAATTTTGTACATACATTTATAAAATATACTAGAAAAAATTCAAGGTGAAATGATAAATCTTTTTCGAAAATCGAGTCTAGACGATACATCTATACAAAAATTACGAGACGAGACGAGAAATAAGGTTTTCTCGACAATGAGTAATATTAAGATACAAAGTATTTAGATATGAACCAAATACATTTTTTAGAAATTAATACTATGAATGTCGCGAAGTGCAATTATAACATCATTAGGTACATTAAACATAAACCTGTGGAAGATAGCCTACGTGACGTTTAACATGGAAGGATTACATTTTATAAAATTCACGTGGAATAGGTATAAATTTCCAGATTTTAAACTTCACGTCTGAATGTCCTATATTCAATAAAATAGAACTCTGGGTGTCGAAGGGCTACTACAACTGAATGTACCAATAATAATAATAATAATAATAATAATAATAATAATAATAATAATAATAATAATAATAATAATAATAATAATAATAATAATAATAATAATAATTTCCAATTGTTTTAAATATTTAATGAAATATCCCTATCAATGATCACAAAGTAATTTCTTCATGCTCGGCGTGGAACTCACCTCATCATTGGTTCACAAATTTACTTTATCTCCAGACCCAACACTTTGCAGGAATTGCTCTGGTACCACACATACTTATCTGTAACTTTACATACATACATTCACAGTAGCACTTCAGATATAAATTAATTTAAAATATAGTTGTGATACAAAAATTACCTAGCTCATTGAAAAATAAATAACTGATAATGCAATATACATTGTTAATTTTCCATGATGGAAATTACATTAAAATATGTTTTCTTTGTTGCTGACTTATTTATTTATTTACTTATTTATTCGTAATTTGTATGTAGGAGAGATTCGCGATAGGAAAAATGTTATGCATAAAGAATACGTTTGAATACATACTTGCATCTCGCAAAACGAAGAGCGAGGCATTTGCGCGTATAGCCCAACCTTTCTTTCAAGGAACCTTAGCTTAAACTTCAATTATTTACCAGCCTACAACAATGCTTATTGCTTTGGCGCCTTTGTTCAAGTATAAAAAATACAGTTTGTTGTTATGTTGTATCTCCTTCTTGAAGATGAAGGGCCAAGTGAAAACTTCTTTCTTTCTATTTAAGTACAAAACACAATGTCAATTGTTTTAACTATTCTTAAGTTAAATGCTAATATAACTAGTACATGTTCACCTCTACTTTTTTGTTGCAAGAATTAATAATAGACCCCTATTTATTTAATAACAGCAAAAATTGCCGAAGATATTTTATTTTGCCCATTTTATACAAAAGCAACGTCTGGCCGGAAACAACGTATCAAAATAGGCACGAGGAAAATCAGGCATGTGCACTGCTCTGTATTTGATTTCACCATACAGGTCGTAAACCATTGGCCACTCAGTCATTTCAGGATGAGTTTAATTTTCATTCTAAACGAAACTTCCCCTAGAATAACATCCACCCTTCAAGTAATTGTCCCCCCTTCCAGGGTATCTATCCTAAATCTGCATATGCTGTAAATTTGTAAAGTTGTCTTCCAACTGATATTAAGAGTTTTATTTCAATTTCCAAAGCATCAGTAAAAGTATCCACACAGTATAAACCCTCAATTGTTTCAGTAATATCGAAATAATTTTACATCTGAATAAAGTTATACCGAAAACATAACATTACACACTTATTGTAATCTCAGGTTGGACGATTCCTAATAACGCAAACTGCATTTCCATCGATTTCGAATATTGAACTGAAACTGAACAAAAAAAGTCCACAAACAGGCTCCAACAGTTCTTAAACCGAACCGAACCATTCTACAAACCGAACCGAACCGTTCCCAAACCGAACCGAAACGGTTTGAAGTCCAAACCGACTGATTCGGTTTAAGCTACAAACCGAACCGAAACCGGTTTCTTCTCTTGGCAGAAGTTCTGCCAAGAGAAGAATGACTACCAATTACTGCAACCATTGTCACAATGCAATTTGTGGGGAACATAAGAGCAATGTGCTGTGTAAACTGCGATACAGACTAAAGATATGCAAATGCTCATGGTCGGAACAGTGTTATTTGAACAATATTATGTGAACAGTTTTATATGAACATTGTAATCAAACTGAAAAAAAAAACTTTCTTAACTTTTACTGTGAAATATTTAAAATTTTCCGTTTTTCAGTGTTAAAACCTAACAATATTTACGGTTCCACCTAAACATGTTTTCTTGGTCCATACTCAAGTGTAATAATTTTTTTTATTTTACCTTATATATTCTAGTTTACAAAATATAGTTAGAAAGTAAAAAAAAAGTTCATATTCAGTTTTTCCTCCCCCATCTCCAGGCATTATATTTTTTAAATTTCCAAATGCACATGTGGCGAAAATATTTTTTTCCCCCGCACTGGACGTAAACAAACAAGTTATATATATTTGTGATATAGACATACAACTGAATCCTAGATAAATTTTAAATTTTAAAAATATACAAAAATCAAGTAGATATATACTAGAAACCATTACGTCGTAAAAATTACGAAGGCTTTGTGACTTTGTGTCATTTTTTATTTTATTTTTATTATTGAACATGTATATAAGTATTTTAGTACAATTTAATTCTTGTAAGCCCATTGTAATTGGGACAGCAGTTTTGTTTTAGGTGATAAATAAATAAATAAATAAATAAATATGACAAAAAATGAGGCTTTGTAATCTAGGTTGACCAATATATCACAACCAACAATGAACTGCCAATATTCTTAGTGGGCGTAATACTTCGAATTTAAGTGTATGGGAATGCCGCATTTACATTTAGTACATACCTCTAACATGATATATGGTTCATAATTAAGATGATGAGCTAAAGCGCATTGAATTTCAGCTTTGATATTGTCGCCCTGAAGTTCATTCTCATTGCTTGTTTTATACATTGTCGTTATCTTAATAAATGTTCCATCATTCTCATCACATCGCGGAAGTACGGAAAATTCTGTGTTCTTAGAACATAGTTCTAGTAACTCAATCTCTCTTTTACTTTTACCTTTATATACGAACCTTAAGTGTCTGCGTTTCTCTGCTAATATTAATTGCGCTATACGCTTAGTAATTTCTATTAAATCATTAGCATTATGACTTTTCTTCCCATTATGGCTGGTGTAATGCAAACATATTTTATGAAATACACCGTCTACAGTGCTAATTTTTACATTAGGGCCTCTTCTAGACAGTAGTACTTTCTGAGAAAAGTTTACGTTGGACAATTTCAAAACCTCGATAAGAAATATCCACAAATGTTCCAACGGCAATGGGACGCTGGCTTCATTATACATAAACAGCACAAACTTATCAACGCATTCCTGTAGTTCTTTTAGGTGATCTGATACTTTTCTTACGTTCAGTGATTCTTTCATTGTGAGGGTGTCGTGAATCGTACGTAAAGCTTTAGAAATATCTTCTAGTTTCTCAGTTATGAAGATTTTTAAAAAAACGCACACCGTAATTAGAAATGACACTTCAACTTTGGCCGACATTATATAAAAATATCGTAACGGTAGTCCTGGGTTAATGTTCTCAGCATCCGCTGAAAGCAGAGCGTTTGTCAACATTTCGAAATTTTCAAAATTAGACATCTTGCAAACACTATTTTCTTTAATTACACTAGATACTATTGTTCATCTTCAAGCAAAACTATTTTAGCAGATAAAGCAGGATTACATTTGAATACTAAATTATTAAAGTTATGGTTTATGGAATTTACTCAAACTCAACAGTTGCACTATCTTTATCTTCAATCACATATATTTTAGCACATAACGCAGGATTGAATTTGAACACTAAATTATTAAAGTTGTGGTTTATGGAATTTAATCAAAGAAACACAGCAGTTGCACTATTACAAATGCGCAGAATTTAAAATTGGCCAATCAAATAGCTTCAAAAAAACAATGAAACAGTGTTGGCAAATCATTGTTTATCGGTTCTTGGTTTCCTGAATACAGTTCTTTTTCTTTTTATAACAATTTAGACGTTACTCTATTTATGGGCAAGAGTTGCTACCCAATTCCGCAGAGAGCCTCAGAAAGCTTGTCCTTACTAATTCCGAAGATTAGCAACATCTGCAAAGATTAAAAATGAAAAGTATTTTATTATTTCAGTACATTAAGCCTGAAGATATATCAGTATATTTATTAACCCTGTTACACACGATACCAAAATTTTATGCAATTTTTGGTTGTTTACAACATTTGATACAACCATTCTAAAATAGAACTTGTGGGCCTTATGCAGAGTCGTTTTGAAGTCTGATTAATCCATACTACGAGATTGACTACCGGATGGTTATCAAAATTGTATTCAGAGTCTCTGATTAGGACGTAGTATTTGACGAAGTTAATCACATGTGACTAATTAATCTAGAGCAGACGCTAATCTTTTACCCACGGTTTAGCGTGCGACGCAACATTTCGTATTTCATGTGTTTTCATTTTTACAGACTACGCATGCGCTCATCTACTTTTCCGCAGTTGCCACATTTATTTTTCTCACCCGATGCTTTGGGGTTATATAAGTTAATCATACCCAAATCAACTTTTTAGTTGTACTCAAAGTAGACTCTGAATACCAAAAAGTGCACCTTCCTTAGTAAAGAGTTAGTATGCTTCTAACTAGTCTGTGACTAACACTCGATTAACGAATTGTCACTGAACACCGCCCTCAAAGTCTACTTTCAGTATTACTGAAACTGATTTGAGTAAGATTAACTTACTCAACCCCAATGGATCGGATGAGAAAAATAAATGTGGTACCTACGAAAAAGTAGATGAGCGCATGCGTACTCTTTAAAAATGAAAATACATGAAATACGAAATACATAATATTGTGTCGCACGCTAAACAGTGGGTAAAAGATCAGCCTCTGCTCTAGATTAATTTATCAGCTATGATTAATTTCGTCACATACTATATCCTACTCAGAGACTCTGAATACAATTTTGATAACCATCCGTTAGTCAACCACATAGTATGGTTTTAATCAGACTTCAAAACGACTCTGCATAAGTCCCAACATTTCGTATTTCATGTATCTTCGTTTTTACAGACTACGCATGCGCTCATCTACTTTTCCGTTTCCCACATTTATTTTTCTCACCTGATGCGTTGGGGTTATATAAGTTATTAATAACCAAATCAACTTTTTAGTTGTACTCAAAGTAGACTTTGAATACCAAAAAGTGCACCTTCCTTAGGAAAGAGCTACTATTCCTCTAACTAGTCTTTAGACTAGGACTAAACCTCGATTAACGAATTCTCTATGAATATCGCCCTGTATTTCCATCCGATATTGCATTAAAGAAACAAAGATCGCGGAAATAGTTAGGCAGCGCTACTTCCCGTTTACGGAAGGACGAGAAACCTGATACTTTTAGGAATTATTCATTGACTATCCAGCTTTCTAAAAAGTTGGTAATATACCCAATTCTAATTAGTTAATGAGTCATTGATGAAGAAGAAAAGACGTGCCTGTGTTCCGCTCTCGTTGTGTTTTGGTTTGTTTATTTACTTTGACGAGTAGCGCTTTTCATATATTTCATGCTAGCGTAACTGAGTGCATGCTACTGCGTCTGCGCAGATTGATGTTACTGGCGAGTGGGTTGTCTGGAAGGAACGAAGGGAAGAAGATAGAGGAAACCAGGGGGGCACCGCAAACTGAAATTACGAACTATGCCGAACACGTGTGACGTCATGAGGTAAGCACAGCCAAGCCAGTGATGCCAGTTTGTGGGAAATTTCCCGTAAAATGCGAAATTCTAAGCACTGGCGGGAATTTTTCTTTAAAATAGGCTGGAAACGGGAAATGGAGACATTCTCAACTTTTTAAAATACGCTATAGTCGAACAAATATTGCATCATACATTGTATCAAATATTTCATCAAAGTGGAATTTGAACATTTATGATACCAAGTTGTATGCAACTTTTGGGTTGGTTACAACATTTGACACAACTGCTCTAAATTAGAACTTCTTCTATTTCTATCCAACATTATATCAAAGAAAACAAACGAAAATCGCTATGCGGTAGCACTAAAATTGAGTATGTGGACACGGAAAGCAATTGACATTATTTTGATGCATACTAGCAGTAATCTGTTTTGTATAACTATAAAATTAAAGAATATTAGGGCTAAGTACCACAGGCGACTTCCCAAAACTGGCGTAGATTGAGAATATTCCGTGACTTTTTTTTTTTTTAAAAAAAAAAGCAATTTTTTTCACTTTTCTTGATTTAAAATACTTCTTAAGACGTTCTGTCATCTTATTACTTTGGCGCATGCTCAGATTACTGCGTACAAATTGACAATATGCCTGTATATGATGTGTATAGAACGATCATGTGCTATCTTGTTATATGTAGTTATTTCTTCACAAAATTAATTCGTAATGCCTTAAAAATTGTTTCTCATTGTAGGAGTTGCATTCATGAGTGCAGATTCACTTTACGAGGACTTTCTTTAAGGGTCTGCACTTCAGCAAAATTAAACTACCGCTAATTTTAGTTTTTCTATAATATCTTCAAAACTAATAAAAATATTCGAAAAGCAGAAACGTAGTGAACTAGACAATACAATTGTGCATGTGATACTTTTACTACAATTCTCTATCTGTTTTTGGTATGCCGCTATTTATATAACCCACAAAAACTGTTAAATCTATCTACAGTTGCAGATCGAAAGCAGATAGATGAGTTATGATAACGGTATCACACACAAAATCGTATTGTTTAGTTTACTACGTTTCTACTTTTCGGGTATTTTTATTTATTTTGAGGATATTACAGAAAAACTCTAAAATTAGCGGTAGTTTAATTACGCAGTAGTGAAGACCTCTAAGTTGTAACTACGCATCGAACGAATATCATTTAAAAAGAGACTGCAGGAAAAGCATCTTACGATAGGTGGCCATTAAAAGCGAGGATGATATTCAACCGATTCAGAGCAGGAGCACAGCATGGGACCCACTAGTTAGCACAAGGTTTTGTTCGCAAGAGGCAGAGGCATCAATAGCTGAAGGTGAGAGCCAAAATGAGGGTAGCGAAAAACACTTGATGTTGCATAAAATCAAAATAGGTTAGAGTGCGTAATATTTTCGCATTTCTAAATATAAATTAGAAGTTTCCTACACTGAAAAATTCCTCGGGCATTTAATATCCTACAGAACCCTCGTTAATATGTACTCTCTCATTTTAACTGTAAAATCTAACATTTGGTAACTGTTTAGTAATGGGGGGGGCCAACACTAACGAAGACTGAAAACAATGTGCCCTGCGAGACTCTAACCCGCCTTTACTCGCTAACGCTCGCTCGGCAATACTGTGTGAATTAAATGTTATTAAGCTAATCTAACCGAATGTTAATAGAAAATCGCAAAAAAGTCAATTAAAAACCCGGCCCCTTAAAGCTAAACAATAGCCGAACATTTTTATGACGGACTATTTATTCTTAATCAGTGCCCCAAAGTTACAAAAGAAACTCGAAAATTAACTGAATTAGAAGAAATTTAAGCATCGGACTAATAAATAGAATGTAGATTCAAACGTATTTACTGAACAAGAAAGGAACCATGAAAATAAGATTTATTTGGGAATAGCAATAAAGGAGAGAAATGAGACAGAAGTAACTGAATAGTAATTCCATTCATTTCTACAACCTTATTCATTAAAGTTACACCAGCAGGTGCCACCATAAAACTCACATATACGTTCATGTGACCTAACAACTGAATCAAGAAATATAAACAACTGAGTAATGATATTCACCTTTATATTTGATCGTTTATAATGAGTGCGAAAGTTTTACCCATCTTATTTGACCAAATTATCGTCAAAGAAAAGTATGATACAATATTTGATGGAAAAGTTTGACGATGTATAATACGCTTTAGGTGTAAGACCCTTAACACTGAGCTCTTTTGTGATACAAATGAACCTCAAAAATACAAAAAGACTTGAAAAATCAAGTTAATGTAAAGCAATTCCAAAATACCCTGCTTTTCGCTGCTTTTTTGGTGACGGAACAAGCAATGTGCTGCAACACAAAAATCGTTAGGGCAAAATAACTGAATTTATTCTGGCTTTGCTGAACATAGCATTCCCTTCCAAACCATAAAGAACGACATAGTGTTCGTTACAAAAAAGTGTACACAGTATTTTTTAAAACAATGTTTTTTTTACCTTATCATGCATAACTATAAATAATACCTTTTTATACTACGAGAATGAATTCCATTGTACATCATAGTCCGTCTAAAGCGGTATTTTTAAAATTGTTTACTACTAGATGTAAACTATATCTATTTAGGTTAGCGGGAAATTTTGCATCACATCGGGAAATTTTGTGGCTTTGGACGGGAATTTTGCTGTTACAAAACTGGCATCACTAAGCCAAGAAAATACTCGCGTCTGCTTACCCGGTGACGTCACACATCCAACGATTGGGCTGGCGCAACCTGTAGTGTATATACGAACCTTGGAGGAAACATGGTGGAGGTGTGGTAACGTTTGGGACCACGTGCAGCACAGACAAAGGATATATCCTTTGTCTGTGACGTGCAGCGAGTGCACGTTATCAGAATATAGGATCTTGAAGTTAAGTATTGATTCTGAGAGGGAAGATGCGATACGATTGATGCAGGAACATGGCGTGCTGCCATTGAGTAAGTTGTGTTCTAAATGTTGTAGGACGCGTTTTTTTTTGGGGGGGGGGAAGGAATGTGTTTCGTTGTCCAATGAATATATTTTTCATACAGGAGAAAGTACATTATTCTTCACATGTTAGGAATTATTATTTTGCGTGAATAAAATACAAGCAGCATATCACATTTTGAAATTTACAACCTCGTAACGGTAAGCACTTGTATGCTGCTGAGTAGGTCCTTCTAGGCATTAACTTACAGGTGCTTTATATTGATTACAATTGTCACGGGCTATATTTCGTGACCATTCTGTATACTCCTAGGTTCTTGATTCAATTCTCATTAACTTTATTGGAAACAAAATTTTATAATTTCTTTCTTTGTTCTACATATGCATTGCTTATAGGAACAATAGTCTTAATGTTTGATTGCTATTTCCTTTAAATTGTCCAATTTACCTCAAGGAGTGAGTGATTCAAGAAGAGAGGAAATAGAGAGATAACGGTTGGTTGACTAATGCATTCTAGTTTCATCCAAACCTGGAAATTATGTAAACACTTCGTTTTCTTCCTGACGCAAAGGCATCGGATGACTAGTCAAGAAAACGCAAACAACTAACAACTCAAGGCTATGTTGCACGAACAGTGCATACGTGACCTAGTTTGCAAGAAACAGGATATTGGCTCGATATGAATCAAGTAATGCCACAATTCAGGAAATGTCAGTATGATAATGTCATAAAGTTTGGCTTAGGAGTGATGTGATGCTTCCGATCAAGTGAGATACCATCTCCCGAATATCCGACTTCTCCCTCTCCCTCCTTAGACAATCACTTATTTTGATTGTTGACGTAAACAGATTCCGGATAAGCAATTGCGAATGTCTCTTGTCCTATCTTTCTTCCCTCCTCACATTGACACGTGAAGAGGAGACTCATCCTACTTCTGAAAAAAATCCAGAATCGCACCACCACATGCGTCACCAATGACGGAGTCGGGCATAATAAAATGACCGAACACGTGAAACATAGGGTGAGTTGAGTGCGATTGAAAGTGTAATGTTCGTCAAGTGTCAACACCTTGTACGAAGCCTAACATCAGTTTTCAGGTAAATATGTTTATGTTTTAAGTTTTTTTTTTCGGCAGGCAGCCTCGGAACAAATTCAATATGGCAAAGTTCTAGTGGAGAACTCTCAACTAAATTCATTATCTTCCAAATGTTAGAATAACTTAACTCTTTAATTGATTGAAAATTATTGCAATTAATATCTTTCATTGTAATTTGTAATTTTGATTTTCACTTTATTCTCTTATTACTTAAACTTGAAGACAGACAAGATGTCATAATTTGTCAAGGCTTTCAAAATATTGTCTCAGTACTCCTCTGATATATTCTGAGTTTTGCAAACTATGTTTTCTTCTTTCTCTTTTCTTGTTATCTTTATTTTATTTTAATAAATTGTATATTGTTAAATGAAGAAAGAGAGTTCTTCCTTTATACTAGACCTAAACCCACCCTTTCCAGGATAGCATTGTAGGGTACAACTAGATGGGTGTATCTTGATCCCTATATCCCTAGACAAAATTTAACCTGTAGTATCTCATGTTTCTCTGCCTTCTGGCCGGGAAAACAGAGCCGTGAGACAATAATATTGCCCTTGTAATTAATCTGTTATCGTTTCCCTTGGTACTTCCTCTCTTTTATTTCATTCTCGAAATTTGCCCTTGTACTTGAGGTGTTTTTCTAGGAATACCTGTTTTTTCCTTATGGGAAGAATAATAATGTGCCCTTGTACTTAGTGTATGAGTATGTGTGGGGAGATTTCAAAAACACATATCGCATGTCCCGTGCATGTGGATACTTCTTACTGTTGCACTACCTACAAAAATGGTTGTTTATCATGTAAAAGTGGTAATTGAACACCTAACAAACGAAGATCACAGTGTATTCACGCTCCATGTTGGAGTGTAAATTCAACATGATCTTGGTTTGTTTTGTGTGCAATTACCACTTTTACATGATATACAATCATTTCTGTAGGTAGTGAAACAGTAAGAAGTATTCTCATGCACGGAAGATGAGAAGTAACTGTTCTTAACTATTACAAAGATCGCTATGCGGTGGCACTAAAATTGAGTATGACGTAGACACGGAAAGCAGTTGAAATCCTTTTGTTGCATAGGGTAAGAACTGGAGAGCATGAAGATATAGGAAAACACCCGGGAGAAGTTCTCAACAAGGTCACTGGGATATGGTCTTCTAGACTCAGGGTGCCAGTATCATGTAAATTATTTGGTTGCGATAGAAGACTACAATGACACTGGGGATATTCAGTAATGGTTTGCGTAAAGGCAACGCTAATGTTGCGATAATCTGCATAATAGTTATAATAACATTTACGTCGCGTAAAATAAAAACATGTTTTCATCCACATCATGCTCTATTTAAACTTCAATTTCTATGTATACATTTTTCGGTGTCAATAGACGATTTTTTTCTAAAGACAGCGGGCACATTCAGTAACGGTTTGCGTAAAGGCAAAGATAAACTTGCTATAATCGGCATAGTAGTTACAATGACATTTTGCTTTTTCGTGTGTGTTGCGTTAGTGTACGCAGAATTTTTTGAAGATTGGTACGAAATAAGTCGCAGCATTAATTAGGCCGCGCCTCCATTGCTTCCGAATGCGAATGCGAACTGTGAATTCATGTGCCCCTACTAGATCCGAAGTTTTACGAATGCGAATCAAGTTACAGTGTCTCTTTCAAAGCACCAATGTGAAATACTTTTGCTTGAAAATTCGTACCTTAAAGTCTTGAGAGCACGAAGAAGACGAATGTGGATAAATGACATATTTTTATCAAGAAATGAGGAGGGAGAATTTAACTTATTGCCTCAGCTAGAGCAACGAGAAGAGAAGTTTTTCGAGTATTTTAGAGGGACCGCGCCAAGGTTGGGTGACGACAAGCCTGGACACTTTTTGTGTCCAAGCTTGTCGTTGGCCAACCTTGTCGTCAGCGACCCAAAATGAGATATGTCAAAGCATCTCGGGGTCGATCCCGACAAGCCTGGACACATTCAGGAATGTGTCCAGGCTTGTCGTTGGCCAACCTTGTCTTCAGCGACCCAAAATGAGATGTTTCCAGGCTTGTCGGGATCGACCAGGACAAGCTTGGACACCCCAGGAATGTGTCCAGGCTTGTCGTCGTCCAACCTTGTCGTCAACGACCCAAAATAAGATGTGTCCAGGCTTGTCGGGATCGACCGCGACAAGCTTGGACACCCCAGGAATGTGTCCAGGCTTGTTGTCAACGACCCAATTTGAAATGTCTGTTCCAACAAACTCTACCAGTTAAGGCGTTTCCAGTTCGTACATACATGCACTTCAATATAGAGTTGCATGGCTCGCATCTATATCACGGTGGTATAAAAATAACACTGCAGTATAATCAGATAGAACAGTTGCCCTTGTACATTGATAACACTAACTGCCCTTGTACAACCGTACAAGTTAATAAACAGTTGTATTTCTCAGATCATTTAATTTAGAAAACGAACATCTGGTTGCTTAGTGGATTAATACCAAGGTTCTTCGAGACTTTTCGTATTCACCCACCAAGTGACACAAATGATGGTTAGTTGTCAAATATTGAAGGATATGACGAACACAACTATATATCCATTTGTTTATTAAATGTCCAGGCTTGTCGTTGGCCAACCTTGTCGCCAGCGATCCAAAATCGATCCCGACAAGCCTGGAAACCATTAGGAAGGTGTCCAGGCTTGCCGTCGACCAACCTTGTCGTCAGCGACTCAAAATGAGATGTTTCCAGGCTTGTCGGGATCGACCACGACAAGCTTGGACACCTCAGGAATTCGTTCGAGTCTGGCGTTAGAGGATAAATTGAGAAGTGTCCAAGCTTGTCGTCGTCCAACCTTGTCGGAAGCGACCAAAATTAAGTGTCCAGGCTTGTCGTCGTCCAACCTTGTCTGCGTCCCATTTTAGAATGACATCCGTAACATTCTATTACATACTTCACAAAGTCTCACCTGCACTTGAAAAACATTCCAATTTTCGAGAGTGCCTTTCTGCGAAGAATCGTTTGGTTTTGACATTAAGGTAAGAAGCGATTATATTTTTCTTGTATCTATTAATATACCATCAGTTTCGTTTGTTAAATGAATACCGTAAAGTGGGGTGACTTCGGACATTTTTAAAATTTATTTTGGATATAGTATACAACAGTTCCTCATCATTTCCCGAGGACTCACGAAGTTCAGTCTTTTACAGATTATTCATTGAGGATGTAGGAACTTGAAAATGGGGTAACAAAGCGACTTTTATTTACTTACCGACTGATACGAAAATAAAAAAGAACGAACCTGTATTCACCTTTGTTGTTCTTCTTACGTGTTGTTTTTATTCACAACTGCTGATGTTCAAATGTCTGAGGTGTACGGAGTAGTACCATGTCAAGCGTGATTGCTTAGCGGTGTTTGCAGACAGAAAGGAAGCTTTGGGGGTCATTCCGTACAGGTTTTCGTGAAGACTTGTACGTACCCGTTACTTTATGTGCACCTCTGTAGTGCCCTTGTACTTTATATTTCACTATGTGTGTGTGTGTGAGGGGGGACTTGAACGCATATTGCATGTCACGTGCTCGTGGATAGTTCTTACTGTTGCATTACGTACCTATCCTCGAGTATGGAACACGATGAGGAACTGTTGTATACTATTACCGTTTTTTTTGGTTTATGTTTGCAATAATTATAATACCATAATGAAAAAAATAATATAAATTAGTCAAAGCTTTACTTATCATTTGATGGCCAGCAAAGAAAGTAGGCATGGTTACAACAATAGTAAAAAAAACATAAACGATGTCCGGAGACACCTCACATTCTGGGGCTGCTTCGGACACAATTTATTTTTAATGTATTTCCGATTTATGTGCATCGACAGGAGTGTATTCGGACATAATTTGTTAAGTATATTATACGGGGTTATTAACTATGTCATAATTGACTTTTAATAATTGTTTTTCGTTTTCTTTTTATTTATTTTGCATTTATTGTTTTCATTTCAAGATTATGCTTTATTTCAATTTACAATGATGAAGAAACCAATACGGGTAGTGTTAAAAAAACAAGGAAATGAGACATAAGACATTTGAGATTGACAAAAGAAGATACACATTTTTTACTTATATGTAACACACTTATATTGCTTTCTGGGAAACCCTGTACACTGTTCGTGTGCCCATCCTTTGCAAACTTGACACCTGACCCACTCTTCTCCAGGCTTATTCGCGACCGCAGCTCACTGCAAACAATGCATGGGGTATCTTCTGAGTCACTGGCCTCAGAGAACGATGAACTGAAGACATCATCATCATCATCTTCATTTTCGTTCTGTGATCCCTGCTGCTTCAAATCTTGGGGTCCCACACTTGTTCCTGGAACGATGCTCAAGCGTTTCCCTCGACTCAAGGGCCTGTTCTCAGGAGCATTTCGAGCGGCACTAAGCATTTGGACGAATGAGTCCGTCCAAGCTTCATCATCAGGGCTCGCTGGTGGATGAAGATGAGGAATCCTTTTTATCACTTGCTGGCGGTCACATGGCACAATTCCAGCTGCACGAAACCCAGAACAAATGTTTTGTTTTGAATAAATATCAATTTCCACTAGGGGCTTGCTTCAGAATTTTCGAAAATTCTGACTTGGGAAGACATCCACGGTTTTTCTTCTTCCATTCCTCTAGACATCTCTTCCATGATCTCTTAAGTGCTCTGAAGAATGCAATGTCCAACGGTTGGGTGAGTTGTGTTGAATTCGGTGGAAGAAGTATAAACTTTACACCAATTTCATCACACTTCTGAATCACATGATGGGAAACATGGCTGGAAAGGTTGTCTCCAATTAAAACCTTTGTGCCTTGCAGACCCTGTAAGTATGGCACACACAACGTGAGAAACCAATCTTCGAAAACATCCATATCAAACCAACCGGATTTTGTCCTGTTGTATCGTGCACCATCAGGACCATTTTCAATCCATGTTGGATATAAACATGCCGCCTTATATACTACGTACGGTCCGTACATGTAGCCATCTGCAGCAGCTGTAAACATAACCGAAGTGCTGGCTTTTGACGTGTCCCTTATGAGTTCTAGGTGTTTACATCCTCTCTTTACAATCACCTTGGATTTGCCAGGGTCATCTGTAAAATTTGTCTCATCATAATTTATTATATTTGATGGTGGTACGCCATCTAGAGCCTCTTCCAAATTGTCGAAATAGTTGTTTAGCATCTCACAATTAACAGCAGCACGACCTCGTTTTATATTTTCTCCAAATCTGTGTGAAAGTTCAGGGTGACGCTTAAGAAATAACTTGCACCATTCGGAACCTGGGCAATTATTACTAAATCGCTTTTCTACTCTGCCTACTCTGTTCAAATAGCCCTGAACTATGAGCTGAACGTCTGATATTCGACACGGGAAACCCCATTCAGCGCATTTCATGAATCCCTGTACAAGCTGTTCTTCTTCTTTGGATGTCAAACACTTCTGACCTCCATGGTGACCTGGATGCTTGTTTCTTAGTTTGCCTGATACTGTCTCGCAGCTTGCCTTATTGATACTTCCTTCGAAAGGACCGCACTTACGGCCTTTTGTAAATTTTCACTGCTGTAATGTCGATAGGGCCGACCCCCTACAATTTTCTTATACACTCGTACCATGTCCGAAGTCACCTCACACTTGGCTAACAATTCAAATTAACGTTCTCAGCTGAACCTCTCTAATGATTACATTTGAACTGACTGGCTAAATTCAATACCGAACAACAGGTGCGTGCAAGCGGATATGCGACTTAAGTTGACATTCGGCGAAGGCTTCCCAACAAAGAGGTTTTTCAGCCACGCGGTAACAATATAAAATATTGTCGGCAAGAACAAAGACTATTTTTGAAGGGTTGGTGCCAACAATAGAACTTACAATAACTGAAGTCGGTAAAACAAACAATACAGACTTGATTGTAATGCATTGTGGTTTATTTGAAGCACGACAGCAATGAGAGAGTACATTAAAACTCATAGGCGTCATAATGTCCGAAGTCGCCTCAGTTTACGGTATATAATTAATTTAGGTCTTCTGGATATATATATTCAAATTCATATATGGAAACATACAATTTAAATCAAATTATGTAGATGTTACAAATTGCAGCAATTTTTAAATGTTCATAAATTGCCAACTACACACTATTCATTCCCTCTTTTTGTAAGTATACATGAAAATATGATGTAATCAGAGCGGCTCGTAAGGGAAGTCACGTCGGTAAAAAAATAATGTTTTATTGTTTCGAACTAGATGAAAGAAAACTTACCTATATAATCATTCGTATACAGTTAGCACGGCAAACTATCTTCTTTCCTTTTGTTTGAATTGATAAAACTTTAATTTTTGTCGATATGACTTCCCTCAGGTGCTAACTCTGAATATAATATAATATAATATAATATAGTAATATATGCAAGGGGTCTATATCAATTTATACAATTATTATATTGGCTGGTTTGTACTTATGAAACCATTTTCTCCTGGAATTTAATTCACCTTAAAAAATGCATACAAATTTATCAGCAAAATAAAATGAAGTAGTAGACAAGAGAATAACAATGTATTTGTTTCACTTTTTCTGAAGTTTATGTTTAAATAAAGAGAAACATGGTAATTAAGAATAATTCCGAGTGATGATATTTGATGTTTTTGGATTCTGAAACCACTAGCGCAAAGTTACATAATATGTTGAACCTGTCTCATCAGTTTGATAGATCAGTCCTTCTGATGTATGAGATAACTCACTTGGCGATGCAGATGTAGAACGTGATGGCGGTATTGAAGAAACTGTTTCCTCCAATTTTTGTTCATCAATAAAAACTTGTTGAAGTTTAGAGTGTACGGCGAGCTTCCTATGTGTTGGGACTGATTTTAAAAATGGGTGCAAACTCATTAAAAACTATTATATTCCCAAAATCAATAAACAATAAAAAGTTTAAAATTATTAAACACTCATATACTTCGTGATTTCTACTTCGTGATTTCTCCTTGTAAATATTCTATTTAAGATCAAGATTAACAATACAATACAACCACGAAAAACAACACGTCCTACGCAAACGGATTTTTCAGTGGCTTCAAAATATAAAAACCTTCAAAGTGATAATATCAAGCTTATTCAAGGTAATGGCGTCAAAACATATAAGTTAAAATCTTTCAAGGTGTCTATTTTAAATTAAAAAAACATATTTTCCAGCATAAACAGTGCCTTGCTAAAAACAGTTTTTGTAATACTATAAAACCAGGCATTTTTAAAAATTATTATCATTCGACCTACACCTGCTAAGAGTGTGGTATGGTACATTTATTCTGCGTCCAGAGGAACCACCCAGGACTAACAGCGGTGATGGAAGGCCTGTGTTTGTGAGTATAAGCTTTGCGCTGATGAACTTTTGCATGACATAAATGTCGTGAGGGGAGGACTACGGACATTATAAACACACAAGAGTATCAGGGATTTCTCCTTGATAGACCCCTACCATTGTACTACCTATATTTCACATCATAATTTTGTAAATATTGTTTGTATCTATATCGTTTGCATTTATGGTGACGGTTTTAATAAATACCACAAATATATGACACTTGTCATTTTATTAAAATTCTAATTACTTAACGTAACAATTGATTGTTGCTACATTCAATGACACTTGTCATTTTATTAAAATTCTAATTACTTAACGTAACAATTGATTGTTGCTACATTCAATAACATAATTAATATCACATTATTAGTAACATATTAAAACTGATAATCACTGTCATTATGCATAGCATTATTTTCGAGATACATCATCTTTTTTTTTCTTCCAACGCCAATAGTTTTTCACTGAAGTCGGATGACTGTTTTTTAGAAACTGGCTTCTTAAAGCGCTTGGTCCAACTGGCTACATCGGTATTTTCATGGGATGGTCCCGGTAACAGTAATTCGTCTGGAACAGCCTCATCTGTGGTGGCAATTGCCTGCTGTACCTCCGAAGGCGGTAACGTTTCTACATGTTCCAAAGAAATATTCCCTGAGGAAACTCTTGGTATCATTGTTTCGGAGAGAAACATTAAAGATTTAAAATGAGGCCAGGATGATGCCGATTGTGAACTAGCTGCATCTCCCAAACGACCTGACTTCTCTCTCTTTAATTCCTTCCTAAATGTGTCCCGTAATCCGCTCCATCTGGCTCTCAACTTCCCCTCTGAAAATATTAAACATGTAATATTTAGTATTTTTAGTCTCTCAAATAATGAAGCATAACACACTGTTAAATTTATAAACTTTGTTTAATCTCTAATTTGTATCCGGAATGAAATAATGAAAACCAGTGACGGCACCAGCTTTACTTTCTTGGGGGAAAAGGGACGGGCAGAGACTTTTTTGGGGGGCAGTTTATTCTTTGCATACCGAAAACATTTTAACATTCCTTCAGGTACATGATAATACAACATGTGTGGGGGAGGGGGCAGTCGGGGAGTCTTGCTTTCCCTCTAGCGTCGTCACTGGTAAAAACAATCAGTCTATTAAATATATTGTTTACACGTCTGGTTGGACATTAGTGCCACGTAAGATTTTTTTTTTTTTTAAACATAAGGTAAAATCATAGGTCAGCCCTGTTCACATATTATATATTTTGTATGGTGCGCCGCAGGGACATTTGAAACATTGACCTTGGGCTACAAAACCATTTATATCTATACTGGTATTTAAATTTGGGATTCCATACCTTTCCATACGCATACAGATATGAATTGAGTGTCATACAGTAAGCAGGGGTATGGCGAACCAGATGCCGAACGTTCAACGAAAATTTTGCTTCTCCACCAGACATCGAACTCGGGACCATGCGTACAGGCTTGTCCACTAACTATTCAGTACAGTAAGGTTTCTCCAACATTTTTTAAAAGTAGTTTTAGATTTAATAATTCACTGTTTGGGAATCGCTTTTTTTAGTTTTATGTCCCACAATTATGCCCTTTAGGCTAAAGGAGATGGATGAATAATGGAAGGGAAAGAACTGCTGGAATAACAATGTGAGAGGAAACAGGAGAATCTTAAGAAATTCCCCACAATGTTGTCTTCACAAACTCACATGGTCTGGAATCGAACCATGAACCCCAGAGGTAAGCGCTCTATAGCATAGATTAATTAATGTAATTAATCTATGTCTATAGCAACCACCACATCCCTTTAAGAATTCAACAACTGGAATGTAGACACAATAAAATATTATTTACATTCTGAAACTTTGCTCCATTATTGAAAGAAGTGCCAAAATGATAAGAAAAATGCAGGGCCATTCCATCGTCACAGGCAGGACATTTACACTACATTTTTGATGCTTTAAAGTTGTATATTTCTTGAAGTACAGCATAAATTCTGCTAATTGTATGATGTATGAGCAGTACAGACTTAGGAGTATATGTAGCTGATGTTTTCAGTATTTTTTTTGTGTTTAGAGTAGAAAATATTAATTCCTATACGTCTGTCACGGGCGGGGACAAAAAAGAGAAGTGACTTTCGACACACCAAGTGAATGCTACAAAACTCTGTGAATTCTTAGCTCAAAATGCTTTTATTTAAACGGATATGTATAAATGATGAATTTTTTAAAGAAACTTCACAGAAGAAATTTGCCAAATATTTATATTAATAAATAAACTAAACTTTACTGTGTCACAGGCAGGACACTGTGTGAATTATACAAAATCTCAATAAGAATGATTTCAAAAATTAAATAAAATCGAAAATAAGTCAATTTCTGCAGTTCTGTTATAGCATTGTACACAAATAATTCTATTTACTATACTTGAGGCTCGCTTTTATCACATAAAAATAATATGTCGTACACATATTTCTCACCACCTACAGTTTAGGAAATAGTTTTATTTGCCAATTTACACCTACCTTGTACGGAAATTCGTACAAAACACTGTCTAACAGGATATAAAATAGGTGCTGGTACCCAGTGCTCGTGCCGTGGAAAATCAGCGCCCGGGGCGAGAGTATACGACGCGTCGCGACGGGACCCCCGTAAATATGAGTGAGGTCGACAGACCAGCCGCAATGCGTCACCATGGTTTTCGCGATGCGCAAGAGAATTTTCAAAAATAAACCCTGCTTTCCCTTGATTTTGAGCGCTTTTTAATACTTTTTTCCTTCCATTTTATATATATCTTTTATTTTTTTCTCCTGAATTTTGCGCCCCCTTACTTTGACGCCCGGGGCCATCACCCCGCTCGCCGCTTCCCCCACGGCACGGCACTGCTGGTATCAGATATTATTTGATCGAAATCCACGTAGGACACATCTTCAACAGTCTTGAAAATTTTACCTCAATCGCTTACGGTCTTCATATGAATTTTCTTGACTTCTTCGTCTTCTTCCACTGGGCTTTGTGCGATAGTTGCATGTCTATATTTTCTTCTTCTGTCCACTAGAGAAAAATTCCATCAACAAAAATGTTTCTTGTGTTATATCTTCAACAGCTGGTCTAACACAAGCCTTGTTAACATGTAAACCTAAGTCGTCGCTCAGGGTAGCTTCATGGCTTTCGGAATCATCATTTTCAGAATAAGAATAAAAGTCTGTTAGAAATTTAAAGATTTTACACGGATGAAGCTCTGATTTAAAAGTTCGACGAATTACCAAATGTTCGCTGTCAAATTGCAGGGAAAAAACTGTTTTGATTGGAGACATTCAATTGACAAGAGCATTTTCCCGTCTTTTATTCAAAGGGTCTTTTCTTTTATTATTATTTCTGCTGATGATAGTAGTAATATAGTTATATTTTGAAATGAAGAGCTTAAAGCTGATACGAAATCAGCAGTACATTCTACAATTACTTTATTTTGTTTCACAAATTTCCATACTGGCCTTTTTGTACGTATTCCAATCCCATCCACTTCTCCCTTGAAACGAACAAAAAGGTGGCACTAATGATAATATTTATATGATAGTTATTTTAGGTTAAAACATCATACTCACAGTAATAGATAATCCTCTATTTAAGTAAATAATATTCATGCTTAGAAAAGTTTATTTTAGTGCACATGGAATCATTTTCTATCATCAATAACCAATGTACACAAACTTTCCCACCAGCGGCATGCCCACCGTCACGGGCAGGACAAGTTTTCAAATTGAAATAAATCGAAATATATTATTAGTGTTAGTCCAAAATTTGGTAAATGTGAAGTACACGTGCAAATTGTTACTTCTACTAAGTACGAACCACATTCTCAAATTCAGTAATTCAGCACAATAACTTTTGGTAGTTTTCTGCCACGGGCAGGACACTCAAATTGACATTTATATCTTTAATGATATTATAAGCAATTTTTATCCTGTAAACACTTTTTCAACTGCAGCTTGTAGCAAAAAGAAGCATCTTGAATAGCTCGAAGTTACTTCAGCCAAACATGCACAATATACCGTAAAATGTTGCCGATAATAAGAATAAAAAAATTTCCTCGCACCTGACATGTTACAAATTCACAACTTACATAAAATTTTACGTGAAGTCTAAGTATAAATAAGGTTTTCTTTGTGAAAAAGTAAATTTCGTTCCATTTACTTCATATATACGTAGAAATGCATTGGTTTTGATAGTTTTCGAAAATTTGGGTTCAGGCTCACTTTCGCGTGGAATGGCCCTGCAATAGAACATTAAGTTCACTGCTTTGATTATTGTGCGTATATCACCTCTACGGGTAGCATTTTCGCCGATCCCAAGAGGTTCAGCCAAAACATGGCTGAAGTAGCATTCTTATTGGCCACGTACCGATTACGTCACCTATTACTACTACTACTACTACTACTACTACTGCTTTTGCTTTGGATCTGTATAGTACAAGGGCAAACTTATTTTAATGAAAGAAGTTTAATGAAAATTTAAAAAATAATTGTTAAATGACTTTCTAAATATTATTTTAACAAAAGAAATATTTTAAAAATAATAAAAGAACTTTCCTTAGGCAGGAGGCAGGGTTTGAACCCACGCCAAAAACATTTTTTTTACTAGCATATTGCGCTAGCTCACTCAGCCACGAGGTCCGACAGGAGCAAGCGTTTACTTTGTGCTATATATATGTCATGACTCGTGATGTCTTATCTGTATCGGCCAATCAGATCAAAGGATATCTGAAGCTCTCGGGATCCGCGAAAATGCCTGCGTGTATCGTGCTTACGTCATAATTCAACGAAGGAAAGTGAGCATAGACAAAACAAAATATAAGTACGCAGTCAATATGATGTCACCATACCATTCATGCTATAGTTCATTCAAGGAACGTTCAGTACCTCATGTAAACAAATACACGTGGTGATTGTTTCATTTTATTGGTTAAAGAGCCTTGCCGCATCCATGCGGCAGAAGAAAATAGTCCATTGTCAAGTAAGCTGTTTTTCAACGTTTTCGTTGCTTATAAGGTTCATTACCAGAAATACAATTTACTTACAGTAAAATAACAGAAACAACACTCTATCTAAGAACTAAATTTAATTAATGCAATAAAAGAGAATACGCATGCGTAGAAACTGGGTTTGGCCCACCTTATGCGCGAATCACAGTTTACAATATGGCTGCGTGCGGGGAATATGCAAAACGCCGACAGGGTAGAAGCACGTGCTTCTCGAAAGAAGCGGTGACCGATAGCCAATCATCCGATGACTGGCGGAGTAATACCGTTCTACAATGTTTACATCAGGATCAGAAGGTTCGTTGAATGAACTTTAGTAGAATTTGCTGACGGAGCTAATGGAATTTTCTTTTCTTCTCTCTCTCTCTCTCTCCTTCTTTAAAAGGCAATCCACAGAGGTGGTTAAAGCGCTGTTTCTGGCTCGCAGTTTCCTGTCTGAATGTTTAATTTTTAAACATGATATCGTGTAGAAATTTCCTTGCGTTATTTTGATTTCCTTCACCATTTCCTCTGCTCGCAAATTATAGAATAGTCATATGTATGAGTACTATGTACCGGTAAAAATACAGCTCCTTCGTGGCTAAGTGGTTAGTGCACGCACCTTTGGCGTGGGAGACCCGGGTTCGATTCCCGGCGGGAGCTCATGTGGTTCAGATTTCACGTTAATCAGTAGGTCCACGTCTCATATAGCCTCGCTGCTGAAAGGGACGCTAAACTAAAATCAATCAATCAATCAACCGATAATAATAGAAGCGTCAGCTAAAAAGGAGGGACTTGGGGACATTTCCCCCCATATTTTAGAAATTAAATTATATCAGTATTTTAAGACCAGAAAAAATAATACGTAACCATGTATGAACGATTAAAAATAAACCAAAACTAGTGAACAGGCCGTGACAGAGAAGTTAGTCAAGCCTGCAAGTGTATCCCTTATTTAATGTAAACTTATACCAACTGATGGCATTATAAACATATCCTGCTTTCTTTTTTTTTTTTTTTTTTTTTGTTACGTGAAGGATATATCCACAACGTTAGTTATCACATTTACAGATAAATAAGGGGATACGCTGATTTACTGGTAAAGTGATCAGCTATGGGGCTAGGAGTCCGTAGTTCGATCCCAGACCATGTGAGTTGGTGGTGGTCATATTGTCTGTTGGTTTTCTCGGGGCTCTCAAAACTCCTCTCACATTCTCATTCCATCAATTCCTTTCATAATAATTAACTAATCTCTGTCTCATTTAGCCTGCAGAACATAAAGTAGGACGTAAAACTTAACAAATATTTCATTTCGTTTTTAAGTAAACATAGGCCTATTTTAATGTAGTAAAAAGTATTCTATATATCCTTATTCCCTCTTTCTTTTCATTTCAGGTACTTGGCTACTGGAATGCCATTTCGTGCATTGTCATCTTCTTTTCGAGTTTCGAATACCACAGTAGGAAGAGTTGTTCATGAAACATGTAAAGTTATTTATATTTACTTCGAAAAGGATAATTTATCCTTCCCATCTATAGCTTATTTGGAAGAGGTGTCGAACAATTTCTTTAAAATATGGAACTTTCCTAATTGTTACGGTTCCAGTGATGGAAAGCACATCCGCTTGCAATGTCCAAAAAAAATTCTGGAAGCATGTATTACAATTATAAGCGTTTCTATTCCATTGTCCTTCAAGCCGTAGCTGACGCTGATTACAGATTTTTATTTATCGATGTTGGTCACTGTGGAAAATAAAGCGATGGTGGAATATTTTGTAATTCCAGTCTTTATCACTTGTTAGAAACTGGTGCTTTTGGTATTAGGAGGGAAAAAGAGCTACCCGGAACAAATACTAAATTGCCGTATTTCTTTTGGGGGGATTAAGCCTACCCTCTGAAAACTTACTTGATGAAACCTTACCCAAATAGGAATTTACAACGTGAGCAAAGAATTTACAATGATCGTTTGTCACGCGCAAGACGTGTTGTTGAGTGTGCCTTCGGCATCATGACAAGCAAATGGAGAATATTAACAAAGGCAGAACATGCAGATGATATAGTGAAATGTGTTTGTCTACTTCATAATATTATAATTGATAAAGAAGGTGTTCACCCTGCTACTCTTCTTCATGTGCAAGACGCAGTATCAAGACAAGCTCCTAGACCAGAGCAGTCTCGAGTTCGACAGGCTTCAATTGGCCAAAACAGAGGAACCATTGCAGCACACAACATTCGAGAAGCACTTACAATTTACTTCAATAATCAGGGAAGGATACCACAGGAGATGAGTGTTGAATAAATTCGAAGTTCGGTATAAGATCATAACATACAAACTAAATCTGTAACTGTTACAATTATAGTGTTCAGGGAGGATATAACGAGGGCCGAATGGGTGCTTGCCCCTTCCAAATATTCAATGCTTTGATTTGTTTTTAAATTTTCTACAAAACAACGTACCTTGTTTGTAATCAATTAGTACATATTTAATATTGAAATGAATGTGAATTTTAGTTTCAACATTAAATAAGAATAAGAACTGTTGTCAAGGAGTATCGCACTTTTTCACAACTGTAAAAAGGAATTATAGTTAATATAGAAAGGTAGAAACATTCTCTTAAAATCAGCATCCCTCCGGGCAGGCATGAACGCAGAAAAATATTTCGGAAGGGGTCCAAATTCAGTATAAGAACAAATTGTATATAAATGTGTAAAATTAGGCAAAATTTCAAGAAAAGTCGGCATGTCGAGGGATCCAAACCCTAGGGTCCACTCCCTGCGTATGTCCCTGCCCCCGGGGATAATCTTAATTACTACTGACTTCCAGCAAAAGAATAGGGGTTATACATAGGGGGAAATCAATATACCAAAATACTTCGAGTCATTGAACTTTACGTTTCACAAGCTCTAGGAGGCACTTACTCCAGTATGTAAAATGGGCACCATACTTGAGTCTTCAATAAATATGAAACTGTATGAGAGTGTGTTTTAAGAAGTTCTTCGGGGTCTAAATAATAATAATAATAATAATAATAATAATAATAATATCTATTAACTTCCATTCTAGTACTCTTTTTGATTCTTAAGAAATAACAATTTACATAAAATAAAATAAAATTCATTTGTGTGCAAAATAGAGTGAATTTCGCTCCCGTTATTATTATGCTTCAGTGGTAACCGCTACTATTTTTACTTTAAAATAAATTAACTAAATAAAATTAGAGACTACAAAATCAACTCAGGGGCTGATCCATGACAGACTTCTGGCGGGGGGAGGCAGTAGGTTGTAATACTGCTACTTAGAGCTACTTTTAAGAGCTCCAAACCCTGGGATGGGTTTTATTAATATATAAAATAAGAAAGTTTCTTCTTCTGGGGGGATCCGCCCCTGAATCAACCTAATTTCTGAAGAAACTTTTCTCCATGAGTAGAAGAAACCCGTTTTCGCTATTTCAAACATATTTGTCAATAATTATATGTATTCGTAAAATCATCATTTGAGGAACAAAAAGGAAATATAAATTGAATAAACACTTTGCGGGTCGTGTATTAATTAAATCTTCATGTTTTAAAGACTAAACAAAGAAAAATATACATACCTTCCACTCCAAGTTCCTTGCTTACATCTGCCCATAATTTGTTTATGATGTGTCTTTTGTGATAATCAGGATGTGCTTGGTTCCACAATGGAACTTTATCAAAAACACAATTTATTAACGCCTCAACTTCTATTTCCATTATTTTTATTTTATTTTATTTTTAGCTCTGCAGCTTGCAACGTCGTCTGCTTTCACGCACAAGAAACTGTCTTCTCTCACGTAGCGCTCAATTTCTCTGCAGACGACGCTCCATTCGCATCAATTCGGACGAACAATTCCAGCAAGTTGGGATCGTTCGCATTCGCATCTTTTCGTCGGTTTTCGCAATTCGCAGGTCGAAACTAGTTGAGGCGCTCCAATTTATTTACACGTGCTGGGAAATTCGCATTCGCATTCACAATCACATTCGGAAGCAATGGAGGCGCGGCCTTAGAGTCACATGAATAGCTATTTAACCTGATGGGGCCTTATGCATTGTCGTATTGACATGTGATTAGAGTCATACTAAACGCCTGACTACTGCAGGCGTCGAACGCTTTAGTATTGCACTAATTACACGTCAGAACGACTCTGCACAAAGTGCATGGTCTTTAGTTGTAACGAATATTTCTTATTATTATCGGGAAACCCGTCGATTAAGTAATAATAACAAATTGAAAATCGTTATACTTGTTTTAAATTAGTGTAAAGCATCATTCAATGGAATTTAATAATAATACTGCATTAAGAACCCAATCAAGCCGTTTTATGTCGCTAGCATCAAAGTGCAACGTTAAGGGCACCAATTCTTAGGAGCCTAGGCTCTCCAATGCTCATGTGGGCCCCATGTGTTTTATGAATATGTATTTTTATGTATTTGTACAATATTTTACATACCTTGAATTCAATTTATCATAGAAACCTCATGTATGTCTTCTTAGAACCTTATTGTCTGCAACCAAACACACATATGAATCACCCCACACACCCCCAAAGTTACTGAGAAATAGGCGTCCTTGCTCACCGTGACTCCAGTTCAATATATTAAAAAAACACACACATCTGAAGAAAATTATTCATATAATCGAAATAGTCGTCAATGAGAAGGTTACTTGTTCTACACTATCTACTAGTTTGCGATACACAAGCAGTGGCAAAGGGTGGCAAGAGGCCCTGAGGTCCGGCCTACCCATTTACTTTCAGAAATTATAATTAATTTATTTTCCTTGCACAGAATGTATGATAATTTTCTAAGTTGAAAAAAATATTTTATTGTTCGATAAAGAATCGTGGTTAGCAACACTGCGGGGAGGCTCACCGAGCCAAGGATGTGGTAAAATAGAGGATATGTCCTTACCACGAAATCGTGAAGCAATACGTCACAGCATCGCCACGCCCACTCCGCCATCTTTGTTGGCTCAACTTATAATCAATGTCCCATAAGTTAAACCTAAAAATTGAGATTCCTTGCACAGTATTTCTTGAAAATAAAACAAATGAGAGGTGTTGTGAAAGGAATATTACTGTTTACGCAAAATATAACTTGGAATGAACAAAACAAATTTATTATCATTATTATTGGTTTAAAGAATTTGATGCAAATTATAATAGACACACAAGTACAGAATAACGCTTCTTAAGCATTCCAAACTGAAATAGTTGTGATTTATTCTCGTAAGTCCTCTATGCTTTCAACTGTATTCAAAGTTGTTTTTGGCATACGATTTAGGAAAATAATTGACGAAGAACATACTTAGTCTTCGCATTATTATCGAAGACATGCATTATCTTTCGCAAAATATTGCATCCGAAACACTCTTCCTCCCACAAGCATTTCTGATTCTATATGAAGAGATGCCCTTTAGGCTAAGAGAGACGGATGATTAAGGGAAGTGAATGATGGGAGAATCGGTGGAATGAGAATGAGGGAAGAAACGGGAATAACCCGAGAAAACCTACTTACACGATTCTGTCCACCGAAAACTTACTTAGCTGGGCAATAAACCAGGAACCACGCACCAGAGGTAAGCGCTCTGCCACTGAGCCCCCAATATAGTTCACGAAATGCAATATAAAACATGTTTACTACTACTACTACTGTTTTGTCTATTAATTCAAATGGGTCTAAGATAGGAAAATGCTCCTTGATATATTCTGACATATGGGGAACGTTAATTGCAATGGAAAAAAACTATCAGATTGCTGCGTCCTCGTGTTCCCTTTCTCCAGCATACAGTTTCAACTCGTGTGCAGTGGCGACTCTTAAGGGAAGTCACATCAGTAAAAATTAAAATTTTATTGCTACAAACTATTTTTCTTCCCGTAGCTTTTAGTATTTTTTTTTAAATATTAATATGAATTTCCTCCAGGACCACCTCTGTATCACGATTGTATATGTTTATAAAATGAAGATAAGAAGTGAATTTAAGCTGACAAGCCGTGAAATGAAGTATGTGCCCGTGCAATAAGTATTTCGAACCGTGAAATCATCGATTGGTTGGGGTTTAATTGAGAGTCTCTTTCAGCACCAAGGCTAAACGAAACTTGGACTTACAGATTAATGTGAATCCGAACATGAGCTCTCGTCGGGAATCTCCTGCATCTCCTCCACGAATTCGTGCTAATTTTGTTGAGTGTAACCTAGTCTTAACGTGCGTTGCGAACCACGACCAGGGTTGAATCCGTTGCAGATGACAGATGGGACGAACCATAATGTAAGATCAACCCTCACCCTATAAGACCGTTCCCTACCCCATTATCTCGCCTCCAAGAACTGGATTACAAGTAAAGTAACCCATGAGAAGAGAATTGGAGCTGTTTGTCTCGACAAAGTGTCTTGAAAAGGCATCGTCTCAAAAACTGTATATGCTTCTATCAGAACTGCGTGTCCCATCTCATCACGAAAATTCTCGTCTCGTGAGCAACATTAATTATAACACCACTTCACCAGCTCTGCAGTGGAGCACGCAAAGCACTATCCTGAAAAATAAATATTTACTGAATTTTGTAGATCGTGGTCCTGAAACGAACGTGGTGCAACGCTATTGATAAAGTGGGTATGAAATGTTGCCCACAGCTGCTATTTCTTTAGTTATAAAAACAAACTAGGAGAACAAAATAATGATGATTATCATATACATTTAGACGACGTGTTCACTACGTAGTTTATCAGGCTAATGAACAGTAATAATGAAACTTTACGACTCTAACTTATTTTCTAGATAAGAAGTGAGTCTACAGTTTAAATTAGGATCTGAACCCCTTTTGCGTTTAACGATCTACCGGAAATCGGACACGTGCTATATGAGCGTGGATGTCACCTGGCTTTTAGAAGATTTGTACTTGTAGTTACATGCTATATTGACATATGCGAATAGGAACGTTACAAGCGGAAGACGAATGCCAGAGCTTTCTGAGCACGATTGTACATAATTTTCAGTATTTTTCAATGAACGAAGGTTCTTCGATAGATCTTAAAACTATAAATTGCATCCAACGTCCCGTTGAACACCTATTGTGTTGGAGACAAAGGCTTGCTCCATAGTATCAGTAAAATACACAAATGTGAACAAAGTTAAAAATCACATTTTCAAAAGGGCAGGAGACATTGCTGACCACTCAGCTAAGTGGTTGCACACAACGTTACAAGGTATTAACTTTAAAACCAAACCGAAAGGCAATATACACTGAACCAAGGGTAATATCCTGATATTCTTCTGGTAAGAGTAAGGAAGCATATCGAAAGCTTGAGGGAAAAAAAACTGAGACTCAAACTTGGTTACTTACCCACACAAGTGTTATATTAGTAAAATCAGTTTTTTTTTTCTGTTCAGGATTAGAACCAATTCAGGGTCCTAAAAACATGAACGTACTTTTTTTATTTCAGTTACAAAAAAACAATATCCTCATGTGATTTTTTTCTTAATGTTATGAACTTCACATCTAAATATTAGTCGAAGTGAGGGGCTTGTGAATTCAGGCAATGTGCGTTACCTTTATCGAGTTGAAAGCAAACCTTCATCTAAAAATGACTTATTGTTGAATTTTAGAGTTGCTATTTAGACCAAGGTTACATGAGATATGGACTACATTTTAAGTTCCAATCCACAATAATGTGTTAAATTTTCAATGTTCTTTCATCCAGACCCCATGCACCCAAAGAAACATACCACTTCTGTATCGATTGATCACTCTGTCTAAATACATTGTCACAACAGGATAGAAATGCCATACAGAAGTATTTGATATTAGGACAACAAAGAAAAATATAAATCTTTGCCACTAACCTACAGTACCTTTGAACTCAGAAGTCTATGAAAGTCTTATATCAGACACATTTCTGTTGTGAGTTTTATAATAATATCATGGTTTTGTTGCAAAGGATCATAATACTAACTACCCTTATTATAAATGATAACAAATAACAAGAATCTTCAGACTAATTTGTTTGTAATATCCCCTCCCCTCTAAGGATAAAATTTTCAATGAACGCTACCATTTTCATCTGGCGCACAATAATATGCAAAAATTTCTCGGCACAGAAGTAACACGATTGAAGTACCATAAGTTCAGTACCAACTAACAGAAGCACTTTCTACAAAGCCTATTACTAATAGTAAGAAGTGGACACTATCATAGTAGATGTTACAATAGAAAATAACTTTATACATTCTTATTAGTGTTTCCATATTTAATGTCTAATCAATCCAAGAAGATAAGAAAAATAATAGAACACACTTGCTGCAATTAAAAAAAAAAACATTGCAAATTTATTTCCAATGTGATAAGACACTCTTGTACCTTTACGACGAGTTGAATCGTTACTGTAAATCTGGATATTCAGATTTTATCCATGAACAAAAATTACGTTAGAAATAGATCCAAAAACAACAAGGACTACAATTATTATAATATATATGTATAAAACGCAATTCCTAGTTATACAAAACTAATAAGCAAACAGATTAAGGTATAATCTCGGATTATTTTATTCTTTTTGGAAATACCACAGCGTCGACAAAATATTACAAGAGTAGCCTACATGAGAATTTTCGACATGAGCAACTATGACTCGTCGATCGAAAGCCTTACCAGCACTTTTCTCCAAGTATAAATATAAAGCATTAACAGAAATATTGTTTAACCTTACACAGAAACCATGTTACAACAATAAAACGAAAAAACTTAATATAGAAAGTACTCACATGTGCCTGATAAGAGACCGTACACTGTCTCATTTTTTTTATTTATTTATTCATTACATTGATACTGAAATTTTTGGGATAAATAGAATAATATTACAATATAGGTATAAATATACTACAAAAGAGAAAACACATACATCATAACTTTAGGGCGACGATAGATTGACTTTCAGTTTACCTATTAATGAAAGTATAATGCTGGAGAAAAATGTTATACAGCTACAATAATAATTTATAATCACTTTTCACTCCAAGCAGCACAACAAAGTATGAACTCAATAAATCTAACATTATTTTTTTAAACTGTAAAAGTACACAAATAATAAATTATAACTCAACATGTAATGAAAAACATTTATTAGTGAGCGAGCTCTACAACAATCTGAAGGGTTAATAAAAGGAGACTATACCTAGGTTCGATCTGCCATATTTCAGAACTGAGCTGCGATACTTAAAAAATATTTTTGCAGCAATCGGGACACAAAACGTGGACCAATACAAAGCGACTCAAAAATTACAGAATATATATTACGCGTTTCATCTATTGAATTTACCTCTACAATTCTATGCATATGTATTGTATGTACTTGAGTAATACAGAAGTAATAATCGTCTTACTTCCCTACAAAATCTCTTACCTAATACTTAACTAAAACAGACTATTAGAGCACCCCTTAACATTGTTGCGTTAGTCCTATACGGAATAATGGTTTCTACTTCTCTCTGGAATGCACTGTTACTGCCCTTTAAACAATATGTTTTGTGAAGTGTTGCCTTATTCTCTGTTCCCTGTCTGTAAATTTCTTTGCAAGGCTATGGTAGCGAATACTGAGGTATTTATGCGCTATAGCCTTGATCAACAGCACTAAATGATTATCCAATGGATCTTGGTCGAACATATGCTGTTCTAAGCTTTGAAATATTGGCTGTCCAGCAAAATATTTAACAATGGAAGTCACCAAAACATGTATGTTCCTCGGTTCCTTCTCTAGAGTACTTGCCAAACTTTTCCTCAACACTCTTTCGGCAACCTTCACTATTTTTACCACGTCATTACTAGGTCTTGTCAAGTAACCTTTAGTTTTTACTTCAATAAGTCTGGCATTCTGAACAATGTCTGATTTGTCTGCACATTGTAATACGCTTGCACATTCTTCACATCTGAGGGACTTAAGCAAAGAACGTACTACAAAGCCGGCAACATAAGCAACAACTTCCTCTGAATATTCTGACAAAGTCGAACAACTTAAACAATAAGTATGATCTTGAGCATCATCATCTTCGATGTTCATCTGTTCCCTTTCATCGACATCTGAAACGGTTGCTGAGCGGGCTGACGAGTTTAATGCGGCTAATGGTGACTTCACGACGCTGGAACAATATAAAATCTTGATGTTTTCCAACGGCAAACAATTTCCACTATTCACTTGTTGTAGCTGAGTGTGCACAAGTAACTTTCTGTAAGCACTTACAAACTGTAATGATGTCGGGTTGTTATTGAAACCTCCTTTCGAACGTATGTAGCCAAAAAAAATCAATATGGTCTTGGCACATTTTGTATAACGGCAAAAACGTCAGGAGGGGTGTTTGCGACGAAACAAGTGATTCATACAGAAACAGTGCACTCTTAATACACACTCTAAATCCCAGAAATCCTGTTTTACGGTTTGACTCAATCAATAAAGGTCCTCTTGTGGATACTCGAAGCGATGCCAGATAATTATCTGCTTCGTGTAAAAAAGGATAAATCTCATTGAAATTCGAAACATGCATTGGTTTCTTCCACCATGCTTGCTTAAGGTTTCTCGAATTTAAAATGTCGAACAGGCGATTAATTATTCGAATAAACCTAATCGTTGGACCCACATTTTCAAACCCCTTTATTCCCATTTCCATGCACAATGACAGCGCATCAGCCACAGAATCGCTGAACACTTGGGCAGCCAAACGAACTTTCATTTTTTTGCTTGTGGAAGTGAACGTGTGCTTGACGTACTTTATTTCCGAAATGAAGGCCTTCTGATTCCTGAAGATCATGTAGCCTCTTCACAAACTCCCAAGACACAATGTCACCATTATCATCTATAAATGATCCCTTTTCGCCCAAAGTATTGCGAACTAACTTTAACATATGACACACATCTAAAAACACAGCAATCCCCGTATTTTCATACTGAAAAGTTGTTATTAGTTCCTTAGAATCAAGAGAGCATTGCAAATTTCTAGCCATAAACATATTTTGCGCTGCACCATCGAATGTGATAGATGCAATCCTCACACCAGTCCTAAGCAGCAGAGAAAGAGCGCTTTTCACAATACTTGCAAGCTGTTCTCCAGTGAGAGCGTCAACAAGAAAATACCCTATAGGTATCTTCCAGGAGTCATTTACACTAACAACCAAAAGAGCTAAAGCTTCTTTAGCCACAAAGCCACAATCGTCATCAGCTGTAGTGCCAAAATCTACGTAACCATAGAACTTCCCATTCAAAAACGTTACATGTTTTCTTATGGCCATGGAGTCCAAAATTAATGTACAAACTATGGGATAGCTACAAGAAGTTGCCTTCGCCGAAAGAAAACGTAGCGATTTCTCTGTAAAGCCAGGATAACCTCCTACAGATGAATACCACTTGGAAAGGGTTCTTGGGTGAGGTAAGCAGGTATTGAAAGTTTCCCTTACGTATGAATAGGCCCTAAGCGAATAGAAGTGCAGTGTTAGAGCAAACGATCTGAGTTCATCACCATACTTTTTAGGTAGAGGTAAAGTTTCAATTTTCGCAACTTGGCGTTTAAGAAGTTCTTCAGGACCCTTAATTCTTGACAGCAGCTCCAAACCTTCCTCGGAAGTCTTTTTTTTTTTTTTTTTTTTTTTTTTTGCAAAGAAGTCAAGACGTTCTTTAAAGAGGAGTTCTTCGCTTTTTGTCCTGAGATTCTGCTGGATATTTTTTATTTTCTTACTTTTTTCTTCACATATATTTTCCATATGAAGAACTTTCCTTTTCAGTTCTTCTTTCGTTGGTGAGCGAATAGTGGTGTAAATAGTCGACTTGTCACTTGAGCTGCATGCAATCGGAGCAACAAGAGAAGTTTTCCAGATCCGTAGTAAGTGACTCTAAATCTTCCGAGGGAAAGTCTGTTGGACTTGCAGGAGATGAAATTACAGCTGAACATACCACTTGCGAGTTAGTTTCCTTGACTACTGTACTAGAAAACTCTCTTCTTTCTTCAGTCTTCTCTATTTTTGGTGTAGGTTCCTTGACTAGCGTACCTTTTTCTTCAGGCTTCTCTATTTTCGGCGATCTTCTGACAGTTCTTCTTTGCTTCTCTTTCTGGAAGAAACGAGCAAAAAGTCAATTAACACTTAGTTAATTAAGTTCAGTACAAAAATTCATATATCGCGAACTACGTGAAGTGTTAGAATAAAAATGTGCGCTGTGTGCACTAAATTACTTGAGATTCTAGCAAAAACGGGGGTTCCCAAGTACGTTGATCTGAAATTGCAAGAGTTTTTTCTTTTAATTTTTTTACGTCCCACGATTATGCCGGTTAGGCGAAAGGAGACGGTGATGATGAGAAATGAATGAAATGGTAGAATGAAGAAAGTTGGAGGAAACGGGAGAACCTGGAGAAATCCCACGAGCATGGTGTTTGTCCACCACAAAGTCCACACGGATGGCTAGTGCTCTTACTGTTACAAGCAGGACGCTTCTGTTCAAATTTCGTGATCAGACAACTGAAGGATCATCTTCTAAGATCATATTTCAATCCCACCAGGCAAATGCTTGAGTGATACCTACAAATATTAGCCTTGGTCGGTTCATCTCCAAAAATGTTTTTCCATGATTCATATAAACTAGTCCCACTCGAATATTGCTTAGGATCTGCCTAACACTACGCTAATAAATAAAAGTCTCCTTCCCCTGACGTCTCATCAATGATAGGCTGGAATGTTACCAATTAATTTGAAACCATTTAGTTATTTGTATTTGGTGTTTTGCATTCCCTGGTTGACTTTTAGACTAAAGCACACGATGAGAAATTAAACATGATAATTACATGAATGAGAAAAGAACAAAAACGTCCAACATACCCTCAACTCAACTCCCCTACCGCCAAGTAGTCTAGTGGCTAGCGCTCATGAATTTGGTGCACGGGTTCCTGGATTCGGTTTGGGGTAGAATAGTATTATAGAACGCATTACGGTGCTTTAGGTAAAAATGAGGACGGTACGTAGGCTTGCCTTACTGCTTACACCAGAAGAAGCACGCTTCGCCACTGGTTAAAATCATTCAAATTATTACATTCATGTGGGATACACGGTAGTTCTATTTCATTAAGTATTAATAATGTTACTGAGAAGAGAAATGTTCAGTTCCACTATGTAATATTACAGACCAGGGTTGGCTGGTTTAAACCAGCTGGCTATATATATATATATATATATATATATATATATATATATATATATATATATATATATATATATATATATATATATATATATATATATATGTTTAAACCAAAAAACGAAAAAATGTTCGTAAAAGTGTTTATCACGTGTCACTTCGCATATTATTCATATTATATTCAAACCTAAATTCTCCATTCATTACTCGAAGAGATTATACTACAAATGCAACTTTTTTAAATAAGTTTATGAATGTTTCTTTTATGATTTTTTATAGTTTGTTATTATTGTTATGCAATTCGAATCAAAGAAAAATTCTAAATATTGTTTCGTTTTAGTAATGTTTATTATTGATAAAACACATTAAAATACCGTACTTGGAGGGGGGGTCATATAAACCCCAGGAGAGGCATTTACTGCAATCAGAAGTATCTTTGGTATCTATTTATGTATAAAAGGATCAGAGCCAAAGTGGACTCAAATAATTCTTATCTTTATTCACTTTTCTTACTGATATACAAATTAAGTCGTTGTATTTCTTTAACTTGGACTAATAAAAGTCATAATGAACTAACTTGGAAATAATTAGTTCTTCTGTACTCTGCAGTATTTTGAAATTGTCCATATGTAATTTTCTATAATGGTTTCACTTGTGCAAATGTTTATCTTCTAGTCCTCAAAAGACAATTAGACAAATGTATTAAAAGTATGTAAGGATCAGTACAACATACTTTTATCAGGAGTCCTTCGTGAGTGAGTCGGCAAGTCGAGAAACGGTTTGGACTCCGCTCTAAGCTTATGTGACCCCTTCCAGCATAACCAGGTCGTTGCAAAATAACACCAAGGTGAAACAAACTTATCTCTGTCCATATGTAATATAAATACACAGAGCAAATTATTTTAACAAAAAAAAACTTTTTTTTCAATAAAAACCATGGTTTTTGCCAACCCTCTTACAGACATACAGACAAGCATGTACTAAAATACAGAAAATCAATTAAGATATGTCCTTCAGCGTTGGATATTATAATTAGCCACTGTATTAAAACCCTGCCTCCCCTCCCCATATACTTTTAAGACAATGCTAATTAAGTCACAACCCAGTCTGCGTCTTAATGCCAGTAATATTTAGTACATTCATTACCACTAAAAATCAAAGAATTTTGCACAAATCCTGAACGAGTTCTTTTAACTCCTAGCTACTTAAACGGCTTAGTATTCATTGTAATAATATGTTGTTTTCTTCGTGACAGATCACATTTATGTACGTAGCATACGGACACAATGAGCCTACAAGCAACTTATGTAATTTCCTTACATCTCTAAAACGTTCCCTTTCTTGGAACACTTAACTCACTTGCACCCTCCCCTAAATCTCCAACGTATACTTTAGGTTATAAATGTACAGTAATGCTTCTTTTTTACAGTGTTTGATGAAGCCAATATGTTCAGTTAGTTGGCGAAACTGTCACATTATTTTAAAATAAACGTTGTTTTATTCGGTTATTTATTTCCTAGTTCAAGATATTTAAGATAGCAAAACTATTATGAACCAGTTAGCTATAATTTCACCAGGAGTCAAGAGAAATCTTTGATCTTTCTAGTGATGATAATGTATAAAATTATCAAGGTTCAAATAAATAAATAAATAAAAATAAAGAAACTGAATATACCTTCTGCAAATACTTTGGAAAAGCAGGAAATACAGATGGAACTGCATTTTCGCGAATTCTCACACAAGAGAGGGACGTTCTATCAATGTCATCTTCTCGGAAATGTACAGAACAAAGTGCACTACCAGCACTAGGAGTCCAGTTTTTTCGTCGAATAGATCTAATCCAGGCTTCACGCAATTCTTTCTTCTTAGGTATCCTTCAATTACAAAATGTACAAAATTACCATTAAAAATTCAGATTATACAATACGAATATAGAATTGGTTATTGAGCTTATGGAACACACTTTAATAATAATAATAATAATAATAATAATAATAATAATAATAATAATAATAATAATAATAATAATAATAATAATAATGTTCCTATTTCAGGTATTTTTAGCCTATATTTCCATACTCCCAAGGATACTCTTCATCGGGCATAGGGCTTAACAATTTTTCTCTTATGCAGCTCTTCACGTAGAATTTCTTTTCTTTTCTTCTTTGGTAACAACAATGGTGTGAAAATATCTTTTTTAACTAAACTGATTCTGTATTTTTTTAAATCTACTACTGTAATTTTCTACGTTGCATGTAAGTTTGGAAGACGTGAAAAAGGAACATTATTCAGGTTAGTTGTAATTGTTATTACAAATACAGAACTTTAGCCATAAAAGTCTGACAATACAGATTATTACCCGGTCTTGCTATTTGCCCCCCCCCCCCCAAAGTAATCTACTGCTACACTGTGCGCGGACTTGGATTTGAATAAGTTATTCTATATTCTAATTCTGGAAAGTATAACCACAGCTTTACTTGGGAAACTCTTACATATCAAGTTTAACTGGTTACTCTCCAACAAATAGTAAATAAATAAATAAATAAAAATAATAAATAAATCTTGGCTGAAAGAAAAAAAAATTGTATCTACCCAGAAATAAATAAATAAAAGAAAATGTAATTACGCATCTGACTTATGTATTGTATGACGTTCACCTTCCCTTGATTGAGGTATGCCCAAATGCATTGCAAGTTTAACCAGTCACAGACCTGTTTGGGCCCCCACAGAAGTGCGCCTGGCAACCCACAAAACATTCGTGCACTCCACTATCATGTGAGAACGCTGAACTCAAACGGGGTAATGTGTGAAATATTTCTCTGATTCTGCACAACGACCGAAAGAAAGAAAAAAAATAAAAAAAAAATAAATTTTGAAAAGGTTGTTATGTCTACTTTTGGGTTCCCCTCAAACACTATCTGTACCGTTTCACCTTCAGTTGAACTTTTCACTATAATCATTACAGACCATTGTTACTGACTCTACCCTTGTACCATTTGAACGTACCTAAAATTCCCTAAACTACTGGGTATTCTCTGTATTTATTCGAAATGAAAATATTAGGTTTCAAATTTTATCCATTTAATTCGTATCTCAAGAAAATTTTAATTAAAATAAAAAAACAAAAAAAAACTGTAATGTGTACAGTTATGCTACATTTCTTTTGTTCAGCTGCACGCATATTCACCTTCTTTATCTGTATTACATTTACTATATTGAACGTTATTACATGTTCTTTACCACAAAATTAAAAAAAAATCATCTTTACAAAAGTTCGCTTTCAAATCTTAAAAAAAAAATCGAAATTGTTACTACATCGTCCCGGTTACTTATTAGAATCATTATGAATCATAGCATTCAGTTTTATATTTTATATATACTGCAGGGAATTAAACATCCTGCCCCTTCAGATTTTGTGTGCTATACTACTTATTTTGTCATAAATTATTCATTACAAATTACTCAAGCAGGAATACTCAACTGCTATCACAACATTCATTAAATTTGCACACATCAACATTACATTCTTACCCTAACTTAACCTAAGCTTAACCTACGCACAAGTACATACATAAACAAAACACAAAATATCACACTGTATAGATATATACGCACACATTAAGTATAGGGACGTGCCAGAAAGCGAAAACGGATATCTTTAATTTCCATCATTTTATGTCTAATTTAGCGTTAAAAAAAATCTTTCAAGGTGAACAGCAAACTGATGTTTTTAAATAAAAGTATCGAAGACGGGATACGAACTTCGTACCATCAGTGACGTGGTGCAACTGTACACACAATAAATTTTTCCTTGTATGAATCATTACGGTACTACCTAATTAATTTGGTACAGGATTATATTAAGTAAATTTTGTTATGCAAGCCTAAAGAGATATCGAAATTTCTATGGATTTAGTTACCTTCTACATTGCATACGAAATTAAGAGACTGTATGTTCTGTACATTTTTGATAACCCCCCTTTTCCAAAGAGAAACTGCTTGGCTTACATGTGAATGATCGAAAAGTAGCTCTGTAGGGAACGGGGTTCTTTACTCGCACATCGGGCAAATGGTAGCTATCACTAACATAATTTCTTGATCGTCAAACTGTACTGTAAAGTAATATGAATTTGGTTCACTAACCTGGTTTCCTATTTACACTTTCCAAACCATTGTTATACTCACAAACTCGAACACAATATTTTAGAACAAATTTTGCATCAAAAACATTTTGGATTCCACTCCTCGGACATCGAACCTGGACCTAGGATGCTTCACTTTACTGCAGGATTCTGCCTGTACACCTACTTTCCCGTTTTAATTAGCTGAAGATGAATGTTCATAATTTTCATTTCTACTGTTTGCTGCTTGCAAACAAAAATTGTAGACACAAAAAAATTATAATCTTCCTCCGAAGATACCAATTTATCACAGCAGCGTTATGACGCCATGAGGCCGTCAGCAACGAAGCACCAACTTCCTATTTTGTCCTCGTTTCGTTCCGTCACTCGGTCCTTTGTGGTTTTTTATAACTAACTTGAACGTTCACCACTTTGGCTTTCTTTCGAAGTTAATTTTTCACTTAAAATCATCCAGAATCTTTTGTATTTCGCCGAAAATTATTCACACTAATAAAATCCGTACCATCCACTATGGGTGCTACTCTTCAAGGCGTCTGTCTCACAAAGATGATTACGGGGATTGGCTGATAAATCTCGACAACAATAGGATGAACAAATCGTGATTTAAGATGAAAAATACCGACCAATTAACTTTTGACACCTGATAATTCTTCGTTTACGTCAGATGATGCATGTAGAAGAAAGTAATGTTCGATTTAAAGGACTTTTTAAGAATTTATGTTAAGATGGCCGAAAATATAGAAACCAGAAATTATTAAAATTTTCGTAGAAAATTATGAAACTTTTATAGATGACTCCTAACTTCAGAATTCGATAGGAAAATGTTCTGAAGACATGAAAAACACTGAAATATGAAATTTTTACCACAAAAAATCATAAAACACAAGAAAATATACAAAATGACACAAAAATCAATATACTACACTTCTACGAACTAAACTAACCTAACCAAGACACCATTTTTCCTAATAACACGAAATACGACCAAAAAATATAAGATTTTATACCATGAAATACATATCTATCTACAATATCTAATTTATCAATATATATAGGGTGTTCCAAATTTTTCCATCACATGATACCTGTCATCTTGGGAGGTATCATCTTCCGGGTGCCTTAGAGAAAAAAAATTGTTTTCATTGATAAAGGAATACTATTTTTTTTAAAAGAAAGAACAAAATACTCAGAATACTTACATCTACTCCTTAAATCTAATCCTTACATCTACGTGAACTTTTTTCTTTTTTTTGTTTTTCAATTTTTATCAAGTACCTCACTTATTTCGTTAAGAAGTTCTGCTCGCTTCTCCTCCGAACAGCGAAACAATTTTAAATTGTCGAAGTTCTGTGTTCCAATATTTTTACCAGTTAACGTCTGAAGTTGTGCTGAGTTTCTAAATAATTTTTTCACAAAATATGGTCCTTGGTATGTCAACATGAATTTAGCGAAGACTTTTTTCGGAATTGAAGAGATGTGGTGAGTCCTTACCATGACTAAACAGCCTTCTATAATTTCATCCTTCCCCTTTTCTTTTTCCTTGCTCCTTTCCCTTTTAGGTACTACTGCCGGGATGGCTATGATATATCTTTTCTCTTCTGGAACAGAGGTTGACTCCTTAGGCCATGGGAAATTTTGTTTAAAGCTTTTCGACGCTGAGTACGATAAGAATAACTCAGCCGGAGTACATCCGAGCGATTCACACCATGAATGGTTACATAAGTCTTGAGCGTGCTTGAGAAAATGGCTCCATTTGGACTGGCTGTCATGGCAATACAGTCGGAGGATTCGATGAAGGATCCGATGTCTTCTCTCGATAATGCCATGGGACGCCGGATGGTAGGGCGTGGTTCGTATATGTTGAATACGATGTTTTTGACAGAACTCCTTCCAGATACGCGAGAGGAACTGTGTCCTTGGTCACTCACCAAATATTTCGGGTAAGGTAGATGATGATAATACCTCTTTTCGAGGACTGTCACAATCTCCCTTGTATGCGCCGTTCGCAAAGGAAAGAAGCATACAAAGCGACTGTATACGTCCAAGACAGTTAAGATGTATTTATATCCGTGGCTATTAGGAAGTTGTCCCACCAGGTCCAGGCACTGCTTTTCGTGACAAAAAGACGCCTCTACATGGTAGGGCTCCTTCCTAATCACCCGATATGAATATCTGGTGCGTGCACAAGAAAGACAGTCCTGTATATACTTCGTGAAACTCTCACGCATACCCCTCCAGTAAAACATGGCTTTCGCGAAAGACAGACATCGTTTCACTCCTAAATGACCACGGTCGTGAACGGCCGAAACTACCAAATTTGTGAGACTGGCTGGAATGACCAGTAACCAATTGGAATTTTGCGAATTTCTAATATAAATTAAACCATTATCCTCACATATTCGTGCATTGCCTGGACAACCCTTCCAAATGTGATGCAATTTTCTACAATACTCATCCTGCTTTTGTTCTCGTCTAACATCCGCAAGGTTTAAGAAATTTGAATCTGCGGCTGTCAGGAAATTTATGAAATGTTCCTCCTTAACCTCAGGAACCTCAGGAGGGTAGCGACTCAAAAGATCTGCTATCTCATTATCCGTCCCCCGAATATGAACGAACTGAAGATCGAAACGTTGAAGTTTCAACAGAAGTCGTGTCGTTCTAGCATCTAAGTTACGAAGGCCAAACGCATAAGTAACTGCCGAATTGTCACAATGGACGATTGTTCGACGACCTAAAATAAAGTACGAAAATTTCTCGCATAAGAACAGAACCGCAGCCAATTCTAACTGAAAGATAGATAACGAAATCTCATGCGGTTTGATCCGCCGGCTCGCATAGGCAATAACCTCCGGATCATCCTGTCCCGGTGGAAATTGCGCAGCGAATCCAGCGAGGCACTCCGCAGAGGCGTCACTGTATAAATGAAAATCCAGGGAGAAGTTTGGTTGAGTCAACGCTGGAGGATTACTCAATAGTTCCCTAATATAATCAAAACGCTTAAGTAACTCCGTAGAATATTCTATTTTTCGATCTTTCTTAAGGAGATCATAAAATGGAGATGTCAGCTCTGCAAAATTTGGAAAATGCCGTTTTCGCCACCCCACGAGACCAAGAAATCTTCGGAGAGCTTTCTTCGTCCGTGGAAGAGGAAAATGGCTGATGGCCTGATTACTTTTAGGATTTATTTTTACTGATGATCCGGAAATGACATGACCTAAGAAAGGAATTTCGGTATTAAGAAAATTACATTTGTGAAAATTTAAAGAAAGATTTGCCGAACAAAGAATTTTGAAAATCGTTTCTAAATGATCGAAATGCTCCTCAAAAGAAGTCGAAAAACAGAGAGTATCGTCCAAGTATATGATAAGATAATCTTTGAAGGATGAAAGGTTAAAAAGAGAGTGCATTACTGACTGGAAAATGGCTGGTGAAGATTTTAGACCCATTGTAAGCCGTGTCATTTGATACTGATGACCCTGATACACAAAACTAACATATTTGTAAGAATCCGGATGGAGTGGTATACTGTGGTAAGATTGAGTACAATCCAACGAAGAAAAGACTCGAGCACCACTAACGCGAGCTATCAAGTCGGCAATAGGCTCTACCTGAATTTTTGGTGCAATAACTTTATCATTAATACCACGCAGATCTAGGACTGGCCGAAGACTCCCTGAGGATTTTCGCACAACATGAACTGGACACCGGTAAGGTGAAGGTCCTTCAATAATGATCCCTAATTTTAACCATTTGTCCAAGACTTCTTCGAACTCTTTTTGCAGATGAATCGGCACAGGATACAACTTACCCACCACAGGGACGTCGTCGGAAAGTTGTATTCTATACGGCTCAACTCTTACTACCCGAGGATTCTCAGTGAAGAGACACCGGTATTTAATGAGTAGTGAAGCTAATTTCTGCTGTTGATCAGCCTGAAGATCTGTTCGTTTACGAATTCTTGAATTTCCTCCTTAGTGACCGAGGGTGTATATAGAGACTCATTAGGTTCCTCTACGGACGATTCCGCGATAGCGACTAAACAGTAGTTAGGCTGATCCATCGAAATCGTAACAGTTTTAAACGAGTCTATTTCCAAAAGAATTTTCTTGGATTTACAATCTAAAAGCACCTTGTATCTAATGAAGAAAGGAAATCCGAGAATACAATCAGGTTTTAACTTCTGAACTACATACAGAGGAACTTCAAAAATATAACCCTGGATGGTAAAATTTAATACTTGGAAACCCTTCACATGGAATGTCTCTTCTCCCGCAAAACCCCTAAGTGCTAGGTTAGTTTTGGGATGAAGCTTCGCTGACGGATAGACAGCTTGTATTTTTCTCCAGGCATCGCCTGATAAAAGACATACGTCTGCCCCTGAATCTAATACACAAATAAGAGATAAATCTCCTACCGAACACGTTAAAGTTGGTGAGGGATAAGAGAGAAGAATGCCTTTGTCTTCTTCGGACTCATACTCCCTCTCATCAATTACAAAATGTACTGAGAACACAGGAGTGCTCAAGTTATGTCTCATTTTCTCCGAATTAACTGAATCTATTAATTTAGAATTTGGAGGATATTCATTCAACAAAAGAGGGTTTAATGCCAAACTTGAATTTTGAATTTCCGAAATTTTGTCTACTTTGTTTTGGGGAGACAGGGAATCCATCCCGCAGTTCGCAATCTCCCCTACTGTGAACTGCGATATGCATTTCCCGTTCCATTCGCATTTTGTTCCGAACTCACTGTGGTTGACACGAACTGCTGATAAGACGGAAACGAACCCGCTGCCGTAGCCATGTGCACCGCCTGGGGAGGCACAGTGTTGGGCACTGCTCCACCTCCAGGAGGAACACCTGATGCGTACATCGGATAGGTTGGCGTTCCACCAGAAGTTCCTGCACCTGTCATGTACGGCTGAGATGTACTCAGGTTGTTAAACTGTGGGCTTGCACCATATCGATACATCTGTCCTTGCTCCCCGATATACGGTTTGAAGCGTGGTCTTCCATTGCCTCTTTCCTGCGAGTTCCAATTTTGATAATTCCTATTTCGCCAATTATTCGATCTGAAGAAGGCTCTTCTTCCTCTATTACCAGTACTCGAAGTACTATGTGAATCATTCGACGGATTTTGTTTCTTGTTTTCCTCTTCCGTCTGGGACGAAGAATCCTTCATCTGTTTCAAGTTCTTCTCTGACTTCTTGGCAATCTTAACTTGACGCACGTATGGTCTTTTCCACTTCCGTTCAATGACAGACTCTGAGTTCTCGGGATAACCTTCAATTTCGGTTAGTTTCAGGATCAGCTGATGTATAGTTTTCGGTTCTACTGCTCTCAGAAGCTTGGATTCATTGGCCGGTAGACAGTCGAGTAGAATTTCCAACAGTTCTGCCTCATCGGGATTTTGAATGGCGGTATAATATTCATCAATTATCTTCCAAGCAAAATCAGTGAACCTTTGATATTTGTTCTTATCATATCGCATGCCTTGGATAAACTTTTTCTGAATTCTTTCCATCTTGCTCGACAAGAAATTTTCTTTAAAAAGTTGTACAAAGTCCGAATAACACTGAATTTTGTCTACTATCGTTCTATACCACGCTTTTGCTCGAGCCGTAAGGCACTGTGGTAATAGTAATAATTTACTACGCTCTGAAACGGCTAACAACTCAAAAGTCCGTTCAAGGTCTTCTAGAAAGGATCCAGCTAAACCATACTCACCCGCAAAAATCGGCAAATTCCTTATCTCGGATAAATTAAAGTTTAACGGTCTATTACCTATTAAAGTTTCATTGCGATAGTTGGCGTTCGGAAGAGTGTTACAACCAAGTACGGTACTCTTTGCCCGTTGCGAATTTTGTTCCGAAAAGGGTATAGTTACACAATTTTGTCCTAAATGATATGTTTCTGGCGCAGAGGAAACCGTATGATTGTAGACACCCTCCGGAATTCCAACGTTCATGGAAACCGGATTGGAAACAACCTGGCTAGACATAAGAGGCGAATGACTTAACCTACAACAACCTTGCGAAGCATTACTAACAGAATTGGACACAGGTAAACCAGAAATTCCTACAACACTCGGTATTCCATCAATTCTTTCATTGATCCGTACCGTACTCCCATCAATCGATGTCAATTGACCTGTTTTAATTATTGAACCCATATTCACAGTGTCACTGGCCGTTGAATGGCAGACAGACACCGTCATCGTGGTGACCGCTCCAGTTTCTCCAGTAGAAGATACCGGAACTTCCACCTGGATATCGGAATCTGACGTATCCAATCCAGCGGAACCACTATACCCACGCTTGAGCGACCGTTTACGTGAACTAACTTGCACAGATTGACGCGGTTAGTTAAAGTCTGCACCTTCACATCAAGTAAGCGAAAGCAATCTTTTTGCTTTGATTCCAGATGTGATAACTCTTTCGCAAGAGTATCGCATCTACGATTCAAAGTGTCTTCCGACAATGTGAACTCTTTCTCTATTTCCGTGACTTTGTTGTTCACCTGTCCTTGAAAATTACTGAATGTGGACTGAAGGTCCTTAACTTCCGTTCGAATTTCTTCAACGTCCCTACTCACAGATTCTACTTTTTCAGAAACAGATTGAGTTATCTCAATTTTGAACCTTTCAAATTTTTCATTAAAATTATCATTCATCTTAACAAAATTTTCATTTACATTTTCATTAATTTGTTCGATTTTTCTATCTAAATTTGTACTCAGCATTTGTGCAAATTGTTCTAAGATGGCAGTCATATTGACTGAAGACCCTGTCTCATTCGGTATCTGATCTACACCTGTATTTTCGCGCGCACTAAATGAGGGAGTTTCGTTCGTGCGACCATCGTTATCGTCACAATTGTCCGAAGACTCAGGAAGATTGACACGTGAAATCTTATTTAACTCACAATTCTTGCATAACCAAGGGTCTGTGCTTTTATCCAATTTTGCAACTTCCTCATCGGAAAGATCATAACATTTTGCATGTATCCACAAGCGACAACCATCGCAAAATACACTATATCCTTCTATTTGCTCATGGCAGCACATATATTCTTCCACTTCATGAGTTTCTGTGCTAGACTTCTGACTTGCCATTATTCTTTTTCTATTTCACATTGTTCCCCAGAGACTACCTTCCAAACACTCACATGCAACCACATTACTCTCGAGAAAAGGAAAGTAACTATGCTTTCACTTTTTTTTTTTACATTAACCTTAACCTATAGTTTCGATTAGTCTATTGTTATTCGTAAATTAATTAAGATTTATTTTCACACAAAACTATTTTACTAACACGAACATTCTTTTAAGGCTTGCATTACATTGATGTCTTCCGGTACAATTAAAGCTTGATAGTTCCAAAACCAGACATAATCCTGGCTGAAAAGGCGCCATTTTTGTAACTCTCCAACAAATAGTAAATAAATAAATAAATAAAAATAAAAATAATAAATAAATCTTGGCTGAAAGAAAAAAAAATTGTATCTACCCAGAAATAAATAAATAAAAGAAAATGTAATTACGCATCTGACTTATGTATTGTATGACGTTCACCTTCCCTTGATTGAGGTATGCCCAAATGCATTGCAAGTTTAACCAGTCACAGACCTGTTTGGGCCCCCACAGAAGTGCGCCTGGCAACCCACAAAACATTCGTGCACTCCACTATCATGTGAGAACGCTGAACTCAAACGGGGTAATGTGTGAAATATTTCTCTGATTCTGCACAACGACCGAAAGAAAGAAAAAAAATTAAAAAAAATAAATTTTGAAAAGGTTGTTATGTCTACTTTTGGGTTCCCCTCAAACACTATCTGTACCGTTTCACCTTCAGTTGAACTTTTCACTATAATCATTACAGACCATTGTTACTGACTCTACCCTTGTACCATTTGAACGTACCTAAAATTCCCTAAACTACTGGGTATTCTCTGTATTTATTCGAAATGAAAATATTAGGTTTCAAATTTTATCCATTTAATTCGTATCTCAAGAAAATTTTAATTAAAATAAAAAAACAAAAAAAACTGTAATGTGTACAGTTATGCTACATTTCTTTTGTTCAGCTGCACGCATATTCACCTTCTTTATCTGTATTACATTTACTATATTGAACGTTATTACATGTTCTTTACCACAAAATTAAAAAAAAATCATCTTTACAAAAGTTCGCTTTCAAATCTTAAAAAAAAATCCAAATTGTTACTACATCGTCCCGGTTACTTATTAGAATCATTATGAATCATAGCATTCAGTTTTATATTTTATATATACTGCAGGGAATTAAACATCCTGCCCCTTCAGATTTTGTGTGCTATACTACTTATTTTGTCATAAATTATTCATTACAAATTACTCAAGCAGGAATACTCAACTGCTATCACAACATTCATTAAATTTGCACACATCAACATTACATTCTTACCCTAACTTAACCTAAGCTTAACCTACGCACAAGTACATACATAAACAAAACACAAAATATCACACTGTATAGATATATACGCACACATTAAGTATAGGGACGTGCCAGAAAGCGAAAACGGATATCTTTAATTTCCATCATTTTATGTCTAATTTAGCGTTAAAAAAATCTTTCAAGGTGAACAGCAAACTGATGTTTTTAAATAAAAGTATCGAAGACGGGATACGAACTTCGTACCATCAGTGACGTGGTGCAGCTGTACACACAATAAATTTTTCCTTGTATGAATCATTACGGTACTACCTAATTAATTTGGTACAGGATTATATTAAGTAAATTTTGTTATGCAAGCCTAAAGAGATATCGAAATTTCTATGGATTTAGTTACCTTCTACATTGCATACGAAATTAAGAGACTGTATGTTCTGTACATTTTTGATAACCCCCCTTTTCCAAAGAGAAACTGCTTGGCTTACATGTGAATGATCGAAAAGTAGCTCTGTAGGGAACGGGGTTCTTTACTCGCACATCGGGCAAATGGTAGCTATCACTAACATAATTTCTTGATCGTCAAACTGTACTGTAAAGTAATATGAATTTGGTTCACTAACCTGGTTTCCTATTTACACTTTCCAAACCATTGTTATACTCACAAACTCGAACACAATATTTTAGAACAAATTTTGCATCAAAAACATTTTGGATTCCACTCCTCGGACATCGAACCTGGACCTAGGATGCTTCACTTTACTGCAGGATTCTGCCTGTACACCTACTTTCCCGTTTTAATTAGCTGAAGATGAATGTTCATAATTTTCATTTCTACTGTTTGCTGCTTGCAAACAAAAATTGTAGACACAAAAAAATTATAATCTTCCTCCGAAGATACCAATTTATCACAGCAGCGTTATGACGCCATGAGGCCGTCAGCAACGAAGCACCAACTTCCTATTTTGTCCTCGTTTCGTTCCGTCACTCGGTCCTTTGTGGTTTTTTATAACTAACTTGAACGTTCACCACTTTGGCTTTCTTTCGAAGTTAATTTTTCACTTAAAATCATCCAGAATCTTTTGTATTTCGCCGAAAATTATTCACACTAATAAAATCCGTACCATCCACTATGGGTGCTACTCTTCAAGGCGTCTGTCTCACAAAGATGATTACGGGGATTGGCTGATAAATCTCGACAACAATAGGATGAACAAATCGTGATTTAAGATGAAAAATACCGACCAATTAACTTTTGACACCTGATAATTCTTCGTTTACGTCAGATGATGCATGTAGAAGAAAGTAATGTTCGATTTAAAGGACTTTTTAAGAATTTATGTTAAGATGGCCGAAAATATAGAAACCAGAAATTATTAAAATTTTCGTAGAAAATTATGAAACTTTTATAGATGACTCCTAACTTCAGAATTCGATAGGAAAATGTTCTGAAGACATGAAAAACACTGAAATATGAAATTTTTACCACAAAAAATCATAAAACACAAGAAAATATACAAAATGACACAAAAATCAATATACTACACTTCTACGAACTAAACTAACCTAACCAAGACACCATTTTTCCTAATAACACGAAATACGACCAAAAAATATAAGATTTTATACCATGAAATACATATCTATCTACAATATCTAATTTATCAGTATATATAGGGTGTTCCAAATTTTTCCATCACATGATACCTGTCATCTTGGGAGGTATCAAACTTATCTATCGATCTTTTCCGCTTCCTCTCTAGCATATAATGACAGTGTGCTTTACTGATATCTTCTTTCACTGGAAGCTTTCTCATACACATGGATAATGAAACTATATTTAATTCCGACATTCAATCATATCTCAGGTTTGAAACTTATTACACTAATTTTATGTGAAACACAACTTCTCAGAACTTTTTAAATTCATGCAATAACAATAATAGAAATTGGAATTACTGATAAGTTTCTCATTTGAAGGGTAAGGGGAAAGAACAAGGAATGTCCATGCATGTGCTTTACCAGGTGCTTTGTCCTATCTGTTGGTGACTCTTGGTACTATTTGATTGTATATGCCATGCACGCGTAGATGTAGAAATATCCATGTAAAAAGGGGCGAAAGATTTAATAACCCTATTCTTTGTACGCGGTTTTCAATATTAAAATGCCGTTTTCTCAAAAATGTAATTTTGTGACATTCCTTCTTTTTTCCCCTTACCTTTCATTTATGAAGAATAATATGTAAAGCATTATATTTCAGAAATTGAAGATAAACCGATTCTTCTCAATTCTAAACTTCGCTGTAGGTTTCTGTTTTAATTTAACTTCACATCACACAACATACAAGTAGTCTTATCCTTGCGTACACACACAAAATAGGACTGTTTTAACAGTGTTCGCCGACAGATGGTGTTGTTGCATCTCTACAGATAATGCTGGGCGCAATTATGCAAAAAATATGTACCTGTTGGGCCAACTTCACGCTTTCTAAAAGTTGTTTCAAAATTCAAATTAAACGGTATAGGTAACTAGTGCTTAATTAGTACTCTTCATCTCACATAGTCCCAGAATTAGTGCTCAATAAATAAGGGCATACGCGGCATATGTATTTTTGGGGTAAATGTGAGTTGGCCCAACCACTCCGAAAGAAATCAAAAATTTTCATATCAATAATTAGTGCTTTCAATCCCGCATGGTCCCAGAATTAGTGCTCAATTTAGGACTGTTTTAACAGTGTTCGCCGACAGATGGTGTTGTTGCATCTCTACAGATAATGCTGGGCGCAATTATGCAAAAAATATGTACCTGTTGCTCCAACTTCACGCTTTCTAAAAGTTGTTTCAAAATTCAAATTAAACGGTATAGGTAATTAGTGCTTAATTAGTGCTCTTCATCCCACATGGTCCCAGAATTAGTGCTCAATAAATAAGGGCATACGGGGTATATGTATTTTTGGGAAAAATGTGAGTTGGCCCAACCACTTCGAATGAAATCAAAAAATTTCATGTCACGAATTAGTGCTTAATTAATGCTTTCAATCCTGCATGATCCCAGAATTAGTGCTCAATTTATTCTGGAGATATATTGGCGAAGTGGTTGGGCCAACTTCACGCTTTCTAAAAGTTGTTTCAAAATTCAAATTAAACGGTATAGGTAACTAGTGCTTAATTAGTACTCTTCATCCCACATAGTCCCAGAATTAGTGCTCAATAAATAAGGGCATACGCGGCATATGTATTTTTGGGGTAAATGTGAGTTGGCCCAACCACTCCGAAAGAAATCAAAAATTTTCATATCAATAATTAGTGCTTTCAATCCCGCATGGTCCCAGAATTAGTGCTCAATTTATTCTGGAGATATATTGATTATTAAAATGGTTGCTCCAACTTCACGCTTTCTAAAAGTTGTTTCAAAATTCAAATTAAACGGTATAGGTAATTAGTGCTTAATTAGTGCTCTCCATCCTACATGGTCCCAGAATTAGTGCTCAATAAATAAGGGCATACGGGGTATATGTATTTTTGGGGTAAATATGAGTTGGCCCAACCACTTCGAATGAAATCAAAAATTTTCATGTCACGAATTTGTGCTTTCAATCCTGCATGATCCCAGAATTAGTGCTCAATTTATTCTGGAGATATATTGATTATTAAGATGGTTGGGACAACTTCACGCTTTCTAAAAAAAATTTTAAAATTCAAATTAAACGGTATAGGTAATTAGTGCTTAATTAGTGCTCTTCATCCCACATGGTCTCAGAATTAGTGCTCAATAAATAAGGGCATACGGGGTATATGTATTTTTGGGGTAAATATGAGTTGGCTCAACCACTTCGAAAGAAATCAAAAATTTTCATGGCACGAATTAGTGCTTTCAATCCCGCATGGTGCCAGAATTAGTAAGGATGCGCACGAGTCGAGTCGAGTCGAGATTTAAGCCTGTCTCGATTCGTTTCGAGAAAATGTTGTCTCGACTCGAAAATATGTTACTGTCTCGACTCGACTCTCGACTCGACAGTTTCTGTCTCGACTCGACAGTTTCTGTCTCGACTCGACTCGAATTCGAGATGAGACGTCTCGAAATTCGAGTCGAGATAAAATATAGAAGTTAAAATATACGCACACATCAGCCAGAATATTATGACTACCTACCTTATTGTCAGTGTGTCCACCTTTTGCACGGATAACAATGGCGACGCGTCTTGGTATGGACTCAATGATCCTTGAAAGGTCACTGGAGAGAGTTGGTTGGTACAAACAGGGAAGGGTGCCGATTTTTCTGTAAATTTGCGGGGGGGCATTCAGATGCAGAAGGCATATATATGAGGATTTTAAGACAAAGTGCATTCAAATTATGCCAAATATTATATATTCATAAATACAACACGGGGGCCCACATGAGCTTTGGGGGGCCCGAGCCCCCTCGGGTCCCCAGGATCGGCGCCCTTGCACACAGGTCACCCAATTCCCGTAAATTCTGGCTAGGAAGGCGATGCGCTCTGAAGTCACGTTGCATCACATCCCATCTGTGTTTGATTAGGTTCATATCCGGCGAGTTGGGCGACCAGCACATCACTTGGAACTTGCCCCTGTGTTCCTCGAACCACTCCATCACAATCCTGGCCTTGTGATATGGTGCATTATCTTTTCGCAAAATGCCACTACCGTTGGGAAACATGGTCGTCATGAAGGGGTGTACGTAGTCTGCAAGCAGTGTGCAATACGCCTTGGCCGTCATGGTGCTTTGCTCGAGCTCTACTAGACACATGGATGTTCACGTGAATGTTCCCCGGAGCATAATTAAGCCGCCGCCAGTTTGTCTCCGTCCCGCAGTGCAGGTGTCAAGGAGCTGATCCCTTGGAACACGACGGATTCGCACCCTCCCATAGTCATGATGAAGAAGGTATCAGGTTTCAACAGACAATGCAACGCTCTACCACTGTGCCAAGGTTTAATGACGATGGTCATGTGTCCATTTCAGTCGTAGTTGCCGATGTCGTGATGTTAACATTCGCACATAGATGGGACATGGGCTTTGGAGGCCCATCGTTAGGGGTGTTCGGTGCACTGTGTGTTCAGACACACTTGTACTTTGTCCAGTAATAAAGTATGATGTTAGTTCTGCCACAGTTCGCTGAATGTCTTGTTTTACCAGTCTGCCCAGCCTATGACGTGCGACATCTGCAATGAGGTGGGGGCGCCAAACCCCTCGACGTTTGGACATCGTTTCCCCTTGGTTTCGCCACTTGTTGAAGACACTCACCACAGCACTCCTCGAACTCCCGATAAGTCCTACAGTTTCCGAAATTCTCCTGCCGAGTCTCCGAAGGCCATTACAACCTGCCCTTGGTCAAACTCAGATAGATCGCGCGCCTTCCCCATTCTACACATGGCCAGCACTCTCACTGATACTACATGCACCGTACGTGTGATTGACTAGCAGGCATTCGTAGGCAGGTGACACAGATATCGCCTGGACGGGTTTATATCGATAGTAGGTTGGTAGTCATAATGTTCTGACTGATCAGTACATAATAAATAAATTTAAAATGTAGGAAATTTTCAACATTCTGATTAACTTGCAGGAAATTTCAGAATGACAAGAACCAACTGACTTGGAAAGACAACGGTTAGTTGATGGGGCAATCTTTTTTTCTGGTTTTTGAGGTGTGAGCTTTGACCACGCCTTGTGAAATTTTGATGTTTGGTGCTCATCAGTCGCGCCTCCATTTTTTTAATTGTTCCAGTTCATGGTTTTTTAAAATTTTGAACCGTGCATTTGATAGAGCTTCAAAAACTATCAGAGAAAGTGATTAAATTTTTGCGTCACTCTTACCGTTCCCGATATATTGGTCAAAACTGGCCGACTTCCAGAGATTTAAGGAGCCATATGTCGGGAACCGTAAGTCATAGAGAGATCGTATTGGTATTGTTGATTACCTAAGAGGATAGTGAACATTTTGGTACCTAATAGTAACCGATTGCCACTGTTTAACTGGCCACTGGCTTGGCCAATAGCCAATTGCCCAGTGGCCACCAATTAATATCAGTACCAAAATGTTTACCTTCCTCTTAGGTATTGACTAACACCAATATCATCTCTCTTTGACTTACGGTTCTCGTGATATTGGCCAAAGATGGACAATTTCTAGCTATTTAAGGAGCCATAGCTTACGAACCATAAGTTGTAGAGAGATGACATTGATGTTGATCAATACCTAAGAAGATGGTGATTTTTTGGTACAAATAATAACCGGTGGCCACTGTCCAACTGACCACTGATTTGGTCAGTGGCCAGTTGTATAGTGGCCATCAATTAATATTGATACGAAAATGTGTAACATTCTATTAGGGATTGATTAACACCAATATCGTCTCTGTATGACTTACTGTTCCCTGATATTGGCCAAAGATGGTCGATGGCCAATTTCTAGATATTTAACGAGCCATAGCTCGGGAACCATAAGCTGTAGAGAGATGATATTGACGTTGATCAATACTTAAGAGAATGGTAAATATTTTGGTATCAAATAGTAACTGGTGGCCACTGTCCAACTGGCCATTAATTAATATCGGTACCAAATTGTTTACCTTTCTCTTAGGTATTGATTAACACTAATATTATCTCTGTATGACTTACCGTTCCCTTGATATTGGCCAAAAGTGGCTAATTTTTAGATATTTAACGAGCCCGTAGCTCGGGAACCATTAGTTGTAGAGAGATAGTATTGATGTTCACCAATACCTAAGATGGGAAAGATTTTGGTACTAAATAGTAACCAGTGGCCACTGTCCAACTGAACCAGTGGTTTGGTCAATGACCAGTTGGCCAGTGGCCACCAACTAATATTGGTACCAAATTTTTATCATTTTCTTAGGTATTGATTAACACCAATATCATCTCTCTATGACTTACCGTTCCCGTGATATTGGCCGAAAATGGCGAATTTCTAGATATTTAACGAGCCATAGCTTGGGAAGCGTAAGTTGTAGGGAGATCATATTGGTGTTGATCAATACCTAAGAGGATGGTGAACATTTTAATACCACATAATAACCATTGCCCACTGGCCACCGCTCCTCAGATATTGGCCAAAAAATTCAAATTTGTAGATATTTAAGCAGCCATATCTCAAGAACTGTAAGTCATAGAGAGATAATATTTTACTAATTTTTGCGAGAGAGAAGGTCGTGCGGATAAAAAGACTTACTTTTACAGGAACAATGAGAGTTTTCCTTCCCGTTGCATATCTCCATTCTTTTCAAGTTCGTTCTGGCAATGCTCATGGAGCATTCTCAACTGGTTTACTTCTGTGAAACTGTTAGAATTAATTATAGGCTGTGTAGAAACGCTTTCAAAATGCATTAAAATTATAAATGACAAGTAAAAGGTGCCTTACTGAGCGTACCTTGTAGAGGCCCTCACAAGTCTGCTTCCCCGCACCGCGGGGTCTGCGAGCCGTTTATCCCCGCCACTGACTAATATGAATATGAAACCGATGTCAGGGAAGGACAACTAGCGGTGTTTCCCATATGACCAGACGATGACTTATTTATGGCACGAGCCATAGTAGAAGGCGGCATAGTTGAAGAAACTATACCCTCTCAGTAACCTAAATTGCACGAAAATTTCCAAAGAAGGTTCATTGACCTGAGTACCCCATGTTGCCCACTTTGTCCAAGAGTGGGATGGTTTGTTTCTAACTTTTCTACCGAAAAGCATTTGTCTGGAATGGCGTTTCGGACACAATAAAATAAAGAAAATATACTAGGCAGGGAGAGAGCAGGGAGTACCAATTATTCCTTCCTCTAAACTTTCCTTCGACTGTGTATTTTTTTTTAATTTCCATTTTCTGCCTAGTCTTTCTAGAAAGCGAGGAAGGGCTGGGGGATGTGAGAAAAAAACCTGTAGGATTTCAGAAAAAGTTTATCTCTTGTTTGTCTTGGTTGCTAACAATATTGTTTCTCCATAAACTAGGCATTTCCTCATGCTCCCATGCAAAAAGTCATTCTGTTACATAGACATTTTTGCATGCTATAAGCATATATCTTAAACAAAAACATAGAATATGCTGAATATGCTCTTAAGCACTAATATATGCATATGCATTAACCTTTGAAATATGCATTTATATGCACTATAAAAAAACTTTAAATTCGAGCTGTATTATCGTTGTTAGAAACCCCTACCAAGTCTAACAGAGATGCATATAAGCAGATAAAATATGCATTTGCATAAAAATCCGATGTCTACTCACTATCAACCTTGTAAGTAGCATGGAAGCACAGTGCAGAGCATGCATCACTGTTTGTGGTAATCACAGAACTTTGTAAGGACCACTTAGTACCTTCTGTAATATCTGATGAGACATCATGAATCGCAGTGGTTTCAGCGTTGAGTTTGAATAAAAGTGTCATTTTTTTCTAATCATGTGTTTCTTTGTATTGCTTCCTATATCATACTTTCTATGTATGGTTCAAGTTCCACCAGTCTATGCCACTTCGGGCACACAAAACTTACTTTCGCAAGTGACATAGCACGTAGAATTTACTTTTATCCTAAGAGTTGCACAACAGTGTATACCTAGGTACATAAACTAGCAGATGTGTCCGAGTTAGTCAGGAAGAATAAAGTTTCATGAATAAAATCCCAGAAATTTCAGTGTCATACGAAATAACTTATTTCCTACTTTAAAAACGGGAACGCTGGATACGTGTTTGCTCATTCTTATTGAGGAGCTTATAATCAATAATTCACGTCTCTGACTTAAGTGAATCCTCACATTCAACATTATGTGCTTATAAGATCTGAAGTTAGAGCAGTATAGGAATTACTGTTTCTTACTTCATGAGCAACGTGTTTGCATCCTGGATTTCACATCTCCAACTCAGGTCTCCAACCATAACTTAAAACAGGGGAGGGCAAGATAATTTTGGGCGGCTAACTCAAAATGAAATCTTTCAGTATTACTTCACGTCGCACGATTTTGCCCTGTAAGCTAAAGCAAACAGTGAAGTTCAGAATGAACGAAATGGTGGAATGAAGTAAGTGGGAGGAAACTAGAGAACCATGAGAAAGTCCACATACACGGTGTTTCTGCGCCACAAAACCCACTTGGCACCAGCTGGGATCGAATCAGTGTCCTCACCCACCAAGGGTGAAAACTGTGCCACTGAGTCACAGCGGACCCGGGGCTAGGTCGAGTCCACTTTACGTTCAACGATTATGAAGCCTTCGAAATGCATTAAACAATTAGCTTGATTTGATTGTGAACTTATTTTAATAGTTTCTGTAAATTTAAAACTGATTGCAAAATGAATCCGTAATTTTATTAGGTGAATATAAAATATACTCCGGACACAAAACAAAACTATCTGGAATTGTCATAAAAAAAAAAAGGCAATAGCATTGCAACCAGAAGAGTAAAGTGAGAAGTGTATTTATCTCACAGTGAACTACTTTGATGCCAAGTGGTTTAACTCAAAGTTTAAATTTTCCAAGAGTGAAAATTGAAGTTCAATATCTCATGAACAATCCATATTTCTTTTATGTTGGGAACCAAAACCATAACTACTTTATGTAGTTTATTGTTTTATTTAGTGTTTAAAAAACTCCTTTTAAAAAAATACATATCTATAGAAGTTAAAGGTACCTGTACTAGTTCTTGGCATCCAAGCAGTCGATTTATTGTAATATATTTTGTAAAATAGTCTCGTATCATAATATGTGATGTACAATAAATGTTACATTATATATTATCCGTAACATTGTATGATTGGGGAAGCGAATAATCCAGAAGCAGGGCCGGATCCAGAATTGTCTGAGGGGGGTGCACCAATAACTAATAAAATAACCACTGAAACTCTTCAAAGTGACATGTGACAATATTCTTTACCCCTGACAACACTGATGCATAGAACGGAGGAAAGTGTTTTAAAGAGGGTCGTGATATGCACGAAAAACATTTTCTTCTTTCCTCCTGTCTTCTGTTTTCTTCCCTACTTGACAAATGCTATATTGTTTTCCTTGGCGAATCCTTTTCCTTCAACCTTATGGAAACCCTTTCCTTAAACTTTTGCAAAGCTCTGTTTTCTTTTAAGCCCCAAACGTAAACATGTTGGCAGAAAGTTTCGGAAAGTGTTGGTATTTTCACTGCTAGCTTCTCATTTTAGATAGTGTATATTTACAACAAAGGGGGATGCACGTGCACCTTTGCATCCCCTAAATCCGACCCTGTCCAGAAGTTATGTAGCCCTATTGCGTTCATGGAAATAAAAACACAATAGTTATAACTATGCTAAATTACTATAGACTGCCAATTGCTCATTCAGAGAATTTATGATGTTCACTTTATTGCAATGTTTTTATACAAACTACACAGAGAAAAATCCATTCTCCGGACAGCTGTATATTGTATGGTGTCTTCCTGTTTCGCCTTTTCCTGTTTTGCCTTACACAAGTTTTCCAGCTTTTTCTGCCCCCTCGCATCTTTACCAACATAACAAGATCAAACTTTGATTTAAGGCGTACCAGGAATTCCTGTTTTGCCTTTTCCTGTTTCGCCTTACAATTTGAAGGGAAATTTCATATAATAAGGGTATTTTAAAGGGATAATTCATTCAACAAAATTATTATTAAAACGAAAATGTTCTTAAAGTTACAAAAGGCGGCTTATGATTGGTCTACACAGTATAGGAAGCTACAGCTATTGATTCAGCGGGATTAGTTTCAAGGAAGAATGTTACTAACAACATGAAAAATCAAACACAGCTGAACTTCACCGAGTGCAGTACAAAATCCAAGGGAAAGAATCATATGGACATTCTAATAATATCCGTTACTTTCACAGTTAAATAATATCATAGTTACTTTTCACAGTTCCTGGATTTTGTCCCCGCCCCGTGTTCACCTCACAAAATTGTTATGAATGTATATTATCTTAAGCTTACAGAAGACAGGTCGTAGTTGGTCCAACCACTATAGAAAGCCAATCATTTAACGAAATTAGTTTCAAAGAAGAATGTTACTAGGGTTATAATCTAAGAGAGAGGTAATTCACCTCACAAAGCTATTTGAAATTCATTGAAAGAAAGAAGAAAAATTACAATAGGATACTGGAAATTACAAATGTACAGAAGCATATATATACAAAATTCGACGGAGAAAATAGCTAAATTATTTTTTTACCGCTTTTTGACATTTTCCCCGAGCCTGAAAAAAAAACCGAAAATTTGAAAAAATTGAAATTTTCGAATATTTTACTACATTATGCTTTTAACATGAAAAATATTTTATATTTACTAGTTTACAGTTAAGATCATTGAGTGTTTATGTTTCTTGTATTAGAATAGGGGAAATTTGTGTCAACAAATATATGTGCACCACTCCTTTAATGTTAGCACCGTGATAGAATGGTTACTAAAATAAAATTAATTTATGAAGAGACCCATTTAAATCTTAAGGAATCTTACGAAGTTATATATCGATCCTTTTTATATATCCCTTTTATATATCCTTTTTATATATCGATCCTTCCCCCTCAATGAAGTTAAGGCGCTGAATTTATATTTAAACGCCATCGCGGAAGTGTTACTCTTCATCTCAGCGACCCCAAAAACTATCGATTCGACACTAATATCGGCCATTTTCCATCACTTTATATATATATATATATATATATATATATATATATATATATATATATATATATATATATATATATATATATATATATATATATATCCTTCCCCCAACTTGCGGTAATGAATTTGGATTTAAACAGGATCGAAAGTGTCACTGTTCATCTCAGCGACCCCGAAAATTATGGATTTGACACTAGTAATATCGGCCATTTTCAATCATTTTTATACATCTTTTCCTCCCTAAAGTTGTGGACCTGAATTTGGATTTGAACGGCATCGAAAGTGTCACTGTTCATCTCAGCAGTCCCGGAAACTATGGATTCGACACTAATATCTGTCATTTTCAATATATATCCCCCTTCCTACCTCCAAGTTGCAACTTCAAAGTGAAATGATAAAAACTATCTTAGGCCCGAACCCCATCTATGTTGAAAATTTTATTGAGACCGGTCTGGTGGTTCAAAAGTTGTTAAGTTACAAATATAGTCACTTTCATTTTTATATAATTTGTCACACTACAAAACAGGTATTTGTTTACATACAAAATTTTGTGCATAGAGTTTATATAAAAGGATATAAGAGAATATTAAATAATAGTAGTTGTATGTTTTAGCGCTTGAGTATTAGTGAAATTTGCCTACTGCTGTGTCTTTTAAGAAGTAATTTGGTTAAAATTAACAAAATTTCAAAAGATCAAAGAGCACATTAAGAACTCAGTTTCATTCAAGAGACCTATTTGCTGCAACAGAAAAGCTTCATAATGTTATATGTATATGCAGCTGTTAAGGTCCTGTAATTAATGCACAACCACGAATAAACAACTAAAAAGCATATAAAGGAAATGCGTACAGACTATTAATTTTTAACAATAGTTACAGCAGTTTTATTTTCGATTGCTTCTTTTTTTAAATATTCGCAATATTGAAGTTTCTCAACTTACACTTTTACGTATTTGAGGGAAAAAAATCTGTTCCATTACTAGTAAAATTAACCTAATACAGAGATATTTGTTATTTTCCCATTTTTTTCAATTTTTAAGGAAAGAAACCGAAAAAAAAGTTTTTTTTACCAACGGGTTCAACATTTCCGGAAATTTTACAACACTAATAACAATACAAAAATACTTTAAAATACAAAGGAAAAGAAAGAAGTTGAAACTACTTTAATTGCATTGCCCATATATAAAAATTCATTATAAATTTTTGTTACTATAATGAGTCTGTACAATATATTTAGTGTGTCTTATTAAAATGTTCATTTTCTTAAGGTAACAGTATGGAGGCTGTGATTGGTTCAGTCAGTATGTGGAAGCCAATCATTTAACGAGATTAGTTTCAGGAGAGAATATTACTAGGAACATAAACAATCAGGGGGAGGGAGTTTACTTCACGAAACTATCATTAAAATGTATACTTCGTAAAATTACAAGAGGCGGATTCTGATTGGCCCTATCAGAATGGAAAGCCAATCATTTATCGAAATTAGTTTCAACAGAGATCTATTATAATACGGCCTATATGTCAATTTTTCTTAGTTTCTTGTTGACTTTCACAGTGTCTAGTAGTGGTTATTAGGAATCTGACGACTGATAGATGACGTTATGTCTGTGTCATTTGTAAGCAGTAAACGAGGTGGAAAGCTCCTCTCTTACGATAATTATTTGTATCGCATTAAGTATAAACGAAACACTAAGACTTACTGGAAATGCAACGAGGGTTGTAAAGCCACTGTAGTGTTACTTGAAGATGAAGTGGAATCTGTGTCTGGTATGCATAATCATGAACCTCAAACTGCACATATCGAAGCGAGGACAGTAGTGGACAAGATGAAGAAAAGGTCTGCTGAGGGACCAATAAAACCCATCACAAAAATATATAGGTATGTTCTGATATTTTTATATATTAATTGTATGAAAAATGGAATAATTGCAGTGCACATTCTATTCATGAGTGTCGTTAGAGGGGGACGGGTGGGACATGTCCCACCAATAATTTTCTGTCACGTCTAAAAGTGTTAACTGATGGTATTTTACCGGTAGGGCCAGAGATATTACTGCTGGTTTTGACGATCTTTCTCAAAAACGGCGATTTTGTCCGTATTTCATAAACTATTATTTGATAAATTACTCTAACATATGGCATAAGTTACTCACATTGAAAATATACTCCCTAAGGAGTTTGTTTACTTCCGGACTAAATTTTCTTCAAATGAAGTTATCCACAAATACATTATTTTATTCTTATTTCCCAAATAAATGTTTAATATATCCAGCCTAACACGATTTACTTTAAGAAATTGTAGCGAGAAAGTTTAGTGCTGTGTTCCGTACCCTTTAATTTCAGACCATATCGTTTTCTTAGAGTGTTGCTTTTCCTCGTATTATCATCAAATAGTTTGAACGTCTTTTTCTATTTGGGGGGTCTAGGAGAGATATCGCCCAACCCTTCTGGCACTTGCTTTTGCATGCTTATGAATTACATTTTTTTTTACTGCAAGAGTTACAACAAATAATTAAATTTCTTCTATCAAATTGAATCGAATCAAACCATAGTGTGCGATTAAAAAAAAAAAAAAAAACTTGTGCATGTGAAATGAAGCGTGCCCTATCTAATATTTAAAAGCTGACAACGCAAGTGGTTCTATTTAACGTATGCAAACCGCTTCTTAATTTATATTATACAAATGATTGTATTTTATCTGATTTATTTATTTATTAACTTTGCGTTACAGAGAGGAACTTGCTCAGGGAAATTTGGACATAGATACTGCTTCTGTTTTCCCAATTTTTGATGGTGTAAAGACTGCTCTGTACAACATGAGGGCTTCAGCTCGTCCAGCATTGCCGCAAACAATAAGCGAAGTAAATTTGGAAGGAGTTTGGAGCAAGACTGTGGATGGAAGGCAATTTCTAATGGTTGATGAGGGATTTGGATACAATCGTATTTTGGTAAGCATTCAACTGAAATACAAGAGCTTGAAGAAGTAATATGTGTTGGAGAGATATTACATTATTGCTAACTTGTTAATAATGGGGTACTTTTTCTGAGGTATGCGACATTTAAAATTTAAAGAACAACCTTCAGTATAATTTTAAGCTTTAATCAAATTACAGCATTTTTTTTAAATTCAGATACTAATTCAACAAGAAAAATAATTTGTAAAATGTTGCAGTCATTTGAATGTTTTTAAATTTAAATTTATCTTCTAATGTTTTCATACGGGGAAATTTCCATCACATATTTTTATTTTTTTATGTATGATAGCACTCTCTCGAACCAATGAATATTTTATATTGTTTAGACCATACTATAAGACAAGTAAAAGTAAGTCTATATATCGTTTTCTTTCTTTTTGTTCTGAAAAACTCAGACTCAGTTTTTAAGGAACTGCATTGTTTTCACATTGGGGATTAAGTAACTCAAGTTATTATTATTATTATTATTATTATTATTATTATTATTATTATTATTATTATTATTATTATTATTATTATTATTATTATTATTATTATTAATATTAATATTAATATTTCAGTCATTTGGAAATTATTTTAAAAAATATCAGTTTCTCTTATAACTGTGAATTACTATCCGTGACTTAGCTTTTTTTTTCAGTGTGATTCCACCCTCCCAGATAATGCATTTTGTTTTTCAGAACATACTATGACGCAAATAATGATTGTCGAAATTCCTGTTGGTATTGGATTTTACTGTCGGTTTGGTATCTTCGATTTTAACAATTATTATTGGCACCATAGTTATCTACAAAAAATTTTAAAAGTTCGTTATTTAGGGAGTGAATCATCAGCCTGAAAAAGATCAGTAAGTTACGGATAGTCTTCCATAGAACAGTTTCCGAACGACTGAAACATTAAAAAAAAAAAAAAAAAAAAAAAAAATTAGTTGAGTTACAGAACGTCCAATATGAAAAGAGTGTAGATTCTTGAAATATCAAATTTTGATTTTTAGACGGATAGGACCATTTTAGCACTCCAGTGAACTACTGAACTGAAATAAAAATGGCGCCATCTTGAATTTCGAATATTATCTACATCATCAAGTGGTCTACTAAACGGCCAGGAATACATAAATAAGCGTGTATAGATGCTGAGGAATCAATTTAAAAAAACGTATTTGAACACTTAACTCCATGGGCCTCATTAAAAAGTGTGCTTTGTTTCTCAATTTTCTTCATACTAATGTGGCAAAAAGAAAGAAAGAAAATGACATCTTGAATTCTTAATATTAGCTATTTGACTCAGAGTGGTGTAAACGGCATAAAAATTCATTGGTTTGGGAGTGTGCAATCTATATATATAAAAGAGAACGTACAATTCTTTGTCCGCTCATCACGCTAATACGGCTGAACCAATTTCTTTCATTTTTGGGGGGTTATTAGGATTTGGACCCTAGATGGTTTTTATCATATCACTTTAATTTTTAATTACCAGTGTCTTGAGATAATTGACCATTCAGGTGTCCACAAATCCTTTGTTAGTTCATCATAGGTAAAAATAAACGTATTTATATGCAACCCGCATGACCGTGTCACTCGGCGGGTTAACATAAATGACAGGCGATATACAGCGGAAAATAGCTTGAATCTTCTGTTTAAAATTTTTTAAAAGATTTGCTTATTTTTACAGACACTTTTACAATATGCCAGCACCGGGATGACCGCAGCGAAGCGGGGCGGGTTAACATAAATGACAGGCGATATAATGTTAAGATTTACTGCAATCTTCTATGGTTTTTATCATATCACTTGAAAGCGAAAAAGTAAAAATTATCTAAGTAACAAAGTTTATTGCGTTCCGGGGTGACCGCAGCGAAGCGGGGTGAACGCTGCTATCTATATATATAAAAGAGAACGTACAATTCTTTGTCCGCTCATCACGCTAATACGGCTGAACCAATTTCTTTCATTTTTGGGGGGTTATTAGGATTTGGACCCTAGATGGTTTTTATCATATCACTTTAATTTTTAATTACCAGTGTCTTGAGATAATTGACCATTCAGGTGTCCACAAATCCTTTGTTAGTTCATCATAGGTAAAAATAAACGTATTTATATGCAACCCGCATGACCGTGTCACTCGGCGGGTTAACATAAATGACAGGCGATATACAGCGGAAAATAGCTTGAATCTTCTGTTTAAAATTTTTTAAAAGATTTGCTTATTTTTACAGACACTTTTACAATATGCCAGCACCGGGATGACCGCAGCGAAGCGGGGCGGGTTAACATAAATGACAGGCGATATAATGTTAAGATTTACTGCAATCTTCTATGGTTTTTATCATATCACTTGAAAGCGAAAAAGTAAAAATTATCTAAGTAACAAAGTTTATTGCGTTCCGGGGTGACCGCAGCGAAGCGGGGTGAACGCTGCTAGTCATATCTAAAGAAAATATGTAGGTGATGGGGAAATCTCCCATAAAACAGGATTAGAAGACTGAATTTAAATCAATAATATTCAAATGGCTGCAACATTTTTAAAAGAGCATTTTTCTTGTTGAGTTACAGGACCCCTGATAAGAAAATGCTATAATTTGATAACTTAAAAGTTGATTTTCGCAATTTGGGTGCCTTGCCATAAGTCAACACTCTTTAATGATTTTTGTGAAACTTGTGATTACTGTTTCAGAAGTTATCAGCAACTACTGCAAGTGTGGTGGCAAACAAAACATTGTTTAAATATTTAAAACTAGCAGCGTTCACCCCGCTTCGCTGCGGTCACCCCGGAACGCAATAAACTTTGTTACTTAGATAATTTTTACTTTTTCGCTTTCAAGTGATATGATAAAAACCATAGAAGATTGCAGTAAATCTTAACATTATATCGCCTGTCATTTATGTTAACCCGCCCCGCTTCGCTGCGGTCATCCCGGTGCTGGCATATTGTAAAAGTGTCTCTAAAAATAAGCAAATCAATTAAAAAATTTTAAACAGAAGATTCAAGCTATTTTCCGCTGTATATCGCCTGTCATTTATGTTAACGCGCCGAGTGACACGGTCATGCGGGTTGCATATAAATACGTTTATTTTTACCTATGATGAACTAACAAAGGATTTGTGGACACCTGAATGGTCAATTATCTCAAGACACTGGTAATTAAAAATTAAAGTGATATGATAAAAACCATCTAGGGTCCAAATCCTAATAACCCCCCAAAAATGAAAGAAATTGGTTCAGCCGTATTAGCGTGATGAGCGGACAAAGAATTGTACGTTCTCTTTTATATATTTAAAATAATTTAGATGCTGTTTATTTGATTATGAAAAGTTTATTATATTTCGTCGGTAGGAAGACTCTTAACTGTTGAGTACTGAATTACATTATCTTACGTGATATTAAGAGAATTGTAGTAAGTTGAATGCCTTGTTTACATTGCAAGTGTTTGGTACAGTGGAAAACCTTGAGATGTTGTGTCGCTGTGATAAAATAACAATGGACGGGACATTCAAGATCGTTCCTAGGCTATTTTCTCAACTGCATACTTTACATGGAAAGCATCTTGGACAGTCGTTCCCGCTTATATTCTGTTTGCTTCCCAGTAAAGAAGAGGCTGTTTATGTTAGACTATTGCAAATCCTGAAGGAGCAAGCTCAGAAGAATGCTTTACAGCTAAAGCCAGATGAAATAGCGATAGATTTCGAAAGAGCTGCAATTAATTCAGCAACCCGTGTGTTTCCCAATACAACCATCAGAGGCTGTTTCTTCCATTTTGCTCAAGCTTTGTGGAGGAAAGTACAAACTTTGGGTTTATCGACCGTGTATCGGGAGAATTCTGAGCTGAGGAAATGGATTCGAAAAGCAGCAGCGCTACCACTAGTGCCAATTTCTCAGTTAGACGTTGTGTTTCTGCAACTACAAAAGGATGCTATGAACCTTCCAAAGGAACAAGAGTTTCTCGATTACCTGGTGGACACTTGGTTAGATGATAATAATGCTCTCTTCCCACCGTAAGTGCAAGTATTTAAGTTCTAGTTGATTTTAATTATATTTTAGTTATTTTGTCACCTATTGTTCATTTGAATTGTATATGAAGAAGTAGTTATATGGTTTTTGATTATATTTATGGTTATACTTAATTGTTATTTGCTGAATCTTTAGATTTTCTTATGGAGTATAACACGCTTGAATAACACTTTAGAAATTTCTTGCTCTACCAATTGATTTTTGGTGCAGAGTAGAATAAAACAGGACTTTATTATTTTCATTCATTCATTCATTTTATTGAATTTCCCTATTCATGTCCGTTTTTATTTTTGCAGCATATTATGGAACCACTTCGATAATGACGAGGAACGGACAACAAACCATGCAGAAGGATGGCACTCCAAGCTGCAGAGGGCTGCGTCAAGGGATCATCTGGAGATATTTTCTTTTGTAAATCTTCTGAAACAAGAACAACGTGAAAATGAGTCGCAAATGCGTCTACTTGAAGTTGGGAATGTTGCGAAGAAGAAGCTTAAATGGAAGCGTTTGAATAGGAAGATTCAAGTATTAAAGACAAGACTACAAGAAGGTGAAATTGATACCATATCATATGTAAATGCAATCTCACATTATGTTCATTTAGAATCATAAGCTTTCAGGTGTTTGGACATTTGTGATAATAATGTGCACTGTAAATTAGATTTATTTATATATGTCATTCTGAAAATACACTGAGTATCTTCTAGTTTGCGTTTCTTCGTTTGTAGAAATTCCCAATGTGAGCAGAAAATTCCCCTTTGAGAAATTTTGCTTCGTGTTGCATCACACATTAAGGCGAAACAGGAATTCCTGTTTCGCCTTAAGATAAGATGCTTATCAACATGTTTTCTAATATGGCTTAAGGATGTAAGGCGAAACAGGAAAAGGCGAAATAGGGAGGAATCATATTGGAATCATATATACATACAGAGAAAATGAAGGTTGATGCGCTCCATATATATATGAAATAAATTGCATTTCCACCTATCGCAATATTAAAAATATCTATGCAGAGAAAATATTTTAAGTAATGCCCACCCACTGTCCTATATATATATAGAACATTACCAATTGTATTTGGTGGTTTTTTTGTGGAGTTTATCGTCTTCGTTTTAGAACTTACACGTAAGTTACTTTTGCTTCTTCTTATGGTTTATGTATGAGAAGGAATAACAAGGTTTAGACTATTGAAAAAATAGTGCAATGATAATGTGAAAGGAACCGTGGGAACTTTGGGGAAAAATTCACGAATGCATTTTAAGAGAAACATATTTATTTGTTCCTAAAAAGATTAGTTGGTAATAATGCACTTTTGTTGAAAAAATAGTGGTATGGGAGGACACGGGCGTAGCCCGAGAAAATCCACCGGGCACGTTTAAGAGAATTTTGTTTTGATATAATAATTTACGGTCCGATTGTACAAGCTTTGCTTTTGTTTTATATTGTTTCATTAAAAACTCCTTGAGAATAAAGGACTGAAGAAAGTGGGAGGAAACGCGAGTAGACCGAGAAAACCCATAATAATCTTATAAAACTAGTTAGAGAAACTTATATTTAACGCGTCCTAAAAGATTAGTTGGTAATAAGGTACTATCATTGAAAAATAGTGGGATGGGAGAATCCCGAGAAAATTTACGGTGCACAGTAGAACCACAACTTGTTGATAATTATTTTAGTCTTCTTTTCTGTGAAAAGATGATGGAATATTTTACAATGCTTGAGAAAATAAATGCACACTTGAACCTACAGTTTAAGGGGGATTCCGAAAGAGGATAATTGGTTCAGATTTCCCACTGGGACTACGTGCAGTAAAGGTGTAAACACCGGGACTGTATGATACATGCTTTTATATTTATGCTATTGTACTTTTAGAAGCTGTACATAGCCAGGGGGAGGGAGCACTAAGATTTGAACCTGGACCACTTACACCAAAAGTGTCCATGCAAGTTTTAACTGTGCTACTATATCAGACGTGATTTACGTTTTGAAGACTTGTCTTTAAGCTAAACACTTGCGTTTCTTACGGTAGAAGCGGAAACAATATGTGGTATTGTTAGGATTTTTTAACGCGCCCCCAGTACTGAACGAAACGATTTATGGTATAAGTACTTCCCCTAAGATTTGAACTTAAAACTCTTGCTATAAAAGACGCACTAAATAGATGCTTTTGCCGGGACGTTGAATTCAGGGGTTGCGAGCTTGGGAACTTTTCCCGCAGAAGACACTTACATTTAAGACTTTGTATGTGTGTTGATATCAGGGGCGGATTAAAGGAGGGGGCGAGGGGGGCGATCGCCCCCCCCCCAAGAGCCCTCTAAAATATTAAAATTACACACACTGCCGCTCGTAGCTTACCGCCACATTAACGAAAGTTTGGGATCATTCTTGCATTATTTCAAAAGAGGGTTAATTCTTTAAATTCTATTTAAAAATAGTCTCCATTTAGCATGCCGCGTTTACGCTAACGATAATTCGAGTCATAATATCAGATAAATCTCAGGAAGAAGGTCGATGTTACTTGAGGCCAGAACATCTGGAAAACTATCCATGGCTGGTTCTTTCCCATAAGGAGAGGGATCTTTTTTGTAAATATTGCTCACTTTTTGCAACGGTTTTTTTTTGGGGGGGGGGGCTATCGAAGAAACGTGCCTCTCCAAACTCTTGAGATTAAACCTTTGAAGAAATTCGCTACTTTCTACGGTATTTTAGAAACTCACAGCAAGGCACAATATCACATTAACGCTCTTGAGGTCGGAAAAGTGTTTCTAAAAAACTACTGGGAACCAGTGAAATTAGTCGAGAATCAAATCAACTCGTCAAGAAGAGAAGTCATCCAAAATCGCGACAAACTGAAATTAATGTTGGGAAATGTGATATTCCTTGGAAGGCAAGGCATTGCTTTTCAAGGCCACACGGACAAGGGCACCGATTTCTCCGTAAATTTGGGGGACCATTCAGATGCAGAATTTATATATATGAGGATTTTAAGACAAATTGCATTCAAATTATGTCAAATATTGTATATTCATAAATACAATAGGGAGGCCCACATGAGATTTTGGGGGCCCGGCCCCCAGGATCGGCGCCCTTGCACAAGGACGGTGCGTGTGCGGATAATTGGATCTCAGATGGTGACAGTGCAGAAACTAAGTTCAACGAGGGCAATTTTCGAGAATTGCTCAAATTTAGAATGGCTTGTAGTGACGATCTCTTAAAAAATCACTGAAAGAAAGCATCGAAAAGGACCATGTTTGCCAATAAAACCACACCAAATGCCCTCATTGAGGGTTGGGGATGAAAAATCACGTCTGTAAAATTATCAATCGAGTGCGAGAGGATCAGTTTTATTATATTATGTTTGATGAGACTACGGTCGTTTCGCACACATCTCAGCTGTCTTTGATTCTAAGGTACGAACACATGGGTGAAATAAGAGAAGACTGCTTCGGTTTCATTGATCCTCGACCAGCAGAGCTGAAAGGTGAGGACATTGGTTTGAGCTCGGAATCCGAAGACGCAAAACCGCCCGAACTCTCACTGACTGGACGGAAAATTGGAGAAATTGTTCTATCTTTGCTACGAGACTTCTCACTCGACCCGAAAAACTGCGTTGGTATTGGTACAGATGGTTGCGCCGTCATGACCTCTCAAAGTCGCCGGGCAGTGCAGGAGATCCAGAAGGAGGCTTCAAACGCGCTGCACTGTTCATATTGCAGTCACAGCCTCAACTTGTCCATCTTCAGGTCGTCGTCAGTACAGTGCATGAGGAACTGTCTGGGAACAACGAAAGAGATCATTGCGTTTTTCACCGCATCGTCAAAACGTAATACTGTCCCTAAGCTTATGGTTAGTGGCCAGTTGGAGACATTGTATGAAACGAGATGGGTTGAACGGATCGACGCGGTGTTGCAATTTCACGTGAAATTTCAATAAATAAGTGAGGTTCTACAGTGTGTTCCAAGTGATCCGAGTTAGATACAGCAGCCAAAGCATGGGTAGTTTCTTCTTCTATGCACTACAGCGAGTTTATCGTAACTATTACGTGTCTTCAGGGTGTTCTCACGATAACCCTCCCCTCAATCGACTTTTGCAGAAGACAAATTTAGACATGAACGCAACGTCAGATTCCATTCAGGACACTATCGCAGCATTAAACAAGAAGTGTTCAAACAGCAAAGAATTCAAGGCAACTTTTGAAGCAATATCCAGAATGGTTACCAGTGTCGACGTGCAGATTCAAACTCCTCATCTCACCCAAAGACAACACATCGTACGAACTTCAGGCCAGATGACACGGCATCTTACTACTGAAGAACTGTCTACATTCCGTTGATAGAGTTGGTTGTAGAAGACCTCAAAACTCGTCTTGCGCAGGAAGTTTTAAATGTATACGGACTCAACATTCTATTGCCAACACGCGCAACTGATTAAACTCTGAACAACAACTTCCGCGTTCTAGCAGAAAGATTTTACAAAATTATCGGAACTCAAGAAAAAATGCTGTCTTCGTTCTTTAGTTCTGAATTTGCAATCTGCACTTCTAAATTGAAGAAAATTAAAGGAAAAGGTGGAACTCTATCACGGACTGTGTTGGAGGTCTTGACCACCAGCGACGAAGATCTTCACGTGACTATTCGAAAACTGCTGCGCATACTTGTAACCCTGTGTACGGATTCAACGTTAATCAGTAGGTCTCATATAGCCTCGCTGCTGAAAGGGGCGTTTAACTCAACATCAACTCAACTTGTAACCCTGCATTCGAGCGTGGCCAGTGCAGAACGATCTTAATCCACATTGCACCGACTTAAAACGTGGTTGCGATCTCGTTCTGGCGAAAAGCGGCTGAATGGACCAGCACTTTTAAATGTCATAGGGACATTGTCGTAGATCGCGACAGTATTATATCGACAAATACGCTTGGTGCGGTATTCGCCGAAAAGCGTGTTTTGCGTTGTAACTTGTAAGTTCTTTTGTCCTTTTGTTGAATTCGTTTTACTAAAATACAGAAACATTATGAGCGTTCTAAAATATGTTTAACCTGATATTTTTTCTAGCGAAATATTTAGTAAAGCATAGCCACGACCAGGCCTGTAGACAGAATGGGCCTTATACTGAATCGTTCTGACGCGTGATCAGTGCCATACTAAAGAGTTCGACTAACATATGTTCCCTGCAGTAGTAAGGCTTTTAGTATGACGCTAATCATAATGTCAAAATGACCCTGCAGTAGACGCAAAATAAGGCTGAATATCTTTTGCGGGGAGGGGGCATTGTGGTGTAAATTGCGTAGCAATTATATCTTTCACCCTCTTTTCCTGAATCCGTTTTATCTTTATTTTTTGGGGAGGGGAATTTCGGGGAACATATCCTACTCTACAATAAAGAGCCCCCCCTAAGACTTTTTGTTTAATCCGCCAATGGTTGATATTAGGGGTACACAAGTCGTAATTAACGCAAGTCCCTCTGATTATTATATCTGGATAATTGTTTTAAACAGCCATTTATTTATTTATAATAAATTTTTCTCATAGAATAGCTTACATACCTGTACAGAGCGGGAGAGTTTCTTCTTACATCCAACGCGAAGCACACTTAACACTATACTGATTAGTTTGAAAATCCGCCACCAGGGCGCGCCAGCTATTAGCGCTTACGACAACATGATACTTTATTAATTAATTAATATTATTATTATTATACAACAGCAAGCGATACGTAGAAATAAGAACCGATTCAGGAAAAGGATAAGAAATAAAGCGAACGTGCAAAAGAAAGAAAAAAAGTATGAAATGATAAAGAAAAAATAAAATATTTGTTTTGCGTCCCCCCAGTCACAATAATAGAAACTGTAATAGTTTTGCTTTTTTGAATGGTATTAAAAAAATATGAAAGTGTGAAAATTACACACATGATGGATGATCACAGTAAATTACAGAAATCCGATACATATTAAATTAAGAACTTAGATCATATGAAGTGAATGTTTTATTAGTACACCGGTTGTTATTAGGTAATTTTGTCTTAATCAGTGTTGTAAACATACGGGTTTCCGTAGTACTTTTGGTTGAATTGATTTAAGGTTGTTGTTTGTTTAGCAGTAATGTTATTCCCTTGTAAATTCCCATAATATTTTAAATCAGAGGAAGTTACGCTGGGAATTGAACCTGACAGTCTTACGTGAAAGAGTTGAACTTTTTCTTAATCGATTCACACAAAGTGGTCGAATAATTATGACGGAAATAATTTTGAATTATAGGAGTTTTACAACCGGGAAAGTTTTCGGATTAAGAAAATTTGAAAATGAAATGAAGTCTTTAAGTTTTACGTCCCACGTTTATACCGGCTAGGCTAAGGGAGATGGATAATTGAGGGAAGTGAATGATAATGTAAGTGCGAAACTGAAGTACTACGAGAACATCCAGAGATACGAGGTTGTTCATAATAAACTTATTTGGCGCGAGCTGGGATCGAACCAGGTACTCCACGCACCAGAGGTGAACGCTTTACCACTGAGCTACGCGCCCTTCCAAGCTAATTTTGAGTTTAATGTAAGCTTTAACACCAATGCTATATACATGATGGTACCAGTAATATAAATTTTAGCTAAGATTGCCTTGGAACCATGTTTAATATGACGTAATGTTTAGCAGCAAGGCTATATAAGACGGTACCTACTGATTAGTGCAAAATTCGATCTAATTGAGCGCCATCTGGGAAGTGAAGTCAGGTCTTTAACGCAAAAGGAGTGCATGCTAGCCACTTAGCCACGAATCGTCTGACTATACTTCATATTTTATGCAGTTATTAAAAAACTATAAAACACAACAATTCTACATATCGCAACATTTATTAGTGGCAGGCATTCAAGTTGCAGGACCGACGTCTATTAGCTTTGATTTCAGTATAACGTTCCGTTTAGCAGCGAGGTTATATAAGACATGAACCTATTAACGTTGTATTTGGAACATATAATCGCCCATTGGAAAATAAAACTCGGAACTCCGAGAGCAAAGACATGTACACTAATTTCCTACCAATTGAGAAGTCTGAATTGTGTTAAGAATATTATTGATTGATTTTGAGTTTACCAGCAAGGCTATATGAGACGTGGACCCACAGATTAAGGTGGAACCCGAACCACAAGAACTTAGACACAAAATTAAATAGCGGTCTCCCACGGTAAAAAGATATTTGAAAAGAGCAATAACTTATAGGAGATTAAAGTTAGGAATTCTTACTGTGGTAATTTTGTTAGTATTGGCTGTATATTGTACACATTAAAAAGTAAATATAATTTGTACTAATAACACTTTTTTGTTTATTTTGGAAACATGGAACCTTAACCAACAACCTCATTTAACAGCGAGGAATGGTTTGAAAAATGGATACACTATTAAATGATGCTGAAGAAAAGAGAGGAAGAGGAGGGAAAAACTTAAAAAAGAAAAATAAACGATATAACGGTTTGTCTTTTTTATATATAAATTATCGAGCCATTAAAAATGCAAACTCCGCTGAATAAATCTATTTATTATTTCTGTTGTCCTGACAACCACACACCAAAATCAGATTATTTAAAATCTATATGAAAACATATGAATATCTTTTTTTATATCGATATTATAACTAACATCTTTCTTTTTCTTTTTCGAATTACATAATCAGCCTAGTACATATATTAAAATGTCTTACGCCCCAAAATTTACAAGTAGTAAAAATATACAACGTGCTGTTGTAAATTATGGCGCTCGACGGACTTTTCTTTTTTTCTAAAAAAAAAAAAAAAAAACTCTGGACCGTCAACATTAAATACTTCTAAAATGCCCTCGTAAATTCTTTGAACAACGTTTAAACTTGATTTTCATTACTCGTACTTCTTTCCATGAAATACATGACATTAACTTTACATAATTGTCATTACTTTCATGTTTACATTAAAAATATCTTCTTTTATTCTTTAACATTTATATGATTTACAGAAATTCGAATATGGTAAGAACACAAAAGTAAGAATTGCTTGAATATGAATTTCTTAGGGAAATCATAAATTATTAACTTCAATATATATATTTTCGCATTACAAAAATGCTTTCAAATATACTCCATAACATGAAACACGAATAATGTGATTGATATGCGTTCTGCAATCAGGAAAATACATGAATAGTATGAAATACGAATATTAAAGTAAACACATAACATTAAGACATTTGTTGACATAAATTGAGTAACTGCTATTATAGACTTGAACTCAAAAATTAAATAACATAAAATAAAATACATTAAACCAACTCATTCATAATCAGAAAATTGATTGAAAGTATTTAACAAAGACGTGGATTCAACCTATTCCACATCAACACAATCTAGCCCAAATCACGCTGTCTCATAGCTTCAGTTAAATTACATTGTATTCCACAATCTTGAGTACTATCTTGGCGATTACGCACTGTTGTAACATTTGAATTTCTATTAACGTAATTTCTGCCACCTGCAAATCGATTTTGTGTAAAAATGCGATGATTATTATTCCTATTGAAATTCTGATTACTATTTCTAAAATTCGTATTTCCATTTCTGCGATTAGGTTGCATCTGATTACTGGTAACATTGTGATAATCTATTCTGCTATTAAAACAATATAAATTGGAAGTATTTTTTGACTGTATATTCAAGTTGTGAACTGGAGCATATTGTATACGGTTACTACCAGAATTACCTTGACCTCTGTCCTGCCCTCTATTATCATTTTGCATTACAGATTGACTTTCATAATTTTGGACAAGCATAATCAAATTGTTAAAATTGATACATTGCGCAGACATTAATAGCTGTTGTAACCTAAAAGGTAATACAATTCGGATAGAAGCAATAATTCGGGATTCTGGATGACTCGGATTTAATTATCTTAACTCGTATATAGAAACCACAAATTCAGTAACGCTTCTATGTATCTTGGGATTGAATGGTTTCGTTCTTAGCAAGGCATCCCTATTGGCTATCATAAAATCGTTCTCATAGTTAGATAGCAATGCGTTCTTAAAGTCGGAATAAGTACGGAGACTACTCCTAATGGCCTTGAACCAAGTTAGAGACGGTGGCAATAATATATGTGGTAGTAATTTTAAAAATTGAGATTCGTCTACGCCCATTAGTTCACATTCGTCCTCAAATTTTTCAAGAAACCCCCTTGCTGGTATATCTTCCGGTACGCCACTAAATTTAGTAAAAAAATTTACATCACTAAACCGTAACGGTTTATCTGCCTTGGCCCTCAAATACCTGTATTGGTTACGTTTCTGATAGGATGACTGCCTCACTCTTCTTTCTCCTTCTGCACTATCTTCATCACAGCTCGAGGATTCATTACGTTCACAAGTTGTTCTGGGATGACGTGTAGATTCCCAAGCGATAGATGTAGGGTGTACAGTATTCGAGTGCCCACCATTCTGCACTGCACTTTCGTGAATATACCGTTCTTTAATGTAGTTCATTTCATCTTGTAACTGCCTAATTTGATTGGCGGGTTCATTTACCGCTGTCTCTATGATATCTACAGAGTCTTGAACTTCGTTGAATTTCTGTACTATCTTGCTCATTTCTTCATCATAATGTTCGAACTTGACTGCAATCTGCTGATTCATTTGACTCAATTGCTGTTGTACTTGGTCCCATTTGCCATCATTACGTTGTTGTACTTGCTCTAGCTTTTCGTCAATATGTTGAGCTTGCTCCCTAATTTGTTGTGATATTCCCTTTAAAATATCCATCATATTTTCTGGAAAGTCCATATCAGTGTATATATTTTGATTATCCGTAGCACTCATGATATTTTTATATATTATCCTGCCACTTCTCAAAACAGTACGATTAATATCAGGCTCAATGTTGATCGTTTCTACTCTACTTCTAAACGATACAACCACTCCCGTCGTTTCGGCACCAATTTATAACGGTTTTGCTTTATATATATATATAAATTATTGAGCCATTAAAAATGCAAACTCCGCTGAATAAATCTATTTATTATTTCTGTTGTCCTGACAATCACACACCAAAATCAGATTATTTAAAATCTATATGAAAACATATGAATATCTTTTTTTTATATCGATATTATAACTAGCATCCTTCTTTTTCTTTTTCGAATTACATAATCAGCCTAGTACATATATTAAAATATCTTACGCCCCAAAACTTACAAGTAGTAAAAATATACAACGTGCTATTGTAACGAAAGAGGCATTTTCCCGTAGTAAAAGTGGTAAAAATACAAAGAATATCACCGACACCGGGGGAAATAGTGCACGCAGCAGAAATACTGCAATCATCGCAAGTATCGGTACCACCAGCATCAGAAAAAGAAAAATGGCAGAAGTGCGGCCGAGGAAAGAAGTGGGACCAGTGGATATGGCGGGGGAGGGGGAAATATTAATGAAATTGAATTAAGTTTATTAAATGATGAGGAAGACGATGTCTTGGTAAAAAGTATGGAAAAGTGGGAGAGACTTCAAAAAATAGAACTATTGAGGAAAAAACTGGGCGAAAAAATTCAAAAATATTTGTAAAAAAAAGTGTGTAAATAAATGGAAGTTCTGATGGTGTAGGTCAAAGGATAAATATATATTTTTCTTTCATGAATTTTTACCCTTCTTAATAGTATTCGTAAATCTGCAACTTTATATTTTCTGGTAAGACTGAAGTTATATCAGTAAATATAGTGTAATGAAAATTCAATCTGTGCAGAATACATAAGGTTATCGATTGCAAAGTGTACTCTTACTTGAAAAATTATCGTAAGTAACTATGTTTGATGGACGGATGAATTTTGAGTTTATTGTCTCTTTTCAGCACCGAGGGTCTATTTTCTTCTGAATCATCACAATAAGATTGCTCGTAAGGAATAATCCGAACCATATAAACTTCCACCGGAAATCTAACCCCCGGTCTCTTATGCCAAAGACTAGTGCACTAACCACTTAGCCATGGAAAGAACTTGGTAAATATTTTTTTTTTATTTTGCTTGTTTTGCAGGTCTTACCGGATTTAACAGTAGAGAACAAACTATGATTTTTTTTAAATCGAAGGCTGTATCTTGTATTCTCTCACACTAAAGTGTACAAACTGAAGTTTTGAAAGTAATTGAAAAAAAAATGATAATTGAAGTAGTATTTATCAGTTTTCAAGTATTGAAATGAATTTAACTTAATGTTGGTTGTTTATTGGTGGTGGTAAAGTGAAATGAAATCTTTGTTACGTCCTGGTTAGACTAAGGGAGACATGATTATGTGAAATGAATGATTTTGTTGTTTCGTTTTATAAAAAGAAAGCTCTTGAAAAAGATATATAAAAAGTGGAATAACTCATGCAAACAGAGTTTGCCTACAAAAAGTCCACTTGGTGCGAGCTGGGATCAAACTAAGGACCCCAGCACCGGGAAAACTACCACTGAGCCACCACTCCCCCCATAATTGAAAGGTTTTTCATTTGTTGATTGAACAATTAGCTATCTTTTATGGTTTTGGATTCGATTACTTTTGGTTGTGTATTGAAATTAAATATTTAGTTTATTATCCTACGATTATGCAACGAAGCTATATTAAGACTGAAAAATTGTGATGAGAGGGAAATTGCAGAATTGTTAAGATCTTATGGAGACATGATGTTCACAACAATCTTATTTGGCCAATGATTGAACCTGGGATCCCAAACCATCTAAGTTGAACTATAGTTAAAGAAATAGTTTGAAATATGTATTCATGGAAAAAGGAGGAAGAAGAGTAAGCTATAAGTACTATGTTAACTTCCATTTTAACAATTAACTGACGAAAAACTTGGCATGGTTTTTGAATTTGTGACCGGTTGTACATAAGTTGAAAACAATCCCAGATAGCAAAAATGACTTGCAACAAACCTGGAGCAGACTTGCAATTCAAGTCTGGCAAACTTGCAACAGACTTGTGATACAAGTCTGCAAGTTTGATGCAAGTTTAATGCAAACTTCCTAGTTGACGCTCTTCGAACTTGCAGCACAGCAAGCCTACTGCAAGTTTCTAATTGCACTGCGAGTGTACAGCAAGTCGGCAACAAGTTAGTGCAGGTTTAATGCAAGTCTGCAAGCGTATCTCTTGCACTGGAAGTGCACAACAAGTTGGCAACAAGTTTGTGTAGGTTGAAAGCAAGTCTCGGCAAGGATACCACTAGCATTACAAGTCCCCAGCAAGTTTGTAGTAAGTCTTCTGCAAGTATATACTTGCATTGCAAGTCTACAGCAGGTCTTCAGCAAGTGAGTGTAGTAAGTCTTCTGCAGGTATATACCTGCATTGCAAATCTACTGCAAGTGTGTGGAAGTTAGCACAGCAAGCCTGCAGAAAGCACTTTACTGTATACGAACATACACACAGTATATATTTCTCAACAACTTTGTCGAACAATACACGTTTAAAATATAAATTATCTCTACATACTGGATACTTACGTAATTATCTGAATTATCCACTTGTTTTAATTTTTCACACACTTCGCACCTAATACAAATGGCGGTCTGGCGGGGAGATTTCTAAGATTAGACTTTTGTGCCACCTGTTGGTAGAAACTAGAACTGACACACAAGCCTCCGAGGCAAGTAAAATCTAGCAAGTAAAAATTAAATTACGACAATTGTGGGTAACTCTTTCTAAAGGTCTACAGCAGGTGTATAGTGCACGGAAAGTCTAGCAAGTTAAAATCAAATATAGTGAAAGACTTCCTGCAAACCAACATGCTATTAGGGATCTTATTTTTATTTAATATACTGAAAATTTATTTGACAGCATTTGCGTGGTAGGACTACTTCAGTTAAGATACTCAATGGTAATAATGTTAGCAGTGGTGTTCAGCAACGAGGCTATGTGAGATGAGGATCTACAGCTTAATGTAAGATTTGGACCGTTGCAATTGTGTTATCATACTAAGGACCAGGGTGCTAATAGCTTAATTTTTTTTTAAAAAAAAGATTGATCTGATTTACATACTTTTAGCAGCTAGGCTATGTGAGACGTGGTCCTAAAGTGGATTCTAAGCTTTTTCGGGGAAACTGGGATGGGTTTTTATGCTTAAATCACGTACGCTAACCGCTTAAATATGGAAGAACTTTAATGGTGTATGGAATCATATGAATATGATCCTTAAGCTGAGACAGTTGGATAATGTTAACGTCCCTTTTCAGAACCGACGCTATTTTCTTCTAAATTCCAAACAAGAGGTGAGCACTTTACCACTGAGTCACCATCCGTATAGTTACAAAGATGTATAGTTTAAAATAGAAATCTTGAATGACAACTTGTTAATTGTATTCATTTAGCGAGAACCGAGGTTATTTTCTTCTAAATTTTCACATTAACATTGTTCGCGAGAAAACAATCTGAACCACATAAATTTCCACTGACATTAAAGTCAAACGCGGTAATCACTAGGCTAATAGAGAAAGGAACGTTTCGCTTGTATATACATTCGAGTAAATTATACCTAGGTTGTGTAGATAATTGTCATTGCAAACAACTGAAAACTTCCATGGCCCAGGTAGCTTCTTTGTTTTAACAGTATTAAACACCTCCTTTACCCCTACCTTTCTTTGCTGACCTTCCCTCATAATACAAATCCTTCTTAATCAATGTCACAATCAGTTTTCTTATTCGTCTTAATAATATGTAAAATTATCCCTTTCTTACCCACCATGTGTATCAGCTTATTATTGTTTTCCTCATAATCACATTTTCCAGTCTTCTTTCTTCGTAATATTAATGTTTCAGTCTGATGTCGGTACTATACTTTAAACGAAAGATTAGTTTTCTCAACCCTTTATTAAAAACCCCTGAAAATTGTATTTCCTTTCTCTTATAGGTTTCTACTTTTTGCTAAATACATATATATAAATATTAAGAAAAGACTAACGACTCTTAAAATAAATAGTCATCCTCAGAAATCTGCTAATATCAACTGAAGGCACCATCAAACACACAGTAAGGTATATTCTTGAAAACTTAGTACATATTATATAAAGCAGCATCACGTGAAAGAGTTTTGATTAGAGCCCTGAAAGTAAGTAAGTAAGTGAATAGCATACAACCAACTTCAGTTTTTAAGTACTGCGACGTTTCATGTATAATCATACCATTGGATAGAGTTTTGGTAATCGAAACTCATTAAAAAGAATAAAAAACATAATTTATTACAGTATAAGGGAAAACCAGTGAACAGTTTAAAACAAATTTCGGAAAAATGAAATTTTGTTAACCAACATTTTTAGAAGTTTTACAAAAAAATAGTATATACATTGTATGAAATACATTTTTGAATACAAATAGAAGTTCGCTTTAGGTAGATGTAGATTCAAGTATGCAGCGTGAAGAGAGAGAAAATCAAATATTTAATAAAAAGTTTTAATTTAGTATGAAGAATATAAGAAATGTGTGAGAACAAAGCAAAGTATTTGTTAAAAAAAAAGATAGAAAAACTTCTTATAAACTTTTAGACTACTCTGTATTCTGTGGAAGAACACATGGTAGTAGAAATCATTGATGTTAATTATAACAAGCTTCTAGTTCGCACTGTGGGGAACCTTTTCGAGACAAATTATGCTCTCATTGAAAATGTCTAAATCTTAATTTTATTTAAAGATCAATACTGCTTCTTTATTGAAATAATACAATTAAAAATCTTCTTTGCACTAACGATAAGGCAACTATCTTCTGTACGGGAACAATACTTGTATGATGTAAGCCTTAATATATAACAGCATGCAATTTAATACATAGTAGAACAATTACGTGGAAATATTCACATGTATGTCAGCAGCAAATGTTCTCTTGTTACTAACTTGGCAACAATATGCACGCTCTTTTTTTACTAACTATATTCACGTATGACGTAAAAAGAACAAGCAGGTCGTCATTCAATTACAGTATTCTATAAACTGTGCAACTTAACAGATATTGAAAAAAAATCTTTCAGTTTGACATTAAGGGTAATGCTCGTTCATTTCATCACATCACTTAAAAAAGTTGATTTTACGATGCACCCAGAGAAATCCCACAGACACGATATCACTGGTCAAGGATCAAACGAAGGACTACACGCAACAGAGTTAGTCGATGTACCACAATGTGTCTTTAACCTTTATAGATTTTTTTTTATCTTGTCTCATTTGTTAAATTTATATGGAAAATGTATAGTCTGATTTTTCTTTTCAAAAAAAAAAAAAAAAAAAATCATATGATCACGAAAAGGCCACATACAATGTAATATAAGATGTAAAGCATCTTTCTTACTAAAATATATAATCTGTAATGATTTGTTTATCTTTTATACGTTAATCTGCATAATGTTCGTACAATTACATTATCAATTTATATCTGAATCACGCCATAGTAATTAAAATAAGAAAATATAAAAGAGTACAGGAATTCAAAAATTCAAAACAGAAATAAAAGCAAAAATAACAAGAAACAAATGCTAACACTCATTAATAAAGTTACTAAAGCTGAAATACGTATCTAGAAATACCAAAAGTACAAGACCAGTCATAATGTGTAAATCATAAGTATAGGCACTAATAAGCAAGATAAAAGAAGGGGAAAAGTACACTTTTCTGTTTTTCATAAACTGCCCCTATCCGGAATTAATTCTGGATTCGTTCCATTTAAGCATATATTAGGCATGCTGATATAATTATGAAATAAGTTATGAATAAAAGTTAGACAATATTGGAAATTTATCAACTGTAAATGATTTGAACCTGACAATTGTTTTTAGCAAAGCTATAAATTAGGTAGTGTGAACCTGTATCATCATATACAGTAAATCCATAGAACTCAACTAAGACATACCAGTAAACAATATTATTATATTTCTTAAAATGTGTAATGGACAAAACTAGAAAAATGAATACTAAAAAAGAGTTAGCTATGCTGAAAGTAAGAAAATATGACTATTAGGAAAACTTAAATTTGGTTCACGAAAAATTAAATGTTAACTAAAAGCAAGGCAGTTCGGAATATAATGATGTCATAAATTTTCAAAATTTTATAGTTTTTAATATATAAAAATTGATAATCATGTCTGTTTGTACAGATGGTGATCAGCAAAATGGAAACACCTGTAGTTGGCAACACGTTAGATGTATGGGTTGCCAGTGTTGTGGCGCCCGCAGCGCCGGACCGCTGGTGGTGGTGTGTTAGGTTGGTCTCCATACTACGTCAGGCGCAGTGGAACAGCAGTGTCCAGTGGCTGCAGTAGACGGAGGTAGTGTAAAATGGGAGACCTCTCAGATTTTCAAAGAGGGCAAATTGTTGGTGCGCGGTTATGTGGAATGAGTGTGATGGCAGTGGCTACTGTGTTAGGTGTGTCGCGTGGGACAGTGTCGAAGGTGATGACGGCCTACACAACACACGGGAAAACCACATCGGGGAAGCGGAACAGTGGGCGGAAGAAAATCATGAGTGACAGGTCACGCCGGGTATTAAAGCGCATTGTCACGCAGAACCGTCGTGCCACTGCGGAGCAAGTGACGGAGGAACTCAATCAGCACCTGTTTCGACAATCACAGTCCGCCGCGAATTACATGACATGAACTTACGGGGTCGTGTTGCACGGGCCAAACCGCTCAACAGGGACCATAACGCTTTCGCACGCCGCAAATGGTGCCGCGACCATGCAACTTGGACCGTTGAGGACTGGAAACGTGTGATATGGTCGGATGAGTCATCCTTCATCCTATTCCCAACCACGGGCCGTGTTTATGTGTGGAGGACGCCCAAAGAAGCTTATGATCTGCAGTGTCTCCGCCCAACTGTGAAACATGGCGGCGGCTCGGTGATGCTGTGGGCCGCAACATCATGGTTTTCATTGGGTCCTGTGGTCACACTTAGCGGACGAATCACTGCCAACGATTATGTCGCAATTTTAGGAGACCACTTGCATCCTATGGTCCGGATGTTGTTCCCGGACAATGACGCCATCTTCCAGGATGATAATGCACCCATTCACACAGCTGGCGTTGTTGCAGCGTGATTTGAGGAACATCGGGATGAAGTTCAACACCTCCCCTGGCCCGCCCAATCCCCAGATCTCAACATAATTGAACATATGTGGTCCGTCTTGGAAACACGACTCCGGCGACGATTTCCACCTTCATCCTCTCACAGAACTGGCCGATGCCCTGCACGAGGAATGGTGTAAAATTCCACTTGCTACCATTCACGACCTCTATGCCTCCATCCCACGTCGCATCAAGGCTGTTCTGAAGGCAAAAGGTGGCCCGACACCATATTAATCTGGTAAGTTGCAATTTCGTTCAGGTGTTTCCATTTTTCTCATCACCATCTGTATATGCTTGTGAAACATTAGCTGTTTAATTTGAAACAAGAAGAACATAGACTCATAAGACGGATGAATGATAAATGACTGAAATGTTATAATGATATTATGCATCAAACAGGGTTAGGATATCAAAGTAGGAAAGACATTAGGTTAAATTATGTACTCAAAATGGACAAAAGTACAAACGCTTCCAAAATTTTAACCTGTAAATAAGAAAGAGCATTAGAAAAATCATGGATAAGACGAATCTTGCAAAAGTAGGAATACATAGTATAAACTCTAACGAAAGCCCTTTTTTTTTTCTTTCTTGTAAAGGCAGCAATTAACTTCCGGGACCCATAGAAATGAAATGAAATTTTTGAGTTTTACGTCCCACGGTTATGCCGGTTAGGCTAAAGGAGACGGTGATGATTACAGATGAATGAAATGATGGAATGAAGAAAGTGGGAGAACCCCGAGAAAACCCACGCACACAGTGTTTGTTCACCACAAAGTTCACTTGGCGGGAGCAGGGTTTGAACCCGGGACCCATAGAGTTAGTTATTCTGTTGTTATAAGCAATATTTGGTGAAAATCAACAAAGTAAATTCATAAAAGAAAACGTAAGATTACCTTTTAAATCCATGCATAAGAAGAATGAAATCTATTGGTTGCAGAAGAAAATCTGTTTTCAACTATGCGTTTCATATACAGGCGCCGCTAAAACTTGCTCAATGCTGTAATAAGGTCATGACAATGTATATAAATACCGCTGTTAAAAGGAAGAAAATTGTGTCTCTATTCTAGTAATATTTTAGTCATTTCTCGTTTCTAGTCATTGAAAAAATAATTCCATAGTTTTACCCGGTAATTTCTTCTGCGTACGTGCGTATATATGTAAATAAAAAGAAAAAGAAAAGAAAAATTCAATATTTAGAAACCACTTTATTTTGAAAAAAAAAAAAAACTTTCTAATTCCGCTTCTGCCTTTTTCCACGTACTGGTGAATAAAAAAATGTCCGATCAAACAGTGTACATTTGCCATTGCAATGAAAATGAAATAAACATTCAATGTTTAATAAAAACGTTCCATTTGTAGCAGTTTAAGAGAAGTAGTTTATTACTGTGAAATGGCTGTTCAGAAAATTATAAGGAAAGTATCAAACATGAATGTATGGTGATTCTTAAGGATAATTTAAAAACAAATGTAATAAACTTAATCACTGATCTCGAAATCCAAGACGATATTTTACGCCGGTTTCAAATATCGCACGGTAAAACGTTCACAAAACTATAGCAATTTTTTAATATATACGAAAAAGCGATTGAAAATGACGAATTTATTAAAGAACTGATAAAAATATTCTTAGAAAAGGACTTTAAAAGGTATATACTTGAAAATATTGTTTATTAAGTAGAATTCAAAGTGCTTAAAACTATAAAGTGTGTGTTGATACAACTATGTTTCAATGCTTATAGTGTTTGACATCGTAAAACTGATATAACTGTTTAAAAGTTTAGTGGTCAGTGCTGTGCAGTGGAACATTTCTTCTTCTGAATAGGAGGGGGTAGGTACATTTCGATGCAGTGACTATTTTTATTAATATTTTTACACCAACTGATAACAACTGATTCTTGCGGTTATAGCTGTCTAAAATGAATTGGGTACACTGTAAAATACTGGACAGTTCTTAATAAGAAGGAGGACGTGTAAATACTGTACATATAAAAGATAAGAGTTGAACCATGAATAAATGTTTATATATATTTTTAAAGGAGGTGGTCAATAAATAGTATTAATAATAATATTGTTTTCAAATATGTAAGTAATGAAAATCAGAAGAAAAAATTATAATTATATTGTTAACCCTATTCCAAGTATTTTACTGACCATCTTACATCAGTTCTGTTTACTTATCAGAGTTGTGATACCCTTAATTAATTTGTAGTTAGCATTCTCAGTTCAGACTGTTTCGTTCGTGTATGAGATTTTGGTACTTTGTATTGCTGAAATTTTTCACATCATCAATAGTACAGTCGTAATGCTCTTAGATGTTTACATCTGCGTCAGTGGTTATACCTGTTTAATTCATATATTTGTTTATAACACTGTTTAGCCATTGCAATTCCAAGAATATTGCTCTTTGAGATGTACTAATACTAGTATACATCTTTGTTCGGTGGGATGGAACTCTGTTGTCAATAAATACTACTAATAGTACGAGTACACAAATTACTTTTTCTCCTTTGCGAGTATTTATATTGTGTGCTCTAAAAATTACTAATAAGCATGTTTTCTACTGTTCTGAAGAATGTCTTTGAGTTCGATTTTCACATTTTTCATTTCAATTGAGGTCACACAAGAAGAGGACCTTTGGTTTCAATATTTTCTTTGGATGTCATATGATGTATATTGGTTTGTTTATCGATGAGTCTCAGCTCTCATTAGTAATCTCAACGTATGTGTTTAGCCTTTAATGTATTGGGTTCACATAATATATATTATCAGAATTTTGTATCTACTATTTGAAATTAAAGTGAGCTTAGAAACTTGCAGAAAACTTGATGATGCTAGGTTCAACTAGTGCTTTCGCTATGACCTCATCACATAAATTGAATTGTCTTACCTAATGATATCTTGTAGTTGTCATAACTTTTTATTTTTGTCTTTTGTTATTAACTTGTCAATGTGTCTTTGTCTCAGGTCGTGAAACAATGGTAAACAGAGGGACCGCGATGGCTCAGTGGCAGAGCGTTCACCTCTAGTGCTTGGGGTCCCGGATTCGATCCCAGCCCCCGCCAAGTGAACTTTGTGGTGGACAAACACCGTGTGCGTGGGTTTCCTCGGGGTTCTCCCGTTTCCTCCCACTTTCTGCATTCCACCATTTCATTCATTACTCATCATCGTCTCCTTTAACCTAACCGGCATAATCGTGGGACGTAAAACTCAAAGATTTCATTTCATTTTCATTTCAATGGTAAACAGCCTTACATACTGTCTTCCGTGGGATGTTTAACTCCTTCTTTTCAATTTTTCCTTGGACTAAATCATAAAAATGTTTAAAGTTTATTTATTTCTTTTCGCGTCCAGAGTAATACCCCTGATTTTGTATACATACTCTACTTTACCCGTTCCAATTTCTTTCATCCAATAGCTATAATTTTTCGCTCCCAAACCTATAAATTTCTCTATTTTCCACCCTTCCGGAACTTTGTCTGTTAGCTCTCCCAGGTAGAAACCCAACGCAAGCTTAAGTTTCTCATCATGGCGTTGTACGAACATGATGCTATCAGTATCGCAATAGACTGAAATAGTGTGACGTCACATCCTTTTCGTTGCCATGGTGATCGCCATTTTATTTTCTATACAAACACGAGCGAAGGCTGAGAAATAACGCATAAATGGTGATATGTTATGTATTTGATTGTAAGCATTAATGTAATTGAGCAGAAATGGAACAAGTAATGTCCTAGAATTCTTTACTAAGGATTTTCGATATTCTGTAGGCAACATAAAATTCTTAATCGTAAACGTAAAATTACTGAGGAAAAATAAATGAGCAAATATGATTCGATCAGAACACATTATTGTAATATTACATAATACAAACAAATCATCAGGATCTTTACACATGTTTTGTTCCCCTTCTGTGCAATATACGAGGATACAAACGAATAATGGATACAAACGAATAAGGAATACAAACTTACGTCTACTTCAGTTCTTCATGTTTGCCTCCACTCTGCCTTTTAGATATTTAAATTCACCATCATACATTACGGAAGACACGTGATTTGATTCAAGAACATTTTCGCCTTTTTGTACCAACTTTACTTCATTCTCAAAGTATTTTAAAATTCTAAATAATTTCACAGCCATTGTTTACTCAACATCTCATTTAGACACTCATGTTTGTATAGAAAACAAAATGGCGATCACCATGGTAACGGAGAGGAAATGACGTCACCACTATTCCAGTCTATACAATCCATTTTCAGGTCCTGCACTTGTCATCAAGTGATACAATTTTAACCGCGCCCATGACGTAATAAACGCCGCAAGAACAACGTTTGAAAATTTTTCATGGCTTCGTATTATGATACATAAGAATAAGGCGTTTATCTCCAACGGGCAATACGTTTGCAACTTGTATTGTGGTGCCCATAGTTAATGCAAATTTTTTTCCAGTATGTCAACAATTAACGATTGTCCGTTCTTTTGTTTCCATGTGCCGTAAAGCAAATTGAGGAATAGCTTGGGTATGGTCATGGTTTTCATTTAGCTATATGGCTTCCTGATTAAGATACTCTTCAACGTATTATTATTTTTTCATCTCCTTTAGCTTGAATTCCCTAATTTTTTTATTCTGTGTATTTTATATCCAGTCTTTAGTGCTCTGTGCAGCTCACGAGTGAAATACGTGTATATTAAAAACATTACATTGGCTCCAAATGTTTGATAACAAGTAAAAGCTTCACTGTATAACACAAATACAAGTCTACTGTTACATGTATATACCTGAGTAAAGTATTGAAATGATTCCTTAGTTTATGTATTGTTATTATTGTTGTTCTTCTAAGACAATATCATAACATGTAAATAGTAATTGATTAAATCAATACATAATATCTATTTCATCACATACAAATATGTATAAGGTTAATATGTTTCTTAAGTTATCGTAAGCAATGAAAAAACAAGTGAGGTCCGTGCCGAATTAAATATCTTCTGCGGAATGAATCCAACTATAAGTTTTGCGTAATGGGTGTGGTTCTGCGTGTACTTTTGAGTATACATTCTGCGCAGGGTTTCTGACTATAAATCAAAATGTGGGCTGGTTGTGGTATTGCTATAAAGTGGTTTGCGCGCTGTTAAGATGTACAATCAAAAGGAATGCGAAACGCAAAATAAATACAGCGTTACATATAAGAAATTTTCAACTTTTCATAATAAGCAAAGGAAAGGTGAAATTCAAACTAATCTTACCTTATCTCAAAGTAAATGTGCAGACTCCAACTATATTTCACCACGTGAAAAACCATTTCAACTTGAAAAACAAAAGAAAAATATTGTTCATCCAAATAATCGTGATATTCCTAAAGAAAAGGAAACATGTAGAATAATATATCCAACACAAGAATTGATGGGACATAGTTTAGACGAAATTTCAGATATTCATACGAATTCCATTTGAAGAGGAAGTAGTAGATCAAAATATAATTTCTAATGACATTCTAATATTTAATGAACTAAAGTGTGAATGTAGTCCTAATGAAGTAAGTGAACTTTGTGTAAAACAATTTTTAGAAAATTATAAACTTTCTGAACCTCTACTTTGTGAAGGGTGTTACTGTGCATAAATGTCTAACTGAAACTGATGAAGAATTAAATACAGCTGTGTGGAATTTCCTAATTAGAAAATCAACGCGTGATCAAATATTAAAACAATATCTGAAAACGTACATAAAATATATAGATGTAAATATTATACCATATCTTATAAACAAATTTAACTATACATGTCAAGAAATTACATTTAATGATTATCATATTTCTGATTTAAGAGAAATGTATCTTGAACAGGATAAAAATGTGTATCAACAATCCACACTGTATCAGTGTAATTTAGTAAATACATATGATAATTGCGATTATCAGTGTAGGTCTTTTCCTATAGAGGAACAATGTGTGTTATTATGTATTGCGCGATGGAAACCACAGCGTAAACTTTTGTGTTATGGTTGCTTAGCAAATCGCAGTAATTTAGATGAACATGAATGCATTACTTTAGACTATGATATACTATGCCATAATACGTGGTGTGTTTTGTCTAATGTGCAAACTTTTGATGACTTATATGAAGAATTTGCAAGAGTGCATTGTTATATTGAAATTGATCATTGGACATTTACATTCGCACTATATAACACATTGTTAAGCAGAGAAAATATTCAGTTAATTACTGAGTTATTCTTACAAAAGGATTTACAATATACATTTTTAAAAGTTGTAAATAATGATAATGAAAAAAAAAAAACTCTTCTGTAAATCAATTAGAAACCAATGTGTGTAAGTTAACGAAAAAAAGAAGTAAAAGACTTTCAGCATTAAACTGACCAGTATGTAATTGTACATGTAATATTATAAATTGTAATATTATAAGTATTAAACAATATTTTAAGGAATATGTTATTGAAATTTGTAAATAAATTTTTTATTACTTTATATATTTCTTGTTTTTATTATTAATATTTCCTTATATGGATTTATTTTTTAAATTTCTTATGTATAAATACAATTACACTATCATACTTTAAAAAGTTCTATGAAGAATGACCCGGTGCAACAAAACTTTGTTGTCTGATTAATCCATAATTTTTTCTTAACAGATTATTCAAATATTTCTTAATTTTATTCATTCAGTTCTGAAAGATCTTTTGTCAATTGAATGTAGTGTAATCAATCATTTTTCTTAATTTTATTTATTCATTCAGTTCTGCAAGAACTTTGCTGTTAGCTGATTGTAGTGTGATTAGTCAAATAATTAAATATTTTCAATACTCATCAAAATTTTAAGTAATACAAAGTAGTAGTAATAGTAAAAAACGAATTTGTGTAACAATTATTTAATGGATCACACTTTGCGAGTGTCTAGTTAAAAAGGAAGCAGAGTTTCTATAACAAACGATAGAACACTATTCAGGAAAAGTTTTTTATTATTAAATAAAAATCAAGAAATAAAATTTCTTTATATATTTATTTGCATATATTAAACAAAACATGAAAATATATACAAGTATAGAAAATAATATAATATATAATATAATATAATATGTATATATATATATATATATATGAAATCGCCAAATTATACATTAATATGACTTATCCTTTGTTAATAGGATATCTACTAATTCTCGCAAATAAACCGGGTTTGTAATTAATTTGAAATATTGTTCTTCAAATACATTTGTATTACTGTGTTTTGTATGTAATTTCACAAATATGTCATACAGTTCTTTTTTTACATTCTCTTTTATCATGATGCCCCATGTGAAGATTTCCAATGTTTCAATATCCACATAGAGACAACGATGGGACATATGTTGGGCAGAAATATAATAAAACATAATTAGGGTTCCACTTTACAATACTTTTTTGACACATTTTTTTATCTGCAAATACAGGTGAGCACTCACACTGACACTTTTCTTCTTTTTCTTTACCCCGCACCGATAAATCTAATGGATATTTTTGTTGTGAAGCTAAAAAGTCTGTTGAAAAATGTTCAAGTGAAAGTAATGCTTCTGGTGAATCACATTTAATTTCATCCAGCTCATCAAATAATTAAAGAATTTCTTCTTCATCACCTTCACTAAATATGTCTGGAGATGATGATGATGGTTTTTCCGCTAAGCTCCATCTCATTGTGGGAACCACTGTGTTTGCCAAATCCTCAACAGGATTTTTAACTAGAACCATTGGTTCAACTGAAACCACCGATTCAACAGAATCTTTAACTGCTGCCACTGCTTCAACCGGACCTTTAACTGCTGCCGCTGCTTCAACTGGGCCTTTAACTGTTGCCACTGCTTCAACTGGTCTATCTACTGATAATATTGATGGTGATCCGACACGAGATGATGGGATTAAAATTGGTTCGTCCCTTAGATTGATAATTTCCTTCTCTATAATAATACCTGGTGATGTTGGTGAAAAATACAAATCATCTTCTTCTATAAAAAGGTCAGGACAATCCCATGAAGACTTCAACTTCTTCTTCTTCTTGGGAGATTCCATAGTATCAAATAAAGAATCCCACTCTAGCTCGTTACAAAGCTCAATTTCTCGCAGTACTTGAGTGTTAAACGAGTCCATAATGATTCTATGCTCATCTTCTCTCCAAACCCCATGTATAAAGAAAATTTTACCAACGACTTCATACCACGTGATAGTTTAAATCGAATTATTCAAACTGTTAACTATTACTACATGTCAAATATTTTTCAAAAACAATCAGCTTTCACTTTCCCAAAATTTCATAAATATACGTTATAAGGAAAATCATACTAACACATTTTAACAGCGAGTTTTAAACATAATCATAATCAGAGATTGTGCATCGAGTAAATTACAATAGAAATAAATATGTCACGCGATCTCTTAAAAGAACAGCAACATAGCATTATGTTCTGAAAAAAAAAATCATTGTTCGTCATTAATGTTATTCAGGTAATTATACCGTTCATTCACATTTGCTTTAAGCAAACAATAATTCATCAATAATGTTGTTTACATCATCATTCAGATGTCACCCATTTGGATAAATTACATACATATTTTCAAAAAGGAAATCTATGTCCAAGATTAATATTGTTGTTCAAGTATAAATAAGTTATTTACAATATAAAACACATTTTTACTATTCCAGGTCATTATTTTCTAATGTCAAATTTCATTTTATATATATATATATATATATATATATATATATATATATATATATATATATATATATATATATATATATATATATATTCTGTGATTTTAAACTTTATTATTTTCTAATGCGTACTCAATATGATTCCAAAGTTCTTTGCTATTGTATTGTTGGTATCGTGATGTATACTCGTCGTGGCGCCAAAAGTATTTGCTAATGCGTCAACAATATGCTGTGATGATGCTTAATAGTAAGACCAATCCTAGTCACGTACAAATACGCCCGTCAAGTAACATATCGTACAATAAGTCCCGGGACTAACCCGCAGATAGCGTTAGTAATATCAACTCGACTTCATTTTTCGAAAGAACTAACCTTCAAATGACATGTGTCTGATTTTTACGTCAATCGGACTATAAACAGCAAAGCTACTGTGGTGAAAGTGACACTACTTGTGCATTTGTGGAAAAAATGGACAAAAACGAATTTTGTGTTGATAAAACATTGCTATTTAATAGGAAAAAATACCATGCAAGCTCAGCAATGGATTAAGAAATGTTATCCAGACTCCTCCGTCGAAAATAACCAATTGCCGGTGGTATGTTGATTTTAAGCGCGGTCGCAAGGATACAAATGATGCGGAACGCTCAGGTAGGCCAAATGAAGCAGTCCCTCCGGAAAATGTGAAACAAGTTTTGAAAATCGTTATGGATGACCGCAATGGGAAAGTTCGTGAGATTGCTGAGATGGTAAACATATCAACTGGAAGTGTACGATTTTACACGAAAAGTTGGGCATGAGAAAAGTATTTTCAAATGAGTGCCGCGTTTGCTCACAATGGAACAAAAGCAACAACGAGTCGACGATTCAGTTGTTTGTCACTGTTTACTCGCAATAAACTGGATTTCTTGCGTCGGTATGTGACAATGGATGAAACATGGATCCACCATTTCACTCCGGAGTTGAAGCGGCAGTCAACTAAGTGGAGTGCAGCCGGTGAAAGCCGTCCGAAGCGTCCAAATGCGCAACAGTCAGCTGGCAAAGTCATGGCGTCAGTTTTTTGGGATGCGCAAGGTATAATTTACATCGACTACCTTGAAAAGGGAAAATCTATCAATAGCGAATATTACGTTTAGTTATTGATGTTTTTGAAGGACAAAATCGAAAAAAAAAAAAAAAAGACCGCACATGAAGAATTAAAAATCATCGTTCATCAAGACAACGCGCCGTGCCACAAGTCAATGAAAACAATGAAAAAATTCAACCAGTTGGGCTTCAATCTGCTTCCCCACCCAACATACTCTCCAGATCTAGGCCTGAGCGACTACTGGCTGTTTGCTGATCTCAAACAGATGCTCCAGGGAAAAAGATTTGGCTCGAACGAGGAAGTCATCGCTGCAACTGAAGCTTATTTTGAGGACAAGGACAAATCGTTTTACAACCATGGTATCGAAAAGTATGATTGTATAGCTCTTGAAGGTGATTATGTTGAATAAAAATAAATTTTGTGAAACAAATGTTTTCTTAGTCCCGGAACTTATTGAACGATGTGTTACTTAAAAAAAAATTGATTCACATAAAGATACGAAAATTATTCGAGCAATTTGTCTTATTCTACTAAAATATGAGGCGGTTGTCTTAGTAAGGGATAACTGAACAAAGGTTACAAACTCGAAAATTACACTTGAGGTGTTGTTGCATTCACTTCTCATGCGTCTATGAATAGTTTGTGAAAGTTGTTGTTCTTAGGAAATACACCTTCAAAATAAACGGACGATTATCGTTTGAAATGGATTTTCAAGAAACAAGCCTTGGTTCAGCATCTCCATACTACCCAGAACGCTTCATATCATGGACTCAATGTTGCGGAAAGCATTGCCAACACACTGTACGAGTACTACATCAACTATCTTGTGGACTTGGCTCAATTCTCTTTAGCTATAATCTACACAGAAAATGACGAATACATCTAAAAACGTACATGAAAAATCGGACGATAGAAAATAGTACGAGACAAGTTGTTTTTTTTCCACTTCAGACAAACAAATTAAGAACGCTATTCATTGCAATATAATTAATTTATTTTTAATTACTGCACATTTGAAAAAAATACTGTTACATAATTAATTTTAGTTACATCTATGAAATGTATTCATGAATTACTGCTGAGTATTAATATAATTATGCACACACGTGTATCTTACACACATATATATATATATATATATATATATAGGGTGAGTTCGCCAATAGTCGACCGCTGAAAGAAATCTTACTTCTGAACACTTATAAAACGTGATGATTTCATAATATTTGACAAAAGTGAATTATTTGCTTCATTTGGGCTCTTTTCTACCATACTGTGTGTTAACTGCTCACTTTTAAAATTTTGCAGTGACATAAAAATACGTTTTACGAAAACTTATCAAAATTTCCACTTGTCGACCATCGTCATTCAGTAGTCGACCGCATTCATACTATTAGTCGACCGCGAGCGATTTCTATTTTTTCTATCGCGTAGAAGTAATTGATTGCCTTAGATGATGTTTGAAAATTGTATTATTCGTGAGATTTGAACTTGACAAAACGATTATAAAGATTTTATCTAATTTTCTTAAAGTTTTTCTCCTTAGTGGTTATAAGTCAAAGGATTAGACTATTAGGAAGCTACTTTACTTGGAATAATGGATTTGATTATTAAATGGTTCTTCCAAGTGAAACAATATTTCTCTCCTGCGTTATCTTATCACTTATTATAGCTTTACAAATTCTAAACAAAGTACTACTCTAGTAGCAAGAAAGCTTTCGGCCATTTGGCGCATGCTTGGCTTTTGGCTTCCTACGCTTGCACTTCAAAGGCATGCTTTCATACAATCTATTTTTTATTGTACTTGCAAGTGATGCTTTAGACCCTTCGCAGAGCGTCATGGCCGTTCCTTGGCCGTTCATTGATTATCGACTTGACTTTTAAAACGCTTGCGTCAAGCTTGAATGAAACTCTGCAAGGTTGCCTCCATGTAACTTCGTTACTTTAACCCAGCTTGCGGCATGCTTGCATGTTTTCCAATAAAGCTAGATGCACGCTTGGCGGACTTGTAATTCAAGCTTACAGCAAACGGTTTGGAAGTTATCTCTACTACTAAGGGAGTCACTAATAATTTTAAAATCCTATGTGTTCACGTTTCCCCCGTGTGAAATAGATTTCTCTCCCGTGTTACGTTTCTTTCCTGTGTTACTTGAGCACACCGAGTTATCTTCTCATATATGATAAGGTTTCTCTTCTGAGTTACTTTAGCACATTGAGTTATCTTTTCATGTAATAACAGTAAGTTCCTCATTGTTTGCTCAAATAATTTACATGGTAAACTCTGCACACAGGAACAGCTTATCGGCGAGATCTTCCCATGCCTAGCCAGCGGTACATCGAAAGTGGAACCATTTATCACATTCATCGCAACCCACTAGTTTATCCTCACTTTCCAAAGCAAAATCGTTAATTATCACTTCACATCCTCTGCATATGGCTCCATCGCCATAGTAAATTACATCTTTATTGTGATGTTCTACAACAGCAGTTGTTCTAAAGTTCTTCTTCGATCTTTTCTTAGGATTTTCCGTCTTGTTGCTCTTTTTGCCGTTCTTTAATCTCTGTTGCGTTTCTTTTCCTCCTCTAGTTTCTTCTGTTTTTATTGCTTTGCAGTCGGTACTCGGCGATATTATTTTGAGCTAACTGCAAACGGTATCTTCTCTACTTTCCTCTTAGGTTTTTTTGACTGGACTCTTGGGCCAGAACAGATGCTTTTTAAAAGTTGCCGTTATATATATATTGGTCTGATCATTTTAGGTGTTGTGATATTCTTCTGACTTGATTCACTTGGTCCATCAACAACATCGCTTTCAATGTCCTTTGTTTCTTGCTATGCTTCTGGTATATAAACCAGAGCTTCAGTAGGATGTTCTTTGGGAGAATAAGTATCTTGCTGAATATCCTTCATAGGTTCAGTTCATTTAGTGGAGTTGATGTGTTACCTTTCTTCTCATTTGATGGCACAAATTCTGGAATAGAAGCTTCCTTTCTCAGAATAATTAAAGACCTCTCTGATTCTGTTGTTGAAGCAGACATACAACTGATTCTTCGTTTGACACAATACTGATTTCTTCTTTCTTCTGTACTGCAATGGTGTCTGATTCCTCAGGTTTCGTTGGTAGAATAGGTGCTATATTCGCTGTTTTCAGTTGTTACACTTGGATTGGCCTCAGCAGTCAATGACTGGAGAAGTTCATTTAGTAAATCCTGACTAACAGTAAAAATACATTGATGCAAGTATTCATTGTTATCATCAAATACAGGGATTTCACCAACTACAACATCGTCATATACTGGTAAGCTGGCATTTTTATCATCAGTTTGTAGTGTTTCGTCCATCGGCTCTTCTGCTGGAAGTTTCAAAACTTCAAGGCCTGTGTTGAAGTCAACCGCAGCCTTTTGAAGTTCATCCTTGTACACAGTAATAACTTTTATTGCAGTAAGAAGATCTTCACTAACGTTTAGCTGAGTGGAAGTACTCTTTGTTTTTGCATACATTCTTGATGCATTTTGTGTTGTCAACGGCGTCCGGATTGAAATGATACAGTCCATATTTGCGAAATATATTATTGTTGACGATGTAGCTGCTGTTGCTAGGACCTCTGCAATAAGTGGTGCAAACTGAACTCTTGTAACGGAAGATAAATTATGTTCCGTTAGATAGGTGCGGACAACGAATTTCCAATTTGTTTTTAACACCTTGAAGACGGATACATCGCATGGTTGCAAGATATGCGTTGCATGAGGGTACAGGGCATACAATATGATCACGTTGTTGTCACAAAATTTGTTTACTTCATAAGTTAAGTGAGTTTTGTGACCGTCGATGAAAAATATTACAGGCTTAGGTACATCGTAATCTAACAGCCATTTACTGAAACCATTCGCGACCACTCAAAGAATGTATCGCTAATCATCCAGCCAGATTCGGATCGTTCTACCACAATTGACGAGGGAATATTGGACACAATGTGCCTTATGCAGAGTCATTTTGACGTATGATTAGAGTCATACTAAAGGCCTGACTACTGCAGGGAACACATGTTAGTCGAACGCTTTAGTATTGCACTAATCATGCGTCAGAACGACTCTGCATAAGGCCCAATATCTCTGAGTATTCGCGACTTGTATGGATAAACAATCGTTGGAGCAACTGTTTCTCTCGAAGCACTAAACGTCCATAGAAAAGTAAGCGTTAACTTTTCTTTATCTTGAACCTCATAAATATTCTTCCCGCCCTTTGATCCCAAAATTTTCCCGGGTGATGGGCACAATTGAAAAGAAGATTCATACGCGTTAAAAATTCTACGTGGATCTTCTAGAATGAAAAGATTCTTCGTACTGGTGAGGTAAGTCTTAAGATCGTGGCACGCGTGCTACCCATTAAATCAGCTAGGAGAGCTTCTTGTACTCGTGTCAAAAAAAAAAAAAAAAAAAAAAAAAAAAAAAAAAAAGTTCCACACTGAAATAGATTGTCAGAAAAATAAACTTTCAACTAATGTCACTGAACAAATTCTAGTCAGCAAAACGCAAAACACAGTATGAAACAGTGTGATCGACAGCTGGCAAGAAATATTCCAATAGTCGACCAACATGAGGAACAGGCGATCGATTTTTAAAATATGTCACGAAATCGAAAATTTTATACATGCATGTTGAAAAACAGGCCTTAATACCAAACAAGGAATAATTTGAAGCAATTTGGCGCACTCTCAAATAATCCAATAATCGACCACCCTTGATCGACAATTGGTTTGTATGGGAAAGGAAAAATGCCAAATTTCGATCACATTTTAACGCGTATTTTTTCATTTAATACTTTCCAGTTATTAACAAAATATGCTGGTACAGCTTCTAGACTAACTTAGTTATGTAACTAAAACATTTCTTATCTCACTTACTATCTATATCCTCAGAAAAATGAAAAACAACAGGAACACAAGATTCTCTTTACACGCTGTCGTAAAGTGCGCACTTGAGTCGTAATTTTACAGATACATCGAAATTTATTGGTCGAAGACGACCAGCTAAACAAGAGAGAGTTAATCAATGAATGTCATTAGTAGTATATGATGCAAGCTTTATCATGAATAATATTTCGCTCCAAAAGACCATCAGATATATTTTATTTAGACAATAGTAAGCAAAAATGCTCGACTATTGGATGGCGGTCGACTAGTGACGAACTCACCTATTAAACCTGGAGACAATTACATTATTAGGGACAATATACAAAGGAATCTCGTTTATCCTGACGTCATAATAATTTCGTACTTGTATTTTTTATTACTTTTCTGCGATATTAATAGCCTATGAAACCAGATGGTTCAATGCCACATTCACAGAAGCCCATTCACTTCTGTCCTTAGTCAATTGGAACTAGTTTCTACTTTGTATTCATATTTCTGCGAGATCCATCTTAATATTGTCCTACCATCTGCTCTTTTGCACTATTAGTACATATAAATGAATAATACTTAAAATGTGTTTGATTTTTTGTTTTTACAGAAAAACTAATTTGAGTAGAAATACTGTATTTTCGGATTCTATTAGATGTATTATTATTATTATATTGCACAACGTCTGTATTGGATATATTGCTATTATTCCATCTGCGTCAGGGTTCACAACGCCTTTTATTCCTAAATCGATTACCAAAATACATGCGACTCCTTTGATTTATTATTTTCTACATCGCTTCTGTCAACATAAGGTTCATGAGGTTTCCTGTGAGCGATATATCCATTTTCAAAATGAATGTTTCTGATCTGATAATTTCTCTTTTTAGACGTAAGTCTGTTTTCTTGATTAAAATTAATGTTATTGTTTAGGTCAAATAATGTATCACTTTAAGTTTCAAACTCATTCGCGTCCAGAAACTCAAGCTCCAGCAGATGATCTAGTAGAGAGTCTTAAGTCTCTATGACGCCATATTCTAAACAGTTTTCCCAGTAACTAATATGCGATGGTAGTGGGTCTACTATCAGATATAATAATTCCTCGGTATCACATTCTTCGTGGACTTCTTCTGACACGGAAGGATGGATCCTGATCACTTGTAGATGAAATTAAGAAAATAATTAGGGCATAAATTTCGTACATAAATTTATAAAACGAGACGGGGAAAGATTTATAAAACTCTTTAAAGAAGTAGAGAAATGGGAAGAATATACGCAGTGACAACTAAATTTGTCAGCAATACATTTCATTTCTAGCGCCATATACTCAAAATCATGAAGATCTGGTGCGTAATGGCTAGTTTTATATTCTCAAATTTGTCATTATAGCGCACTGTTTTTCAATCTTTCATTTTCTGGCACACATTAATTGTGTAATCTAAAATCCTACGACACCCACATCACAATTTCAAGTTGTTTTTCATAGATAATGGACGTTATTTAATATTCTCCGTCACGAAGGAACATCACCTACCAAACTACGACTGCCTGACATACTAGAAAATGCTGTAGCTATTGTTACCGTTTTGAAAGATAACACTTTTTTGTATAATATTCTGTGCAAATATTCTGTAATATTCTAACTCTTCACCACAGCAGTGATTTGTTGCGACTTTTATAGAGAGCATGTGTTTTGTTCGGTTTCTTGCATACTTTTCAATTCTCAACTTACACTTTATACAGGGTGTCTACTAGTCTGGAAACTTTGGAAAACCTGAAAAAGTCTGTGAATTTTCTGTATATTCTGGAAATTTTTGATAAATTTAGGTTTATTTCATTGTTTTTACATTTTATCTGCACAATGTTGGGAAAACAACTTTTCGCTACAGCAGAAATCATCATATAATGAAGGACTTCTGAAAGAAGTTGGCAACCCTAGCGTCTGGAGCTCGTGGATTTTAATCTTCACATTAAATCCTCATGTCCAGGGGTGCAGCTAGGCTATTACAACCGGTGACCCCAATAAAGTTCTAAATAACATTTGTTCTGATTTTGTTGATTTTCGTGTAGTAATAAGTGAGAGCCTAACTATGTATGGTTAACTCTTAATTTATAATACAAATATATTGTATTATCAATACTATTCTTGCCAGGAATAAATAGGTACTTATTTTAGCGTTGTTCGTATTTTTATAACAGCTGTCGCAACTAAGGGAACAGATATTATAAAACTACAAGTGTTTAGAGAATAACGGTTACTTAACTTCACTAAAACATAATCTGGACAATTTTGTTTTGTCTGGAAAACCTGGAAAAGTCAGGGAATTTTGTTTGTCTGAAATAGTAGATTCTGTAGTAGACATCCCGTTTATACTTTAGTTTATGCTCTTTACATGTATTTTAACTCCTAGTGTAGAGGGTCCGTATATTATTACAGCACACACTCTTACAATATTTATTATTTTTTACTTCATTCTTACACCATATAAAGATATGAGACAATATTTAACAAAACCTAGTACTTGGCAGCAACTTGTAAAAATTTCGATGCAATATGTTATTATTTTTCATAAATTATACAAATATGTTTCAAATATGTTATTACTTTATACAAATTATACCAATATGCGTAAAATTTATATTTAAATAAATACGTAGCAATAATTACGAATTGGCACTCTGTGAGAACAACAAAATATGACTAATTAAGTCTTTAAGGAATTGAAGAATCATTCCTTATACAACACTGTGACGGTGGAACTTTCCAATTATACATGTAAGAATTCCTTAATTTAAATTCAGTCTTACAAATATGGCCGTTTTTACGCAATAAGGCATATTTTTCTCTCATATCGCTTTCAGTTTGCTTATGGAGAACTATATACTGATTATTACAACCTCTAGATCGGTATTCTGTATCGAATCTAGGATCATGGAACCGATTAACTTCCACGGGTGCTAGCCACGTGCCAACTGATATATCTTCACTGTTGTACAGCTTAAAATATCTAACGTTTGACGTTAAATACTGTACTAGTTCTGAAGATAAAACATAACCTCCACCTAAAGCATACGGCAAATAACTATCACACAATATCCATTCGGTTTCTTTCCATTTTCCTCGTCTTTTCACAGTTGCATGTCCATTAAAGAATCCCCAATACAAGGGAGTTTTATGCTGCGACGTTTGAAGTTCATTCAAAACTTTATCTATCCGAACAAAGGTATCATCGTCACATTTTAGAACATACTGAAATTTAACGTTATTGTTTAACCACACAAACGACTGCAACACTTTCTTCGCTAAATTATCGTAAGAGTCTTTAATGCTTGATAACTGCAACACATCTTTGTATTCTGCATATTCTTGTTCTATTACTTCACTCTGAATTTCTGATAATGTTGAACCAACAACAAAATAATATCCAACATCTTTATTTCTTAAATTTAACCACGTTTCACGAATCGCATTTCTCTGTTTCACATTGCTTAAAGCACTTATAATCAGTATAACCAATGTATATGTCGGTTTCTCCAACGAAGAATGTTCGTACTCAAATCTTGAGAAACAATACGTGTTCCAGGTGAAGAAAATACTCGTTGCAACACAGCCCCCTATGAAGAATACGACGTTTTTCAGTCCAATTTTTCTTCTAGAATACATTACCAGCACATTTTTACCTGAAAAATACAAAGAATAATAAACGTGTTACAGAAACATGTTTTAGTAGAATTACAAAGCAAAACAATTTTTCTTCAGCAGCAGAACTGTTAAAGGTTTATCGGTCACGCCAGGACTGTCAGCAAGTCGAACGTCGCCATCGTTACAAACACTTAATCGCTTTCCGCTATTACGAGGAGGCGCAAGGAAGACTGATAGGTTCTTGCATTGAATAATATTACACTTTTAGATCTTCCCTTTTGAGAGGAAAGAGTTGTCTTTCTTTGTGCACAAACTATGTTCAAAAACATTCATTTATTCATTAAATGTCAATTCATAACATTTACATAGACCCTACTTGCCGCGGAAAAAGAAAGCAGTCTGTTACACGCTGTTACCACATTACTGTCAAGGGACTTAAAACGGTTTGTATTCGATCGAATAACAGCAGAACACCATTCACTCGCTGAGTGTATTAAACTACAATTTGAGACTTGCTGATAACTGATGTCAGTAGAAGCCAAAAGTCTATTGGATTAGCATACATAATGGCATACATAATGATAGCATACATAATACATAATGACATACATACATAACATAATGACTGAATACCATTGGAGAACTTCTCTGCAGTAAGGGGGGGGGATACGGAGAGACTTTGATCCCCCGCCAACAAAGTTTTCTGAAAAAAAAAAATCCTCTTATGTTTTATTATAGAGAATTATACATGAACAAGCTCAAAAACCGAATGAGGATATTAACAATTTCCTGCGGGAAAACTCCTGGTCCTCCCGCTCGACTGTGGGGTATTCCAAACCCCTGGAGCGTCCGCCTCATCTGCAGATAACCCCAAAGCCGCCCTTGCTCAAAACACGGCATTTATATGAACTAAGGCAAGAAGACACAAACACCTACATAACAAAGAAACAATTCAACATGGCATATAAAAATATAAACTAGGTGAACTTTGAAGACACCTCATTTTAAAAACATACGGTAGAAAAAGGATAACAAAAATGTCGGCCTTGTCAATTTAGAAATTATTTCTACATAGGAAATAAAATATTTTTACGTGCAAGGCTATTCGTCAATTACTATGTATAAAAATGGATTTATTAAAGGTATTTAGCATCTACTTTCCAGTGACGGTATGTTTTAATTATTAAAAAAAATTTAAAAAAAAACAGACGGTATGCCTTTATTACTGAAAACCCAGAGACGGTATGGCATACCACCGCATACCGTCACACTTCGACCACTGCCTACAAACTCAGTGAAGTCCAACTACATGGTAGTAGTATGCTATCGTTTATGTATCGTTGGTTGTGAAGATTGCAATATGGCACTTGCCTGGTATTTACGTTCGGGCAACATCCTAAGACGTTGATGACCACTTTCACGATTGAAAATGAGTAGCTTGTCTTGAGGAAAGATTCAGTAGCTTAGTGATAAACGCACTGCCACGGTCAACGAAAACCTGTGTTCGGTCCTTAAGCTCCCTCGTGGCGGGAGACCTGGGTTCGATTTTCGGTGGGAGCTCATGTGGTTCGGATTCTATGTGTAGTTGATTGTCTCATATAGACTCGGTGTTCAAAGGGACGCTCAATTCCGATTCAACCATCCAACTGTGTTCAATCCTTGGCCCAGCCGCACATTTCCACTCTGAAATTCAACAGCATCATCTACAGTAAAAGAGTTACGAAAAATCAGCTGCTGATATTATTCAAACATTTAATTGAACTGTAGCAACATTGCATCTGCTTGGGAGTTTTGTGCGAGAATATTACTCAGCTTGAACGATACCCTAAAAGGTTACTGTGAGTGAAGAGGTACAGGATTCAACAAGCTTGCAAAGGAACCTTGATTCAATTCCAGGCCATGTCAGTTTGTGGTGACAAACATCGTATCGTAGATTACCTTGGTTATTATCTCATTTCACTCTTACAACACATCTTGCTTCAGACAAGTCTCGATGCAAAAGCTCATGGACAAGTATTCTCTGTGAGAAGTTTACTTTCGGTTTCATTTAAACACAACTTAACTAGCTTTTTTGTGTTATACTGAATTCAGTAAGAATGTTGTATAGTGTTCCCCTCCTAACCAAGTAGTATGCTTTTCTGAAATAATAAATAACTGATGTACCGGTGTGTTGTATTTCCATTTCGTTTCGAGTATTTGGCGAATGGTAAATGTCTGATCGATTTCACCTAAAGCCGCACTGATAATCTCCAATAATTTCATCTGTATATGGAATCAATGTTACTAACAGAACGTTTGAGAGGATTTTATTGGATGTTGACACGAGAGGTGCCTCCATAATTATTACAATCAGTTTTGTTGCCTTCTTGTGAGCTGGGACAATGATTTTTTACACTCTTGCAACAATTCCTTCTTGTCCCATACGAATAGAATGACTTTGTGCATCTCCTATAATTTGTCCCTTCTAGCTAAAATTAACTAAAATTAAAATTTCGTCTACACCCAAATATTTATTGTTAACTTCCCTGTGTCAGTGTCTAAATTTGGAGATGATGACACAGGAAGTTACCTTCCGTTCACCATCTAGAATGAACGGGAAATAAGCTAACTTACTTAAATCATGTAGGAGGTAAAATACTCGAAATAACAAAACAGATTTAAAATGAATTATACTCATATATTTTCATTTGTCAGAATATTAAATGTGTGAGGTGTGTGTGTGTAGAGTGGATAAGTTAATCTTGTCAGATCTAGATAACGACATTGCCGGACATTATGCCACTGATAACAAATTCAAAGAAGGAAACACATACCTGATAGCTCTTGGACTTCCCCTTGTGTGCTGATGACGATATGGGCTTGCAGATACAACCTCCTGGAAACTCAGTGGGCTCGGTCTCCTTCTTGCGTCAACGAGGTCCTTCTATGGAGTCTCAAACTACCATTGTGAACTTAGGTATTCTCGGTCAACTTGTACTTGGATGTTTGAACTCGCTTGTTATATCTGACTGTCACACAAATCTCGCGTCGTTGACGTGACTCTCTTTCCTCCAACTTCTCCGCACTTCGATTACCGTCTCGACTACCTCCAACTGATCCGACCGTCTCCACTGATCCTCGAGTCCCGCAACCCTCTGGTTTTGTTGAGCTTCCTTGCTTCTGGATTCTGCTGCATCAGTATTATGTCAGAGGCGTGATGTTCCTTCTCCAGGAAGCTTCTCAATTTCCTCATTGTTTCCTCATTGATCAGTGATAAAAATCTCCAGAATGTCTACGTACGCGATACTTGCAGTTTTAACATTTCCAAAATTGTGTCTGTGTTAACAATTATTTACAAAATTTAATTACATCAAATTTTCTTAATTCTTTCCAAGTAATTAGTATTTCAGATTCTTTTCTCTTTCACATCAGTTAAGATAATGTGCCGCATCATGTCTTCCTTGATGCGAACGTTATGTAATCATTACATAAATCTAACTACACAACTTGTAGCTTGTGAAATGTTTTTGTTATTTAATATTTCTTAACCTCATTCTGTTAAAATACATCAATGGACAATTTCTGACTTTTCAAGAAACAAAAATAATTAATCAAAATAGAAAATTAAATGAAATAAATATTGAAAATATAGGCTCTGGGTTACATTATTATGTTTCTTTAATTTCTTTATATCAATTTTCATTTCTGTTCGGTTAGGATGTGGAATATGCGGTTCTGCTGTATTCACTTCACTTTCTCCGCAAACATTAATTTTTGACTATCTGCTCAGTAAATTAAAAATACCAATGATAACACCGGCCTGCAAAATAAAACTTCTTCCTCCGGCTAAAGGTTGAAGAAGTGATTTAGCCTAATTAAGGTATGCTATTTCAAATATCCAAACAGTTTTGTTGCTATATCAAATCAAAATTTTATACAGGGTGTCTCAGAAGTCCCCTGGCATAGGGTAACTGTTATTATTAGATTTACAACAAAATGTAAGAGGGAAAACCGTCTCCAAATACGATATTTTAAATCTAAAGTGAAGGATTTTTTTAAATCGGACAAGCCGTTTGGGCTGTACACTTTCTATGCGCCCAGTGTTAAATGAAAATACAACGTTTATATTTACCTGGATCCACAACGTAAGTTAATGAAGTTATTGCCTTTTACGCTAACATGTCGATGGCCAGTCCCTATTTCAAACATGCTCCCACTCACCATATTCTTACAAAATTTATCGACCTCCTAGTAAATGGAAACGTCGCATTTTCATTTAACATTGGGCGCATAAAGTGTGTACAGCCCAAACGGCTCGTCCGATTTCTTCACTTTAGATTGAAAACATCGTATTTGGAGACGGCTTCACCTGCTACATTTTGTTGTAATAATAACAGAGATCCTGTCGGGTACTTTTGAGACACTCTGTATATTGTTGTAATTTCAATACAAAGTATTATAGTATACAATATGTGCAATGACAATGGAGCATGATCAAATTGTAATGAATATACAAAAGCATTACTACAAGATTTTTTTGCTTCGGTTTGATGTGAATAAGCGCTGAGTTGATTTGCGTTTGTATTCCTGAGTAGGATTATAAAGCACTAGACACTAGCAGTAATCTAACATCATGAAGAACCTGATACAAGGATCAATCAAAAAGTAAGGTGAATTGTTGATTTACAGAAAAGCGTACAGAGATACGTCGATGAAGCTTTACTATGTTTGAAGTATGGTATCACACTATTATTCGAAGAAGGAACCGTAGTTTTCTGAACATTTATTCCAACGTGGCACCAAATCATCCATGCCCTGTTCAAAGAAATGTGGTTCCAGATTTCCTAACCAGGTACGTGTAGCCTGTTGTGCCTCTGTCAATGTCTGGAAACGCTGCCCACAGAGATGTTGCTTCAGGGGGCCGAACAAATGGTAATCCGACGGGGCAAAATCAGGGCTATACGGAGGGTGATCGAGAATTTCCCACTTGAACCCGCGGAGGTGTGTACGGGTCCGTTCGGCTGATTGTGGACGTGCGTTATCATGCAATAACAACACGCCCTCTCGGAGTGCCCCCCGCCGTTTCTGCCGTATGGCTGCTTTCAGCCTGTCCAGGGTTTGGCAGTAGGTGTCTGCATTAATGGTCGTACCCTTTTCCAGAAATTCAAAATGAATAACACCGAGACGGTCCCAAAAGACAGTAGCAATTGTTTTCTGGGCAGATGCTATTGTCTTGCATTTCTTGGCCTGTGGTGACGATGGATGTTTCCATGTCATGCTCTGACGTTTGGATTCAGGTGTATATAGAGGTATCGGAGTTTCATCGCCCGTTATGATGCGATGAAGGAATGGATTTCCTTCGTCGGCATAACGTGTGAGGTGGCTCAGGGAAATGCCCATTCGCTGGTTTTTGTGTTCGTTACTCAGAAGCTTGGGTACCCAGCGCGCACACACTTTTGTGAAGCCCAGTTGGTCATGGACGATACCGCTTATGGAATCATAAGAGATATTCAATTCATTGGCAATGTCCTGCAACCGCACTCTTCTGTCTTCACGAATCATGGCATCGACGACAGCCACATTCGTGTCGGTGATGGATGTTGATGGTCTGCCACTTCTGCCATCATCTGTGACAGTACTCCTACCATTTACAAATGCGTTACACCACACGTACACTTGTTTCAGCGACATAACACTATCTCCGTAGACCTGCACCAATTCTCGATGAATATCACATGGTTTTGTTCCCTTGGACCAGAAAAAACGAATGACACCGCGCACTTCCTCCTTGATGTAATGTTCCAGTCGTTGCGCCATCTTTGAGTTGCTCTCAGCACCAGACGGGTGGACATAGAATGTTGTACAAGCCGTCACACTTCTATTACCAGATTACCCGTAACATGGAAAAGAATTAATTAGCTACACACAATACTATGGGTTTGACAGGCAATTTCACCTTACTTTTTGATTTATCCTTGTATACTCGTTGGATTTCTTTTGTCTTGATAGAACCGCTCGCCGTATTCCTCGCTGAATGTCCCTAAATTTTACATTCTTAAATGATTCCCATGCCTGAAGCTGTGTTTCGTTCATCATTGTAGTGAATGTAGGATCTTTCATAAGCTTTCGAGTCTGGAAAAAGCTTACTTAGACTTAGAGTTAAAAAATACAGTGAACGCTCTTTCCATGGAAACTACCAATAACTCCGTACATGTATTGGGAATTTTTAGTGTTTCTAACAAAACTTGTACCTTAATGCTTGAAATACTTAATTCTATTTTCTAAGCACGTTACATCCAGTTATTTATTTTGCAATCCACTGGGAAATGCAGGAATCTGAGCAGTTGAATACAAGCGAGTGTTAGATCGGGAAAGAGGGATGGGCGTCATTTGAAGTTACTAGGACACAGGGTGGAAAAAATCATGATTTTTTAAATTTAAATCGATTTTTTAAAATTTAAATCAAATCTCTATTCTTGTATAATACAAGTCGAGAAACTGAAGAAAAACATTACGAATGAGTATAATATTAATTGTGCCATTTAAGTGAAAGTATTGGGGTTCAATTTTGAGTTAATCCCCAATCGTTAACCTATTAAAATCCCAAACAATGTTTCTTAAGCATTAAGGAAAAAGTACAGCAACGTTTATCAACGTATTTTTTTTTCCACAAAAGTTACTGATATTTTGGTAGGCGCATATTTTAAAAAAAATGAACTAGATTTGCGGCACGAAATACATATAAAATACACAAATTTCGCCTAAAGTTATGAAATCTTTTTTTTTTTAAAATGTTTCGGAGAGGGGATCGGACCCCTCAAAAATACGTCCCTATTATCTGGAAACAAACAAACAGACGCACACACAAAAGAATTTTCGTCGTAAATATCGATGGTGACTTCCCCGGTGGAATAGTTAACGATTTAAAAGCCTATGTTACGAAGAGAATAAAGCAGAATCAGCCCCCCCCCCTCCTCTTACCTGTTCAAAAACGAGATCATCCCTAATCATCATCTGCATGTCACTCGCATTCATACTATGCTGTACACACATTTGAGTCTCATTGTATTATGATTATTATCTTCCACAATCGAAATAACAGAACAGAAACGGATTTTACTTATTTTCACTTAACTTAATTTATTTCGGAATATGATTTAAATCAATCCACTCTGCTAGGACAATCAATGCTACTACTTGTTAGCTGGAGTTAAGCCTACTATTCAACACCTACACTATATGAAACATAAACCTACAGTTCACAAATAAGATCTAAACCATTGTAAATCGTTCAAATTTTAATTGTCTACCACCGGATTCGAGCATTGAGAGTTCTCACAGCCATGAAATATTCGAATTCATCACCTACTCTTAAGAAGAGCATACAAGAAGCATAACACAAGACGAATATGATGAACCACACAAACACACACATCCAACGTTGAGCTTAGCGTTAACTATTACGAGAAAAAACTAAAAGACTTTTATGATAGAAGAAAGAATAGACACAGAAGGGTTTCTCAACCCCACCTCGAGAGTTTAAGCATCCATCAATCATCCACTGTCCTTTAGAAAGAATAAAAGCTGAAGTGAGAATAAAGCTGACTGTTTCACATGTGGCAGCAAGTACTGAAGAGTAATGAGTAACAAGTTTCTGCCTTTTTCCATTTATTTTTATATTTTTCTTAGAAAACTGCCAATGCAAAACATAAATCACATGAAAAAGTCACTTTACCTCCCAAAATAGTAACTTTTAGTTAAAAAAAGTGAGTCGCTATGAGCCCTTTATTCTGCTCATCTTGAATTTTCTGTAGTTCATTCATCTTCAAGAATACGGTCTGGATCATTGCCTGGGCAACACTAACGTCAACCATGTCCTCTTTTGATAGCGCAGAAGATAATCTTGTCTGAGTATCTTTCATCAGTCTAATAGCTACATCCATTTCCTTCTGTACTGTTTCATCCATTTTATTTAATTTCTTCAGAGACGGTTCACTCTTTGAAACTTCCTTTGATATAGCTCCTTGCTTCGCATTACTTAACGCACTTTCTTCTTTGGAAATCTTTGAAACTGCGGCCTCTTTGGATCTGCTCTCTTCTAAGTAATCTTTATACTTTCTCCAGGCGTTCTGCACAACATCTATTAATTGCTTTGTAGCAGGTAGGTGTAATTATCTTTAGACAATAAGCAGGTAAGGATGAAACACAAAAGAGTATCCATTCAACCAACCTAGTGTAGAAAAAAAAGGCCCTCCAACCACCCAAACCTTATTTCCTTATGCAATTTTCACAGGTGGAAGTAGCAATGCCACAAAAATATAGGAGGTTTCGTTAAAATATAGGAGTTTATAGGAAGAAACACAAATATATACGAAAATTAGGAAATATAGGAGCATTGAAAAGCCTGAGCTTCCTAAAGTCAATTTGGTGTAAACCTACGCATTAACTACCACAGGTGGTTTTCGAAAACTACGAAAGTTAAGGGGATATTGAGTCAAGTATACGAAACTTAAGCATGAGATAAACTAAAAAAGTAATAAGGATCATTATGATATGGAGAAAAATTAGGTTTAATCTTGGAGTATACGAAGGTGTGTACTCACCGAGTTAAATAGCTCAAGCGGTAGAGCGTTGACTTTGCATTCGGGAGGTCGCGGGTTCGATTCCCGCTGACAACCATCCTGACTAGGGTTTTCCTCAGTCCTATTAGGGAAATGCCGGGACGGTACCTATTAAACAGGCCCTGGCCGATATCTTTCCATTGTTCTTGTTGTTGTTAGATATCCAGTATAAAATGGTTTCTGAGCTGTATCTAGTTATTGTTAAATAAATACACAATGTGATAAAATGACAATAGAGTAAAATGTGTTAGCATTTCAACCCCATACTAACCTAGGAAGTGTATGATGTAATAGGAGAAAAAGAGGTACCGTATAGATTGATTTTAGCAACAACGTACAGGTTCGGCTATGGAAAAAATATGTCAATTGATTTCACAATAAAATTGTACCAAGATAAAAATACCAAATGTAAAGTGTTCCTTCCTCATAGTTCCTATTACGGAAGACATGATTATGTGAAATGCTATGTGACGGTATTGCAAAATGTGCTCAATGGAACTGTAAGGTATGTCTATTTACATCATATAAAGTTTTACCACCATCCATCTTTATAAATATAATATCGTCACTGACGCGCCCAATCTCTACAGACGCCCGGACTTAGTTAGTTAGCAAGCTCCTTCTTCGTGATGCGGTTAGCGTACGCGTCCTTTGCATGGCAGACCATGGTTTGATTTCCGTCGAGAGCTCATGTGGTTCGGATTCCACGTTAATTAGTAAATCGTCTCATATAACCTCGCTGCTGAAAGGGACGTTAAACTCAAAAAAAAAAAAAAAAAAAAAAAAAAACATCTCTGTTAGATAGCATTCTTTTTCTTTAATGTGAGTATATTTAGATTAATACACTGGTTAATTAACACATGATCACAAATTCGTTCCGTAAGTTTTTATGGATATGTGGATCCGTACAGTAAATTGCTACGATATCGGATTGTTAAACTTATTAGACTGTAACTTCTTGTGTGCGTAAGGATACCAGCTGGAGAGGGTTACAGTCAATCTACATGGAGAGCACCTATGACATAATATAACTTAACTATGTTAAAATTACCAGAATGTGAAATTTATATTTTAAAGCAATTTGTTAACTGAAACATCTTGGCTCACATCTGCGGTAGATAATTTGGCCTATGTTTAGCAGAACGGGTCCAGCTCTTTCCTCCAAAAAATGTTACAATTTTGGTAATTTCAATTCACATTGTTAGTTTAGAGTAGGCTATGTTAGTTTAGGCTAGCTTAGGTTAGGTCAGTTTATGTTAAATTATTGTAGGGATCCCACATATTTTCAAAAAAAAAATGAGCTTATTTCTATAATATTAGGTAAGTTCATGTTAGGTTAGGTTAGATTTGGTTACGTTATGTTACGTCTAAGTACTTGCATCATTCATTTCTCCTGTAAATGTTATGTTTTTTACGTGCTTCTGGACCCCTTGTACTAAAACATACTCCTATAATTTTTACTATACAGGATAGGTTCTATAATTCTCAACGGCACGATATCATGCTCGAGGATTAAACCCAATCCCCTCCGTCTTGCGTACGATATTGCTTTAATTTACATAAGTAATATATTTTTCTATATTATTCTAATTTTCATGCTGGGATATTCTCAATGTAAGCTCATTGATAGAGCCTATGGGTTAAGTTTTAAAGTTGGGTGTCCGTTTCCTGCAAAATTTTCAAAATTTAGAGGAAAGATATGGATAATTTGTGTGCTTGATAATATATAAGGGTCTTGAAAAATCTGTTTATATGTTATACGCCGAGCGGAGTGAACTACTTGGCACAAGGTAACCAAGCAGTTGTATTGTGGGAAAGTCACTAGCATTTATGTTATCAATATGGCGAATGTACAAGGGCAATAATCTAACATTTTTAACATTTGTGAAGCAATACGTTTATAACTAGCAAAGTCTTTCAAAAGTTTGTGAACAGCACGGATTAATGAGCCTAATAACAAATTGCAGAAAATGTGGAAAGGAGATAACAGCGAAAAAACGTGGCGAAAGCGGACGCCCGACTTCGGAATAAATGCTGAGCCCAGTACACCTTACCTAAATGTTACTCTTTATCATTTTTTTTTTTCGTGTGATAGTATTATTGTACCACTGCTACACGAATTAATCAACTGGCAACTTAAGGCAAATATTAATTCCGAAAATAAATAATTTATAATAAAAACTTATTCTAACGTTTCTCTTCTTCTCGTCACCGAAACCAGTAATGGTTATAAAAGCACATTCCTCAGACATCTGATAATGTAGGCTACAATTTTAATATTCCATGTATACCTCACAAACAAAATTTTAAAATTCAAAATGAAATTAACGATCGGATAGGAATTACTATGTAAGTTTGCCAACGAGCACTGACGTATACAATTAGCTAAGCTCCATTAGTATGTAAGTTTCGTTAAAGAAATTTCCTTCTACTGACACAAAATGTTCCCTTTTTCTTATCAAATTTTCCCTAGTTTGTTGAGTGTCCGATTTCTATGAGAGAAGTTATGTACTAAAATTAATTTAACTATATTAAAGGAAGTGCCAACCACATTTGTTTTATACATTTGGTTTTAGCTTCTAATTTTTCCTTCACTTATCTTTAACGGTACCTCACGGTAGTGTTCACCTCAGAGACGTGAGATCCCCGGTTCGATCCCAGCTTACGCCAAGTAAACTAAGGCTGTGTCCAAAAGTGCATAGTGCACACTTCGAGGATGCAAACTCGAAATTAGGGCTACCAACTAAGTACCTGGTAATTATTGTGCATGTTGGTCAAAATTATGGTATTTTCTAGGGTATTATGGTACGATCAAAAAATCAAGCGTGCTATGCAGTAATTATTAATGCGCCCCCCACTTGTTGGGTAAACCATATAACTTATGTAGTTCCTCGTTATGAAGTTTCCGCCATTCCCCATTCCCGTTCCTTTTGGGTCCGAATATTCCTCTCAGGATCTTGTTCTCAAATACTTTCAGTCTATGTTCTTCCCTCAGAGTAAGCGACCATGTTTCGCAACCATAAAGAACAACAGGCATGATTATCATTATATATATTTTAAGCTTCGAATTCCTTGACAGAATTCGCGATGACAAGAGATTTTGAACTGAATAGTAACACGAATTCCCTGCTATTAGTCGGCATTTAATTTCTTCGTGAATATGATTTTTGTCTGTTAATATTGATCCTAGATATTTGAAACTATCCACTTTATCAAAAGTATTATTTAATATTTTAACGCATCCATAATTTGCTGTATTACGGTCCTGACGCACTTCCATGTATTTAGTTTTCTCTGCATTTACTTCTAAACCCATGTTCCTACAAGCGTTTAATATCTCTGCATTTCTTTCTATTGTTCTCCTATCACCCCCTATTAAATTTACATCATCAGTATATGCCGTAACCTGGTGAATACCGTTCAACTGTAGGCCCTGGTTGCTATCTTTGATTTTCCTTATAGCGTATTCCAGAACGAAGTTAAATAATAATGGCGACAACGCATCTCCTTGTTTAAGTCCATTTTCGACGTGAAAGCTCGTGGACAAAAATTCTCTACCTGGACATGTGCAGTAAAATTAGAATAACTAAAATACTTACTGACAGAACTCGAGATAAAGTTCAAATCACTTTATTCAAGATTCAAATGGAAGAAAGAAAATTAGTAGCTAATGTTGCATATATAGTGTTACACTGTCTTGTACGGAAGAAGCACTAGATTCATTACATACAAGACTATCAGTTTTATAATGCTACATTATGAGAAACCTAAAAGGAAAACGCAAAAATGCTCACAGAATTTTTGTGGCTAGACAGAAACGTTAACACCTCATAAATATGGCATATAAATAAAATCGTTAGAAATGTTTTTTTTTTTTAATCTTCCATTTTCAACTTTACTCCTCCAGTAACCTACCTCTATTTTTGGAAGTTGAAAATTCTAGAACAGCATTAAAGCTTGAGTTTCAAATTAAATGCTGGTACATTGAATGCAGTGGCCTCTATGCTTCACTAAATCATACGGGCGGACATCGAAAAACTAATTTCTCGTCATGTACAAGTCATGAAATATTAAAATCCGTCGAAATCTAAAATTCAAATTATTTCACGATAACAATTTCTTAAAATTTGTTATAGTAGACAGTAAAAGTACGTTCTACACAAAGTTTGAACTTAAAAATAATAGGCTCATTTATCCTCAAAGTTGAGTCTTTAATAAATCCTACGGTCTACTACAGTTTGAGCTTAAATCTAATACGCTCAATTATCCTCAAAGTTGAGTTTTTAATAAATCCTACGGTCTACTACAACGAATCTTTCTTTACACCTAACATTCCCCACTCCGAGTTTTCCGTACACCGAAATTTCCTACACCGAATTTTCCTGCTCCCAATAATTTCAATTAAGCTACATAAACCATGTAATATTTAAAAACAAATATCTTTATAGCATTATTAAAGAAACGTTTGGTTCCTTTCCCTATAGCAGCGGCGGCTGGTAGTATATGTTGCATGGTTGTGCAACCGGATATTTTTTTAATACTAAAAATATTTTTAAGTATTAAAGTAGTGTATCAGTAAAAATTAAACCTTTGCTCTTGAGCGCAAAACAGTATTGACGCAATTCTGAAAAAAAAAAGTCAATTAAAAAACGGAAAGAGAGATTTACATTTTCAGTGACAGCGAACGTTGCCACTGGAAGCAGTAACATTGAGCATATGGCAGGGAGCTCCTATCTCTTAACATGGGGAAGTGGATTTATTCTTGCATCGCTCCTATCTTCCCGTATTGCTCTCTTGCGGTTGCACTTTCTTCCGCAACTGGTCAGCTTCTGTAATAATTACGAATTCCTCCGCTTAGCAGAATTCCGTGTTCGATTTCCGGCGGAGAGCATAAATTAATACCAAATCATTCACTTCCAATACTCATCTGTCTTCTTTAGCCTAATTTGCTGGAACGTTAAACTGTTTTTTTTTTTTCATTTTCGAAGGAAAACATCTTAGATTTCATGCTTCTTTACAGACAAAAAGACGTGGTTTCTGAAAATGGACTTTTTGTACCGTATACTTATACAAAGAAATGCTAACAAAATGCATATTGTCGGAGGAGAGAGGTGTTTCTGGACCGTAAAGAAAATAAAGCGGAAACTATTTGCGGTAGCGATGGTATCTATTCAGAGCAACTTGGCGAGCAGCATTTCAGATTTCAATAAAGTCATATAAAAATTTGAAGCCCAAAAAATCGAAGAAAGACCTTCCATTCTAAAATAATGCATAGTTTATATAATTAAATAATTTTGTTTAACTGCGTGCATGCAATTTTCTTGCTTTTTTCTTCTTTTCGGATTAACGCCATCATTCATGGCTTACAGCACATACTATATATTCGATTTATCTCGTGTTCAATAACATGGGTGTAGAGGTTTTGTATATAAATAGTGTATAAACGTACATTGATAGTGGTTGTTTGAGAAAAAGGAAATGGCTTATAGATTAAATCAATATTAGAGAAATAGTTTAATATTCGATTTATCTCGTGTTCAATAACATGAGTGTAGAGGTTTTGTATATAAATAGTGTATAAACGTACATTGGTAGTGGTTGTTTGAGAAAAAGGAAATGGCTTATATATTAAATCAATATTAGAGAAATAATTTAATCAATAATATACAAATAGAGCTTAAAACACTTTCCTCTTCATATTTCCGGAATATTTTTTGGATAAGACTCAAGAATGCTGGGAGAGGGTAACACTTGCGCGTACCTACATACCTTTGATATTGCAACATTGCAACCGGTGCTTGTAGAGACTACGAGCCGCTACTGCCCTATAGTATTTTAAATTCCATTGCATACTCAAATTACACAACGTAAATACGTTTGTTATTTGCGTAACATTTTAAATTCCACTTGTAAAATCACTAATTTGTATATTTATCAAATAAGTTATTAGATCAGCCCACAAATATATTCACCTCAACTAAAATATTAAAAATATGTCTTTTAAAATTTTATTAATTCACTTTGACATTATTGTTGTTCCTACTACGAGAAACTCCCATCTTAAGTACGTAAGTGTGCTAACGTAGTGTACATCCTCGCACACTACGTACTATGCACTCGCAGACTCGTGAACTTGGACCTTTTGACACACACTACGTGACGTCAGTTCTGGAAATAAGCGTACTTCGAATGCACACTTGTATCTTTTGGACACAGCCATAGACTGCAGAAACAGCCATGACATGGGCCAAAAAAATTGTTTTCTTTTTCGGAAGAATTCGTACGGTATTTCTTCTTCTCTTGACATCTCCAAACGTCGAGGAAATTGTTGAAAAAAATATTTTAAAGGACATATTTTGTACCTTGTTTTCATATATTTTTGAATTCAAATATTAACTCACATACCGGTATACCCTTATCTTTTTTGTTTTGAATTTTGATTTATTTTGAAAGATAGATAATTTTCGACTTATTCTTGGTGAATCTAGTGTCATTTCGTTTTGCTGATCTTCCATTGGCTACTTATGATACTGGGTCGAAAACGACCCGGGGGGAATTATATAAACTTTAGCAATAACAAGATACGTAAGTGGGTCGTTTTTGTGCTGGGTGGCTTATATGGGTTAATTTTTTTAATGGATATCCCCCTTCTTTGAACCGCTTGTGACGGATTCAACTATTTTCAACACTCAGGGCACTTTAAGACGCAATTTTTCGCAATGTTTCGCAATTTTGGTATTATGTAACTCTGAAAATAATGATTTTCTGAGTTACGTTCATCAGAACTTTTTTTTTTTTTTTTTTTTTTTTATGTAAGGAAACATCTATAAACGAATGAGACTGAGTTCATTAACACCCTGTAATCATCCCCATTTGGAGAAGCACAATATTTTGTTATTTTTATTGCTTATGAAAAATTTCCTACGATGATTGTTAAAATTCATGTTTTATTTCATAAATATAATAATATAGTGATTCATGTGATTATGAGCCGAAAGCCCAAATACAAAAGTTTATGTTTTTAAAGATAATTTTTCTTCTCCATTTGTAGTAACTTTCGCGCTACGACGGAAAGCAATTGTCTGTCGACTGATCAACTCGAACGCCATCTATTTCATTCATTACAATTGGTAGATGCAATGGTTTGTTAAGTAGTTTTGAGTTGTGCAAGGGTCGTGTAATAAATTTTTTTTCAATGGCCTAGATCGAGTAAAATGAGTAGGATTTATCGATAACGGAAGAAAGTGATAACAAGAAACACCCGCAACTCAGCTAAATAACAATTTGCGGGTGCTGAAGTAAGTAGTTCATGAGATTTTGCACAATGACCATATGCTAATTATTAATGTGAGCGTATTTAACACCTGAATAAATTGAATTCACTTAATTAAGATGAGTCTTAAAAGTTTGATAGTGAAATAGGTATGCATAACATTTCGATAGATTATTTTCGAAGAAAGATATTAGCTCAATGAAGGATTTAAAATAAGCGAAAGTATAGGGCATCGTGTATTTTTTTTTCTGCGGTAGCAATATAAACGTGTGTATTATAAGTAGATATGCAGCGATTTGAGCATGATGTTGAATTTTCTTGGTAATGGTGCACTAATTGTTTTTTAACTGTACCACGTTAACTTAGAGTATGAATTGACGTATTTGAATAAAAATATATAATTTATCTTGTTATACCGTGCACTATTTTTACTGTAAATTTACAGTATCCAGGTTACGAAATTGAATTTTTAATACTGAAATTAAAAGATAAGTTTCGAATGAATATACACTATTGCTTTTCAGTAAAGCACAGAGTCTGAATTATTAATTTACCCTCTGGTGTACTAGGTATGGCGCCCGCACGTCTGTGGTGCACGGGGTCGCGTAGTTGAATCCCGGTGGTAGAGCCTTGATGTCTGAACTCATTACGGAGTTCGGATTCCACCTTAAACTGAATGCGACTAGAAATAGTTGTTTAAAAATTAAAAGTTTCACTTGTGTAGCAATTCTTACAAAAGAAAGTCAATGACCGACATTACATTGTACCTCTTTGGTACAAGGCAATTTTGCTTATTTAACAGGCAAGGGCTTAAATACAGTATTATTATTGTCAACTCTGAACTCTTTTTATATCCTCTTGTTCTTTCAATGTCTTTCCACCATCACTAGATACAGATGATTGCCAGATATTCTACAAATCATAAATGTAGCTTTATTTAAGTTGTTGCATGTCAGTTACTCTGCCTCCAAAGCTTTTCATAGGGTCATGATCATGATTGCAACATACCAATAAAGAAGGAAACTCAGCAATAGAATTCGGGGTTTTAAGGCATGAAAAGATCGATTTTAATGTTAGTTCAATTAACCTATCATGTCTGTGGATAAATCAAAAATCGTGTTAGCCATGTCTACAGTAAATGGTGGAGCAAGTGCAAAATCGATAAAAATACGGGTTTTGAAGATAATAAAAGCATAATTGTGCATAGAGCACTATATGTGAGGCCGTGATACAGTGACCGGAATTTACAACCATTGGTATGTTTATCCTAGTGTTAATTTGTGCAGTAATGAGTGGGAAAAGCGTTTAGTATGTCCCCCCAAATCCATCGACGACTCCGGATCCAGTGCTGTGACTTAGAATGAGCCGTTGTAAGCGACCTCGTTATGCGTATAACCACCGTCGCTGACACTTCTACTCCCTGCAGAAACCCCTCCCTACTGCGCTCCTGCTCTGACTTTTGGAGGCCGCGGTGGCTCAGTGATAGAGCGTTCACTTCAGGTGCGTGGGGGGTCTGGTTTGATCTCTGCGCTCGCGTCAAGTGGGCTTCGTGGTGGATAAACATACTGTGCTTGGATTTTCTCGAGGTTCTCCCGTTTCCTCCCACATTCTCCATTCCACAATTTCATTTGTTTCTCATCATTACCGCCTCCTTTACCCTAGATTTCATTTTTACCTGCCCTGATTCAGTTAGGTAGCATTCGTGGTTTTTAGTGGGCACCTAGCACAAGTTGGTTCGTGTTTTGTGCATTGTAGTTTTTATGCTATACGTCGACACTGTATATATACTGATGACTGCATTACAGTTACAACAAATAGTGAACCGTTATCAGTTCGAAGTGAGCCAGAGTAACTAGCAATTTGTTTGGGGAAGAAAGTTAATAATACTAAAGGCGGTGTTTGGTTATGAGTGCTTTGAACATTAGGAGATTTTTTTTGAATGGCACTTAAAGTCCAGAAGGCATAACGTCGTTGGTTTCCCGCATTTGGACTTGCTCGTCACTGAGGGTGTGGCAAGAGGGTAGCCAATCACTACCAACCGTCTACTGCGCTCAGCGAGCCACGAGTAACCAAGCTGGTTACTCCCTATAAACGTCACTACAAATTTTCTCAGGAAGACCAACGACGCTATACCTTCTTCCGTTGTATAGTATCTCCTCAACTCGTTTCATGGCTTCAGAATCTAGTACCTTGCTTTTGTCTAAATTGTGATAAAGGTAGGGAAAAAGGGTCCCTGCGGGGCTTCTAACCCCCTTCGCTCGCTCGATTATATTTTATGAAGTAACACTTGAGATCGATCTTATATGTGCAAGATTGGGGGGATTCGAAATATCAGCCTTTTTTAAAAATTATATACAGCCACAATTTGATAGCAAGTATCGTTTATCATATTGTGGCTGTATTATCGTTTATCATATAAGCTATTTTCAGTTGTAAATGTACTTTTAGTTTTATTATTATTATTATTATTATTATTATTATTATTATTATTATTATTATTATTATTATTATTATTATTATTATGTGAATTTTGCACAGTAGGCTTTACCAGATGTACGTAATTTCTTTGCGTAGAGGAATAATTATCCATTAGAGTTAAGGAGTGTAAAGTAAACGCCAAGAATAGTAACGATAATATGAAATTGTTTAAAAAGTATTGTTCCTTTGGAGGTCAAAGTTGAGAATACATATATTATGATTTGTAGGGAACATGGGTAGAGATGCAAAAAAGCCGGCTTTTTTGAATCGATGGTTTTTTTGCACGGTTTTTTGGGTTTTTTTGGGGGGGGGACGAGAATTTTGGAAATTTTAGCTTTTTTTCATTTTCATGATTTTTCTGTTTCAATAGCTTTCTTATAATATACTCTAAAGTTAAATAAGATTCCATGACCTAAATGCCCTATTTCGCTCTGGAATTCAGCATCATGATGGATGGAGTACATGGTTTATGAATTAAAGTAAACATAAAGTATGTAGTATTTGAGGGCAATTTTAGAAACTATTTAACTTTATTTTAACTTCTGAATTATCGACATTTTTTAATTCTCTAGATCATTTCTTTTTAGTCATCCGTGTTTCACTTCTTAGAGCTTAGTACTCTAGCTTCTAGCACATAATCAAACTTATGTTTTTCAATATATCCATCAGAGCGAACTTCCACATTTCCGCTATACTGTAGTTGTGCAATGATTTAACAGTAATCTTCCCGAACACAACCTTCAATACCATTTGATAGAAATAATCAGTATCGGATTTAGAAAAATATTTGAGAGGGTTTTTTTCTGAATAATGTTTGGTTTTCTTAAAAAATTCCTAACTTTTATTTAAGAGGAGCTTAAGTTTATGAGTACAGGCATAACAAATATTTCGTTTCGTTTGTATATTCAGCTATAATCTTCCAGACATAACCTTGAAGATCATTTTATACTGATAATCAGTGGCGCATTTAGAAAAGTATTTTGGGAGGGGCTTTTCTTATTAATGTGTAGTTTTTCTAAAAATTCCTAATTTTTTATTTGAGGAAAGCTTGAAGTTTATGAGTAAAGGCAAAATTAATATTTAGTTTTAGAAATTCCGTAATTTCGGGGTAGAGGCTTCAATCCGAAAGACATCCCCACCCTAACTCTCTTCGCGTATCCATCACTGAGTAATTAGTAATAACAAAGATTTAAAAATGATTAGAAAGGAAGTCGGCCAGGAGTCACAGTACACGCACTATCTCTACATTCACAGATGGTATTAAGAAAAACTTTTGTCAAAATGGTCGAATGCGGGGTTGAATCCCGGACTTCACGGTAGAAGTGCGAAAGGTAACCACTCACTCATGTTTGTTGGGCAGTTGTGCTTAACTTAAATGTATTCTCTCTTTCTCTATGGTTACAAAAGCTCTCCATGGGCTTCTGTCCTTATCCAATTTGATCCAGTTGCATGGGTTTTCTCGGGCTTCTCCCGTTTGCTACCACTTTTTAAATTCCACCATTTTCATTCATTATGATCTTGAAGCTTTGCTGGCGTCTACTATTAATCCAATGTTCTCGGGATTGCTGCCAGAGTGAGTGTTGCTGTGCTGAGCTTTCGTTATCATACAGCGGCAACATCTTCAGAGCTATGTGTTGGAGTGTGCTGGTCGTACAATTTATATTGTTGTCTTTAAGAATCGCTGTGTTTCTATTGGTTGTTTTTGTTGGCCAATGGCTTGCTCTGATTTTGCTGGTGGAAACTGCTCTCCGAAAAGAACCATCAGCCAATCAGAGAGCAGTTTCCACCAGCAAAATCAGAGCACGCCATTGGCCAACAAAAACAACCAATAGAAACACAGCGATTCTTAAAGACAGCAATATAAATTGTACGACCAGCACACTCCAACACATAGCTCTGAAGATGTTGCCGCTGTATGGTAACAAAAGCTCAGCACAGCAACACTCACTCTGGCAGCAATCCCGAGAACATTGGATTAATTTTCATTTATTTCTCATCATCACGGTCTCCTTTAGCCTACATGGCGTAACCGTGGGACGTAAAACTGAAAGATTTAATTTTTTTCTAATGAAAGTAGAGTGGGGTCAGTGTTTCAGCCAAAATTACAGTATCTCATGAGCCCGTTAAATTAGGAAGATGAAACTTGGTATATAAACTCTCATTAGAAATAAGAAGACCCATGTCCCAGTGTTTTTAAAAATGCCCATTTTAAGAGAAGAAGGGCATTTTCTATAATTTAATTCTTCATTTTAAATTGACGTTTCCTGTTGTTTGTGATCGCGTCACGAGAAAGTGGCTAAACAGTTTAAAATGAGTTTTAAAACATAGTACCTACTTCAAGTTGGGATTTTATCATGTAACTTTACTTAGAGGGCGTATCCTAAGGAAGAAGAAAACAAAATTCATGCCAAAATGGAATTACTCACGGAGTATTTTTTATTACACTTTCATTTATGTGCGTATCCTAAGGGAGAGAGGAGACATTTTCCTTGAACCTAATTCTCTCCGTCCTATCGTTTCAACTAGTCTAAAATAAAATTAAAAAAAAAAAAAAGTAATGCGACTACATTCCCTTTGTTTTTGTAGTACATACTTGCGAACTAGTATCTAATAATAATAAAATGTGTTTCTCCATGTGTGAGTTAATTTCAAATCGAGAACGCTTCACTTAAAAAAGGAGATTACGAAAGATATACCTCTATCTTCTTACTAATCATGGCAATGAAATCGTGATACTCCCGAATTATTCTTGCGTATCTGGTGGAGTGTGTGACGTATAGTACAATTATCGCATGTTACAAAGACCCTTTAATCGTAAAATCTGTAGTAAAAAGGGAGCAAATTGGAAACTGGAAATGAGAATGAAAAGAAAAACATTTCCAACTTCTCAGTTCCATATATACTATCCCAGTGTTTGCCTGACATGTTTTGAGGAAAACAGAAGGAATCTTTAGTCAGTACGGCTGGCTCAGGGATTTGAATTCTGAGTGTAATAGTATTCCTATTCTATATTATATAGAACTACCAACCTCTTTAGTTACTTTACAAAATTGTCTACTTTCTTCGTTCTAGAAATCAAAATACAAGCGAGTGTCAGTGGTGCAAAGTTTGTCCCACGAAACGTGGACTGTGCTTCACGGATTCCCTGGTTCAATGTCTCATGATTATGCATCGAGGAGGCTAAGGTAGACTGTGATGATGAGACGGATGATAATAGTGCCATGATGAAAGTGGAAGGAAACCATAGAACCCTGATGAAACCCATACACGTAGTTTTTGTCCTCCACAAAGCCCAATTGGCGGGAAATAGAATCACACCAGGAACCCGTGCCAGAGGTGTGCCACCGCGATCCCACAAGAAATTCCATCGTTTCATGTGTGCAATAGAACTTGAATGCTTGAATTGTACTTTAAGTAGGAATATGGCTTTAAATATTACAAAATTTAATAAAACCCAATTTTACCCAATAAAACCTACTGGGCCGAGTTTTTTTTTTTTAATAAACGCGTTTTTTTTTTTTTTTTTTCACAGCCCTGGTTTATATGCACATCTTTGTTGTCACTGTAACTTAGTGACAAACATCGTGTTTGTAGTTTTCTCGAGGTTTTTTTACTTTCCTTATTCCACCATTTCGTTCGCTACTATCATCACACGGTCTCGTAAATTTGAAGTATAATTGTGGGCCGTTAAAAAACTCAAGCTCTGAACATGATCTAACAGACGGATAATGGTGGCGTGACGAAAGTGGAAGGAAACGGTAGAACCCCGAAAATTGTGAGAAATATAAGCACGCGTGCAAACCTGTTGGCTTCGGAGGAGTTGAACAAGTCTTATCAGTTGCTACATTTAATTATAGTGCACTTGAATTTATGTCTGGAAACACCTTAAAGAGATCAGGTATAATGCACAGGCACTAACCTCATTGTGTATCCTATGTTAGAAGTTTTATCTCTTTACTTTCTCGTAAACCACTGGAATTATTTTCGACACCAGGTGAGGTTTTTTGTAATAGATGTAATTAGATCTTCTTACATACTTATGTTAAAAAAAACACTTTCACTGAAATCCTATGTCCAGGGTTCCCGCATTCTGGAAAATCAGGGAAATAAAAACATGTCAGGGAAATCATGCTTTTTGCGTAAAATGTCATGGGAAGTCAAGTAACGTAAATATACAAGACAATTCATGAATTATAAATTATGTTTCTTCGAAACTGTCACAGCAAAGTGTGAACCATTTTAAAAGAAATTCCAGTGTCTTAACCCATTTGTTTGTTTCCTGTACTCAGAACTTCTTCCTTTCGTAATGAATCTAATGAGTCATTGTGTCAAACAAAGCATTATGAATTTTCCTGGCAGTGCAATGAAGCTTCTTTCTTTGGATTAGACTGCAAATAAAATTTACTAGAAGTAAGAAAGGTGGACGTTGGTTTTAAGATCGAAAAACTAGTGAACGAACTGGAAACACCAGATAAACTAGGCTTTCAGGCTTTACTGACGAAAATTTTTGCTAGGCTACAAAAGAACAATCCAGAACTTGCTCAGATTAGGATGAAACGCATCCTAGAAACTCTGCATGAGCATAACAGAATATCTGATTCTGTATCTGAGAAAGTAAAGTGTCAATTTATGTCTTTCTGTACTGAAATTCAAGGGTCTCATGGTTTCAGAGAATACGAAGAGAAGATGGACATCATCAGGTTAGATGACTTCTTTGCAAAGGTAATGTCCAAGAAACAAGAATATTTAGATTTGTGGCATGTTGTGAAAATGTTTAATTTTATCCCACAATGTCTCAGTGAAGGGCGGGTTTTCAGTCAATAAGACACTTATGTAGAAAACCAAATCGAAGATTCTTTGGTAGCACAGAGGAGAGTGCATAACGCAATTATGTACTATGGTGGTGTGGAATCTCTTTCTATTGATCGAAGAATGCTTCTCTCTCGGAGACGCCATGAAGAATATCTTAAACAGAAACGAATCCAAAGTGCAGAGGAAAGTAAAATGAAAGGTGAAAAAAAAAAGAAAAAAGAAAGAAAACCAAAGTGCTGAAGTAAAGAAGAAACAAATGGAATTATGTTACAGAGTTGGTAATATTAGGACTGATAGTATTAGGCGCAGAGAGAGTTGGCAATATATTCTTGATTGCTTTTAATTGTTTTTTTAAGCAAAAAATGTCTAATTTCCAATGTCAAGGTATCATACATATATTATTATATACTTACCACAATTACTCATACTGAACATAACAAATATGTAAATGGTAGTTAAAGGTGTGTGTTGGACGACTGTGGGGATGAAGGAGGCCGTTAAAAAAGTGTATGATAGAACGTACCCTACATCTTTCCATTTCAGGGTGTCTATCGGTCACGAAATCAGAAAACGGTCCCAATCGAATTTTAATAGTTCCACTTTCGCCTCCAGCTCTACTACTACTGCTGCTAGTATTACTATACCTACTATTATTACCGCTATTTCTATAGTAAGGCCACAATTGCTACTACTAGTACTATTACATCTACTTCTAGTACTATTACAGCTAGTACGCATATTAAAATAGCCCTATTTTGTGTTTGTTTATATATATATATATATATATATATATATATATATATATATATATATATATACAGATGATGATCAGAAAAATGGAAACACCTGAACGAAATTGCAACTTACCAGATTAATATGGTGTCGGGCCACCTTTCGCCTTCAGAACAGCCTTGATGCGACGTGGGATGGAGGCATAGAGGTCGTGAATGGTAGCAAGTGGAATTTTGCACCATTCCTCGTGCAGGGCATTGGCCAGTTCTGTGAGAGAGGATGGAGCTGGCCGGAGTCATGTTTCCAAGACGGACCACAGATGTTCAATTATGTTGAGATCTGGGGATTGGGCAGGCTAGGGGAGGTGTTGAACTTCATCCCGATGTTCCTCAAACCACGCTTCAACAACGCCAGCTGTGTGAATGGGTGCATTATCATCCTGGAAGATGGCGTCGTTGTCCGGGAACAACATCCGGACCATAGGATGCAAGTGGTCTCCTAAAATTGCGACATAATCGTTGGCAGTGATTCGTCCGCTAAGTGTGACCACAGGACCCAATGAAAACCATGATATTGCGGCCCACAGCATCACCGAGCCGCCACCATGTTTCACAGTTGGGCGGAGACACTGCAGATCATATGCTTCTTTGGGCGTTCTCCACACATAAACACGGCCCGTGGTTGGGAATAGGGTGAAGGATGACTCATCCGACCATATCACACGTTTCCAGTCCTCAACGGTCCAAGTTGCATGGTCGCGGCACCATTTGCGGCGTGCGAAAGCGTTATGGTCCCTGATGAGCGATTTGGCCCGTGCAACACGACTTCGTAAGTTCATGTCATGTAATTCGCGGCGGACTGTGATTGTCGAAACAGGGTGGGGGAGGTGCTGATTGAGTTCCACCGTCACTTGCTCCGCAGTGGCACGACAGTTCTGCGTGACAATGCGCTTTAATACCTGGCGTGACCTGTCACTCATGATTTTCTTCCGCCCACTGTTCCGCTTCCCCGATGTGGTTTTCCCGTGTGTTGTGTAGGCCGTCATCACCTTCGACACTGTCCCATGCGACACACCTAACACAGTAGCCACTACCGTCACACTCACTCCACATAACCGCGCACCAACAATTTGCCCTCTTTGAAAATCTGAGAGGTCTCCCATTTTACACTACCTCCGTCTAATGCAGCCACTGGACACTGCTGTTCCACTGCGCCTGACGTAGTATGGAGACCGACCTAACACACCACCACCAGCGGTCCGGCGCTGTGGGCGCCACGACACCACTGCCAACCCATACATCTGACGTGTTGCCAACTACATGTGTTTCCATTTTTCTGATCACCATCTGTATATATATGTGTGTGTGTGTGTCTGTCTGTCTTGAGGTCCGAAGTAGTCTAAGATCACGGAAGAACAGGAAACTTTGTAATTTTTATCCATAAATACAGAATAAAACCTTGTAGTTCAAACGTTTCTCAGTTTTATTTTTCTGAGTTTTTCATAACTTTAATTGGGTATATATTCAATTTTTATTTTAATACTTTTATAATTACAATATATTCGTATTGTATACTACTTAATGATAGTTTGATGAATTAATGCTTGCAATAACTGTAAACGTTTTAGGATAAGTAAGCCTAGGTCTACTATGTAAAGGTGAGGTGCCAACAACTAGGCATTTTGAGGTTCTCAATAAAAAATGTATTTTAAAGGAATAAATACTTTCCGTTTTCGCTATGTCTCACTAGTTTTCACTTCAGAAAAGGTGTAAAAGTTTATAAAATGACTCAACCCAAAAATTGTAGCGATACAATACGCTTATTTACTTTTTTCTTTAAAAAATCCTCTTAAAGTGCCAATAACTGGTGTGTTTACCCTAGATAATAAAATGAAGATAAGTGTCATTTATTTCGTTTCAAAATGTACATTCCAAAACAGACATTTTTAGGTTTCCAACATCAATGTTCAGAGCTTATTTCACCGACGTTCTAAAGTACGTTTCAATGTCCACAGGACACAGAATGTTGTCCATTCCATTATCTTTCATAGGGTTTTGGTTACAACTCATTATCTTTAAAACCTAAAAAGTTACAGCGTTTATCGTAATCCTCTGAAAAGTGCAAAATACGCACACGGGCTTATACAAAATGGCCGCTACAAACAAACCTGTGCGGCTAAAAAATAAATGAATACCCATTTACAACTCCCTGAATGTGGTACAATCTTAGGTAAAATAAATAAATAAATTTTGTCAGCAACCTTTGTCCTGGAAATTGGTCGATTTTATTTGGATTGCCCCAGTTGGGATTGTAAATTACTATTAATGAAGCGAAAAAATTTTTTTTCAACTATTCATTGAAAAGTTAAACAAAGATTTACTTTAAGCCTCGGTTTAATGGATTAATTGTAGACAGCTATTAGGGCTCTCTACCTCCATTCTTAGCAATTTTGAAAATAACTTACCCTCATATAAGGATTACATTGAGAACTTCTAGAAAAAAAGGTGAGTGAATACAAGGAAAGTAACTAATCTTTTTTTCTTGGCTTTGAGACTGTTTGCTGATATTCCATTCAGTGAGACTTAAGATGACTTTCTCTTTAAATATTCCATGTTTCCAGTTGTATTCATACATGCATGAAAATTCACTTCACTCGATTGTAATTAAATTGAACGTTTGGATTAATTAAGAGCAAACTGATCGATGTCCCTCAGATGTTCATATTAAGTAGTTATAGTAATTAGGCCCCAGAAGAATCGTTATGATGTATGTACTTTTAAAAAATGGCATTCAGTTTCTTTCAACCAACTTTCAAAATATGATTCCGGAGAAAAAGATCAATACAAAATACATTATAGAAGCCAGGACCACAGCACTGAATTTTCTCACTCGTATATCGTAATTTAAATCATGCCATGCTCTGGAGAAACCTTTAATACGAAACATGAACAGAATCCTAAGAGACACTTTCAGAAAAATATCCAAACAATACCTTTCCCTCATTTCGGATTTTTCATGAGAAATTGCTTATGCCATATTGTAGGAATGTTCATACTGCATTCACTTTTGTATCGCTGTACAGAGTGCAGAGTTGAATATAATATTTCTTACGTAATATGTACCCCATAGCTTCCATTAATAGTTACGTTTATTTATGAAATAACGAAGTTCGTTCGGAAAGTAAGTTCCGTTTGGTAATAAAAAAGAAATCGCATACAGATAAAGAAAGCAATATATTGTACAAAAATCAATAACACACTACTTTTCCACATAGCTCCCGTAATTTTCAAGGCATTTTTCATAGCGTGGTATAAGTTTGTATTCCTGCGTCATAGAATGTTGCATCCTGTGTTGTCAACCATGTGGTAATATGTTCTTTTAACCCTTCATCGTTGTTGAAGCGCTTACCAAGAAAAGGCTTCTGATGCAGAAAGAGATGGAAGTCGCTAGGAGCGAGGTTAGGACTGAACGGAGGATTGCCGAAAACGTCCCAGCCAAAGTTTTCAAGAAGTTGTTTGGTCACATTCGCAGTGTGTGGTCGGGCATTGTCATGAATGAACATCATACCTTTTAAAAGCATTCTTCTGCTCTTGTTCTATTGCACGGCGCGTCTCGCAATAAACATCTTTATTGATTGTTGCACCTCGTGTTAAAAATTCAATCAGTATAATGCCTTCTCTTTCCCAAAACACTGCACATGACTTTTCAGGGTGTCAAAAATTGGTTTTGTTTACCCTTTGTTGGGAACGAAGTGTGTCCCCATTTCATAGATTGCCGTGTCGTTTCAGGGGTGTCATAAGCAACCCAAGTTTCGCCCCCGTGACTATCTGCGATAAAAAGTCCTCGCCATCATCGTGATAACGTGTCAGAAAATCAAGTACGCTGCACATCCATTGTTTTTTATGTTCTTCAATAAAAAGTTTAGGCACCCAACGTGCACAAAAGTTTACGAAACCAGTTTTTCAGTAATAATTTCGTAAAGTACTATTCGTGAAATTCCTGGAAATTCTAGACTTAAGAGCATTAATCGTCCGTCAATTGGTTTTACGTTCTTCGGATTCAGAAAACGAATCACAGATCTAATTTCACAAGGAGCGGGATTTTTGATCAACGCTGTCATTGAATAATCGCTACGAACGAGACACAACACAGCAATCGCAAAATTACGTCATTTCGTTCTGCTTGTGTCAAAGTAATTAGTGCGCATGAGCGGAACTGCGATCGTAGCGCTGCCGTGGAGAAAAATCGAAACGGAACTTATTTTACGAACTTGCTATCGTATGAACAAAAATTGAATGAGTCATTTATAATGTTTTCAAAACTAGAAACAAATTGACATTTGGAGAAGCACGTGGCACGCTGTTGTTACTTCGTGCGCATCCCGGTGAGTCATCTGCTGGAACTGTCCTGTGAGTCTTAACGGAAAGGAAAATCTCAAAATATTGGTTCGTTTGTTTGAATAAAAGAATATATACTTGTCGTCCCAGTTCGTGCATGTTGGAAGGGGGGAGGGAGTTTTTTTTTTTTTTTTAATCACTTTCACGCACAAAGAAACCCCGTCTTCCTTCTGAAAACACGTGTTTACTGTTTGGCGGCAACATTGGAATGTTAAGGTCTGTTGCCAAGGAAACCCTCCACGCACTGTTGCTAAAATGATGTTTATGATTCGACCCTCGCTGAGTGACCGCAATAACTGTGACGTAGATTCCCTTCTTCAAAACAAATCTGCACGTGTTTTTGAGCTGTCAATTTGTTTCTAAAGTGCTGCCAAAATGTCTTGAGCCGTGGCAAAAATGTGAACTAAAGCTCACTCTCGACACACCCACGCGTTGAGCCAATAAGGGTTCAGATGTTGCTACGCGAGAGAGCCTCAGTGGAAGGGAGTGGAATTCCTTCAGCCGATAGCAGCGCTCGGAACGGAAGGTTAGGTGTCAAGTCAATGTGGTACATTTATAGTTTTGAAAGCACTTTAGTAGAAAATCGCCCCCTCCCCCAAATCAACTACCAATTGTGGATTTTTTGGGAAATCATATTGCTGGGATGTTTATGAATAGGGTTGTTAATGGTATATTAATTTATGAAAAAGAAGCAAAATCGTTACGGCTGGTTTCGAGAATTTTTGTTTTCATCTTCCAGTTTTTCCTCTTCTAATTTCTTTTTCTTTCAGTTAGCTAGAGTTGGCTTTTCGAATCGGTCCCCTACATGTTTCCATCTTGTATCATATACGGCTGCAACACCACACTGCACCATATCAATCTTAACACAATCCCCTCACTTCTTCTTTGCTGGCCATGAGCTCGTTTCCTATTCAGTTCTATAGCATCTCATTTTTAGGGTTAACTAATTAACTCTCTCAAAATAACTAATTAACTCTATGACCTATGGAACCCAGAGATTCAATGCTGCGTTCACAAAAGCTGCCCACTGACTTCTATCCTTAGCCAATTGGATCCAATTTCTACTTTGTATTCCTATTTCTGCGAGGTCCATCTTAATATTGTCCTCTCATCTGCGCCTAGGTCTTCCTAATGGTCGTTTTCCGGTTGGTCTTCCAGTTAAGATTTTGAAAGTGTTCCTACTTTCTTCCATCCTGGCTACATGACCTGCCCACCTGAGCCTCCTCGACTTGATAACCTTAATAATGTTGGGTCATCATCATAGGTATTCTGCCTTTATTAGCAGGTCACTTGCCGCAGCTGAGAAGCTTCTATGCTCCACGGTCCTCCGCTAACCTCTTCGTCTTCGCGTATGATCTTTCTGTTCTCCTTCGCCCCTTCCCTCTCTTTCCCGCCACCATGCCCTCTAGGACATCCCTCATGATACAATCTCTTCTTAGGCAATGTCCCAACCAGTTTCTCTTCCTCTTCCTAATAATATCTAAAAGTGTTCTTTTCTCACCCACCATTTCTAACACCTCTCATTCGTTTTCCACTCGACCCAATTAATTCGTTCCATTCTCCTTCACACCCACATTTCGAAGGCTTCCAGTCGATTTTCGTCACCTTTACGTAATGTCCATGTTTCCGCTCCATACAGTACAACACTCTACACGAAGCATTTTATGAGTCTTTTTCTCAACTCTTTATTCAAGGTCCCACAAAACAATTTTTCTTCCTCCTAAAGGCTTCTTTCGCCTTCCTATCCTTGCTTTTATTTCACGTTCGCACTTCATGTTATTACTAAGAATACTACCCAGATATCGAAAACTATTCACTTGTTCTATTTTCTCCCCTCCTACTTTTATATTCAACACAGACCCCTTCGTTCCAATCTCCGCGCTAAATAGTGTTTTTTTTTTTTTTTTTTTTTTAATGTATTAAACTAGATTAAACAACACAGAAAACCAAAAAGTAATGGTTCTGACGAATAATTGTTGTAATTGTTAAGTAAGAGTTTTTGTGCTCATTATTATTGCATTCTAGGTATGGGTATTTGTACGTATAGCAGAATAATAAGTGAATATATTTGTGCATTTTTTTTTTAAAAAAAATAATAATAGACATAATGATTTAGTGAAAGTGGATCTTGCAACGTTTATAAGTATGTAAAATGAAAGTAAGTTTTCTTTAATAATAATAATTTGCCTAAATTTCTTAGACTAAGATTACAACCAAGTTACTGAAGCCAATAAATTCCGTTGACCACTTTTAACTGGTCTTCAGAGGAGTATGCAATAATGGGACTATAAGAAGAAAGGACAAATAAATAAATATTATCTGAGATTTATTGTTATTATTTATATCACTTGGTTGATGCACATTCTCATAATTGAAGAAATAATAAAAGAAAGGAAAAAGTAGAAAGTACCAACATTCGTCCTCACACACACACACACACACACACACACACACATATATATATATATATATATATATATATATATATATATATATATATATATATATATATATATATATATATATATATATATATATATACAGGGTGGTTCAGTAATGTTGGACAGCCCTGAATAAATCGAAAACCAGAAGAGATATTAGCAAGAGTGTGGTGGATCCAGATACTTGTGGAAGGGGGACGTCTTTTGAGGTACCACACAATGTTACCAGGTCAACAGTGTTGCCAGCTCAGTACAAAGTTGTATTTTTTTAAATGGAACATATAAAAGTTTATGCCATCAAAAGAATTAGTACAGAATGTGAATACCAACAAGCGAAACCGCACCTGTCAGTGTTGCCAAATAAGGAAGTTATAAAGCTTCAAAGATCAAGAAATTAAAGTGTCCGTAGAGCAAAACTAGCAAAAAGGCAAGAAAAATAATACTACGGAATGAAAAGGAGTAACCGAAAGAGTAAACCAAAGAACGCACAGCATCCAGTGAGTAACAGGGTTGCCACAGTAAAGGGGGAAAAAATTGAAAATTTTGCAGTTGCTATAGAAGGAAAAGTGCCCATATGACATAATGCTGGAAACACCATAGAAAGTCTATGTAAGATTCAGGAATCCTAATAGCGTTTGTTCGAAAGCGATATCTCTAACCGTTTTCGAGATACACCAAAGGTGTGCGGGGTTTGCAACACTGCATAATTGATTTGACGATTAGACCCGTGTAGTTCTTACATTTTGTTGGGCGTATCATTTTCACATTACTCGTTCCTGTAGTTTGGAGGGCGAGGGAATTATTATGCAGTGTTGCAAACTCCGCACACCTTTGGTGTATCTCGGAAACGGTTAGAGATATTGATTTCGAACAAACGCTATTAGGATTCCTGAATTTTACATGAACTTTCTATGGTGTTTCCAGCATTATGTCATATGGGCACTTTTCCTCCTATAGCAACTGCAAAATTTTCAATTTTTCCCCCTTTGCTGTGGCAACCCTGTTACTCACTGGATGCTGTGCGTTCTTTGGTTTACTCTTTCGGTTACTCCTTTTCATTCCGTAGTATTATTTTTCTTGCCTTTTTGCTAGTTTTGCTCTACGGACACTTTAATTTCTTGATCTTTGAAGCTTTATAACTTCCTTATTTGGCAACACTGACAGGTGCGGTTTCGCTTGTTGGTATTCACATTCTGTACTAATTCTTTTGATGGCATAAACTTCTATATGTTTCATTTAAAAAAATACAACTTTGTACTGAGCTGGCAACACTGTTGACCTGGTAACATTGTGTGGTGCCTCAAAAGACGTCCCCCTTCCACAAGTATCTGGATCCACCAAACGCTTGCTAATATCTCTTCTGGTTTTCGATTTATTCAGGGCTGTCCAACATTACTGAACCAACCTCTGTATATATATATATATATATATATATATATATACACTACTTTATCATAATGTCGGTCTCCCTTGCCTGCTCAATATTAATGAACACATTATCTGATTATTTTTAATTCACTAAAAACAGGAACCCAAGAATAAATTAAAACTGTATTATTGAGCAAAATTTGAAAGACAGTTTTAGGTTATTTAGAGCAGTGGTTCTCAACCTTTTTTGACTGGCGACACCCTTTACTGAATGTACAGGATATAGCGGCGCACTTGTTTGATATTTTGATTATAAATAGAGATAATAATAACAGGTGATACAGCAAAATGTGGACTGCCCGCAACTAAACATATATCAATAGCAGGTTGTTATAAAACAAAAAGGAAGGGAGCAATAGAAAGGGTAACACAAGTTCTGCGACACACACATTTCTTCAACTTTCAACTACATCATTGTGCCTAATCTGATGGATCCTCTTCTTAGTGCTTTACACGTCTTAGATCCATTTATCGTAGGTATAACTTGATGCGATTCATGAGCTGGCGAATGTTTTCTGCTCTCCGGGCATTGGCATAGACTCGGGCTTTCGACAGAGCCGAGAAGTCCTCAATACATCTGGCCTCCGGGAGGTTGGCAGGGCTGTCTTCTTTGGCGACGAAATGAATGCCTTTTTCTAAATGCTCCATCTCCACTTTAGCGTAATGCGCACTGGCTTTGTCCGGCCAGAACACGTAGTTGTCGTCGTAGTGTGCTCTAATGTACAGAATCAGACGTTTCTTAATGCATTCCTCCAATTAAACCCTGCCATCGACGGCGAAATTGGACTCCTTGATCAGGGGTTCTGACTATCCGTGAGGTCCGATGTCACGCCAGACCAGAACCTTCTTCTCAAACGTAGTTTTGGGATAGAGTTACACCCTAGGTGACATACCGTCTCTGTTTGCAGTATAAAAGGTGTTGGCGTTAATGGTGGAGTGGGATGGCGTGAAATAAGATTCGTCATCGAGGATCCAGGAGGCCTTTGCAAACTTTCGATACAGCCGACCACACAACCTCTTCGCCTCGGACTTCTGCCTGTCAGTACGTCGTGGGATACGATTCTTCTTCTATGCCTTCACAATCACCTTCTGTAGCTTCCGACAGATCGTATAGCCCCTGAGCTGCTTGTCGCTGCGAAATCCCGTCCTTGTGATCGAACAAACGCTTGAGGGTGGTCAATTTTCTTCCAGTGATTTTGGCGTTGGATCCACCTGAGCCAGGTCGACGAGAGACTGGTTTGTTGTGATGAAAACGTTTCAAAATATTATAGATAATACTTCTGGGCACTCCTTCAGCCATAAAGTGTCGTACAGTGGACTATTTTCCGAACAGGATGTTGGCGGAGTAGAACTTGTACACTCGGGAACGCAGGGTGTTTTCGCTTGATGCCATTGTTCTAGTTAGTGGTTCCTGTTGGAAACACAAACAAGAACATATCAATGGTAGTTGAAACGCTCTCCATATTACATATACTAATTTTGTCCCTAATACTTAGCATTGAATGTCACAGGGTGCAACACGTAGTCCAGTTTTTGCTGCATCACCTGTTAACCTATTATTATAGTGGAACCAGTTAGTTTTTATGATGACTCTATATAGCACTGAGCATTATTGCTACCACTGGAGATGTTGACTGGTACAGTATGTCTCGATTTTAAGTAAAGATTATTATTAAATTCTTCATGATTTTTAAATTCTAAAATTTCACGACACACCGTAGGGAACTGCATGACACACTAGTGTGTCGCGACACATCGGTTGAGAACTACCGATTTAGAGAATAAAGGAGGGGGCGCAAAGTTCCCAGAAAGTGTCAGTTCTGGGCAACAATAGCAGCCAGCTGAGGAATACAGAATCAATTTGGCCTCTTGTGGTTTCAGTAACGTTTAATTTCCGTTCTCAGATATGTAATTAATCTTTGTTTCCCCCTATTCTAAATACTCTTTTGACACCAATTGGAGAAATCGAAGTGTTCGCTGAAACATTATGTGAATGATGTTGAAGTTTTAAATGATGTGAATCTTTCTTAATCATTATAGAAGTTGATAAGCAACTAAATAAGAAAACTATGAATTCTTGCTCTGCATGCTATTAATAAGAATTTAATATTATTTAGATGTATTTCTCATACTACAGAGAGTACATACTGCAGAGTATTACTCATACTACTCTGCATCCAACTACATAGCATAAAACTAACTGGATCGAAATTTGTTAACTAAGCCAACAAAATAAAACACAGCAGTGTCTATATTTTGTAATATATATGTTTGTATGTCTTAATTCTTTGAATTACTGAGATTCTTTTAATTGCCACTGAAATTCTTTATTTTTAGCTTGGTACCATTGATAAGAAGTTCATTTGGTGAAACATAGAAGACTTAAGAATGGCTAACTGGAATGGATCGTACTCGTACAACGGGCAGAACTATTATCCGCAAAACTACTATCCGTACACGAATACACCACCCTATCCGCCGCCGCAAAATTGGTGGATGGTTCCCAATCAGCAAATGTCGCAAATGTTCTCGACTCCTCCTCCAGATATGTATCGCACTCCGCCTCCGACGCAGAATTATTATGAAGGCAACCAGCCCCCACCGCCGCCGAATCCTCGACAGGGTGGCGCTCCAGTGCAGTATGGAGATACCGGTGGGTATTTAAGTGTAGCAAACAAAGCCGATAAACCTGCCGGTAATATCGGCAACGTTTACCAGAATAACTACATTCCAAAACCTAAACCGGCAGTTCTGCAAACAAACTCAAATGCTTATGTGAACCATCAAATGGCTCACTACAGTAATGTGCCCAGTGTTGATGTTAATCAGATGGTGCCTGGTACTATATACCCTAGTGAGTTCGTAAACAGTACTAATTCAAGACCCGGGACTACTGATTTTAGTGTAGTTCAAAGAGAAGCGGCAACTACTAATCATCGGCCTCCGATGGAAGCTCCGCCGCAACCACAAATCCCAGTACCAACGCAAGTTCAACAGGAGTACCAACACCATCAGTCACCGGCGACAAATATCCCAAATTCGAATTCCGGTTTCAAAAGAGGGCAGCCGAGACGAAATAACATGGGCGACAGGTTTAAAAGGGATAATACTAATACTAGTAAAATTAATAACACTAGTAATTCTGGAATACAGAAACCACCACCGATGCAAGACACGCGTCCGGGGAATAATAGGTACCACGAGGAGAGAAAACCCAATCTGAAAACTCCGCGAGAACGATTCATTCCCAGAAACATTGAATACACGGCATCCGAAATAGAAGAGGACAAAAACCAGGGACGGAAGAAACTGCTTGCTGAAGCGGCTGCCTTTATGACTTCTGTGAATCAGGAAATGGAAGCCCAAAAGCAGACAGCTTACGTTGAACACAGTGCGAGTAACAGTAGTAGTGGGAGTTCAGACATCTCTCGTGTAGCGAGTGGTGCCAGCACAACCACGGTTAATTGGTGTGATGAGGATCCCACTCAAAATGTTGTAACACCAAACATTAAAATTATGCAGAAAAGTGATCGGGACGTACAAAAGACGGATAGTAGAGGAAATCGAATCTTTACGAATAGTAAATTTACCAAACCACCTGCACGGACGTTCCAGGATAATAGAAGAGAGAAGAAGGCCCAGTCTGACAACAGCGAGCATTTTAATGTCACCCAAATTTATACTCGAGATTATGCAAGAGAAAAAGGCCGTAATAGCGTGCCTGATTTTGGGAATCGGAATTGGCAAAGTAAGAAAGAGAATGAAAAAGGGAATAATAATAATAAATTTTCCAATAAGTCTCCATCGCCGAGGAAAGAAGTGATGCAAGACGATGATACAAGCCAGCGTGAAAGGCTGGTGGATCAGTTAGCTAGAGGTACCTACGAGTGTATGGTTTGCTGTGAACGAGTTCGACAACATGACCCAATTTGGAGTTGCAGTAACTGTTATCACATGTTTCACTTGAAGTGTATCAAAAAATGGGCAAAATCGTCCAAAGCAGGTAGGTTTTTAAAGTAATATAATAAGATGTACTTTACATGGCGATCTTAAGTATCACGCAAGCTAACCATAATTCTGACCTATTTTTGTGCAGTATTCTTCACTCGAAATGATCTGATGACAGTTTTTCGGTTTGTACACCTGTTAATGTTTTTGTGTGCGAGATACTTCAGTAACCATGTAAGTTATGTGACTGGACGTATATTTATATAATTTGTAAAAAAATAACTTGTGTCCAAGACAACAGAGATCGCTGAAAGAATTTAGTATTGTTAAAGTACATTTTGATGCAAAAAGTTGTTAATCGAAATGTTAATGTTCTTCTTACAAATTAGTACATTCAATTTTTTCATATTAAATTTTTTCACTGTTATTTTCAAATGATTTAATTGTTTTAAGGTTTAATATATGTAACGGTCGTCAGTGAGGCTTGTGAATTATAATATTAATTATTTTAACTCTCATTCATGAGAGAGCCATTCTCTAGGTTGTGGTGCCAGTTTGATCGAGCTATCTTTGTTTATAATTACCATAACTATTTTGCGTGTACTGGTAGGTTATTTGTCTTATTTATTCCGAATTCATTCACCGATTGCATTCTTTTTCATGTCTCCTTGGGAAGAACGATAGCTCGTTGGTAGAACTTTTACCTCTAGTACGAGGGGCCCCTGGTTCTATCCCAGATCATGTGTGCGTATGGTAGACAATGTCATCTTCATAGATTGTCTCGAGCTTACCTCATTTTCCCTCATAATTTGATTCTACCATTGCGTTTTCTTTGGCCCACCGGAATCTACCTCATATTCCTTCTTCTGTGACTTCCCTCACGATCCTCAGAATACAATTTCATCTCAGTCCTCTCCTTCCTACTGTAGTCTGCACTTTGTTATATGTTTCCCGTCCCACCCAGCAAATTTTTCCTATACTAGTGTATAGGTCATGTAATTTGGAAGTTAAAGTTAAAAGGTAAATGTACGCTTCAGATCGTAATTACTTTAGAGAAATACACAGGATGCAGTATGACTGATAAAAATCTGATCGTGAGAGGAAAATATGTATTACTATTAATGACAAACGAAATGGTGGTGGTGGCTTATCTTCAGGAATGACATGCTGCCGACTAGAGTTTGTATCAAAGTCACGGAAAGTATGATCATTCTTTAGCAAAATCCTTGGAAGTGTATTCAGATGATCTAAATGAGGTCCCATTAGTTAATTGTTTCATTATTGTATGCGTATTATTATTACGCGAACAGTGTCGAAGTATGGATTGTCTAGAATCTTGTAATTGTTTGCTCGCTTTTTAGGTGGATGTACACCAGGGATTGATTCTCGATACAAGCCATTTCTGTACCTTATAAAGTAAATTGTACGTCAAACTAAACAGAATTCCAGAGAATTCGTTAAAAATAGAATAAGTTTATGTGTAACATCAAAGTTTCTTCTAAGAGATATGTATATTTGTGGTCACCTTCAGGGTTTGTAGCAGGAGGGGGCGGAGCAATTGAACATCCGTGGATTTTCGAAGGGACTTCAGTCATACAAAATAATATTACAATATAACTTACTAATTTAATTACACGGTAGTGTTTGATATACAGGTTTAGTCATAATTGTCCTCAGGGCTTTGAAAGTCCTGAATCAATACTGAAACAACTATGACAGATACAGCAAATTTATTCATATCGAAAGTTACAGAATCTCTCCGAGTGCGCATCAACGAAAAGTAATGTGGAATGGTTGTAGATTAGCCATTAGAGGCGAGGGAACAACAAACATGTCAACATTTCCTGCTGAAAGAAATTAGTGCGTTGTAGAATTCGCTAAGTGTGAGTCAATTGTGACGGTACAACGGCGGAAGATCACATGTGCGTACCCCTTATGTCACGTGATTTACCAGAACTGCGGCACATAATCGTGGGAGCATACGCTGATATTGATTGTCACATGTTGGATATGGTTAATGTAAAATTTCCGGAAATTTTGAACCTGTTGATAAAAAATTGTTTTTTCTGGTTCTGTCTCCGAAAAAGTGGGAAAAGAACAAAAATCTTTGGATTAGGTTAATTTTACTAGTAATGGAACTTTTTTTTTTTTTTCGGACTCGTGAAAAATGTAAATTGAGAAGTTTCAATATTGCAAATATTTTTAAAAAATGTAAAAAAAAAAAAAAAGCACTGGAAAATAACTTTTGCAATTTCTCTTGAAAATAAATAGTCTGCACTCATTTTCTTTGTGCTTTTTAGTCATTTTTTCGTGGATGTCCGTTAATTACAGAACTTTTACAGTTACATACAAGTCTGCCATCATTGAAGCGTTTATATTGCAACGAAATAGAGCTCTTGAATGAAAGTGAGTTCTTAATATGCTCTTTAATCTGGTGAAGTTTTGTTAATTTTAACCATATTACTCCTTGAAAGAAAGGGCAGTAGGCAAATTTCACTAAAACTCATGAACTAGAACATACAATTACTATTTAATATCTAATCTAGACTGTTATATAAACTTTATGTACAAATTCCTGTATGAAAACACAATACCTGTTCTCTAGTGTGACAAATTATCTGTAATAATAACGAAATATTTTGTGAAAAATGTAACGCATATTGCTGAAGCAACTTCAGCGTCACCAACTGAAAGAAACATTTTTTTTATTTGTTATTGACGCATGTGTATTGTTATTCTCGTATTTTCCTATTCTAATACAAGAAACATAAGTACTCAGCTATCATAGACGTAAACTAGTAAATATGAAATAGTTTTCATTTTAAAAGCATAATATACTAAAATGTTCGAAAATTTAAATTTTTCCCAAACTTTTAATTTTTTTCCCAAGCTCGCGAAAAAAAAAACTTTTTTTGCCCAAAATTTTCCGTTTTTTTTTCAGGCCTTCACAACACTAGATATGGCAAGAACTCGAATATAGGATTAATGTCTCCCGAGTTAACGGGGGTACTCATATTGTGTGTAAGAATCATGGAAAGATTCTGCAGCTTTCTGTATGAATAACTATTTTTATTTGTCATGGTAGTTTAATGTTCTAAACCCTGGAGTGAATTCTAAGTAACCCTGTGTTTTATATTAAAATACTGTACTCGCATAAAGTTACACAACGTGTATAAGTAAATGTTGTTGTTATGAAGTATTATATGCACACGTATTTGCGGCCGCGTTTTTTTCAATCTTCTCCCTTTGGGGAAAAAAATCCTTCAGCTGTCCTTGCACGGATGTATCAAAGTTTAGTTCTGAAGAAGATTAACTTCTTACAACATACGAATTTGTGTATTTTTAATAGGCATGAAATAGTAATTTTTGTTTATATTCTTAGGCAATAAATTATTTGATTTGTCGTTTAGATTCTGGGTGGCGATGTCCTGCTTGTCAGAATGTGACTGAGAAAGTTCCCTACCAGTATCTGTGTTTTTGTGGGAAGGTTCAGGAGCCGGAATGGAACCGCCAAGACACTCCTCACACTTGCGGAGAAGTGTGTGGAAAACCTCGGAAGCAGGTTGATTGTACACATCGGTGTAAGTTGCTCTGTCATCCAGGACCGTGTCCTTCATGTACTGCTCAAGTCACCAGGTAACTATCACCTTCAAACTATTCATACTTTGCTTCACATTCCAATGCCATGTATATCTATATACTTGTGGTTAATAATACGAGGAGTAGACATATAGTTGTTTAAGAGAATACAAATGTTATAATAGATAGCGATCTACGAGGGCCACTATTTATATTTTGAGCCTTGGCAACACTGATTGTAGTTAGACGCTATTTTTTGTTTGCATAGAAACGTTTGAAATTGTTGACCATAACGTACTTCAAATGTTTTGTCAATAGCTTTATTTGTGTTGTTTACGTTGACTTAAGGATTGCGTGACAACAGAAAAATGGAATTAACTCGTGAAAATTTTCGTGCAATGATTTATTACGATTTTCGACGTGGATTATCAAGACAAGAGTACATCGATCAACTTAGTTCCACATTTGGCGATGAAGCCCCATCCTTTACCACTGTGAAACGGTGATATAACGATTTTACTCGTGGCCGCCATTCGCTCACTGACGAAATTCGTGAAGGTCGTCCAAAATCAGTTGTTATCCAAAAAAAACATTGATGCTGTGCGAAACCTGATACTGCAAGATCGTCATGTGACATACTGAGAGATCGAGGCAACCCTAGGCATTAGTTCCACCAGCATATATAAAATATTGCATGAACATTTAGCTGTGAGAAAGGTTTGTTCTCGTTGGATGCCACATAATTTGACAAAAACTCAAAAAGAAGCTCGCGTCGATTGGTGCACACAAATGCTCAATAAATACAATGGCGGTGCTTCAAAAGACGTATATAAGATTGTAACAGGTGACAAATCATGGATATATGCATATGAGCTGGAACTTAAACTGAGTTGATTGTACGGGTGTTTCAAGATGAACCAAATCCAACAAAAGTTGTTCGCGCTCTAAGCACGTCGAAACAAATGGTCGCTTTTTTTTTCCCTCAGGAAAACTGGTCATGTGGCAACTGTGCTTTTAGAGAAACGTACAACGGTCAACTCTGAATGGTACACAGCAATTTGTTTGCCAGACATCTCCGGTCAAATACGGAAAACAAAGAAGCACTGTCGGATCATTCTTTATCAAGACAATGCGAGCTTTCACACATCTCGTCTAACAACCGACTGTTTGAACACTCAAAAACTCGAATTGATGAGTCATCCGCCGTACAGTCCTGATTTGGCACCCAATGATTTCTTCTTGTTCCCGAATGTCAAGAATAAATTGCGTGGACAACTATTTTCGTCGGTGGAAGAAGCCATTGATGTGTTCAAAAACCATATTATGGAAGTGTCTCAAGAAGATTGGAAAAAATACTTTGACAAATGGTTCGAACGAATGCAAAAGTGTATTGATCATAAAGGAGAATATTTCGAAAAATAATTAATCAATTTTCAATGACAAATTACTGTTTTTTCATTGTTAGGCTCAAAATATAAGTAGTGGCCCTCGACAATCTAGCCCGAGCGATTACGAGCCCAGTGAGTTTAGTGAGATCGAACACTAGTGGCTGCGAGCTCCATTGAAGATCATGACCCCGAGTACTTAAAGAAAGTGTGAATCCAATAAGGATAGTGCCCTCTACTCTTGTCTTTGGTGCACAGTGTCCAGAGTTCGATTCCCGATATCATTTATCACACTTATAACAGAGCTATAGCTCCTAGTACAATAGACATTACATTTATTAAGTTTGAAATATGCAGGGTATTACAAAAATGTGTCAGAATACTGGGAACAGAAAAAAAAAAAAGTCCATATGGACCTGTGCCCGAAAGTGGATAGTTTCGGAGTTATAAGGTGCCGTAAATGTGAATCAAGTTAAATGTAAAAGGTCATGGCTTCACTGCTATGAGACCTATCGTAATCGGGTCAAGACATCATTGAGGATCTGGTTTGTGAACTATCCAAATATCCATGTTTAAGAATGCTCCAGTACTTGCACATCAATTTTGAGAGGTAGGTGGAGAGTGATCAATTACTCCCAAACAGCCTCTCTAAAAATGTGCAACTACCGGAGATTCTGAAAGATAGATATTCTGATAGTTCACATACTAGTTCCTCAGTGATATCTTAAACCGACTAGATCAGTCCTGTTGGAACTGTGGATCTTTAACGTTCATTTTTTCACGTTTTCGGCACCTTATAATTACGAAACTATACATTTCCGACTACAGGCCCATAGGAACTTTTTTACTATTTTGATGAGGGGAATCTGTTCTCAAAATATTGTGACGAATTTTTTTATTACACCCTGTATATGTAAATATCAATACTTAATACAATAATGGAAAAGGGAGAAGAAAACCTGTCTCGTCGCGCTTTCAAAGAAAAGCAACTCAAACAATAATGGATATATATATATATATATATATATATAATCTTCTGTAACTATAAATACTGTAATTATTGTTAATATTAAGTCTAATGACTTTTCATTTTTTTAAATGTTATTAACTGATAGTAAATTAAACAATATTAAAAAAATGTGTAAATTAAACAATGTTAAAAAAATGGATAGTGCTGCACATATAAGATCTGCTTCTATTAAATCATAAGTTGTCGTATATTGAGGGTATATTAAAAGTGCCCTATAATAAATATATTGTTGGATTGAAAATGCAGAGCATGTTCAAAACTTTTTTTTTTTTTTTTTTTAATGTTATGATTCGAGACTTCGGTGAAAAGTATACTGTAATTATATAATATATAAGCTCGTGGCCAATGTTACCTTAACACAAACGGCTTCTACTAGTGCTCGGAAACTGGAACAGATTCTGGACTGCTAGTCTGCTCGCCCGTTGGATTGATATTGCATTTTTTACCCGTATGAAACTGGTTGACCCGATGGCACCGTTTGTCCTGTCTCGCTCGTTAGGACCGTTTGACTTCATAGACATGATCTAGATAGTATACATTGTGTACACCTAATGAATATGTCAGCTTAATTCTCCATAGCCTAATTGCGACGGTACTCACTTTTGCTGTTCACGGTCTGAGGTTGAACTCTCTAAGGGATTACACGCAAACTACGATGTCTCACGCACTTCGAATCCCACTTTATATGTACTTTGTTTCCTATACTACTTTACAAGATTTGTAAATGCATTATACGTGTATGTCCGGACTTTGTTCTTTCATCTAGTTTAGAATTGTATGCCCTCGTGTTTGTAGTGAAGTAAAATGAAACTGTTAACTTTAGATACAGTCATGTAAAAAAATATGAATCAAATTTAAACCTCAGAATGCTGTGTCGAGTTTGTTTGATGTTAACATCTATACTCTTGTGTTTTTTGTTCGACTTTTTTTTCTTGTTTGTAAAAAGTAATTATTTCTTTTGCTTTAATGTGCAAAAAATCGGTGTCAAAACTTTATCTGTGTTTCAGTTCATTTTAAAAAATAAAATAAAACCAGGTTTTCACTTTAGTTCTAAGATTACTAGTATCATAGTTAAGCAGACTTGCATTCAGTTCATTTTTATTTTGAGGTGACTAATTTGGTGTATTGAGTCAACTCAGAATTACGAAACAGTCTCTCTTCCAATACATTTAAAATAAACTAAAATACATTGCCAAGTTTGAATAAATTTTTCGCAGATTAAAGAAAGAGAAATAATCTGCTTTGTGCAGATAACTATGCAAGGCTAATTATGGCGAGCAAAAACCAAAATCAGAGAACGAATGCTTAAGTTAATCATAGTAAATACAGTATTGTAATGTTGACATTTGATTTGCTTTTCTCTGTTTTGCTTTCTGCATGATTATATCTAAAGTTATATTGTTAAATTAGGCATTTTATTGATTTGTGAAGAGATGTTCCGGCCCATATTAAAACAAACCGACATTACGGTCATAAAAGAATGAGAAATTAATAAGTACATATCAGGCAGATCCTGGATTGAATCGCCAATTATAACAAATCGTTTTCAGGGTATTGAAAAGAAAAAAAAAAAAACAAGGTTATATTAGACTTAATGTTCAGGTTGCATTAGCTTTAGCAAACAAAGAAGAAAGACGCAACGATAAAGTTATTATTTATCATCAGAAGATTTCCAAATTCTTGTTTTGTGGCCAACCAAGAAATAAGAGTTAACATTGTCCAGCTTAATTAGTATATATAAAGAAAACAAGCAGTTATAACTGTCTAAGTTCAAGTTTATAAATCGCATTTGAAATCATAAAGTCAAATTCTCAAGACTAGTTTATTTGTGCCATTAATTAACGATTACATTATAATAGATTTTAAAAAAAAATTGTGTCATTAAACATTTGCCTCCATCATGGTATCTCAAAGATACTTTATCGACATTTTATATGGAAATATGGTATCATAGTAGTTTAACATATTCATATTATCAAACATGATTCTCAACGTTGATACATATAGGAAATTCTTAATACTAAAACAAAATTGGCGATCCATCCTCTCTACTTCTATATTTCTAAATAAACATCTTAATTGAGCGTTCATTTTTTTTTTTTTTATAGTATCCCTGTCGTATATCAAATGAAACACAAACATAGGCCATATCATTACTACTACAACGTCATTCTTTTAACTTCAATTGAATAAGTAGCATTATTACTTCACATTAGCCTATTCATCATTTTCATAACACATATAACGGGGAAAACACTGCTATCAATGAAGAATGACATATTTACAAATGTATAGTGAGTGAATGAAAAGAAAAATCTACTCGACAGGTTCAAATATTAGAACGCCTTTCCAACTATTATTATTTTAACTTATTATTGTCTCTGTTCATAATCAGTTTATCTTGAAGAGGAATGGATACGCGTAAGGAATCATACTCTAATTGGATGAAGCAAGTTGAGACATATTCCAACGTTATTAGTTTCGATGAGGCAAACTATATGTTTAATGGATTGAATAGGCACGTAATTATTATCATGGCACGTTCAAAGTAAGCATCTACCTACCGAAAGGAAAGGAAAAAAAAAAAAAAAACGTTGCACGCAGTGATAGTTTTAGCAATAATGATATTAAATCCAAAGGTATGTCCAAATAAAATTTCACCGGATCAGCATAAACCGATATCGACATCAAAGAACACGTTAATTTTCTCTTAAATTTTCCCTAACCTACAATACTGAATATATGTCACGAAAACAAATGTGACAAGACATATAAAAAAAAAAGAATTTTAAATTACGAGCATATTACGAGATACTAAAAAAAAAAAATCACTAAATACTAACACATGTTCAAAGTACAATTTTTCCGATTTCATACATATTGCGCATGTAGAAATGTATTACAATTCAATATTAAAGAGCACACGATGAAATATGGAAAGCGCACATACAAGATATATTACAGGGCACACGACAAAATATGGAAAACACGTTCGAAGTACGATTATTACTGGCTCTACACTTACGATATACTTTTCCTAACCTACACAAATGTACTCTAAAGGGACATATTAATGTATATATTTGCGCATATATATATATGAAGCCACTCTCAAAGAAATTTCATCATTATTAACACTTACAAATGACATACGTTGCGAAGCATTTAACATTCTAACATAAACCGTCAAGTGATCACGAGTGCGTCCAAAGTAAAGTTCACCCCGGCAAAACAAAATATCTCACGCGACAAAACAAAAGGCAGATATTGGATTTGTCATCTATTGGATTTGACATCACGGACAAAATTAATTTCCCTAACCTAACCGAAGCACGGACAAAATTAAATTCCCTAACCTAACCGACATAAAAATTATGGTTCACACACTCAAAATTCTACCTAACCTAAATCTACAGCGAATATTTCACAAAACAAAATATCATCATTAGACATGTGTTTACTAAGCTTACCTACCCTAAACATTCAGAAATCTCAAAGTACATTCCTATGAAAAGTGTGTACAAAGTAAAGTTTTACCGTATCAACACATAAAATTTTCAGGTTCACGTATCAAATACATAAAATTTAATACTTCGATCATACATGCTTATGGCATGCAATTATCTGTACATGAGTGGACTATGATAATGAGCTTGAAAGACGCGTAACGCTTTTCGATTTAACTACGCATAGTAATCCTGAAGCACTTCATGATTGAACAAGGGAAAACAAAGAAAAGATATTACCAGTTAGGACGTTCCACAGGTTATGTAAGTCCAATCTTTCAGTCCAATGGGCAGATTTCGTATACCCACTTCTTAAACTTCAAAAGAATTGATGCCACTGGATCACCAGTTCGATACCCTACAGTCGTAGGAGACCGTCCGTGTGGCCCATTGTCGTCAACTTTGAAAAACTATATCCCCTGCCATCACCAGTGATGGCGGAGATGGTATTTGGCGGCCTTGGGCCTAGAAATATTTAAATTAATTTTGAAGTCAGGCTCCTCGATTGCTTTCTTTACTTTCTAATTGTCTAGGTTGACCAAAAGATGAAAATTTAGACAAGGTTAACTTCCCAGATATATACTTTAGCTATCAAATTTCCAAATTTAAAGGAGCCCAACTCAGACCGCCTTCTATATTCTTTACATCATGGTGGTAAACTACGTCATCTTAGTCGCGTCACCCGACCTTAATAAGCGCGATTTTAATATTACATAATCGACTACGAACTACAACCAATTTATATGTCTTCTGTTACTATATAAAACCCTATTCAAATAAACAGTCATTCTATCTATTAAATGACATTTCTTGATTATCGGAAATAACCACATAACATAAATTTCAAACTCACCTAACCACGTCTTGAAAATAGTTTGCGTTGTTATGACGACCGCTGTTCTCACTGTTTAAGCAGGTCGCCATTGCAAAAATAGATGCCCGCATAGCGATTCAAACGCCCTCTTGTAGTGATAGCCAGAATGAGTCACAAATGAACATCAGAATGAACAACAAATGAACATCAGAGTGCATAACAAATGATGGATAGTATTACAACTAACTAACTGACGGAATTATATAAGGTAAAGTAAAAGTATAAACTAAATTTCATTATTTAAGCTATGAATGCAATTATTACAGTAACGCGAACAGTTGCAGGAAAGACAGTTCGAAATTTTGGTGGTAAATTATTGGTGTGTTTGCGTATTTCATATAAAACTAATCACCCTTTGCACCATTTATTTCATTGGCAACGAAACAAATTAACGTCAAAACAAATCTTTAGAAACATTAGGGCGCAGTATTACAATACAATAACCAACTTTAACGCTGCGTAAACCACCGGTAAACATTAAAATACGGGAACCAACTTAAACAGAAATGTAACCGGTAATCGGTCGGTTACATTTTTCCCGGCGGCTGTAAAAAAAAAAATTTTTTTTTAACTACTTAAAACATTAACATTTAACTTTTTTTTTTCTTTTTTTTTTCTTTGTGACTATTTAAAGTCTTTCAATAATTCTTCTCTCTTTTCTGGAGAGCAATTGAATAATTTTATATTTGATAAATTTTGAGTCGGCACTTCTCTCCCCTCCAAATCTTTTAAAGAAACAGAGTTGTGATGCACCCGAATCACAACAAAAGGCCCTGTAAATACAGGCATGTATTTATGGGTGACCTTCTTAAATGCATCAGATTGAAAATGGGTTTTAACCATTACCAAATCCATTTCCTTAATTTCAATCACATTATTTTGCGACTTTCGTTTTCGTTTTGATAACAAACGGGGTTCCACCTGAATATGCCGTTTAGAATTTTCTGTTGTTTTCAATTCTAAAGGCCATGGAAATTTTTCTCGAAATCTATCGGCAGCTGAAAAAGAAATAAACACCTCAGCAGGCGTACATCCAATGGTGCTATTATAAGAATAGTTTAGCAGATCTTGTGCCGTCTTTAGCACTATTTTCCACTTCGTGTGGTTATGGCTGCACAATAATCGAATAATTCGGTTGAGTTCTCGATGCGAACGTTCGATAATGCCATTTCCAGAAGGGTTGTACGGCGAGACCAAAATATGCTGAATTTGGTGGTCATTACAGTAATTTTTCCACGTGTTCGAGAGGAACTGGGGGCCCTGATCGGATATAATAAAATTTGGGTAAGGGAAGAGATAGAAATATTCCTTTTCTAGAGTCCGAACAATCTCAGCAGCTGTGGCAGTTTTTAAAGGTTAGTGATACAAGAGTCTTAAATAGATATCAACAATTGAAAGTATATAGTAGAATCCATAACTACATGGCAATTTCCTCACGAGACCGATGCACAATTTGATATGTGGCTTATCTGCCTCAATATGCAGATCCTCACGAGCAATAATTCTATTGGAGAACTTCGTCCGGGCACACGATTCACAATTATTGATAAAATTTTGGAACGTACATTTTTGTCCTTTCCAGGAAAACAATTCTTGAACTAATTTCAAACATTCACTAACACCAAAATGCCCCGTTTCATGAACCTTCCTAATCGTTCTCTCAACCAATAACTCTGGGATTACTAGCAGCCAACGTTTCGTTTTTGAATTTTGAATATAGACCAAATTATTTACTATACGAATTCGAGAATCAGCACTGTCTGACATTTTCGCTTTTAATTCGTTACAGTACTTATCACCCGCTTGCATTTGCATTAACTCATTTATAGGGAACCACGTACTCTCATCATAACGAACAAAATTAACAAAATTAATAGAATTAACATGGTATTCTTCAGGTTCGGCAGGGAGTTCCGGAGTATTGCGACTTAAAATGTCAGCTATTTTATTGTCCACCCCTTTAATGTGCTCGAACCGAAGATCGAACCTCTGTAACTTCAACAAAATTTTTGTGGTTCGGGGATCTAAGTTCTGTAACGTAAAAGCGTATGTCACTGCGCTGTTGTCACAATGGACCGTGACTTTTCTTCCTAAAATATAATACGAGAAATGCTCGCACAGAAACAACACTGCCAGCAACTCCAGTTGGAGGATCGAATAGGAAACTTCATATAACTTTAATTTTCTACTTGCGTATCCGATAACGAGAAGTTCTCCAGTATCATCATACTGAGCCAGATAGCCGGCCAAATTCTCTAGTGACGCATCTGAAAATAAATGAAAGGGTTGATCGAAATTAGGCTGACTGAGCGCCGGAGGCTCACTCAACAACTCCCTCAATTGTTGGAATCTATTCAGCAATTCCTCAGTTAGACAATATTTCTTGTCTTTCTTTAACAAATCGAAAAATGGTACTGTTAGAGCGGCGAACTGAGGAATGAATTTTCTTCGCCAAGAAAGGATGCCTAAGAACGACCGAAGTTTCTTCTTAATTTTAGTGCAAAATTTCCCAAAGGTTAAAAATTTTCAAAAGTTGTTACTAATAAATAAAGTGTTCGTCCAGCTTAGAACCAAAGTACATCGCAAGTCGTAAAGAGAAGTAAACCTATCAATAATTCAGTCTTCATTCCTAACTATAAATACTGGTATACTAGAGGAAGACTATATTTTTTTTTTTTTTTCGAAACCGCATTTCAAATGTACACTGGACACAGGTCGATCTTAACCGAACGAAAAGAATTTTTAAAAGGTTTGCCAAATATTATAATTTATAAAGTTCAGCTCGACTCCTGTATTTAGAATACATTTCACTCATATTTCGATTCGCTGTACTTCCTCCTTCTTCCTTCAGAACAAAATACGTCAATAAAATTTTAAGGAAGACAGTACAACTCACTTCATCTCGAAACGAATTCATTTTACATTTAAAATATTGTTTTGAGGAGAGAAGTTTAATTGAGCAAACATCACTTCCTTTTATGACAACTGCTCAGTTTGTTTTCACGAATTAAGACCGAAATGGCTAACAAAATGGGAAACTTTATTGTTATTATTGTTATTGGTATCAACCAATTCTACTGCGACAAAAGAATGCGGCGATACAACGAAGTGGTACGTTTGAAGAAGACAGAGGAATCATCAGTGGACCCGAATAGAATTAAATAACAGGTAGGTTTATACTGTTAAACTATACATTTCCGGTACCGCATACTATACTGGTACGTAAACAACTTCTAAATATTCTGAATTAGTTCTAACAATCCTTAAAAAAAAAATCCTTTTCGTGGGTTTAGCCGAACCGGAAGATTTATTTATTTATTTTCTTTAAGCTCAAATTATTATGCCCACTAATCGAAAGATCATGACTCAACTTGCCACTCCTTTACAAAATTTCAGTTCTTCAGTTAACTAAAACCACTAAAAGAGAAGTTTCTAGATCAAGATTCTAAATCCCATTTTGTTATTGAATATCTATTTTATAATATTTTACCTCCTACGTTATTTATAAAACATCATAAACATAACTTTAACTAATAAAAGTACAACGAAAGAAAAGGAAAACAAAGTTCAAGGTTACAAGTTCCGTTGTAGGAGGAGCTAATACAGGCGGCGAGATCTTTGCCTGTCTTATTCTATGAAGTGCTTCTAGCCACTTCCTACAATATTTTCCAATCATCATATGTCTCCGCCCCTGGCTAGAGCAATTTCCAACTAACCACATAAACATTTTAGATCTATTTACCTTAACATCCATAAATAATGTCAAGTTAGGTTTTCCTATCTCCTTTCTCCCTTTTCGAGATCTACCTACTCTTTTGTCATCAGTATCGAGGAAATCATCAACGTCATCACTACGCAGTATGTGAATCTTTATCGTATCAACTATACTCGACTTCGCTACCCTATCATACTGCTTTCTTTCATAACCGACATACATAAGAGAGCTATCATTTACATCATCATGCATTACTGGGGTTTCATTTATCAAATATTTACTGACACGTATATGAAATCTACTACTACATACTAAATCTAAACCTAAATCTACATTTACATCATCATAATAATCATCAGTCTCATCATTTAAATTATCCTTAGTAACATCTATATGAGACTTAAGTTCAGGCGCTCCTAACGCAGCCATATCATTTAAACTATTACTTATTTTATCTGATACACCACACAAATTATTTACTAAAAGTGTATCCGTGTCTTCAATATAACTGTTCGTACATAAACCCCTAGCTCTTATGTCTAGTTTATCATTAGCGGTTACAGTTTTAATTTCTTCAGAAGTTAATATTGATGACGTTACAGATGACAATTTAGATGCTACTTTATTTTCCAGTTCTTGTTTAACAGTGGATAAATCCGACTGTACACTGGAGAGAGACTCTTTAATCGTAACAATATCTGCTTTTAAGTCATTCGTGTTAGCGTCCATTTTATCATTTAACCTATTTATATCAGATTTTAAGTCATTGTTACCGGCATCCATTTTACCGCTCATGACAGACATTTCTGTTCGCAAGTCTGTAATGATATCAATCAACGTTTTAAGCAATGGTTCTCCATTAGTTTCAGTTTCAGGGTTCTCAACGGGTTGCTCAATTTCTGTAGCTAACATCTTATCCAACTTACAGTCGAAACAAACCCAATTATTATTCATGGTACGTAAAATTTCCTGTTCCTCATCAGGAATATTTAAACAACGGATATGGAACCATTGATCACATGTTCCACAGCGTATGGATACACTGTCACTAGAATCGTACTTATTGTCACAACATTTAAAATGTTCGGTAGAACCATCTACACTAAGACTTTCGTCACTCATTTTCATGAATTGGGTCACGCGTCTAATAGCTCACTATCCTCAATCCACTCATTACTTCACATACTTATCTCAGTTTGGCACACAAAACAATAATTATAAAAATATTAATACATATCCTTGGCTAAGGGTCGCCAATTAAAACAAACCGACATTACGGTCATAAAAGAATGAGAAATTAATAAGTACATATCAGGCAGATCCTGGATTGAATCGCCAATTATAACAAATCGTTTTCAGGGTATTGAAAAGAAAAAAAAAAAACAAGGTTATATTAGACTTAATGTTCAGGTTGCATTAGCTTTAGCAAACAAAGAAGAAAGACGCAACGATAAAGTTATTATTTATCATCAGAAGATTTCCAAATTCTTGTTTTGTGGCCAACCAAGAAATAAGAGTTAACATTGTCCAGCTTAATTAGTATATATAAAGAAAACAAGCAGTTATAACTGTCTAAGTTCAAGTTTATAAATCGCATTTGAAATCATAAAGTCAAATTCTCAAGACTAGTTTATTTGTGCCATTAATTAACGATTACATTATAATAGATTTTAAAAAAAAATTGTGTCATTAAACATTTGCCTCCATCATGGTATCTCAAAGATACTTTATCGACATTTTATATGGAAATATGGTATCATAGTAGTTTAACATATTCATATTATCAAACATGATTCTCAACGTTGATACATATAGGAAATTCTTAATACTAAAACAAAATTGGCGATCCATCCTCTCTACTTCTATATTTCTAAATAAACATCTTAATTGAGCGTTCATTTTTTTTTTTTATAGTATCCCTGTCGTATATCAAATGAAACACAAACATAGGCCATATCATTACTACTACAACGTCATTCTTTTAACTTCAATTGAATAAGTAGCATTATTACTTCACATTAGCCTATTCATCATTTTCATAACACATATAACGGGGAAAACACTGCTATCAATGAAGAATGACATATTTACAAATGTATAGTGAGTGAATGAAAAGAAAAATCTACTCGACAGGTTCAAATATTAGAACGCCTTTCCAACTATTATTATTTTAACTTATTATTGTCTCTGTTCATAATCAGTTTATCTTGAAGAGGAATGGATACGCGTAAGGAATCATACTCTAATTGGATGAAGCAAGTTGAGACATATTCCAACGTTATTAGTTTCGATGAGGCAAACTATATGTTTAATGGATTGAATAGGCACGTAATTATTATCATGGCACGTTCAAAGTAAGCATCTACCTACCGAAAGGAAAGGAAAAAAAAAAAAAACGTTGCACGCAGTGATAGTTTTAGCAATAATGATATTAAATCCAAAGGTATGTCCAAATAAAATTTCACCGGATCAGCATAAACCGATATCGACATCAAAGAACACGTTAATTTTCTCTTAAATTTTCCCTAACCTACAATACTGAATATATGTCACGAAAACAAATGTGACAAGACATATAAAAAAAAAAAGAATTTTAAATTACGAGCATATTACGAGATACTAAAAAAAAAAAAATCACTAAATACTAACACATGTTCAAAGTACAATTTTTCCGATTTCATACATATTGCGCATGTAGAAATGTATTACAATTCAATATTAAAGAGCACACGATGAAATATGGAAAGCGCACATACAAGATATATTACAGGGCACACGACAAAATATGGAAAACACGTTCGAAGTACGATTATTACTGGCTCTACACTTACGATATACTTTTCCTAACCTACACAAATGTACTCTAAAGGGACATATTAATGTATATATTTGCGCATATATATATATGAAGGCACTCTCAAAGAAATTTCATCATTATTAACACTTACAAATGACATACGTTGCGAAGCATTTAACATTCTAACATAAACCGTCAAGTGATCACGAGTGCGTCCAAAGTAAAGTTCACCCCGGCAAAACAAAATATCTCACGCGACAAAACAAAAGGCAGATATTGGATTTGTCATCTATTGGATTTGACATCACGGACAAAATTAATTTCCCTAACCTAACCGAAGCACGGACAAAATTAAATTCCCTAACCTAACCGACATAAAAATTATGGTTCACACACTCAAAATTCTACCTAACCTAAATCTACAGCGAATATTTCACAAAACAAAATATCATCATTAGACATGTGTTTACTAAGCTTACCTACCCTAAACATTCAGAAATCTCAAAGTACATTCCTATGAAAAGTGTGTACAAAGTAAAGTTTTACCGTATCAACACATAAAATTTTCAGGTTCACGTATCAAATACATAAAATTTAATACTTCGATCATACATGCTTATGGCATGCAATTATCTGTACATGAGTGGACTATGATAATGAGCTTGAAAGACGCGTAACGCTTTTCGATTTAACTACGCATAGTAATCCTGAAGCACTTCATGATTGAACAAGGGAAAACAAAGAAAAGATATTACCAGTTAGGACGTTCCACAGGTTATGTAAGTCCAATCTTTCAGTCCAATGGGCAGATTTCGTATACCCACTTCTTAAACTTCAAAAGAATTGATGCCACTGGATCACCAGTTCGATACCCTACAGTCGTAGGAGACCGTCCGTGTGGCCCATTGTCGTCAACTTTGAAAAACTATATCCCCTGCCATCACCAGTGATGGCGGAGATGGTATTTGGCGGCCTTGGGCCTAGAAATATTTAAATTAATTTTGAAGTCAGGCTCCTCGATTGCTTTCTTTACTTTCTAATTGTCTAGGTTGACCAAAAGATGAAAATTTAGACAAGGTTAACTTCCCAGATATATACTTTAGCTATCAAATTTCCAAATTTAAAGGAGCCCAACTCAGACCGCCTTCTATATTCTTTACATCATGGTGGTAAACTACGTCATCTTAGTCGCGTCACCCGACCTTAATAAGCGCGATTTTAATATTACATAATCGACTACGAACTACAACCAATTTATATGTCTTCTGTTACTATATAAAACCCTATTCAAATAAACAGTCATTCTATCTATTAAATGACATTTCTTGATTATCGGAAATAACCACATAACATAAATTTCAAACTCACCTAACCACGTCTTGAAAATAGTTTGCGTTGTTATGACGACCGCTGTTCTCACTGTTTAAGCAGGTCGCCATTGCAAAAATAGATGCCCGCATAGCGATTCAAACGCCCTCTTGTAGTGATAGCCAGAATGAGTCACAAATGAACATCAGAATGAACAACAAATGAACATCAGAGTGCATAACAAATGATGGATAGTATTACAACTAACTAACTGACGGAATTATATAAGGTAAAGTAAAAGTATAAACTAAATTTCATTATTTAAGCTATGAATGCAATTATTACAGTAACGCGAACAGTTGCAGGAAAGACAGTTCGAAATTTTGGTGGTAAATTATTGGTGTGTTTGCGTATTTCATATGAAACTAATCACCCTTTGCACCATTTATTTCATTGGCAACGAAACAAATTAACGTCAAAACAAATCTTTAGAAACATTAGGGCGCAGTATTACAATACAATAACCAACTTTAACGCTGCGTAAACCACCGGTAAACATTAAAATACGGGAACCAACTTAAACAGAAATGTAACCGGTAATCGGTCGGTTACAATATGGGTTTTTTCGGCCAGTAATTCAAACCCTGAGTATAGTTCTTCGATAATAGCTGATAATAGCTATATTCAAATTTATAACTATGTGTTTACCGAATACTGTAAGCAATTACCACATAAGTTATGGGTAATCAAAATTTGTGTAACTTTGTAACAGACACCTCTCATTTACGGACAGAAAATCGTGTCCAATCGATGTCCGTTATTTAGAGGTTTCACTGCACTGTGGAACAAATGTGAGACTGATTACAAAAATGTTGTTTGTTTTTCAGGAATTGTCCTTGTGGGAAATTATCCCAGGTTGTGAAATGTGGCTTGGATCAGCCGCTGCTTTGTGGGCAAATATGTGGTAAAGCTCTTAATTGTTTAGTGCATTCGTGTACCATGCAGTGTCACGTCGGCCCTTGTGGGGACTGCAAGGATCAAGTAAAGCAAGGTACTGTATTGGTCAGTAATATTTTACCTTCCGTGTTATCTCTTTCAGTAAAGAGATCTTAAAAATTTAGTGATTGCTTGTAAATTTTCTTTGATACGTTGATATAATAGACCACTTCAACCTTAGCTTTTACCGAATAGCTTGTAATTGGCACGATCTTGTTTGATTTGATATAAAAGTAATTTGTCATTACTGTAAATTAGATATGCAAGGTTGAATAGATTTCAATTTTGCTGTTCAGGGTTACATTCCCTTTAGTATGTAAAACAAATGTTGGCATAACACTTCAGACTATGACCGAGTAATTCTCTCATTTTTGTTTAGTCAGATAGTATGTATACCAAGATGCAGCTGATATTCTGTGAAGTACGTATCAAAGCATGGAATAATACCCAAAAAGTCACTATTATTTGGGCTTCATACGAACAATAGAGTATTGGTGAAAAAGTGGTTCGAGCTGTTGTAGGTTCTATCAAATAACAATCCTATTGGAAATTCCAAGACATTTTTCCCGTTAAAAGTTTTCTTTCTTCTTACATATGTTTCAGACTTCAAGACCAATGTCCCCATTCGTCTTTGATGTCATAAGGAAACTTTTACAAGATATCGTGATTCGATATGGGAAAATTAAGTGTTGATGTGAAACAAGCAGAAAATCTTATTGTGAGCAAAAATGTCGACATTGGATTTGCTGCCTGACGTTTCCTCTCACAAATAAGAACAGAGATCAAGGAACAACAGAAATTGGAATTTTTATTACTGCCGTTGGATCCTAACTTCTGTGATTACCAAGGGGGCCGCGGTGGCTCAGTGGTAGAGCGTTCACCTCTGGTGCTTGGGGTCTTGGGTTCAAACCCTGCTCTCGTCAAGTGAACCTTGTGGTGGACAAACACCTTGTGCGTGGGTTTTCTCGGGGTTCTCCCGTTTCCTCCCACTTTATTCATTCCACCATTTCACTCATCTCTCATCATCACCGTCTCCTTTAGCCTAACCGGCATAACCGTGGGACGTAAAACTCAAAAATTTCATTTCATTTTTTTTCTATGATTACCAGACTTCAATAGAGTATAGAACTTGACTAGTAGTCTTCGTTAGATCGTAAGGTAGTTCGACATTAACCTCATGTAGGTCAAGAACTGGTTCTATCTTCTAGACGAACTTCATATGTATGTCTTGAAATCATTGGATATGTGTTTGCTACAAACTCTTTCTCCAGTCTAAACTCAGCAGAACTTGGAGAGGTCTTCCCAAATTGTAACGAATCAGGACTTGACGCTGCTTAGAGCAAGTTTTTCTAGCATTTGAAAACACAGATATTTATGGAAGATAGTAAAAATTGCGCTGTCATTCTCGCATGGAAATGCAATGATCGAAAGAGGGCTTTAATCACCAGAAAATGCTACTTCTCTTGAAAGGTTCTAGAGACGCTGCGAAGAGTATTGCATCAGTAGAAGGAAGAGATAAGTGAGCACCACAAGAAGAACGGTGAGAAAATACAGGATGCACAGCTGAGAGACTTGAAGTAACAGGAGATACGTGTAAAACGGATAAATGATGAAAAGTAGCTAACCATTGGTACCGAACTGAGCGAGATCAAGAACAAAGGGACTTCCTTGCCGTCAATTTCAGTAACTCCTTTGCGCGAAAGTCTGTGTTTGGTCACAATTTTGCGTTAATATTGTTTTTAATTATAGTGTAATAATTTTAATTCAAATACATGTTGTTTTCCTTTTTCTATTTCAAAGTTTTGGTCATGTTTGTACCTATTTGTAGAGTATGTGATCTAGTTTGTATGTAATTGTGGAGTCTATTTAAAAACAAATAAAATAGTGACAATATATATGAAAATAAAAGTAGAGCTCCTCCGTGGCTAAGCGGTTAGCATACGCGCCTTTGGCGTGGGAGACCCGGGTTCGATTCCCGGCGGGAGCTCATGTGGTTCGGATTCCACGTTAATCAGTAGGTCCACGTCTTATATAGCTTCGCTGCTGCAAGGGACGTTAAACTCAAAATCAAGAAAATAAAAGTAAGATCAGTCAAAAACAAAATGCTGAAAATAAATTGTCAAATTAGTGAGATGAGGTCTGTTAGGGTAAGAGGATGCCGATTTCACAAGAATTTCTATGTAGTCGTGGAATTCTTATGAAGAGTCATCAAAAGTCAAGGAAATTTATCAGAACACATATAACTAAAAATAGGTACAAAAGCATAAAATTATCGGCAAATATCACACGAAATGCTTTCAATCCGGCTTCAGATAACGAACAGAACGTATGGATGTCCGAAGCACAGGGGAAACGTACGCACAAACGTGAGAAAGCCAAGTAGGCTTCATGGTGGAAGAACACAGTGTGCATGAGTGTCTCGGAGTTTTCCAGTTTGCTCCTACATTCGTCGTTCATTATCATCATCGTTTCCTTTAGCCTCGGTGCACAATTGTTGGATGTTAAATTAAAAAAAAAAAAAAAAAAAGTGTTCGGATTCCGAGGCAAAATTTCCTCGAATTTTTTGTTTGTATTCCAGGTTGTTCAGTTTTTGAGGGCAGTACTATATTTAGATTTTTCAGCTATATAACTAGTTGAAGAAAACCTGTAACATTTATATAGTTTATACCCAAACAAAACCAACTTTTTTTCCTATTATTTAAGGGAATAGGAAGTAAATATATATATATATTTTTTTTTCCTGGTCAATGGCAAACTCTTGGTAACGATGGCAACATAGGACTCACTGACAGTCCGCATGTGAGCCTAACGCCTTTTTTGACAGTCTTAGCTGACAAGAAAGCTGGAACTATATTCAGGTGGATGTTTCGGTGAATTGAAATATGTTAACAGTATTGAAGAGTACAAAATATAAAGAATGATAGTGTCTTTGTATTTGTGTGTACATTATTTTTAGTTTTTGGTAATACGCAATAACTATTTTTTTCGTGTTTTCGTGTAGTTTGCTACTGTGGGAAAAAGGAGCAAGAGGTCGCTTGCACTTCTGAAACTGCTGGAGTACATGAATTCTCATGTGAAGATGTGTGTGGCCGTCAGTTGGGGTGCCAGAATCATTCCTGTTTAGCGATATGTCACCCTGGCGAATGTGAACCATGTGTTCTTTTGCCGGAGAAAGTGACACTTTGTCCTTGTGGACAAACTGAAATTATCAAGTTGCAAGAGCGTGATGGTGCTGAACCTCGAAAAAGCTGTCTTGACCCGGTTCCCACATGTGGGAAAACCTGTAGCAAGAAGTTAGCCTGTGGACAGCCAGGTAAGATGAATTGAAATGACTCACTTTTCATTAAAAGTAGTAAACATTTGATTTTTACTTCTCAAACTATTTTCACAGTAGATACTGTTGTCTATTGAGGATTAAGTAAAGCACACCAATTGATCTTGCAAAGAATACAGTTATACCACTATAAAAGTATTAAAATTGTCTGTTTAAGTACATGATTAAAATTGACCTATTTTTTAAGTTAATACGTAGAAGTTCGTCACATAAATTGGAAAGTTTGCATTGCAGCTGGTGCTGAAAGTCATAGTCCTGCTATAATTAATGTTGCACTAGAATTATTTAGGGGGCTATCGGGCTCAAGCCCCTTCCCCCCTCTTCAAATAATAAATTTGTTCGTTTTTCGCATTCCATGTACAACAATAATCCTTGTTACCGTTTCTAAGAATTTCATTGACTTTCCATTTTCTTAGGCTCTTTGTTCAGAAATAATATTGTATTTGTCAAATTTCATTCCATGTAAAAAAAAAAAAAAAAAAAAAAAAAAAGTGTGTTTGTTTTTTCTTTCTTTCGTTTCTCGTATCATACTTTCGACCGTTGTTAGTTGTTATTCAAGTCAGCCGTCGTCAATGACACTAAAACTAAGAGGAGCTGATAAGCGAAACTGGTATTCCACCCCAACTTGCACCGATATCAATATAACGGGACTTTAGTTATTATATCAAAGATACATATATTTACATTGTTTAGTTATAAAGAAAGGATGGGGAAATAAGTAGCTCGGAAGACTAGATAGGCCTAGAGAGTGCTTCCTTTTTCTTCTATGAATAGACGAAAGGTTAGTCACATTGCTAAATTTTTGTATATCATATCATATCATGTAAGATTCACCAGTCTGCAATTCTTGCCATTAAAACTGCAATCAGTATATTACAGTTTCAACTTGTCTCAACATTTTCTTTCAGGTAAAAACGTACTCAGATAACTGATTTCCTTTTAGAAATATTCAGTTTTAAGTTGAAATGAGATTAAAAATATTCAACGTATGTTTGCAGGAGCGTCATTTCAAATTTGCCTGGGTCGTAAGATCCTCCACCGACATACGAGTTTCACTTTTTCCTAGTATGTTAGTAGACAATCGATTAAAATATATTTAATTATCAAACTCAGGTGGGTAATTGCTCCCCCCCACTCCTGCTTCCCCGTGTTGTGCGTGACCCTCGAAACAAAATCCTAAATACGCTATTGACTAAAATTAAACTTTTAAACATTCAGAAAAGTTGTTACAAAACCTGATGTACAAGGTAGTAACAGAAAGGGGGGAAAAAAAGGAAGAAAAACGTTATTCTATATTAAGTGTTGCTTTATCAGCTTTTAATTAACATAATAGTCGCAGTGAGTTCAGCATTACATTCTCAATCACATTTTTAAATGTAAACAAGAGGCACAACATAATGAAGAGAATTTACTGTTAAGCTCGTTTTTGTAATAAATTTTCAGCATAATCTTTCCTTGGCTACAATATTCAACGGTTACTTCATAGAGAGGATAAAGAAATGGCACATTGATTTTATATATATAAACATAAGAAAGGAAATTAACCTTTTTAAATATGAGATCATCTTTCTACTCTGTCGAATTCATATATTTTATCATGCCATTTTAGCTCTGGCTGAGTAGATGATGGTCGAAAGTGTCAGCAAGCGATTGAAAAATTGGGTTGAAAATTCATTACAAAAAAACGCTTAAGTGAGTATTTCCCTTCGATATCAAATCATTTTTGTCTAACTAATACTAATACATAATAAATGCAAAAACTGACTATATCTTCTTTCCTTTCGAAGGTGATCCCCATCTGTGCAAAGCCCTGTGTCACATGGGCCCATGTCCAACATGCTCCGGAACAACATTGGTGAGATGTCGCTGTGGCCACATGGATAAAGAAGTTCCATGTTCAGAACTGAAAACCAAAGCAGACGATGCACGTTGTGAGAAAAAATGCAACAAGGTAGGTACTGAAATATACAAACCGCCTGTCATATAACAACAGTGTTATTTGTTTTCAAAATGACGCCTAACCTTATAGTCTCGCTGTCGTGATCCAAGTAAAATCATCTCAAGAACTACTTTTGTTTTCATCTAAGGTCGCTCCCAAGTACGAAGATTGACAAATAAACATGTGAGTTCAGTGAATCATCGATTTTCGAACTTGGAGCTATCGAAGATGAGAGCAGGCGCGGATCTAGAAACGATTTCACTGAGATAAACACAATGGTACTGGAAGACTAGTCATTTATATACTTAAAATAAATATTTAGAAGGGTCTTTGTTAAAAGTTAAAATTATTTATCTGTAACCGTTTTGTATTCGTTTATTACTCGGAGAACTACCCTGTGTAATACCTTCCTTCGCTTCCATTCAACATTACCTTCTACTTTAGTTGTCGTTGTGGTTGAGTGATGGAGCGCTCATCTCTGGTGCATGGGTTCTCTGATTCGATCCCAGCTTGCGTCATGTGAACTTTGTAGTAGACAAATACCGTTGGCTTTCTCTCCGGTACCGTAACGGTTTTCTCTCGTTTTCTTGCACTTTTCATCATTCCGCCATTTGCGTTTGCTGTCATCATCATCACAGTCTTCCTCCGGAGCATAACTAGTGACGTTTACTCCATAGAATGGTAATCCAAGTAGAGCAGACATTACATTAGATAGTCATTAATTGAATTTTTCTCCCGAGCGTTAACGAAGAAACAAGTTATCACAAATGATAGCTTCTTCCACCGCTAACTACACATAGGTGAAAATTCAAAGAATAACTTTAGATTGACAAATAAGACAAAATTTCAGCATCATTTAACATGAAAATTAATTGAACACTCTAACAAAATTTACGTATATTGCACCATGCACGACAAGGCAAAGAACATGAGGCAGTACTTTTCCATACACATATCGTAAATGAAACACACAAATAGAAGTTTATATTTACTAAAATAACATGCTTACATACTCTCAAATTAGAAAGGGATTAGTATTATTACAATAATTGGTATGGATGTTCTACATATACGTATATATGAATGGATGCAGTGATTTGATATTTCTAGCACATTTTTTCTGTTGCAGAGATATTCGAAAAGGTTCCTCGTGCTTTTTCTTTTCTTTCCGGTGCCGAATGATGGCTGCTTCCCGTGGTTTCTCTCTTGTTCTCGCTATTTATATGAGCTATTTATATATATCTTTCCGCTGTCACAATAACAGTTTGCTCACGTTTATCAGCGAAAAAAGTATGGCCCAACAACACCCATAGCCACCACACCACACAAGTTTTTCACTGTGGAGGGGCTTTAAATGTGAGTGTGCATTTTCAGGTGCTCAATATCTAAAATTCTGTTTATTCACATACCCTTTCAGAAGGAAGCTCGTTTCATCTGTCATGAGAATTGAATCAAGAATGTTCTGGTTAATTAATTCCAGTATGACGCGGCAGTACTGCACTTGTACTCGATACACTTTTACTTGCCTTCGATAATTCTTGCGCCACTCCCATTTTGTATGGGTAAAACTTGAGATCATCTCGCAAGATTCGTCCAACATTGGTCTGAGGGAGATTTAATGTGAGGGAAATGTTGCTGCGCTGAACGTCTGGGACTTGCAAGAACTGCCTCCTGCATGCGTGCTATGTTTTCAGGTGTACGGACTGTTTTATTATGTGGGTGTGCGTTGTCATCAGCATTACTATTTGTGCGCCACTGTGTAACCCACTTACGTTATTGTTTCTCCTGATGACCGAAAGTATGTTGCAGCTTCGATGACAGAAAATTCTAAGTAATTGCATAGAAGAGGTAGTTATTAACTTTGTAGAAATGTCGTGGTTGTTCTGTACTAAGAAACTGAGACTACTTGCTGCACTGCAGTTAAGAATCTGGTACTTTTTGGTTAAGCAATACCATAGTACCTGAAGTATGAAATATAACATTGTAAATGTGGAGTGAATGATGCTTCAAATAACGAAGTATTCTCTTATTCTTTTCCAGAAACGATCCTGCGGACGACACAAGTGTTCCCAATTGTGTTGTATTGACGCGGATCATATATGTCCCTTAATTTGTAATCATAATTTAAGTTGCGGATTGCATAAATGCGAGGAACCATGTCACAGAGGAAACTGCCCGCCATGTTGGAGGACAAGTAAGTCAATATTTTGTAATTATTAAGAGGTAATTTAAAATGTTTTTTGTAAATCTGATTTTCTGAAGTTTAATAGATGGGTATCTGCTTGACTCACTAAAATCACATATAAGTAATTGGTTTTAACCTTTTATGGTAGTTAACATCTCGAAATTTCTGCATAATATCAAATTTTAACCTTAAAATCTAAAAGGATCTTTAATTACACTTTTCAAATAACTTTTCCTCGCGTTTTCTAGTTTTTTGTACCATATAAATCCTTGCTTAGTCTCAAAAAGTCGTAAGTAAACAGTAATCGGAGGTATGTATTGGAATTTACGGGAATGGTTGGTTGATCTGTAATGACATCATTAATTAGCAAAGCATAAAACGTCTTGACTAAATTAGTTCTGTTGAAGGGAGGTCTTATTAACAGGAGACACTAGTAGTTTACCAAAGTCTTTTAAGTTAGCAGTATAAAGTTGTAGAATCTGTTATAGTTTTCATTCTTCCGACAGAAGAATTTTGTGTAGGAGGTTATAACTCTAAAACTGAAAGATTTGGACTATCATGCAGATAGTAATAAGAAGAGAAGGATATCATACACTGTATTAGGATCACGCAAGTGGGACTTACAAGATTATGTTGTTAATTCGTCCTCCGTTTGTTCGTTGCTCCACAATGATAACTTGAACAAAAACGAATTGTAGAAGCCTTGTTTTGGCAATGTATAGTTAGGTCATTTCGGCGAGTTCGTCAATGAAGTAAAAATGACTTTAACTCGTCCATTAAGTATCTCGTGATTATATGGATAGCATACGCGCCTTTGGCTCGGGAGACCCGGGTTCGACTCCCGGCGGAAGCTCATGTTCGGATCGCACGTTAAGCTGTAGATCTACCTCTCATATAGCGTCGCTGGCGAAAGGGACGGTAAGTTCAAAGCAAATAAAAAAAATGTTACTCCATACAATAACTTTTGAATGAAAGTGATTTTTTTTTTTTTTTTTTTTTGCTGTAGATAGCTAGATTGGTTATCTCGTTAATGGGGTCAGCCCGTTAACATGTAACGGGTAACGACGAATTTAGCAAGTTATCATATCCCATCTTCAAGTATTAAAAGAAAGGTAGTAAAAGTTACACATCGCGCCATTGGATGACAGCATACATCATCCAGCGATCGACATCTATCGGACCAAATGAAATTTCAAGCGCGTAATGATTTTTACTGTGTACCAGTGTATTTTTTTAAACTTCTACTCGAATCCTTAACGTGTCTGCTGTACTACTTAGTCGTAGTAGTCATTGAGACAAAAATTAAGAAGTAATTAGGTAGTCCGTGGTTAGAACAAAGGAATCGCGAAATGCAAACGAAAAATTACCACACAGTAGTGGCACACTATTATTCAACACGAACGAATAAAGGAACGCCGAAGCAGGATTTAAAAAGTACACATTAATCTCTTTTGATAAAGGCTTCATCAGATAGGGTGAGATAAGTAGTTGGAAGAAAGAAAAAAAGAGCATTATTCCAGTATATGTATATATTTAGTTCCAAGTACAGTAGTTGAATTCGTATGCTCAGCGTACGATAGATGTATAGATTTGATAAATAAAACCAATATAGTTAAAAATGTAATATTTCGGTGTATGTCGAAGGACTTATCGAAGATTAAAAAGGCAAGAAGGAAGAGATGAAAATGATAAAAACAAACATAGTGCACTTTCCTCCTTAATCGTTGACAACGTTGATTTAGAATGCCAGAAAGGTGGAGGAATAATGCGCAAATATGATGAGTAGTGTTAAAATACCAAAAAAAAGACGCATCATCAGGTAAGATCTTTTGACTCTCTTGGACGAAAGAAGAATTAGTACATTAATGCTTAAGAAGAAGAAGAAGAATTAAGAAATTGACTGGAATGGTTTGAGAAATTTCGAATACACTGTAAAATCTCCGCTAACTTAATAATGTGACCAGAGTACAAACTTGTAAACCTGTGCTCCATATAAGCTCTCTACCTCTCTACTACATATCCATTGGGTCTGAGAAGTTTGATAGAAGTAGTTTGCTTTGAATCATTTGTAAACAATTTACACAAATTGTGTTTGTTTCCCATAAAGAATTATCTGTCATGTGCATTGATGTTATTTCAGGTTTTGAAGAACTATATTGTGAGTGTGGAGCAAGTGTTCGATATCCTCCTGTGCCATGTGGGACCAAACCTCCGGAGTGTTCACAGCCATGCCCTCGGCGCCATGCGTGTGATCATCCAGTCCTTCATAGTTGTCACAGTGAACTTACGTGTCCCCCCTGTACTGTGCTCACGGAGAAATGGTGTCATGGAAACCATGAGGTAACTACCTAACTATGGCCGTTCTATCTCGGGCTCTAATAGCTATATAAAGAAGAGCGTTGGAATCCACACTGCCTCAATGAACCGTCATTTTCCCATCTTTAAGTAGCTGTTATTCTGAAACCAGATAATATTGTAACTAAAGATCTCCTGGTTCGACTGAATTCTTCTATAGTGCATTGTTTCGTCTGTGCAAAGTGCCTTCCATTAAAACCAAGACGGAATGGCAAGATAGTTGCATGTAATTAGTTGTCAGAATCATGAGATAGGATTGCGTGCCTATATTAATTACTAATTGAGTTTTCGGCATATAATTGCTCAGTTCTTGCAATGTTTAAACATATTTCTCGCACAAGTCAATTTAATTTTAAATCATAGTAACTTAAGTAAAACATGTTAAATCCGTGAAATGTTTGGGATTGGAATTATCGTAAATGTTCTCATAGTTAAGAGACTAGATATGCGGGTTTGCTTAACATGGGGATTTACTTCATTGAAACATGATACTAAATAATGGAAATAACATTGACATTATTCTCTGTGATACTCAAATCTACAGGTACGGGAAATTCTCGGACAACCTGTAGGTATTTCATTATTCTCTTAGGTACGCACTGAAAAGTTCACTTATTGAGTTCTGCTGATGCGACGTGTATCTAATTTTCAGAGTATTAATCACTGTTCCTTGTTGACTGAGCTCTGTTATTTTTGTTACACTGAGTGACTCTTTATAAATAGCTCAATATTCTCAAAAAGTAAATATATTTACGTCCATTTGTAAAGAAATTACTGGAAAGAATACATCTCAACTTTTTATGAAATTCTTTCTGTTCCTAGTAGCAGTGCTCTTAAGGAAGATTCCCTGCTTACGGTTGTTGATCGAAAAATACTTTTTAAAAAAATCTTTTTAAATATAGTTTCAGGAGGTTTTGAATATGAAAAGTAATGGTATTATTTTCACGTGTATGAATCAAACCGTAATGCAGAAGTGAAAATAATAACTTGAAAGGGATATAGAATTGTTTCATAGTTAAATGGCCAGCGTTTTTGAGCTTTGTATGGGAGACCAGGGTTCCATTCCTGGTGAAAGTTTCAAGTTGCTTTGATCCGATGTTGAACGATAGCTATTCTGTTGAACGAAGTCATATAAATTCGATGCTGAAACATGTACATGAGTGTATGTGATGCGCAGTGGAAGGTTAGAGCAGGGATAGGGTAACCAGTTCCAGGGTGTCTTATCGGTCACGAAAGTTACGAAAAAGTCACGAAATCAGAAAACGATCATGGAAGTCACGAAATTTAGTTTTTGGGTTGTTTTTTGTACAAATTTAAGTAGAGACTGGAAAATTTTGTTCTATAAAACGTCAAAATTCATTGGCAAGAATGTCTATGGTCGGCTTTAGACGCTACCAAGTCGCAAGCAAGACACACTTCTATCGCATGCATGAAAGATTCAATGAGGAACATGAAAGACAAAACAAAATCAAAATGAAAGCAGAATATCTTAATGAATTGGAGAAGAAAAGGATATTGTTACAACAGACCGAAGAGGAAGTTGAAGCACTTCAGAAGATCAAAAAAACTCGAAAAAAGGTTAAAACAATATTAGCCAACTTAAAAGAGAGTATAACGATACTATTATATATACTCCTTAAACAATCCTCGTATATACACCCGAGCAGCGAGGCAGAATTCTTGGAAATTAAAAACTATGAAGTTTTCGTCTCACAAGTGTTTCCATGTGTGTGTGTGTGTCGTTGCTCGCCCACTTGTCTCTTCGCATAGCCTAATTTGGAAGAATTCGTCACAGCGTTTCTTTCTCCCCACTCTTGTACAATCCGCGGCAAAAAACCTGCAACATGAGCATATAAGTTTATTGTGAAATGACGAAGTCTTTTGCTCCGAAATAAGTGTGCACGGGAGGGGGCCGAGGTTTATCCTGGCGTGATTCGTTCCACTTAGACGTTATGGTCATTCCCTGTGCTATTAGGCGTAGTTTCACAAACTTACATCCTCATGTTGCAGGTTTTTTGCCGCGCATTGTACAAGTTGAGCTGCAGAGCAATGGACTACATTTTATAATTTGCATATTTTATATCAATCTGTAATTATTCATTTCATTTTCTGTTTAAGCGTAATCAATATACTTTTAATAACGCAGTAACTAACCAATCAGTTCCTATCAGAGGAGCAACTACCTAAAAAAGTAACTGTTTTATGGGAAATATTTTTGTTCTAACAGTGTATTCATACGCGTCCGTTGTGTGGCAGAAGAGTAGTGCTCACACAAAGCGCGAACAGTGGGATTTCTGACGTGCTTCTAACAAAAATCTATTCTTTTGTGATTCTAGTGTAACGAATATATCATGAAATAATTGATTTTACTTTCCTAAAACGCTGCAGTTCATTTAGTGTTGTCGATTTAGTTCAAAATGCATTTTGGAAGAAATAACGCCTGGCGAGCGTAAAAGAGGAATTATTCTTTCAGTGGAGCTGTACTTTCCCGATTAACAGTGGAATGATAACCTACAAGGAGAAACCAGTTAACGCAATGGAACAGAACTTTCTCACTCTGAATGGATAAGTTTTTTCATCGTGGATTGTGCTTACATTTTTTGAATATCCGACCCTCAATACCGTAAGCAAATGCATGACGCGGGCAGTGCGATTGATGATAATATTCGCGCGCGATCACCGGTAATTACTCTCACCGACATTGAGTATTTTCTTTGTGTGAAATCAAAGTTGTGTTCATAAAGTATTAGTGCTTAAAATAAATTAATGTCTCCTACGTCATTTTAATCTTTTCGTCCTATTAAAATCTGTATTTGCTGTGAAAATCAAGTAGGTTAAGTTCAACAAGTTATGTGAATAATGTTATTTATGTGGTTAATATGTGGTTTAATTTATTTATTATCGAAATCTATTCGTGATATCTTAGCAAAGGATAGATATTCCAAGTAAGCTCTGAACGTGCTTGTGTGGATTCTATGTTAAGTTGTCTACCACTATAATTTACCTATACAAACATTGAGTGTTCACGTTAATTACGTTTTACTTCTGTGGATTTCTCCCGAGGTTACGATAGACGTGGTAGATAACCGGACCATAGATATATGAGATTTTTCTACTATGAAGTTCAATGTACGGCTGTAATTACACCGCGAAGTCCCGTCAGTGACGGTGGGTATCCTGATTAGACCTTAGTCTCCATCATGTCTTGACGTTCCCTCACAGGAACATACCGGTTCGAATCCCAGTCTTCTAGTATATCTTGACATCCAAACCCGAGCTACCGTCGTAAGAGATAGAATCCAACAGCACAACTGTTTACAATCAGTGTGACACATTTAAAGGATTGCTAAGGATTTGTCAATTTGTGTATTTAGGTATGTAATCTTAAGATTATTGGATTTTATGAGTGTTAATTACCGAACAAAACAGACTATATACACTGAATATACTGGAAATGATGTGAGAAGACACCAGGTTTTTATTGCTCCAGGGAACAGCTTTCGAAAGTAGAGATAAGTGCTAAAGAATATACGTACATTTATTCGTTTTCAAATGTTACGAAATTTTATGGTTTGGTAAAGAAAAGATCACGAAATTTCATTTTGGAATTTTACTAGACACCCTGAGTTCTGCTCCCTGTGGTTTGAGTACATGGAAAGCTGGAAATTGTGTTGGAGGGAGGGAATAGATTGACAAGGTTACCATATATCTAAACAAGACTCCTATTTATAATACAAAAAACACGTCAGTCTGTAACACTAATTCCTAATAGTACACAGTTAAGCTAATAAAATGTCGCTACTTGGCACTACCTGTCCCCTTTACCTGTTAACAAAAGATACTGCTAGCATACATGCAATTTGGTCATTTAAAACTATTACGCGATTTAATTGCAATTTAGAAACCGGATTGTTTCAATTTAAATATTTCAAAATAAGAAAGGACCATAATCATAGATGTAAGCATTAATATTAATATTTGTCTATTTCTGCAGTACTATATTTCCAATCAATTTAAAATGTAATGTCTCAGTTTAATTATTTGAAACTGGATCTTGATTATACTGAGCATGAACGTGATTTTCTGTTTATTATTAGAGCAAGTAAAGTTAGAGTTTTAATTAAGCACAGTTTTAACGTACAGTGTGTAGAGATCCGAAAGCTTGGGCGCAAAACTTCACTTACACACGTTAGCCTATAGTCCTATGATATAAGGATCTCTACACATCTTGAGCCAACAAGCCGGATCCGTACTAAAACTCTTAATTAATTAAAAATTTGAGATAGTTAATTTCGTTGTATTAGTTGAAAAATGTAGTACATTGAAGTGGCCAATATCAGTTAAACTTGAAAGTATTGGACCGTGGCGATTCTATCTGATTTTCAGTAAGTTTTCGTTCAGATTCTGCACAGAATGTCAGAAAATTAAGGTATAATAATATGAACTTAATTGCTAAGTAAATTCTGTAAATACAAGTGTTTGAAAATAATGCAAGCTTGAGTAGAAATCATGTCGTTGCTACTGCTCCGAAACCAAGTCAGCGGTAAAAGCGACTGAGTTAAACAATAAGGATAGTTTGATCAAATTACTAAGAAAGTAAATTATTAGATTTTGGGTCTTACAAATTTTAATGTACAAATAATAAGGTATTACAGTAGACTCGCGATTGTCTGAGGTAATTGGGACCGAATCTATGACGACGTATGGAGAGACAGGTACAGTAGTACGTTATTAGGTATATAAAACACACACACACACATATATATATATATATATATATATATATATATATATATATATATATATATATATATATATAGGAATTGTTTATTACAGTATATTAACATTTATAAAAATCCAATATTTTTACATACATACAATGAAATGAAAATTTTTTTGAGGTTTACGTCCCACGATTATGTCAGCTAGGCTAAAGGAGACGGTAATTATGAGAAATAAATGAAATAATGGAATGAAAAAGTGGGAGGAAACGGGAGAACCCCGAGGAAACCCACGCACGGTGTTTGTCCACCACAAATTTCACTTGGCAGGAGGAGCATACAGTACCATACGAAACTTATTTCTTGAAATAGTCAATAATTGTTTTCTAGGACACCTTTTCACTTCTCTTTGATTCTGCGATGTTATAGCGATATATGATGACAGCAAACGATAGAACTGGAAGATTTGGATTCGACAAGAGACTGTGTGTGTGTGCCATCTCTTACAACTAATTTTGTTTTTTGAAGACTGCCTTGGTTAATCGGGATTCGGATAAAGACGAGTCTAGTCATAGATGTGAAATACATATTGTGAACGAAGTTACTAATGAGTTTTGTCATTTTGTCTTAGGTGATGCGTGCCTATTAACTTCGTTATCCTTTTATTTCAGCTTAGGAAAAATGTGCCTTGTCATCAAACGGAGATATCGTGTGGTCTTCCATGTAACAAAGATCTTCCCTGCGGAAGACACAAGTGCATTCAGATATGCCACAAGGGAGAATGTTTGAAAGAGGGTCAGATTTGCCAGCAGCCGTGCACGAAACCCAGGCAGATGTGTGGTCATGCGTGTGGAAGTCCATGTCATGATGGCACTTGCCCAGACACCCCATGCAAGGAAATGGTAAGGAATGTTATCTTCAGTATTTTCATTTTTAAGGTGAACCTTTAAACAATTTTAATTCTGCATGAAATGGGAAAAATAAGCAATAAGTTAACAATTGTCTTTAAAAATAATGTATGCCCGTGTGCTGCTATTTAGAAGCGAAATTAACTTGTAACATGCCGTTGTGTGTTGTGATTATTTAAAAAGTTGACAGGTACGTATCGTAATACAGTGGACTGTCTCGAGCGCATTATATTTAGGCGTACTCTTCCAAGACACTAAAATTCTTCTGTGTTACTGTCTAACGTGCTTCCTTTTTTTGTGCACTCGATTTCGATTCCTGGTAGACTTGCTTTCTCGACCACAAAACATAGTAGTGGCTTGTCTCGTTCTTTAAGCAGCATGTCCCGTTAAGTCAACTGAAGATATTAATATTGTTTGGGAATCGTAAATTATTGGTCTTAATCTACTGAAAATATTTTGTGAAAAGTATATTAAATCTGTCGTATAGTGGAGATTTCGTTGTCTGATTAATGCGCATGTCGACGAAGTGCAATTTTTTGATAAAAATGAAAATTTTTTTAGATGAAGAAAAAAGAACTTGGGACTGCTTAACGTCTATTCGTTATTTAGTGTGTGTTTCAGGAAAGAAAGATCTCGTAACTAACTCACCCTATGACTTATGAAACCTGGAGTTCAATGCTGCGTTCACGAAAGCTCTGTATTGATTTCTGTCCTTAGCCAACTGGATCCACTTTCTACTTCGTATTCCTGTTTCTGCGAGATCCATTTTAATATTGTCCTCCATCTGCGCCTATCTTCTCAGTGGTCGTTTTTTGATTAGTTTTGCAGTTAAAACTTTGAAAGCGTTCCTACTTTTTTCCATTCTGGCTACATAACCTGCCTACCTGAGTCTCCTAGATTTGATAATCCTAGCAATGTTAGGTAAACAGTATAAATCATGCAGTTCATTGTTATGAGGTTTCCACCATTCCTTATTCCCGTTACTTTTGGTTCGAGTATTCGTCTCAGGATTTTATTCTCAAATACTTTGTTTACGTTTTTCCCTCAGAGTAAGCGACCATGTTTCGCAACCATACAGCACAACAGGCGTGATTATGCTTTTATATATTTTAAGTTTCACATTCCTTGACAGAATTCGCGACGACAAAAGATTTGAACTGAATAATAACACTAACTTCCTGCTTTCAGCTGAAATCTAATTTCCTAATTTCTTCATAGATATGGTTTTGATCTGTTTTCTGTGCATTTCTTTCTGTTCTCCTTCCATCCCCTGTCAGTTTACATCATACGGCATAACCTGGTGAATAAACATCAGCTCTAGGCCCTACTTGCTATCTTCGATTTTCTTCTAGCGTGCTCCAGAACAACGTTGAATTATAAAGTCGTAAGCCCTTCTAAAAACAATAAATAGTTGATGTACTGGGGTATTGTATTCCCACTTCTTTTCGAGTACTTGTTGAATGGTAAATATTTGGTCGATAGTTGATCGATTTCACCTAAATCCGCACTGATAATCTCTAATAAGTTCGTCTGCGTGTGGGGTGAATCTTGCTCATAGGATGTTTGAGAGGATTTTATAGAATGTCGACAGAAGAGAAATGCCTCGATAATTATTACAATCAGTTTTATCGCCTTTTTTGTGAATTAGAACAACGATTGATTCTTTCCACTCTTGGGGCATTTCCTCGTTTCCGAGTAGCAGAACGAGTTTGTGTATCTTGTTCCACAATTTTTTCCCTTCAGCTAAAATTAACTCAGCTGAAATTTCGTCTGCAGCCGAGATTTATATTTCTTTAATTTCTTTATAGCGATTTCCACTTTAGTTCGGTTAGGCTCTGGAATATTCGATTCTACTGTGTGCATTTCCCTTTCTCCACGAACAGTAGATTTTGGCAGCGTGTTAAGCAAATCGTCAAAAGAAATCTATCTATTCAAGATGCTGTTCTGTATTAGTGAGAATTGTTCCTTCGGCTTTAATATATAATAGCGAGATTGATAGTCTTTCTTAAATTCGTGGATGCCCCTACAGATGTCTGGATGTTTTTATTTTTCCTTTTATCTTCAAGTTGATTAATTTTAGCTTTCAAATAATCGCATTTCTTTGTTCTAAAGGTTTTGTAAGTTTCCCCCCTGATGTTAACGAAACTTTCTGTAGTCATTTTGTTCGGATTTTGTAGCCAACGCAGTTTTGCTTGTTCTCTTTTCGTTGCTAGTTTAGTGCATTCCGCTTCAAACCGTGGTTTATTCCTATATATTTCCGCGTGCCACAATTTTTCTTTTGCTGAAATCTTAATGCTATTCCTAATTTCAACCCAAGAATGCACCAATGCTATTCCTAAGTTCCTCCACACGAATGCATTCCGAAACTTCTGAAACGGAGAATCTATTCAACAGTTCAATCTGGTATTCCTGTTTCGCCTGGCCAGTCTCTTAACTTCTTTAAATTAAACCTCTCTGTTTCCAGATATTGAATATTTCCTTTATTCAACGATAATCTCTATCGTATTGTTGCTACCGGGTAGTGATGAGTGTCACAGTCAGTTCCTCTGAACGACCGAACATCAGTTATGCTAGACTGTCTTCTATCTAGTAAAACGTGATCTATTTGATCATATGATTTTCCATCTGGTGAACTCCACGTATATTTATGAATATTGTGATGTGGAAATTTTGTTACTCTTCACGGTAAGCTTACTCTTCAGGATAACGTTTGACGGATATTGAAAAATTCACTAGTCTGATGCCGTTGTCATTACTTTCGTTATGAAGACTTTTTTTTTTCCCTATAATCGGTTTGAAAATGTCCTCTCGTCCTACCTTCGCATTGAAATCCCCTAATAGAATTTTCATATGGTGTCGCAGGTGTTGGTCAAATACACGTTCTACTACTTCGTGAATAGTCTCTCGTATCTCGTCATCCTTATCTTCTGTTGGGGTATGTACACTCAGAGCAGTAATGTCATACCACCGACCCTTAAGAATAATAAAATAAAAGTATGTCATTAACAAATTTAACCCGTTTAATTGCTGATTTATTTGATTGTGAACGAGATTTGTTCTCAGTTGTTGATTTTTATTTCCATCCCATCCAACTTCCTGAACTTCTACTAGGTCCATCGTATATTTCTCTAGCTCATTCGTTAGGATTTTAACGCACCTGCTCTATAAAGAGTTCTTATATTTCTTGTTCTAAATCTTATATCCGATCGTGTCAAGTATCAGTCGTGGTCCGAGGCTTTTCTGTATGTTTCTCGACAAGTGCTTTTTTTTTTTTTTTTTTTTTTTACAGGAGGAGTTTGTTAGCCTCACAAGCCCCCTAACGGGAGGACCACCCCTTTGTCGTCCTGCGACTGCTTATTCAATATATATTCACAGCTAACTTCCATACATACAGAGGCCTTTCCCACGATCCACAATTTGAGGACGCGCCATGCCTTGGTGACAAGAGCCCACGTTACACAAAGGAAGATCTTATAGTTATTCTCACAGTCCCAGGTTAAACACGATGCAAAGTACCTTAAATAAATCTTCGGATTCTCTGTTTAAGAATTTTATACAAGTACAGGAAGTAACAAAATTTACCTGTTCAAAGACTTGAGGTAAAGAATATGACATTATGGTACTTTCATTTTTGTCAGATATGCTCTTGGTCCATACAGAGTTTAAAAACCACTATATAGATCGAACTAAAGCTTTTTTTTTTTTTTTTTTTTTTTTTTTTTTTTTTTTTTTCTCTTTTCTCTCAGGCGATATAGAAGTTCATCTTACTGATCTTTTCAATATTTGGGAGTACTTCAAGTAAGGTTTTTACTTTTAGATTTATAAACGCCTCCTCTTTCTTTCTAAAGCCGAAAGTAAAGTATGTACTACATGTGATTGCTCATAACTTGATAAAATATATAGGTTTGTTTCAATGTATAACATTAGCATATGTTGTAAATTATTAAGAACTTGATTTTTAAAGCTGGATATACTTAAAAAGTTCAATTTTAATCGGGCTGGGAAGGTCTGTAATTCAGAAACTATATATGATGATTTTAGAACTAGTCTTCTGGAATGTCAAAATTCCATAATACATTTTTTCCTATGGCGTGTAGAGTGTTTTCTACTGTCATAGTTTTTTATTTTTTTCTCCATCTACGACACTGAATTAAACAAGAAGTCTGTCTATATCATTATGCATATATTGTTTTTTTTTTTTTTTTTTTTTTTCGTAGGTAAAAGTGACCTGTGAATGTGGCCACCGTAGTATGACTAAAAGTTGTTCTGAGAACGAGCGAGAGTATCAGCGGATAGCAACTTCGTTACTTGCTTCTAAGATGGCTGACATGCAACTTGGGCATTCTGTTGACATAGGAGACCTGATCAGTAACCCTGCTACAAGGAAAGAAGCTTTAAAAACGTAAGTATAAAAAGCAACAAGGTCGAAATAAACTTCGTGTGTTTTGGTTGGCAGAGTTCAAGGGAGCGAGAGGCCTCATAATCGTCCGAACCTATGTATAATTACTGATTTTGTATATTTGAAATATATTTGAACTACTCAAAGTACAAATGAATGATATAATTTCAATGTTAAATCGGAAAATGAGTTTGCTCTGGCGGCTGTGCAAGGCAAATAACATTCTACGAAAATAAAGAACAAGACTTACGTTATTTTTCCACATAAAAACTAGGGACATTGATGCATTAATCACATTGCTCTATAAAATTTAGAAGCCTCTTTTGGAAAAATTGCGTGTTGTGCTTACAGAAAAATGCCTTCACATCTGTCTTCACTTTGTCATTGATTCTAAAGTCTTCGGCAAGAGCCTCCATCAGTGCCGGAAAGAGATTGGCAAGGCGCTACCAACCGAGAGTGGCAAGATGGTTTTGCGTTTATGCCGCTGAATTTGGTGACGCATTGTTGTCCAAAAGGAGAACACCAGATGTCAGAAACTCAGTCCGCTTCCTGTGGATAGCGTACAGTTTAGTTTCGTCAGTATCAGATACTTTCTCCTTTGCCCCAGTTCGAAACACGTCTTCTTTCCATACTTGCCTGGCACAGAATGGGCCGCGTGTCATAATTTTCTGCTAACACTGCGATAACGCTATCTGCAGGGTCTTGTTCGTTTGTTACCAATGGTTCTCGGTTAAACTGAACTCTTTTTGCGCCATTGCTTTACGATTTCTCGGGGAGGGGAGGACAGGAAACTTATTTTCTGACTTCTCGTACATGGGAAAACATGAACGCTAGACTGGCAGAAAACAGTCTCTTGACAATGCAGCCCTAATTTTACGTAAATTGTAACAGCAATTACTCGACTTACGGGGCATTGAGATTAGAATTCACCAAAGCGTGTGTGCACTTGACCAGCGGTAAGATTTAACGTAATGATTGAATTATTTTATTTAATTCATGGCTATGCGGTTAGCGTATGACCCTTTGGCATCCCATGTTAAATTAGGTCCACGTCTCACATAGTTTCGCTTCTAAGAGAGTCGCTAAACTTTAAAAAAAAAAAAAAGCTTTTTTTATAAATACAATCGAGATACGTGAGAGTGCTTTCTCCTATCTGAAATAGGAAATTAACTACATTTCTTGTCTCTAAATGAGTGTGTTCCTGAGTTAAGGCCTAGCTAAATCATCTTCTCGCACTGGAAGCCCTCATTTGCCAAACATAGTTTTGTTTGTATGCGATAATTTCGAAACTCCTTAAGATAGATTGTAAGAACTTGAGACTGTTTGATGATTTAAGACCTATAGGCTTTAAACTGCCAGTCTTTCAGCACATTTTAAAGTAATTTTTGTGCTGGAATTCTGCGTATTTAAAAAAAAAAAACCTCTTATTTCATGCGTAAGGAAATCCAAGAATGGACTGTTACATGCAACTGCAAGTGTTAGAAAGGTGGAATATATTGCTTCTGAATGAGAAAGATTTAGTGCGTGATCCGTCAATGTGTTGTCTCTGTTCATGTGGAAAAGAGCTTTTTAAAATGTAAGAGCACCTATCGAGTAACTGACTCATAATCGTTCATTCAAGGAAACTTGCATATTATAATTACTTACAAGATGTTTGATTTTACTCATCTCCATCTTCCTTATAATTATTGTTACATATTGCACTGCAGAAAATGTAGGAGTTTACTTTAGTAATTGTTATCCTATAGTACTCAGATTTATTTAAGTTGAGAGAGAAACTATAATTGTAACAACGTATAAAACTTACAAATAGTGTGCATACGTTGTGTGTTAGAAACGTAGTGAGACTGTCAACACTGTGCACAAACCGACAATGCTGTTGCCTCCACCTTCACACAGTAGTTCGATTAACTCTTGCCATTGACTCAGTACAAGTTTGAACTTATTGCAATTGCTAGACTATTGTTGATAGCGTCTGAGGTGAAGTTTTGTTTGTGAGGTGCGTTACGAAAATGAAATGGCAAGAGCTTGGGCTATGTTGTGCCATTAAATTTTGTGTGAATCTTGGCTAGTCTGTTTCTGTGACTTACAAAATGTTACAAAGTGCTTATGGACAACTTTTCCTAACCAGGGCATAAGTGTTTAGGTGGCATAAATCCATTTTGGAAAGATCAAGAACAAGTGAAAGATGAACCTCATGCGGGAAAACTCAGTCTTAAAAACAAATTACAAGAATAATCAGTGGAGAGTTACAGGGGCGGACTGGGATGAAAATTTCACTGTGGAACAATTCCACCAACTGGCCCCTTTCAAAAAAAAGTAGCCCCCCTTTTTTTGTTATCCAATAATAATTTTTATAATTTTATATTTTTAAATTTACCCTTTTTAAATTAAAATACATAAACTATATTGTAAATGAATCTATATTCAATTCGAGATAGGTCTACTTTGTGCTTAGTATTCTCAATGTTCCTTTACCACACAATCGTCACAATACTACAGGTATTTTACTGTTTTAAGAGAAAGATTTTTTTTTTGGGGGGGGGGGGGGTTTTAGCTTTTTATTTTCAACTTCATACAAAACAAAATTTGTACACAAATTTACAAACGACCTTTTTACCGAGTCGCTCTTCTCTGAAACTCGAACATGTTCTAAGGGTTTCATCGTTTCCATTCCACGTTTACCTTCTTTCCATTGACTCGAGATAAAATATCGGTATAGACACATGATTCTTTTTACATTACAGCCCTTGCCTAAGCGTTATGCAAAATAAAGAACAGTGTTGTATTTCGAAAATGAAGGCCTATTACCTCAGGAAAGGAATTAATTTTTGAATTGGAAATTAAGAAATTAATTATTTTGACTTTTCAATAGGCCTACATTTTAAAAATATTTTACAGATATAGCCTACATCTTTTGATTTGGTCATATTTTACTGTCTGAAAGTCTTTTAGATCTACTGGCTCCTTGAAATTGTAATGGACCGGCCCCTATGGAAAGCTCCACAACTCCACTAGGCCCGTCCGCCTTCCCCCCTGGTGAGTTACATTACAGCTTGTTTACAATCCATCAACTTTTAAAGAATTTTGGCATGAGAAAAGTATACACCAAGATTGTTTCACAGAACTATGTTACATAGCAGTCTTCATCAGTGAAATTTTGGCAGAAAAAGTATGTTTGTGATTTCTCAACATCCCTATTCACTGGATCTCTGACCCTTTGGCTTCTTCCTCTTCCTCAAAAACCACGTGAAACCGCGCCACTTTGATACTTTGGATAATACCCAGAAGAGTGTGACCGGCGAGTTGAAAGGTATCCAGCAGAAATTTTGTAGCACTGCTGCGAAAAATGGGAACAACTCTATCATTGTGTAGCTGTCGAACCGGACCATTGTAAAGGGGATAACCTTGATTTCTAAAAATGATTAAATTCATTATTAAAAGAAAATCAGTCTCTACCTTTCTAACACACACTGTACGTTAGAAACCTACAATTCACATTGTGAAAATAAAATATGAAAATGAATGTGAACGGCGAACATACTTTATTTTTCTCACAATGTGAATTGTAGGTTTCATCATTAGAATTTAAATTCATATCTTATTTTCAATTTTAAAGAATATTAACTCATTTTTGTTGATTCTTGTCATATTTAAGAATTCCGTAATACAATATTGTTGTTCATTTTCAGGCTAGAATGTAATGAAGAGTGTCAGTTAATAGAACGAAACCGGAAATTGGCTCTTGGTCTTCAAATCCGTAATCCTGATCTTAGTAACAAGCTTCAACCTCGTTACTCCGATTTTATGAAGCAGTGGGCCAAGAAAGATGCTCGTTTTGTTCAGATGATTCATGAGAAATTGACGGAATTAGTCCAGTTAGCAAAACAGGTATGAGCTCCAACAATTTGTGGAAGTTTCATTTTGTAGTGATAGTTCCGTAGCACAATGGAAATTTTTTGAATTTCGAGATCTTACATTTTACGTCTAAAGGTGATTTTAGTATGTACATGTTAAGAAAAGTACATGTTCACGCATGTACAGAAATATTGAATTAAGTACTTATTTATTTCAGCTGTTTTAAATGCCAGCTATGTACGTCATGCAATGCTTTTGCCATTTATGTCAATTTTTCTGACGCAGCACATAGTCCAACACAGTGTACGGTCCCGCCTGAATGCATCACATCGGCTGGTTCTCGTAACTGTCTGACACTCAAAGACAATTCACTAACTTACGATTGCTGAAAAGATTTCCGCTACTGAGTCCAAGTGCCACATCAAACCGGCATATACTTTTACCTCAGTTTTTTTCATCTGCTACGAAATCTGTTCGTTCGCACAGAAAACAGATTGTTGATGTCAGCACTGATACATGTCATCTCTCTGTTGCGCCAGCAGTGAATACTGCGCAGCAGCTAACAATATCCATTGCTACTCAAATCATTTCCGTCTCCGGGACAATCTCAGCCGTGCAGACGGGGGACAGTTTTCTGACAGCTTTGGCTTTATACTAGACCCCCAGATTTCTGTTAATAAACATCTTGAGGCCTTTCACGCAAGTGTGGTCTGCTGCTAATGCCTCGATTCCATTGTTAGGTGGGGTGCTCGAAAACTTATTGTTCTTTGGTAGTCGAAAGAAATACGTCGAGCTATTCTTGCACGACTCTGAGCACTTCGCTTTATACGTGCTTGTACTGCTGACAATTTGGCAGTTCCTTCTCCGTGTTGGAACACGCCACTTGATTCAAGAAGAGAAAGAACATAACTTTCGCGAGTATGGTTCCAGTTTAATTGCACATAGTTCAATGCGTGCTGTTTGGTCCCAAGTTCTTACTCTTCAGGATTATTCCGCTTCAGTCGATGTTTCTGCGCTCCTTGTGCAAGACGAACTGATCACTAACCAAAAGCATATTGCCAATAAATTGGACAGCATTTTGCTGCTCTTTCTAGTTCGACAAATTATTTGCCTGACTTCCTACAAGTTAAAACACGAGCAGAACGTAGGCGCTTACAGTTTACGTCAGCAAACAATGAAAATTACAACTTCCTTTTTACTTCTGCTGAACTTAACTTCTGTTTCTGCTTTTAGTGCTTCAGTTCTGTCACTGACACTAGAAAGCACTACATCTGGACCAGATCCAATTCATTATACTATGCTTCGTAGTCTTCCTGTCACTGACTGACAACTTCTAAACCTCTATAATTGTATCTGGATTGGAGGATCCTCCCTGTTCCCTGACGTGAAGCTTATATTTTTCCTATCCTGAAACCAGGGAAATCGGCTACGTCACTCCTAGCTGCAGTTATAGACTAATTGTTTTAATCAATTGTTTATGGAAGTTATTGGATGAAATGATCAATGTACAGGTAGCATGGTATTTAGAAACTAACTACATGCTTTCCAGCCAATGATGTGGTTTCCGGAACCGCCGTTCCAGTACTGATCATCTTGTTCATCTTAAAATTGAAATCCAGGATACTTTTCGCTATCACCATCTTCTTTGATCTTCTGAAGGCTTATAACACTACTTGGCATTACGGAATTATACGTCAGCTACTTCTTTTGGCAGTAGGAGGCCATACGGGCTTCTTTCTACACCAGTTTTGGGAGATCGATATTTTCCAAATCCGATTAGAATCCTGACTCTTCAACCGCTTCTTGCAAGAAGATGGCATTCCACAAGATGGTGTCTTGCGTGTGGCTCTTAGCAGTAAATGTTGCTGTGATACAAATACTCACTTCTGTTCGTGGAATGTATGTGGATGACTTGGCAATTTATTGCCGCTCATGTAATCTGTGTTGCAGCTAAACAGCTCCAACTCATTCTGAGCAAGTTTCACGATGGTCAACGACCACTGGATTTACTTTTTCCATCGACAAGATTGTCCACTTTTGTCGCTTATGCAGCTGCGAATATCATCCAGATTTTTACCTGGGCCAATACGCTTGCCTTCTGTCGCAGCACCCGATTTCTAGGCCTTTAGTTTGATCACCGGTTGTCTTGGGCAGTCCATCTACAAGAGGTTAACTATCACTGTCTACGAGCACTCGTCTTTTAAAAGTGTTGTCTCATATTTCTTATGTTGGCGCATTTTTCTTCTATGACTTCTTTCTCAGTTCGTTCGAAGTTGGAGTATGGATGCATTGTAACTCAGCGCCGTCATCAGCTGATCTACTATTTTCTCATCTAAAATCAATGCCTCACTATCCTTCATCTTTTGCACTTGAAACGAGAGATCGCTACCAGCATTATCAAGCACGACTCAACACGATTAGACCTTTTGGAATTGGTGCTCTGGGACTTCTGGATGACCTTGCCGTTATGTCATGTTGGTTTTCTACCCGCAATCCCATGAAAGGTACTTCGTCCAGCTATTTCTTTACATCTGGTTCAGTATAAGGAGCCAAGCACTAGCCCACACGAATTTCAACGCGAATTTTGCTCCTCCTCACAGCAGTTTCAAGACTCCACTGTCTGTTTTTAATGATGGTTCCAGAGATTCTGATTCTGTTGGATGTATCTTCTAAGAACTACACATACTTATGGATTTAAATTACACACCTTCTCTTCAATATTCACATTATAGACTCGTTATGTCCATATATGTCATATATGCAGGATCTTAATCTGTTGTGACTCGCAAAGTGTCCTGAGTAGCCTTCTTGATATACAAAATAAATATCCTTTCGTCCAGTAAATCCTTCTATAATTAGTACGTACAAATATGTGAGGTGCAGCTCTTTCCGGTTCCGAGCCATGTTGGCATAGGTGGAATGAAGAGGTAGACCGTACAACGAAAGTTGTTGCCTATGAAGGAAGAGAAATTAATCTTCCCATACCCAGCACGAACCTGCGATCGCTATTCACTACTCAGTTGCATCAGTGCTGGCAGCTCGAATGGGATCAGGCTGTCACCAGCTCAAGATCTTCTCGATAGGAGGAACGAATTCTAACTCTATTTCACATTGGATATTCACACTTAAGACATGGATATCTACTTCGTGCCGAAGACCCACTATTGTGTATAGCCAGTGGAGAAAGACTAAGTATTCAAGATCTGCTTGTAAGTTGTCATAATGCTGGGCTTCGAGCTGACTTTGCCTTACCAGCAGGTGTATCAACACTAGTCGGAGATGACCACTGAACGACCTCTGAAGTTTTCGTTTCTTCGTCACCTCCATGTCCTATCCGCATTGAATTTCCCTAGGTTCATACTTAATTCATTTCTTGCTTCCTTCTATGTATTGTCCCCTGTCTGTTGTCACTAAAAGTACTTCTCATTTCTAGTTCAATTGGCAATCCCGACAAATATTTGACTTTCTATCTTTCATACTAACGGTTGCAGCGAAGTCCCGGCAAAAGAAGATTAATATCCCACTGTGTTACTAATGTTACCCTAATGCCTTTATCACTTTGTTTGCATATTTTCTATCTTACATTTTTCTTTCATAGCGGGCTTGTTATTGAATTTAGACATTAATGGGTGCAGAAAGACCTTTGGAGTATACACCCACTCCAATCTCTTGCTATGTTTTTGTTCACACTATCCAACAGACGTGCCATATTGAGGTTTTGACAGCCGCATTGAGATCTTCGCAACTTAATGTTTAAATATTTGATACTATTATTTGAAGGAACAGCTCGTGCGAGTATCTGTTCTTATAAAATATGTAAAGAGGTAAATTCTTCCATGCTTTTAGTTAAAAAAAAAAAAAAAAAAAAAAATTAAAATATTGTTTAAAAATGCTTTGGAATCCAAGGTTAGAAAATTATGTAATATTCTATATAAAAAAAATGAATGAATGTATTATGTTTTCGTCAATATTAGTACACTTTCCGTACAAGTTTGATTCTGATTTGCTTCATTCTAATTTAATTTTTTTTTTAGCTGTTTCTATCCACTGTATACCCGATTGAACCTCATAATTTTTAAGATTAAAATAATAAAAAAAAAGTACTCACTGTAAAAATAATACGTAGTAAAACGTTGTAAAATGTAATGTATTGTTAAATATAAGGCTAATAGTGTTCTGGCAGTAAAATTTTTTTTTTATTAGAATTGAGCAAAATTATAGAAAAACTTTGACACGAGTTTTGTTTGTAGTTCTTTCTGAAGAGAGAGTGAGAAGGGACGAATGTGCTGAACTCTTAAGAACCTAGTTTAACTACTGTGATATCTATTTAAAACTACGTAACATCTAAAATTTCCCAGACTACTGGGGAGCCTGATGCTCCACAAGGGAAATATTGTGGGTTTCAAAAAAGCTGAGATTTCTAGGTTCCAGTGCCATGCTCTTAAACTTTGAGCCAGAATCAAGAGAAAGTTTTTAAAAGATTAGGAAAGTATCTAAAAAAAAATTGATCATACCGTTACAACCTTCTTATGTTCATGTAACGCCATTTTTGTGCCTATACCTTCACTTGTATAGTGTTTTTTTGACACCGTTACAGAAAACATAAGAAGCTGCTTATGTAAGCAATTTCCATTACAGTTTTGTAACTTACCTCTCTCTCTCTCTCTCTCTCTCTCTCTCTCTCTCTCTCTCTCTCTCTCTCTCTCTCTCTCTCTCTCTCTCTCTCTCTCTCTCTCTCTCTCTCTCTCTCTCTGTCTGTCTGTCTGTCTGTCTGTCTGTCTGTCTGATTCTACCTTGAAATTCTGAAGTGCATAAACTTGTATAGAAATGAATGTTTTCATTATCATTTCAGTCTAAGCAGAAGAGTCGAAGTTTCTCCTTTGAACCCATGAACAGAGATAAGCGACAGTTTGTTCATGAATATTGTGAACATTTTGGATGTGAATCAGTAGCATATGATAAAGAACCCAAGCGCAACGTAGTAGCAACAGCGTCAAAGGAGAAAGTAAGCAATCTGTTTTCTAAATGAACTGATACAATGCTTATTTAATAATGAAATAATAACCTTGAGCTCAATTTATTAATCTAATTGTGTATATATATATATATATATATATATATATATATATATATATATAACTTGTCATTATCAGTACATGGCTATTAAGGAATATTTACATTGTTTCATAAACACGCATTTTTTTTTAGTTCTCAGTTTTAAAAAAGTCATTATGCTTTAATAAGAACAAAAAATACAACTCTGAATTTATAACTCACGGATTCGTATTTATGTATTTGGCAAAGAAAATTCGTGGATGCAGAACCAACTCATTTAAATCATATATCCATAATCTATGCCTTTACATGGGCTCGAATTACTAGATTAACAATTCCTTTTTTTTAATTCTTCAGTTTTTAAAGTCTGCTATTCGATATAATTACACCGTCTGTGTTTTAAAAAATCATGTTTGAACTCATCTCAACTTTAGTACCAAACTGTTAAACCTATACTGTAAGAAATTTTCTCTGTAAGAACGCATTGGTGTTGAGTTTTGTGTGTAATAATATAAAATAAGAATCTTGGTATTGGAAAACTTATTTAGGGATGTCTTTGAACAGTGATATTTCTGTATTAACTAGGAAATTACGAAACTACATTGCGTATTTTTCTTTCCTCGTTAGGGGAACAATTTCGGAACCTCGTCGCCTTTGTCAAGTGCACTTCACCTTAAAGTTAAAGAATCAGGTTGCCTACCTACATCTAGAGTTGTTCGCCAACTTCGTCTAAATTCTCGAATACTTGGTCGGTTACAAGTTGTTCGTTATTAAATAAGAGTTTTAGTTCATTTCACTGTTTTAAATGACAAAATGGACTTGAAAAAAGCAACCAGGAATTTTTACGGGTGCCGAAATTGTTCTAAGGAACGAAGTAAAATGCGAAAGATACGTTCGTCATTTCCTTTTATTGTTATTGTAAATTAATGCCTATTATACAAAATGAAAATCGTAAGATTTAACTAGGGTACGCACGATCAGCTGAATTTAGCATCTCAAACGTGTTGGTATGTATTTTAAGATCTTGCTGAGTAAATCATATTCTAAGGATAAGATAAATGGGATGGAAGAGAAGAGAGAAGAGTGTGTTGATGGATGGATAGTCGGTTAAGAGTTTAGTTTTCCCTTTGAGCAGTGATTTTATATGAGTCATGAACATGCAGCATTATATGGGATCCAAACCACACGAGCTCCCACAGGGAATCGAACGCGTTTCTATTAATAGACAGTGTTACAGTGAGATTAGTATTTATATTAAAGAGGAGGATATTGTGGAGGATCCGTTGATCAGGAAATGATTGCAGGATACAAGTAATCGTGATGTATAATTTAGAATAAAATTTTGTATTTTTTGCAACTGAACTGAACTAAACTTTCGTTTTCTGAACCGAACTAAACTCACTGACATTACTGTTCATGAAGGAGTGTGTCTGACATGGCTTTAATACAAATATTATATCACGTTTGATAATGTATGTCTTCTAAAAATATTTGAGTAATTGGGGTCTATATCGAATACATTTATTATATGTAAAATATTTTGTGCAAGTCTTTGACGTGAAAAGAATCATATCCATTTCAAGTCCTAGATCAAATTATTACTTTTTATTTATTAATTTATTCATTGTGAGTAATAAACTAGATTTTAAAATGCTTTTGTATTATAAACTAACTGTTTTGTTTCCCAGAGCTGGTTACCTAGTATGAGTCTTTTAGAAGTTATTCAACGGGAGATGGGACAGAGGAAAGTTCCAGGACCGATTCTAAATACTAAGGACTCTAATATGAGGTATGCAGAGCTAATACTAATCGCAATGTATTTAGGCAATTCATTTGCATGTTTCTAGTTTTACGTCTGACGGATATGCCCTAATAATAAAGGTGTATGATTTTGAAAGAATTGAAAGACTGAGAATGAGGGAAGAACTCCCAGAAATTCCACGGACACGATGTTCATTCATTCTAAAATCAAAACGGGGCCGCGGTGGCTCAGTAGTAGAGCGTTCATCTCTGGTGCATGGTGTCTCTGGTTCGATCCCAGCTCGCCAAGGGAACTTTGTGATGGACAAACAGTGTATGCATGGTTTTCTCGGGATTCTTCTGTGTCCTTTCACTTTCTTCATTCCACCATTAGATTTATTTCTCATCATCACCGTCTCCTTTAGCTTAACCGGCGTTACCGTGGCACGTAAAACTCGGATTTCATTTCATTTTCTAAGGTCGAAACTGAGACTTCTCGCACCAGAAGTGAGCGCTTTATCACTGAACTACGTAACCTATATCTAAGAGTATTGTCTGGGAGATAACAGATTACTTGAACTCTATACTAGAGAATTTTGAAAATGCCATATATCCACATTTCAAGTTGTTTGTTTACTTGTATCTTTTAAATGTGCGGCTGAGGTACAAGGAACTGCAAACACAAAATAATACTTTAAGATTATTTAGACTTTTTATTTCTTTGTTCCTTTAGTTGCTGTGGAGAGAAAGATCCGAATCTTAAGATTCCTTAAACGCCACAGGTATTATTAATTAATTTTCTAATATTTCATGAGGATGTAAATAACAGGTAACCTAGAGTGAACATACACCGCGCCGGTAGGAAACAAAACATTGGTGTCCTACGTGACCCCAGAAACCAAGTAATAGTCCATGAACTGGCAACATAGTAGTTCGCCCGTCAACACCAAATTCAAACAAATATTGTCTACTTGAAAAGTTGTGCTTAATTTTCTCGGATCACAGGGTTTTTTCGCCCAGTTCTGACTTAACGGGCATATTACCAGATCCTAATGGTACTTTAACACTTTGCGGAAACTGTGGAGAGTGATTCACAATAAGAGACGTGGAATGCTGAGCGTAGGAACAACTTTATTACATGATAACGCTTATCCGCATACTGCAAGGCTTACGCAGGCTACTCTGCAGCAATATGGTTGGAGGATATATTTGACTATATTGCCTATGCCCAGTGACACTGTTCTAGACGTTGGTTACGACCTTCCACTATTCTGACCATTTACGATTTTCGTATAAGATCTGTATTTCACCAGAAGTGATCGTCCGATGTAATAAGTTTTAACTAAACCGTACACTCAAAGAACTGCACACTTCCAGACAGCGATTCTTGTTTGGAGGTGGTAACGCATGTGGCACCCATGAATCCAATCGTTTTGCCTTACCGATTGCACTGAGCCGCTGAATGGCATTTGAGTTTGCCTAACTAGTCTGCGATGGCACGAACACTTTCCAGAGGAGATCATCCAAACATGGTGATCTTCATCGGGGCTTGTTTTACAGTTTTGTCACCGGAACAAAATTTGGCAAAGTAACGGCAAATTGTGGGTTTATTCTCCGTTCGAGGCCCATGTTTTTGAGTGTGCAGAATGTCTTAGTTTGAATTAATATAAAAAAATGACTTGCAGTTGTGTGTTCTCCATTGTGTACTTTCGTAGGACGCTGTTCAATAATAGACTGCCTTCTGATGACTGTCTGAATAACCCACAGCTTGTTTGCTGGACTTATATTATGTGACGTGACCTTAGTCCATCCCTGTGTTGTGTTGCTAAGATTAGTTCCCCAAGACGTCAAAACGGACATATTATTTTCACGAAACTAATTGATTTGAAGAACCCAGTAAAATTACTGTTAAATTCCCATTCATTTCACTAATAATAATAATAATAATAATAATAATAATAATAATAATAATAATAATGTAAATTAATACTCTATAAAACATTGGACACCATTAATCTGACTTCATGGCGTTACAGCTCATGAAAGTTTATGGTAGGCCCAGTGCCGTGCCGTAAGGGCGGGGAGCGAGCGGAGCAACGGGCCCGGGCTCCGAAGTATGGGGGTGCAGAAATCGGGAGGAAAAAAGATATATATATATATATATATATATATATATATATATATATATATATATATATATATATATATATATCAAAATCAAGGAAAAGCAGGGTTTATTTTTGAAATATTTCTTATGCTTCGCGGCTGGACTGTTGATCTCACTCATATGTATGGGAGCGCCGTCGTATATTCGCTCCGAGCGCTGATTTTCTATGTCGGCACGGCACTGGGTAGGCAACACGAGTTTCATCTAGCTATTTGGTCTCAGCGAAGTTATTTCTGGTTTTCTGTACCAGTTCGCTTCTTCTCTACGCATGAAGATACTTTAAGTGACATTCTCGTTGCGTTTATTTTCTTACACATAGCTGACACGTCTCTATCTTATTTCAGGGTCGAAATGCTACCAGTGAAACTAGCACAAAATTCATCATCACCAGATAAGATGGAAGCAAATCAAACTGGAAAACCATCCCAAGAAAGCAACATTGACTACTTCGATTACGCAAATGACTGACGAAATTGTTCTGATTAGAGTAAATTAGTGTTTTGTTGGAACACGGTTAAATAGCAAGTGAAATTTTTTTGAAGTAATGTTGATTCAACGAATAAATAAATAAATAAATAAATAAAATCGTGGTTTAATGTGTCATTTCGGTAATTCAATTGTTGTTAATGGTGATATTGATAAAGGAAGAAAACATTTTCGGAAAATATTGTTAGATATCTTACACAGAGAAATACTGTTATACACCGTTGTGGATAATTAGCACGGCTATTCGTAGAGAGTTTTTTTTTGCACACACTGTAAATTTAATATTAAAACTGTTTTTGTTTCATGGTGAAGAAAAATGTATTTTTTCTAATAATTTCTTTTTTTTTTTTTTTTAACTAGTCAAATAATATTTTGTAAATTTCTTTTCTGTACTTGAGGTTTCTTTTTTTTTTTTCTTTCTTTTTTTTAGGTTTACAGTGATCATTTGTAAGAAATGATAAATGTACTGTTTCTTTTTGGTACTTCAATGAGGCTTTGTGTTAATTTCGTCAAACGTTAAAAACTCTTCACAATGTTGATCATTCCTTTGTATTGAAATAATATTTTTCGTTGTCTGTTTAAAATCTGTGATTGTCATATAAATTAATATTGTAAATATTATATTGAAGAAATAAAAATTGGTAACTAAAAGAGTGCATCTCTCTACAATCTCTAATATTACACCTTCTTCTTCTTACATCTTACATCTTCATTGAAACCAGTTATCTATCTTTGTCCTAATAATGATGTTTCATGGTGGCACGGCAACTTAAGGGCACCTTACTTATTCCCGTACATACGACACTGGTGGGTAATATCGCTTGTCGTGTGCCACCACCTCGCGGGGAAAAATCTGCATTTCAGCATGACAAGTATAGGTAAACTAATATCACTTGTTGCATATATAACACTCACATTACCGGAACGTGATAACTGTAACAGTCTAACAGTCGTCCTCATTCAGTTCAACATAAATACAAAGGTCTTAAGTTGAAGAGTTGGAGTTGTCATTCTACTTTTAGTTCTGGCAACAGCCTTCGTAGAATATGGTCTTCCTTGGTAAATGGTAATGATCACTAACGTACAAATGCTTAAAATCTGGAAATTTTAACTTTGTTTATAAAACATTTCTCCAATAGTCCTAAAAATTCATCTGTATTATTTGAGTGAAACTGGATTCCTGAACCTATTTATTGAATCTGTGGAGGAATGGCTCACGGCTCAGCCAGAGACTTTTGTTGAAGCTAGCATAGTGGCTTTACAGGATAAGTGGAAGAAGTGCATGACTATGAAAGGAGACTTTTTGGAAAAGTAGTACTCCTTATAGGTCAGGGGACAGTAATTATTGAACCACCCTCGTGTATATATATATATATATATATATATATATATATATATATATATATATATATATATATATATATATATATATATATATATGAGAGAGAGAGAATATTATTTCTTCATATTTTTTGTAAAATTGTTTGTGTATTCGTTTTTTAAGTGTAAGTTAAAATTGTAAATTAACTGTAGTAAAATCTCTCATAATTGGGGATGATCGTCCCTGTTGGAATTGTTGTAAATAAATGAATAAACTTAGAATACATAAAACTTTTTAACACTGGAAGTATGATACAAATATCATTATTTCGTCGGCATCGAAAAGTTTTAATCAACTATTAGAATTATTTATCTTCACCATTCTTTTAGTCACAAATTCAAGGTCGGTATATGGACGTATTTCGGACAAGATGAACGCTTGATGGGTTTTTACGCTAAAATTGTCCTTTATATAATAGAACGCAATGAGTGCTCGCAAGTAGTGTACATATCAGGGGTAATAGTGTAGGGGAACGCAGGAGGACGTCGTCCTCCCACTTCCAGAAAATATCTGTAGCGTCCTCCCATTTTCTAAGAAAAATACAATGGGCAAAGATAGGCGCAAGGGACGGCGTGACGTCATGTCCCCCCTACCTTTTCAGATCCACTTTTACCCCAGGTAGAGATAATGTAAAGCTGATGTAGAACTGCCATAATAGAATAGTCCTTCGTTAATAAGAATATCTGCTTAATAAAGGATTCATTCGTGGCAGCTCATTTATATATATATCGACCTAATATTTCCTTGATTTTATAGTATTTTTAAGGCTGCACATATATTGTTTTGTGTCCATATCTGTAGTGAAGATTTATGACTATTTTTCAATATTCCTGAACTGTAAATTTTAACTTTTATCATCAAAGGTTTAGAAGAAAGGACACTTATAGATAAGAGAAGACAATTCAAAAGCTGTTTACTAATATTTAGAGAAAAATAACTGCATGCATTTTTTTAACTTTTTAAATTTTGCATATAAAGTATTTTTAACGTTTCAAGGTTAATTAAATTAATTGAAAGGATACGTTATTTGAACTTGAACACTACTACCTCAGGCAAACACAGTACATTGAACTATAAATCACTGATTGCTATAAATTTATTGTTCATTGTACTGTGTTTATCTGAGTAACAACATTTGGCTGTCATTTGACTTTCAATAAAGCTAAAGAAATTCTTCGGTTTATTCTAACAGAATAATAAATCATGGAAATAAATTTTGCTAGCAACGTTTCCACTTTTCGGAGGTACCGAAAGCAGACGGTTAAGATAGTAGTATTAGTAGTTATTGTCCTTTGTGATTGGTTGGGGCTCTAGGCTTTTTTCTGCTGGACTCTTAAGCTTACGAATGATAAATATATCAGATATTCTTAATCACACAATAAGGAAACATCTAAATATCTTGCATACTACTGACCTGATGTATCCTCTAATATACAATATTGTGACACTAAGAGATTTCGATTTGGACGAGATTCTCACGATTATTTTGTGTTGGCCACCATCGTGAATGAAAGGAATGATATTAAAACACCAGAAAGAAAACAGATATTGTATGCTAGTTTTCCCATGATTGTTGCAATGTTCCTTTATATTTGTAAACAACATGTGCTTTTTACGAGTATTAGTAACCAGCCGACAGAAGCCACTTACGAAAAAAAGACAAAATCCAAAAAGGATTTTTATAAACGTGCCTGAAGTTGGCCCCCCCACCTCTCCCAAATTACACCAAACATTGCACATCGTTAGTGCATCGTTAGTGCACGTTAGTGCACTCAGAACTAACGTTAGTGCTATCAGCGTTTACGAGATATTGAAGATTTTTGGTGGGGGGGCCAACTTCATATGAAGTTAGCCCCCCCACCCATCTTTATGCAGACAGATTTTCACAAAACTTAGCGCATCGTTAGTGCATCGTTAGTGCACTTAAACACACTAAGCACTACCGTTAGTGCTATCATATTTTGGGATTTATTCAAGATTTTCGGTGGGGGGGCCAACTTCAGAAATATCAAATTCTATACAAATAGAGGTAGAAACATGGGGTCAACGGCAATCGTTAGTGCATCGTTAGTGCACCTAAACGCACTAAGCACTAACGTTAGTGCTACCATATTTTGGGATTTATTCAAGATTTTTGGTGGGGGGGCCAACTTCAGAAATATCAAACTCTATACAAATAGAGGTAGAAACATGGGGTCAACGGCAATCGTTAGTGCATCGTTAGTGCACCTAAACGCACTAAGCACTAACGTTAGTGCTACCATATTTTGGAATTTATTCAAGATTTTTGGTGGGGGGGCCAACTTCAGAAATATCAAATTCTATACAAATTGAGGTAGAAACATGGGGTCAACGGCAAACGTTAGTGCATCGTTAGTGCACCTAAACGCACTAAGCACTAACGTTAGTGCTACCATATTTTGGGATTTATTCAAGATTTTCGGTGGGGGGGCCAACTTCAGAAATATCAAATTCTATACAAATAAAGGTAGAAACATGGGGTCAACGGCAATCGTTAGTGCATCGTTAGTGCACCTAAACGCACTAAGCACTAACATTAGTGCTAGCATATTTTGGGATTTATTCAAGATTTTTGGTGGGGGGGCCAACTTCAGAAATATCAAATTCTATACAAATGGAGGTAGAAACATGGGGTCAACGGCAATCGTTAGTGCATCGTTAGTGCACCTAAACGCAGTAAGTACTAACGTTAGTGCTACCATATTTTGGGATTTATTCAAGATTTTTGGTGGGGGGGCCAACTTCAGAAATATGAAATTCTATACAAATGGAGGTAGAAACATGGGGTTAACGACAACCGTTAGTGTATCGTTAGTGCACTTAAACGTACTAAGCACTATCATTAGTGCTACCATATTTTGGAATTTATTCTATATTTTTGGTGGAGTGGGCAACTCAATAATATCAAATTCTATACAAATAGAGATAGTGACATAGGATTAACGGCAATCGTTAGTGCATCGTTAGTGCACTTAAACGCAGTAAGCACTAATGTCAGTTCTACCGTATTTTGTTATTTATTCAAGATTTTTGGTTAGATGTCAGAGTTAGAAATATCAAATTCCATACAAATTGATGTAGAAACATGGGTTTAACAGCAATCGTTAGTGCTTCGTTAGTGCACTTAAATGCACTAAGCACTAACGTTAGCATTACCATATTTTGGGATTTATTCAATATTTTTTTGGGGGGTGGGGCAACTTCAGAAATATGAAATTCTATACAAATAGAGGTAGAAACATGGGGTTAACGACAACCGTTAGTGTATCGTTAGTGCACTTAAACGTACTAAGCACTATCGTTAGTGCTACCATATTTTGGAATTTATTCTAGATTTTTGGTGGAGTGCGCAACTTCAATATTATCAAATTCTATACAAATAGAGATAGTAACATAGGATTAACGGCAGTCGTTAGTGCATCGTTAGTGCACTTAAACGCAGTAAGCACTAATGTCAGTTCTACCGTATTTTGGGATTTATTCAAGGTTTTTGGTTAGATGTCAGCGTTAGAAATATCAAATTCCATACAAATTGATGTAGAAACATGGGGTTAACAGCAATGGTTAGTGCTTCGTTAGTACATTTAAATGCACTAAGCATTAACGTTAGCATTACCATATTTTGGGATTCATTCAAGATTTTTGTTGGGCGGGCCAACTTCAGAAATATCAAAATCCATACAAACCTTTAGTGCTTTCTAGAAGCACTAACGAATGACATTAATTTTTTGTTAGTGCTTGAAGTTGGGGCAAGTTCCCGTGCCCTCCAAAGATATTGTACTTGTAACACCTACACTAATGAAGTACTAACGTTAGAGGTTGGTGCACTTAGGACCACTAACAATTGCACTAGAAGATATCCTTAGTGCTTTCGAATTTGACGGAAATTTGATACAATTAAAAATTCCCAATAAATTTCTTATGGGAGTTTCGTGACATGTAATTGTCCATAACTACCCTAATATTGAAGTACTAACGAAACTGTTAGTATTTTCTAGAAGCACTAACTATAGCACTAGAAGAGATCATTAGTGCTCTTGCATTTGACGGAAATTTGATGCAATGTAAAATTTCCCATAAATTTATTATGTGAGTTTGGTAACATGTAATTAGCCATAACTAAACTAATAGTGAAGTACTAACTAAACTGTTAGTGTTTTCTAGAAGCACTAACAATCCACTAACGAATTGCACTAAGTTTTTAGTTAGTGCTTGAAGTGGGGGCGCTAAGGTCACTCTGGCCTCAAAAAGTATTTTAATTGTAGCACCTATACTAATAAAGCACTAACCTTAGGTGTAGATGCACTAAGAAGCACTAACAATGCACTAACGATTGCTCCAGAAGAGATCTTTAGTGATTTTGAATTTGGCGGAAATACGATTCAATAAAAAATTTGCCATAAATTTCTTGAGTCTCGTGATATGTAATTGGCCATATACTACACTAATAGTGAGGCACTAATGAAATTGTTAGTGCTTTATAGAAGCACTAACGAATGGCACTATTTTTTTCGTTAGTGCTTAAAGTGTGGAAATCTTTGAGTTTTACGTCCCACGGTTATGCCGGTTAGGCTAAAGGAGACGGTGATGATGAGAAATGAATGAAATGGTGGAATGAAGAAAGTGGGAGGAAACGGGAGAACCCCGAGAAAACCCACGCACACGGTGTTTGTCCACCACAAAGTTCACTTGGCGGGAGCAGGGTTTGAACCCGAGACCCCATGCACCAGAGGTGAACGCTCTACCACTGAGCCACCGCGGCCCCTGCTTAAAGTGTGGGTGCGTAATTCATGCTGACTTCCCCAAAGGTTTTTTTTTACTTGTAACACCTACACTAATGAAACACTAACGTTAGGTGTTTGTGCTCTAAGAAGCACTTATGATGCACTAACAATTGCACTAACAGAGGTAATTAGTGCTTTTGAATGCGATGGGAATTTGACACAATGAATAATTCCTCATTTGTTTTTTATGGGAGTTTTGTGTGATTGGCCATATCCACACTAAGTGTGAAACACTAACAAAACTACTTGTAACTTCTAAAGGTACTAACAATGCACTAACGAATAAAACTAATTTTTTCGTTTGTGCTTGTAGTAGGGGCTAAGTTCACGCTAATTTCGAAAATTTTCTTTACTTGTAACATTAGTGTTTCCTAGTACACCAACACCTAACTTTAGTGCTTCATTAGTGTAGGTGCTACAAGTAAAAAACCTTTGCGGGCCAGCGTGAATTTGGTTCTCACTTCAAGCACTAACGAAAAATAAGTCCATTCGTTAATGTATCGTTAGCGCTTCTGCAAAACACCCATAGTTCCGTTAATGCTTAACTATCGATGTAGATATGGCCAATTATATGAACTTGGCGCCCCCACTTCAACCAATAAGGAAAAATTAAAGCAGTTTATTAGTGCATCGTATGTGGTTCTAAAAATACGTTCAGTTTCGTTAGTGCTTCACTATTAGTATAGTTATGACCAGTTACATCTCAGGAAACTCACATAAGAAATTTAAGGGAAGTTTTTCACTGTGTCAAATTTCTGCCAAATTAAAAATCACTAATGATCACTTCTAGTACAATCCTCAGTGCATCGTTAGTGCTTCATCGTGCACCAACCACTAACGTTAGTGCTTAATTAGTGCAGGTGCTACAAGTAAAATATTATTGGTGGTCAGCGTGAATTTGCGCCCACTTCAAGCACTAACAAAGTAATTGCTGCGTTCGTTAGTGCTTGCTGAAAATACCGACATTTTGAATAAAATTTGGGCAAGTCTTTACTTTGACTCCAACTGTGACTTTAATCGGTTCTTATAGGTTTAGTAACATTGTGGCCCTTGTACTTATAGTATAATTCTTAACTTCGTATAGTAACATTGTGGCCCTTGTACTTATAGTATAATTCTTAACATCCTATAATAACATTGTGGCCCTTGTACTTATAGTATAATTCTTAACAGAAGTCACAGTTGGAGTCAAAGTAAAAATTTGCCAAAATTTGTTATTTCTGAAGTTGGCTCCCCACAAAAAATCTTGAATAAATTCCAAAATATGGTAGCACTAACGTTAGTGCTTAGTGCGTTTAAGTGCACTAACGAAGCACTAACGATTGCCGTTAACCCCATATTTTTACATCTTGTATGGAATTTGATATTTCTGAAGTTCCCCCACCAAAAATCTTGAATAAATCTCAAAATATTGTAGAACTGACATTAGTCCTTAGTGCGTTTAAGTGCACTAAAGATGCACTAACGATTGCCGTTAACTCTATATTTCTACCTCTATTTGTATAGAATTTGATATTTCTGAGGTTAGTCCCTCCACCAAAACTTATGAATAAATCCCAAAATATGGTAGCACTAACGTTAGTGCTTATTGCGTTTAAGTGCACTAACGATGCACTAACGTTTGCCGTTAACTCTATGTTTCGACCTTTATTTTTATAGAATTTGATATTTCTGAAGTTGGCCCCCCCACCAAAAATCTTGAATAAATTCCAAAATATGGTAGCACTAACGTTAGTGCTTAGTGCGTTTAGGTGCACTAACGATGCACTAACGTTTGCCGTTGACCCCATGTTTCTACCTCAATTTGTATAGAATTTGATATTTCTGAAGTTGGCCCCCCCACCAAAAATCTTGAATAAATTCCAAAATATGGTAGCACTAACGTTAGTGCTTAGTGCGTTTAGGTGCACTAACGATGCACTAACGTTTGCCGTTGACCCCATGTTTCTACCTCAATTTGTATAGAATTTGATATTTCTGAAGTTGGCCCCCCCACCAAAAATCTTGAATAAATTCCAAAATATGGTAGCACTAACGTTAGTGCTTAGTGCGTTTAGGTGCACTAACGATGCACTAACGATTGCCGTTGACCCCATGTTTCTACCTCCATTTGTATAGAATTTGATATTTCTGAAGTTGGCCCCCCCACCAAAAATCTTGAATAAATCCCAAAATATGGTAGCACTAACGTTAGTGCTTAGTGCGTTTAGGTGCACTAACGATGCACTAACGATTGCCGTTGACCCCATGTTTCTACCTTTATTTGTATAGAATTTGATATTTCTGAAGTTGGCCCCCCCACCGAAAATCTTGAATAAATCCCAAAATATGGTAGCACTAACGTTAGTGCTTAGTGCGTTTAGGTGCACTAACGATGCACTAACGTTTGCCGTTGACCCCATGTTTCTACCTCAATTTGTATAGAATTTGATATTTCTGAAGTTGGCCCCCCTACCAAAAATCTTGAATAAATTCCAAAATATGGTAGCACTAACGTTAGTGCTTAGTGCGTTTAGGTGCACTAACGATGCACTAACGATTGCCGTTGACCCCATGTTTCTACCTCCATTTGTATAGAATTTGATATTTCTGAAGTTGGCCCCCCCACCAAAAATCTTGAATAAATCCCAAAATATGGTAGCACTAACGTTAGTGCTTAGTGCGTTTAGGTGCACTAACGATGCACTAACGATTGCCGTTGACCCCATGTTTCTACCTTTATTTGTATAGAATTTGATATTTCTGAAGTTGGCCCCCCCACCGAAAATCTTGAATAAATCCCAAAATATGATAGCACTAACGGTAGTGCTTAGTGTGTTTAAGTGCACTAACGATGCACTAACGATGCGCTAAGTTTTGTGAAAATCTGTCTGCATAAAGATGGGTGGGGGGGCTAACTTCATATGAAGTTGGCCCCCCCACCAAAAATCTTCAATATCTCGTAAACGCTGATAGCACTAACGTTAGTTCTGAGTGCACTAACGTGCACTAACGATGCACTAACGATGTGCAATGTTTGGTGTAATTTGGGAGAGGTGGGGGGGCCAACTTCAGGCACGTTTTTTATAACCCTTTCTTAGACTTTCCTTCTAAATTTCGGCTATAAAAGAGCACGTCGAGACCAGTCATCAGTTTTAGTTGATTATTTTTACGCTGTTTTGCGCTGCTCGGCATGAGAGATTTCCTAACCTTACATTGCGTTGTTTAAACAAGAGGTTTTTGTCTCCGCGCTGCACTAGACAAGAGAGTTTACTTACCACCGCGTTGCACTTGGCAGAAGACACCAACTCACTTCCGAACTACTTTTGGCAGGAGGTTCTTTTCGTCTTCCGCTGCACTTCCAGTGAGGGAATATGAAACAAACCCATGTACCGTCTCTACCATTACATTACAATATAGGAGGAAGGAAAGAACTCGAAAACACTGAAACACTCCATATTACACTACATATATTTCCTATTGGCTGTTGATTTTTAGATTCTCTATTGGCCAAAGATTTAATGTAACTATAAAATTAAATCCAACTTTCCATATGTAGCAACTGTACGATGGCGTTGTTCTCTATTCTAGCTCTCTTGAAAGTGAAATTCCGTGTGCGGACGAGACCTACACTTTGCGAGTTGACTTCGTATGATTGCATGTGAATCACCCATCTGTACCGGATTTAAATTTCTGACGTGGTTTGGAGTTGAGTTGATTTTGAGTTTAACGTCTATTTTAGCGGCGAGACTATATGAGACGGGACCTACTGATTAACGTGGAATCCGAACCACATGAAACTCCGCCGGGAATCGAAAATAGGTCTCCCACGCCAAAGGCACGTACACTAACCTCTTAGCCACGAAGGAGCTCAGACGTGGCTTGGAGCTCATATTTCTGTCCTTCATAACCAAGACATTCAATAAGAACCAAAAAATATAAAACCCAACCCCCCAAATTTGAATAATGTTTGTAAATCAGATAATGTTTACGCACTTCATCATGGAATAGATAGGTAAAATAAAGTAACGGTTACACCATATAAAGTGACGATTTCTAAACGTGCAACCCTTTTGAAGTTACAATATTTCTCTTCTAATGCTTTCAGAATTGTATTTCATTAAAAATTTCATGCTTGTATTATCTGATGTGTAGATTAACAACAGTTGCAACTGAAGATAATAACCATCGTAACATAGTTTCCTTTTACGCGTACACAAACTATGTTTTAAAGTAGAGGTCCAGGCATACATCAGCGTGGGAAAATTTTGACCGTGGGAACGTTCTCAGGGGAGCTTAAACCGGCCTGTTGCTATGCTCATGCTCTTGGACAGCTACCAGCAATAGAAACAAGATGAAACATGCATTTTCGTCGTCTTCTCGTATTGTATTGAATAGCTATTTCGGACACCAACGCCCGCCACTCGCATATTTGCGGATCCCAAACGTTTCAGATATCCTCTAATCTGATTGGTCGATACAGATACGATATCACAAGACATGATCTACATATAGTACAAAGTAAACGGCAAATGGTGTCGGCTCTGGTAGCCGAGTAAGCTAGCGCAACATGCTAGTAAAGAAAATGTTTTTGGCGTGGGTTCAAATCCTGTCTACGGACAGTTTTTTTTATAACACTTCTTTCGTTAAAATAAGATTAAAAATAATATTCAAAAAGTGATTTAACGATCATTTTTTAAAATTTTCATTAAAATAAGTTTGCCCTTGTACTATATAGATCCACAGCTAATGTAGTAGTAGTTGTTGTAGTAGTAGTAGTAGGAACGGGTTAGAAGCCCCGCAGGGGTTGTTTGGGTTCTGTTCTCGACATCAAATTGGCAAGAATGCTGAAACGTTTGGGATCGGCAACAATGCCCGCCGCTCGTGCGAAGAGTGTAAGCGGAACGTATGTGTTTGTGTACATCATTCCGTTAGCAGCTGTTGCGAAGGAAGAAACGTCAAATTAAAGATGACATCGTCAATTAATTTATTAGATAAGCTTAATATGACATCATTGGTACCCTTTACAAAAATGAGATTTGGAGATTGGCGTACCATTTCGTATTGTAAACTGTGAGATAATTACAACGGTATATGGCAGGAAGGTATGTGTGACATTTGAATGAAACGAAAAAATGATTTTACGAGAACGCTGTACTGAAAAATTGAAGCAGATAATGGTGCATTATTAACGTATTTACAAAGTGGAAATATACGTTTAACATATAAAGGAATGAAGATTAATGTATCGACGTAACATGCACGATCTTGAATTTACTGAATTGGTATACTCATCGTAAGTGTATGGCGGCATGTAGAAACAAGATGAAACATGAATTTTCCTCTTCGTCCTCCCCTTCATGTATGCATGCGCAGTCATCAGCATGCATAGTGCCGTTATTCTGTGTTGAACAGCTACTGGAGTAACATGTCTTTGAGTGCTTGTGCATCAACTATGGATACCAAGAAAGAGTACTTGTTAAATATGGAATATGTACTTAATTCAATGAAAACCAAATTAATTCGTATTGGACTGGATAGTGATACATTTGAACCAGTGATTCGTATTGCCAAAGGACTTGTGTTTGGACTTGAGTTAAATTTGGCAGAGTGGGAGAAACTTGTACATTTGACCCGGTTCATTTCGGACTATTTAAATTCTCAAGTGGAAATTACATTTATAAAATCTCTTGGACGAAGAAACAAGCTGGTAGTGCGAAAACTAATGAGTGAAAAATTAGTTATGTTAGGGAAGAAAGGAACACTTTATGCTCCCCGAAATACTGTGTACTTAACTTCGAGTTATTGGCTTTATTTCTTGGAAATTTTACCGTGTATTGAACATGCTGTGAAAAACAGTAAAGTTTGCAGTGTTATGCTACGTGAATATTTTGACTTGGGTACAGATACTATTCGGAATCATGTACAATCGCAGTGTCTTACATGCATAGGACTTGCTGGAAGTCATACATGTGTGGATGAACAGAATATTATTAATGGAATGAACATCAGTTTTCCAAGTGTCTCTCTTGATAAGAACAGTTATGTGAACATTGATGGTGAAAGATTAAAATTGGAAATGAAAGTATTTTACAAACAAAAACTTACAGATTCAATTATGGCTGATTTATTTGATAGTGTACAGAGATAGCCATGGTGGTGGGAAGCCGATACTCAACCTTCGGAGAGTATCAACGAAGTACGTCTGTTGATAAAGAAGAAAATTGATTTATACTGAACAGTGTAGTTATAAATTCAATAATTAAAAAATATATAGTGATAGTGAAATGTTTTATTTGTGTTTTGTATTCGTTTCATACACTTCAATATGATAGGATTTTTTTTATTAATGTATTAATGTTTTGTTTTGTGATAAGAAAATCCTAACATTTTTCTTGTATATGTAAGTATTATGTATAATAATAATGAATTCAAATACTTGAATTGTTTGATAAAAAAGAAAAAAGTTCGGATTTGAAATCATTATTATTATACAATTGTCTTAAGTATAAGCCTTTTTATTTTGAAAAAAGAAACTTTAAAATAATTAATATTAAATTTTAAAACAGTCCTATCATCATAATAAATATATTCCGCCTTATGCAGAGTCGTTTGACGTACGACTAGCGTCATACTAAGGTATTGACAACAGCAGCAAACACATGTTAGTCGGACTCTTTAGTATGACTGTAATCACACTTCAGAACGTCTCGTCATAAGGCCTATTGAATTCACATACTTGGATTAATTTACGAAAGAATAACTGATTAAGTATTTGAATTCATTATTATTAATATTTAGTTATATGATTACATCATTGAATTTAAAAAAATCAGTTTTAGATTCTTTTTTCGAAAACAGTATGAAATTCTTTAATTCAATGAGTTTAAAATGTATTTATTACCTAATTGATCATAAAACATATTTATTAGGAAATGGAAGAAAATAACAAATAAAACATTTTTCAAAAAGAAAAAAGAATACAAAGTATTTATTGATGATATTTATACAAGAAATACGGTGGTAAGTATAGTACATCTTTTTTTTTAAAAAAAAACGTGTTTAAAGATTTCTTCATCTTCATGTTCACTGTGCGAATTATTAAAAAAAGACTTTTTACACACACACACGGTTCTTTAGCAGTCTTTCATTGTACACTTGATGATGACTCCACAGATGTCATATATGACGATGATGCTGATGATGATAATGGAGCGTAGATAGAAGTTACAATGATGCTGTCCATACACACGCTGAAGTTTTTGTTCTCTGAAATGAAATAAATTGAAAAACATAACAAAATTTATTTTATCTATAATCATGAACAAATAAAACAACAAATGAAAAATGATAATATGTATACAAAACACGTTATAATAAGGAAGGAGAAATGACTACCTGCAGTAATAGATAGAATTTAAGGGTTATTTTACCTATAATAAAATGTATCCAAAACAAACGAAGAAGAAATAACATCCATAATAATAATAATGAAGACATGATAATATGTATACAGGAGAAATGATTATCTGGACTAGTAAATAGAATAAACGGCGAAAACGAAACAAGATTCACTTCTAAATTTACAATGTTCTCTTTAGCTGTGTTGTAAAGTTTTGTTCAGGAGTAAACATTTTATATCCTGTTAGCAATGTATTGTGATTTTGCGCTAGTCTATAAAACTACGAGTGTTTTACAATTGATAGTCTAGGTGTCTCCGAAGTTAGTAAATTTAGAGAACGAGTTCGCCGAGGAGGAACTCGAAAGTTAATCTGTAATAGTAAAAATTTACAATTAATTGTACCATAGATAATCTTATATAGTTGAAGTAGATCTGCAGCTCGGCATCGTTTGTCTGGGGTACGTAAGTTCATTAAAGACATTGGGCTTAGTTCATGTGATATCGTCTCGAATTACAAGTGCTTGTCTCGATTTCGGTTTCGTCTTGATTTATAAACATCGTTTCGATCTCGATCGCTTCTCTTAATTTCTAGCAGAGACTGACAGGGTCGGTTCTAGACATTTCTTAAGTGTAAGCAAACAATATTTAGGCGCCCCTCACCTACATGATAATAGGTGAGTAGAAAGTAGCAATGTACAGAAATACTTCAAATAATTGTTACAATTGCAAATTTCTTCAATATCTGTAGTCTTCCAGTGAATATTAACGAAAAATGGTGAAGTTATAAGCAATTGTCTAGATGAATACTGAACAAAGTTCCAATTTTAATAACTAATAGCATTTTTATTAAATGAACACAATATATAACTAAGATAGGATTGAGTATAGCCCGCTCCCCCCAGTGATTTTTAACGAATCATAGTGATTCTACCGATTCATACTAGTTCGTAATGAATCGGAATCGCATGTTATAAAGATTTAAGATGTAAATCTTGTGGTAAGGAAGCTTTAGTATAAGTAGTAGTAGTAGTAGCGGTAGTAGAAGTAGTGGTAGTTAGTAGCAATAGTAGTAGTAGTAGGAACGGTTTAGAAGCCCTGCAGGGGTTGGTTGGGTTCTGTTCTCGATATAAGTAGTAGTAAAAGTAGTAGTAGTAGTAGTAGTAGTAGTAGCAGTAGTAGTAGCAGTTGCAATAGTAGTAGTAGTGACTCTTCCAGTTCCGGTGACAAAGTACTGGGGAAGCGGGCTATACACGAATCCTAAGATGTATTTTGTCAAGTACAATTGAAACATAAAAGTCGAAACAGAGTAAAGCTCACGAAGTTCTAGTCTAATATTAAAACATGTTTGATTTTGAGAAAGAAGTATGGACTTATCGCTTCATTAAAATCATGTTCACGTAACATTTCTAGGGATACGATTATGGTAATTGCTTAATTTATCGTCTTCTTTGTTACTGAAAAGTTCATGTTATAAAGACACTGTTCTGGCTTTCAATTTGCCAAATATCTTATTATTGCATTCGTATACATTTCATTGAGTATGCCATTTTCAATGGAGATCGAAGCTAGTCCATTTGACCGTTCTTGAGAAATAATTGATGTTAAATAATTCTTTATTAATTTTATCTGAATTGTTTTACTATACAACAAATAACAAAAACGTATGCCTTAATCGATATTTAATTTGTTTTCGTGCAGCGGCGGAACTTTAGAATCAGGTCTCCTTCGCAAAAATTCTTTTCAAGGCCCCTTAGGTCTATAAAACAATTCAGTCCTTTCATGTCTCTTTCCAACATAGACATTCGAAATCAGGCAATGAGTAACACAAAGTAAACGTAAGCAGTGTCACACCAAGAGTTATCTTTGGGGTCCGAAGATGTTTCGGAGTAACCTTCAAAATGCAAATAATTTTGTGTTTGTCCCCTGAAATTCTGCTAATTTTCCTAAAAATTAAAAGATCTGGGTGATCCAGACTCTGGACCACCTCCGTCGGTGCATTCCTGAAAACTAATCAAAAACTAATAATGAAAAACTCTACTTTTCATTAGAATGCTTATCAAATGTTTAAAAATATCGCTCCAGCTAAATTTAATACAAGAGAATAAATTGATAATGATTGTCATACTGTTGTAATACAACAAGCATATGTATATGCTGCTGTGATTGACACTGAAAGTTCAGGGGAAAATATTACTTATAATCCTAATGACCTTTCGATTACACTTTCGATTTCGATTACAATTACCCTTTTGAGTTATATGCGCATATTCTGCGTGAAAACTATTCAAACAAATTTTGAAATATATTGAATTTAACTCAAACCCATTTATCCAAAGAGGCCTATCCATTTCATTTTAATTTAACAATTCAATTACTGCAATCAAATAAAATAGTTTCAGAAGTTTATAAACTTAGAAATGTTTTGTTAACAGTAACTGGTTCTAACAACTCTCCCATCCCAATATTTGTATGATATCACTTTCGAAATTTTGTCCAGAAGTCTAAAGAAATTTTTTCAGAACCCTTACTTTCCTTCATATTCTTTCAAGTTTCGTGGCTTTCTTTTCCTATAAAATGCTCACCTGTTTTTTTATCGTTGGCCATTATTATTACATGTAAAACAAAGTACTATTGAAAAGTAAAAACACATATAAATAAAAACACAAGAAAAACAAAACCCGAAACGACTCAGGACAAACCGAAAATGTTGAATGACAAATTGATTAATAGACATTAAGAAAGTGAGCATTAAGCAGTGCGCAGCGATTGGGAGCTACTGATATTAGGAACTTAAGTTAATATTTCCCTCAGAAATGATCAAAAATTCCATTTGGTCCGCCCATCTTTTGTTAGTGTTCGCCCACTTAATTAACCAATGGACAATAAAAGCCTAGTCGCTTGAACTTCGCTAATGTACATTCCACTTACGCTTATCTTCCTCAACCCTAAACTGTCAATGAACCGAAGCACTATGCGAGGACACTGTTTATGATAAGTCGAAGCGCACTTGAAGACATTTCTTTCTACTGTAATAATGTTACCCAATCCATAAGCAAGACGTGCAGCTGTCATCCTTCTGTTTGTTGATTCATTCACATTTCGAAGATATATTTGGCAGTTATATTCTCTAGTAAGGTCTCGGAAGAGCTGTTGTGAGAGGAATTAAGTCTGTTACATTTGTATTTTGTGCTTATGGTGGGATTGTGGAAAGAATACAGCTGTCTTTAGTCGTACTGCCGTACTGCTTAATATAACATTTATTGAAAAGATAGATTTCCCTACATTTTATCTCATATTCGTAAAATCTCCCTTTTTTCCGCTCTTTAAAAATTTTTCTTAAATCGCCCTGCGCCGCGGAAAATTTTCCTCAAACTAGCATCACTTGTGAGTGTACCATTGGCGCCAATTAATGTACGGGTCCATTTTAATTGTAAAGGCGTGTTTTACAGTCAAATATCAAACCACGTATTTCAGTCTGTATAATATTTATTTGAAGCCATTTGGAAACTTTTTCATCATAACATTTTCTCTAGTAAATAGGGTGTAACGTGGGTTCCTGTCACCACGGCATGGCGCGTCCTCAGGTTGCGGATCGAGGAGAAGGCCTCTAGATATAGAGGTTAGCTGCGAATATACTGAATAAGCAGTCGCGGACAGACGACTAGGAGTGGTCCTCCAGCTTGGGGGTTTGGGTAAGGCTAACACCCTCATCCTGTAAAAAAGGTACTTGTTCAGAAACATTCACAAAAGCCTCGGACAAGGACTGATAACTTGGCACGACATAAGCAAAAGAAAATGGACATGAGATTTGGAACATGGAATATTAGAAGTCTTTATAGGGCAGGCGCGTTAAAATCTGTAACGAGTGAGTTAGAGAAATACAGGATGGACTTAGTAGGAGTTCAGGAAGTTAGGTGGGAAGGAAATGGATCTGAGAATTCCGGAAATTTTACGTTCTTTTACGGGGAAGGAAATAAAAATCACCAGTTAGGAACAGGGTTTTTCGTTCACAAACGAATATTACCAGCAATTAAACGGGTTGAATTTGTTACTGACAGACTTTCTTTTATTACTCTTAAGGGACGGTGGTGTGATATTATTGTTTTAAATGTACATGCTCCAACTGAAGATAAGGGTGACGATATAAAAGATAGTTTTTACGAAGAAGTGGAACGGATATTTGACCAACTCCCGCGATACCATATGAAGATTCTATTAGGGGATCTCAATGCGAAGGTAGGACGAGAGGATATTTTCAAACCGATTATAGGGAACGAAAGTTTGCATAAGGAAAGTAATGACAACGGTGTTAGACTCGTGAACTTTGCAACATCCAAAAACCTAACCGTGAAGAGTACAAAATCCCCACATCGCGACGTTCATAAATACACTTGGACATCACCAGACGGAAAAACACATAATCAAATTGATCACGTTTTAGTAGATAGAAGACAATCTAGCATAATTGACATCCGGTCGTTTAGAGGAGCTGATTGTGACACTGATCACTACCTGGTAGTAGCAATAATACGGAAGAGATTATCGTTGAATAAAGGTAATATTCAATGTCCGAAAACGGAGAGATTTATTTTAAAGAAATTAGAAGAGAGCCAGGTAAGAGAGGAATACCAGATTGAAGTTTCGAATAGATTCGCGGTTTTAGAAGACTCGGAGTGCACTACTGTTGAGGATACTTGGATTGAAATTAGAGATAGCATTAAAAGTTCAGCAATAGAAAAATTGGGACACGCGGAAATACGTAGGAACAAACCATGGTTCGACCAAGAATGCATTAAACTAGCAGAGAAGAGAAAACAGGCAAAATTACGGTGGCTACAAAATCCGAATGAAACAACTACACAAAATTTCGCAGATATCAGGCGGGAAACTTCCAAAACTTTTAGAACAAAGAAACGGGATTTTTTGAAAGCTAAAATTAAGGAACTTGAAGATAATAGTAAAAATAAAAATATTCGGGACATGTATAAGGGGATCAGCGAATTTAAGAAAAGCTATCAACCTCGTGCTTATATAGTAAAGAAATCTGACGGAACAGTTCTCACCGATACGGATAGCCTCTTAAATAGATGGAAAGATTTCTTTGACGATTTGCTGAACACGCAGCCAAAAACTAATGTGCGTGGAGAAAAGGAGATACACACCGCAGAACCGTATATTCCAGAACCCAAATCGAATAGAAGTGGAAGCCGCTATAAAGAAATTGAAGAAACACAAATCTCCGGGTGTAGATGAAATTCCGGCTGAGTTAATTTTAGCTGGAGGCGAAAAATTGTGGAACAAGATACACAAACTCATTCTCCTTATCTGGAACAAGGAAGAATTGCCACAAGAGTGGAAAGAATCAATCATTGTTCCAATTCACAAGAAAGGCGACAAAACTGACTGTAATAATTATCGAGGCATTTCTCTTCTGTCAACATCCTATAAAATCCTTTCAAATATTCTGTTAGCAAGATTGACCCCATACGCAGATGAAATTATTGGAGATTATCAGTGCGGATTTAGACGAAATCGATCAACTATCGACCAAATATTTACCATTCGCCAAATACTCGAAAAGAAGTGGGAATACAATACCCCGGTACATCAACTATTTATTGATTTTAGAAAGGCTTACGACTCGGTTAGGAGAGAAACATTATACAACGTTCTTACAGAACTTGGAATACCGAGAAAGCTAATTAGATTAATTAAGATATGTTTAAGTGAATCCCAAAGTAAAGTCCGGGTAGGAAAATTTTTGTCCACGAGCTTCCACGTCGAAAATGGCCTGAAACAAGGAGATGCGTTGTCGCCATTATTATTTAACTTTGTGCTGGAATACGCCATAAGGAAAATCAAAGATAGCAACCAGGGCCTAGAGTTGAACGGCATTCACCAAGTTATGGCATATGCTGATGATGTAAATTTAATAGGGGATGATAGGAGAACAGTAGAAATAAATGCAGAGATCTTATTAAACGCTTGCAGGGACATGGGTTTAGAAGTAAATGCAGAGAAAACTAAATACATGGAAGTGCGTCGGGACCGTAATACGGCAAATTGTGGAGGCGTTAAAATATTAAATAATACTTTTGATAAAGTGGATACTTTCAAATATTTAGGATCAATATTAACAGACGAAAATCATATTCACGAAGAAATTAAATGTCAACTAAAAGCAGGGAATTCGTGTTACTATTCGGTTCAAAATCTCTTGTTGTCGCGAATTCTGTCGAGGGATTTGAAGCTTAAAATATATAAAACGATAATCATGCCTGTTGTTCTGTATGGTTGTGAAACATGGTCGCTTACACTGAGAGAAGAACATAGACTGAAAGTATTTGAGAACAGGATCCTGAGAAGAATATTCGGACCCAAGAGGAACGAGAATGGGGAATGGCGGAAGCTTCATAACGAGGAACTACATAGTTTATACGGTTTATCCAACATTGTTAGGGTCGTCAAGTCTAGGAGGCTTAGGTGGGCAGGTCATGTAGCTAGAATGGAAGAAAGTAGAAACGCTTTCAAAGTCTTGACTGGTAGACCCATAGGAAAACGACCATTAGGAAGACCTAGGCGCAGATGGGAGGACAATATTAAGATGGATCTCGCAGAGATAGGAATACAAAGTAGAAACTGGATGCAATTAGCTAAGGATAGAAGTCAGTGGAGAGCTTTTGTGAACGCGGCACTGAACCTCCGGGTTCCATAGGCCATAGAGTTAGTTAGTTAGTTAATAGGGTTATTTACATTTAAAACAAAAAGGTATTTTTTCAATTTGGCGCCTCTTGCAAACGCTTAGTAGCATGATTAAGGATCGGCCCTGGAGACTGAGAATGACCATCCATGCCTGTTTGTTTAACACTCTTTCTAGGCGGAATTGGACCTTATCCTGTGCAGTCTTCGCAAAAGTTGGTAAGTGAAACTGGTCACAAAACGAACAAAAATAAGTTATAACTGCTACTATGTCTATTACCGCAAACTAAAGCTCAGATTTTACATTGCATTAACAAACCATCCTGGAATAGGATTTGTTCTTTCTGCGACTGCAGCACTATAGGCAGGGACGTTATTTCGAAAGGGCAGGAGGACCAATTGCCCTTATGAATTTGATAAACACACATTTTTCAATAAATTGTATACTAATAAATAAACATCAGACACTTACTGTATGTAGTTGGACAATTTTGTCCCATCCCGGGGTAAAATGTAAAATGACACTCCTAGCTATACAGGCCCGTAGCCAGCCCAAAAATGTAGGGGGGCGGCTGAAGTTAGGGGGGCCGATGCAACCATATGATAATTCATCACCATATTATAGATCTTTTGCAAGCCTACTGTAAAACTTCTACGGGGCCAGCAAAAATTTAGGGGGGGCGTCCCCCTAGACCCCCCTTGGATACGGGCCTGTAGCTTTAGGTAGTCGTTTGAGGCAGAATCACACTTTGTTCTATCTATAGCCTGTTAAACGAATGGAGCATATGTGCTTTTCTATCCTATGTGCCGTAGAAAACTTCTGTTCAGTCATTTACCACGATTAAAACTTAATACATAAATAAAACTAATATTTTACGTGAGCTAAAATGTGTTTTTTCTTTCTTTTGTATATTTTCATCTCTTGCGTTATTCGAGAGTGCGGCTGGGTATTTAACACCAGTCCACGTCAATTTATACAACGGGGGGTACATATGTTAACCGCTGCTAGCAAACAACAAATTTAGAATCTGACGCATAACTAACAGTTTAATCAGTATTGTTAACTTACAAAGGAAGTTTCCCCTAGATAAAACAAAATATGGATTTCATCGAAACCCTTATATTAAAAAACACAGTTTTAAATAGACATGAAGGTCTAAGGCCGCGCCTCCATTGCATCCGAATGCGACTGCGAACGCGAATGCGAATGCGAACTGCGAATTCATGTGCCTCTACTACATCCGAAGTTTTGTGAATGCGAATCAAGTTGTAATATCTCTTTCAAATCTTCAATGTGAAATATTTTTGCTTGAAAATTCATATCTTAAAGTTTTCAGAGCAATAATAATAATAATAATAATAATAATAATAATAATAATAATAATAATAATAATAATAATACTGTATTAATTTCCTTTGTGTGCAAAATAGAGTGAATGTCGCAAATGTCGCTCCTGTTATTATTATGCTTTTGTGGTAACCGCTATTTTCACTTTAAAATAAATAAACTAAATAAAATTAGAGATTGCAAAATCAACCAACTTTCTAAGAAAATTTTCTCCATGAGTAAAAAACCCGTTTTTGCTATTTCAAACATATTAGTCAATAATTACATGTATTCGTAAAATCATTATTTGAGGAACAAAGAGGAAATATAAATTGAATAAAAATTTGCGGTTCGTGTATTAATTAGATCTTCATATTTTAAAGAGAAAACAAAGAAAATTATAAATATCTTCCACTCCAAGTTCTTTACTTACATCTGCCTATAATTTGTTCACGACGTGTCATTTGTGGTAATCTGGATGAGCTTGGATCCACAATGGAACTTTATAAAAAACACAATTTATTAAAACATCAACATATATTTCCATTATTATTTTCATTTTTATCTCCGCACCTCGCAACGTCGACTACTTTCACGCAGAAAGAACTTTCTTCTCTCACGTAGCGCTCAATTTCCCTGCAGACGACGCTCCATTCGCATCAATTCTGACGAACAATCCCAGCATGTTGGGATCGTTCGCATTCGCATCTTTTCGTCGGTTTTCGCAATTCGCAGATCGGAACTAGTCGAGGCACTCCAATTCATTTACACGTGCTGGGAAATTCGCATTCGCATTCGCAATCGCATTCGGATGCAATGGAGGCGAGGCCTAACAGAGGCAACTTGGAGTTGACCCATGGCCGGCTTTGAATTAACTAAGGAGAAAATTAGAAATAGCAGGGAGTCATTCCGCACGGGTTTGTGTCAACGAAACTCAACATATACTTTTAAATTTGCAAGAATTGGTATAGCACTTGTTGAATAAATTATTGTTCCACCTTTTGCATTGGACCAATATATTTCCTAGGATTTATCTCGTATTGCATAGTTGGCCTGACGGTCGGCAACATTTTACGGAGACTGGTGCGGAATGTGGCCCCAGGAATTTTTCTGGGCCTTATGACTTATCAGTCTTCATAAAAATTGAGAAGAGAAGCTCAACTCAAAACTTGTTAATACCAACTTTTCCTATTATGGCCAACTGAAACGTATACTTCGGGTAACGTTGTCACAGGCCGTTACGGAATGGGACTCCGCATAAGTTTTCTCAAAATTTTTTAGTCCCCCCTAAAAAATGTTATGAAATTTTGGTTGTGTGTGAAAAATACAGCTGAGATTATTACATAAAGTAAATTTGCGTGACTAATGTCTGTAAAGTAATTGTGTGATATCAAATATTGCTAGTTAAACAGCAAAACGATACGAAATGAAGCCGCATAATCGCAATAACATATAGGTAATTAAATGCTATTTTATTATCTTTTAATTAAATGCTAATTAAATGCTGGTTTTATTTTAAGAAAACAGAATATTTTCTCTTGGAACTGCACTCTAAAAGATTTTACTTTTTCCCAGGTTTTTGTTCTTCAAACATTTCTCAAGTGGATTTTCTTCAAATTTAGTAGGAAAAGGTTCTGTTTTGCAGCGGTGAAATCTTCTACCTTGGCAAAAACAAGCTATATAACTCCTGTTTGGAAACTTCAACGCGATAGGCTGGACTCTCCGAATGGGAACCAATCGTAACCAGTGAAAGTAGAGGTAAAATTGAGAAATCAGCTGTGCAAGATGGAAATGCGGAAGGGGTAGTGTGTGTGTGTGTTAAACTTACGTAAGGTTTAGTTATGAATTAGGAATGATACGTTCAATTAAATGAGTTGTAAGTATTTATCAAATATATATAGAAAAGTGTAATGTGTAAAATAGATTGAAAAATTATTTGCAATAAATCAAATAACGTAACGAAAATTGTGCACTGTAACGCTTTTTCCTTGTTTGATATCTGTTAAAGAATTTTATCATTATATGCAAATATTTTTTAAAATTAAATACAAAGGGACATTTTTATCTGCCCTATGATCAAATTGCTTAAGTTAGGCCTACACGAACTACACCATGAATTGTAAAGTATTCAAATTATAGCATCCAACTGTGCCCAAGATATGAATATTTTTGTGTGACTAAGGCATATTCTAAGTGAAATATAAGTAAAAAGAAAAAAAAATACTATCCCAGTTAGGGAGATAAATTGTGCAGTTTTACCATACGGATCCATAGATTTATAAAATTTACAGAATAAATTTTTAATAATATTTTAATAGAGTAGTGTATAAGTAATAGAAATATGATGTACACTTACCTCTGAGATGGTTATTTACGTGGAAATATAGAAATTAAAGTCGAACCTGAAATGCAAGTAATACTCATAAGCTGCCATAAAATTTTAGCAAGTCGGTAATTTCCCTATTTTATGTCGAGAACAGAACCCAACCAACCCCTGCGGGGCTTCTAACCCGTTACTATTACTACTACTGCTAATACAACCACCACCCGTTCCTACTACTACCCCTACTAATACTATGGATCCATATAGTAAAACTACACGTTGCTTGCTGTTTTGCATAAGACTTGTTAAAGTGAACCTGCACCGGAGAATGCAAGAGCACACCTCGAAAATGATTGCTGAAGGTAAAGAAAATTAAACCAGAGAGAAACAAGTATGCTTTTTATGGATTTGTGTGCATCCATATAGTAAAACCGCACGAAATAAATTTGTAAAAGTTCACAGAAGAAATATCTAATGTTATTTCTGTGCACTTTTACTGTAAGTATCCACATATATGTAAAATTTACAGAATATAATTGTAATAATTTAATAAACCAGTGAGTAAATAATCGAAATATGTTACTATCTTAGCTGTGAGAAGTTAACTGCAGAAGATGAGGGATCAGAAATTCAAAATTTACTGAGAAATGAACAGAATCTGATGAAATTTTAGCATGAGAGTAACATTAAAAGTAATAAAGATAATCAGTTTATTGGGAAGAAAAACAAAGTTAAATTCTGGATTATATGAGTTTGCAAGACGAATTGTGCTATGTGAAGGCAGTATACAAAGTGATTGTAGAAGTCGCGCAAAAGTGTACCACGCGCAAGGCATGTGTTCTTATGCCAAATAGTATTTTTTTTTTTTCGTGCAGTTTTAATATATGGTTTCATAGTATAAGTAGTAGTAGGAACGGGTTAGAAGCCCCACAGGCGTTGGTTGGGTTCTGTTCTCGACACAAAATGGGCAAATTAGAGAGTTGCCCAAATTTTTCTGTACTTTTTTAAATTTGGATCTGTATAGTGAAACTGCACAGTTTTTTCTACTATTCTAGTCTATGCTTACATCCACCGTTGCTGATGCGCTTACTCCCTATCAACGCACTCCCCCTTACTACCGCCCTGTTGTGTTCCTACTTGTGACTCGGTTAAATAGTACGGTATCCTAGCTTTTTAGTTGGTATGTAGCACAGGTTGTGTTGTTTTTAAGTCAGTTCGTGTTTTATGCACTGCAATATCTGTTAGTGCGCACTCTGTAGTTATACTCAACCCTGTTAAAATCCATGAGTCCCTATTAATGCAACTATTCAGTTAAGAAAAACTTTTTAAGGCAATAAAAGTGCATTTCCTGCTAGTAGTAGTTCATATTTTGTGAATATAGATATCTTGTGTGGCATCCTAGTAGAGGAAACAAATATTTTCATACGCGTTTTGTAATTCTGTGCTCCATAGGATAACCGTCAACACATCATACAAATGAGCTTTTGCCAAGTGCACTTTGCGGTGGGTACACACAATGTGCGGGGTTTTTCTCGGTGTTCTCCCGTTTCCTCCCAATTTCTTCATTCCATCATTTCATTTATTTTCTTATCGTCAGTGTCTCTTTTAGCCTAACCGACATAACCCTGGGACGTATACAAAAGAGGTGAGTTGACATTAAGTACCTGAATTCAGAGTTCTAACTCGTCATGCGCTAATGTGTAAGGAATGAAAAAAAAAAAAAAAAAATATCGGGATATTACCAATAATGTCCATAATAACGGAAAATACCTAATTCAAGATGTAGGGTAAATGTCTTTGTGCAACATGCTGCATTATGCGGTACCTTCGTTTTGTATACCCACCATCGCTGATGCGTCTTCTCCCTACGAAGGCACTGTCATGCGCGCCTTACTGCTGCGCTTCTGCCCTCAGTCGGTTAGTTCAGCACTCGTGCTTTTAAGTGGCCACCTAGCACAAGTTGATTAGCGTTCTTCGCACAATAAGTTTTTATGGCATACGTACACTGAAGTTCTCCTAAAGGGAATCTGCAGCGAGCAATGCAAGTCTACATCTCAAAAATGTTTGTGTCTACGGTGCAATGTACTGAAAAATAATTTACATGCAATGAAATTAAGTATTGGTCCGTACAATAAATCTGCACCATTATTTCAAATGAGGAATATGTAACTGGTCAAAATGTGTGGGGTTCTTACCTCTTGACATACCTAATGATATTAAAAACTTAGTGGAAAGTATACGCTTCTAAGCACATAATGGTCCATAAGACATCCACGATGGAGTGAATTTCAGTGTCAGAGCATTGTGCTACGACATCGATAACGGGAAAGCCGTCCTACAGGCATATTCTAAGCTCTAGTAACATGTACACAGTGTATTTCCTCGATTTTCACGCACATACGTATCGTCGCGGACTCGCGTGCTTGACTGGGACGCACTACCACTTGCTCTGCATGACTCTTGGATACCATTCATTCATTCTATGTAGACACGTAGCACAAGTTTGTTTTTCGTACAATAGTTTATGTAACATACTTTGTATATCTAGCAGTTGTATTTATATCCAAAGTGGTTCAAGTGAATCTGCGCCTAGATTACATGGAAACTGAACCCCTGTCACAAGAAATAATTCGTACGGAGTGCATTTCCTGATGAAGGACATACACATCACGTGAGTTCATTTCCTTAAACTGGGAGAGCAAGAAACTATTTGCACACAATACCGGTAGTTATAAATGCTGTAGGTTAATACAGCGTTTAATTACTAATTTGTGCGCTTCCTTTAACATTGAGTTTCTATGTCAACTATGATCGCGATTTTACATGCTTTAAAATCCACAAAAAATACCGTGTTGATAGTTTATTGGTAGAGCACACCAAGGTTAATAAAGTTGTAAGGTTTGGTCATATCGGAAACATGGCGCTAATTGCGTGGTGGTATTACGTCACTATAGGAGCAAAGCGAGAGAAGCGCACAGCCACAAACACGATGCATGGTGTTAGTAGAGGAAATAATGAAACTGACTGCTGCGTGTCTTTCTTTCTGGTTGTTTGTTTGGGTACATTTTAGTTAACGAAATTTTCTTTTATAGATTGAAATTGATTTTTTTTTTTTTTTAATGTTATCGTTCCTATTAAGGTACTGCATGTAAATGAACATCCTAATTCTTATAATATCTTAATTACACATACACTTTAGGATTTTTTAAACTTATTTTTATGATGATTTTATTTTTACATTCTTTTAATGAACGTTATGTTGCTGTCATTTGCATAACCGAGAAATCAGCTCGTATCAATTTATTTTTGTCACCCATTTTTCTGATCAAACGTATAAATCACCCACGGCACCGATTTCTGTTTAACTTGGGGTAGGAGGCTTTAGGTATACGTTTCGTTGTTTCAAAGTATATTCTTCAGACTACTGTGAAAAGTAAAGAAGTAAGTTTTACCAAGCAACCAAGGCCAATTCAAACATAGAAAGGTATGTTGTTTCGATTTATATGATAGCGGAATACTAATGCCACTGGTAGTAGTAGTAGTAGTTGTGCAGAAGCTTTTCCAGCATCCCTCGTACTTCTTTAATACCTTAATCATAAATGTTAGATTAAACAACATCTTAAAGACAAATTTATTTATAAGTTTCATTTCATATTGTTTCTGTTTCCAATTTACATTAATTTGTTTTGTTTATTAAGTTTTAGGTACCGTGTAACATCAAAACTACCAGCTTTTGATATTTCATTGAGTAAGTATCAGTTTCAGGATGAACGCTGTTTGGATATTAAGTATTTATTTTGTTTGCTCTCAATGTGTCGTGGTAAACGGCCAATTTCTCAGTTGGATTTGGCCGGCCAGAACGTTGTCAAAGCAAGAGTCTGAGCAGAAACAGCTGGCGGGTGAGGTTCCAGCAGTGAAAGTACCGTTTGAAGTCAGTGCTGAAGATGAGAAATTTTTACAAGAAGCTGAGAAGTATTCAAATCTTAGATTGTCTGAACTGGATTCTTGTCAGCATAAGGTAAGAAGAGTTTAGCTCTCATCATTTGTGTGTGGAAGAAATAAAAACTAAGCTCGGTGGTAAGAAACTGCTTTGGTGCGAAGTGTTCCTGGTTGATTCCAGGCCGGAGGGGTTTCCTGAAAAATATCTTGTCCATGGATATGGTCATTATCTTCAGTCTGTCAATGTTTCTATTAATTGCCCACCTTCTTCACCTTACAAGCCATCGGACGTGAAACCAGTATTTTTTAATTACAGAGTTGCACCTTCTCTCAATTTAAGGATTTTAAAAACTATATTGTAAATTAGCTGTTGCAAGAATACAGAATAATTTAACCACTGAACTACTTGAGCAGCCGATTTTTCTGTTGTCTCCTCATTGTTCTGTGCGTATTGGTAGTTAAATTCTGAATAATAATTTTAAAAAAATCTTTGTTTTTATATTTTGTTATTGATTCTCTTTGTCTTTCCAATGCTCCTATTTTTCCTATATATTTGCGTCTCTTCCTATAAACTCTTATATTTTCTACATTTTAACGAAATCTCTCATATTTTTGTGGCATTGCTACTTCACTTGTCAAAATAACATAAGGAAATAAGGTGTGGATGGTTGGATGGCCTTTTGTCTCCACACTAGGGTGGTTGAATGGAGACTCTTCTGTTTTTCACCCTTTCCTGCTTATTGTCTAAAGATAATTACACCAAGCAATATATAGTTAGCGCAAAAGTATTCAGGCCATGCAATAATCCAGACCCCATCCTTGAAGATGAATGAACTACAGAAAATTCAAGACGAGCAAAACAAATTTAGTCACTGAAGAAACTGTCACTGATACTTTTACTGTTAATATATATTTCCTTAGATGTTAAGTTCTGTGTGTAATTGTGTATTTAGATAATTAACAAACTAAGTCTTTGTACCATATGTTCTTATCATAAAATTTAAATGTGTTTCCTATATTCTTTAAGTTACTATAAATAATATAGTGCTGAGTCATGGTCTTACTTCATTTCAGGTAGTAATGCAAATAAGAACTTCGTGTTCTAAAATGACTGAAGAGGAACTGGCAAAAATGAGCGTGAACCTCCTAAATTGCCAGTCGCTAGTGGAAGGACGAAAAATATTTCCTTGTACAGAAAGCATGGTAGGTGATTTTTTGGGTAATAGGATTGTAGCAAATAAACTGTTCGTCCTACATAGAAAACGTACTGAAAGTTTTATAACATGGATAGTATTGGTATAGTAATGTGATTTATTCCTTAAGGCAGCTGCTTAATCAGAAGACTAACTTCTTCATCTAAGCTAGAAGATTTGAAAAGAATAAAAGTTAGAGCAGTCATTAATACTGAAGCATCTCTTGAAAAAGTCTGCAGTTACATAGAGTTATTCCTGTATCAGCATTTTTGTGATAGCGAACGAAGCTACAGACACGTAACGAATGGAACTGCCAGAGTAGAGCTGTTTGGGATAAAACAGGTTGCAATCTTACTAAATTAAAACCAACATGAATCATAAATTTGCAGCATGCGAGCGGTCCCGGGTTCGATTCCCGGTGGGGACACTCGGCCGATAAAGTAACAGCTTTTTCAGGCCAGTCATCTTGAGTGAGGTTTTTCCTGAGTTTCCTTCATTCACGCCAGGCAAATGCCGGGATGGTACTTAACTTATAGGTCCCAGGTCGCTTTCTTCCTTCCCTTTCATCGGATAGTGTGCTCCCCGAGAAACGTCATCCTTCAGGTACGTGACGGGCTATGTTATGTTGCTCTTACATTGATTCTTAATGTAGACACAAACATACTTACAAGCATGTATTTAAACTTCTAGTTCTGAAACCGAAAGGAGGAGCATGATACGAAAAAGTGTTACGGAAACATCAAACTTAATACGAGCTTCTCCACATCTGATTTCATATGCTTAGAAGAATCTTCATTTCGTTTATACAAAGTGACTACAAATAAATTAGATATTTTCAATATAGTGTAGAAATCGAGCTACGGTTATTGTTTGTATTCTTGTTTTTCCAGGTTATAGCGTATTGTCAACCATATTTCTAAATTTGTTGCACATGGTCTTCACGAACCCACAGATTTCAAGTGCCCATATATTGCACAAACAAAACTGTGAAATATCATCGTATTGAAGGACTTTGGTTGAGTCAGTACGATTGTCAAATTCGTTCCAAACTCGTCGATGTCGGTCCATTTTAGCATTATTAGCACAATTGTATTGGATTGTTTCGTCTCAAGTCGTGACAGTTCTTGTGTCAATCGTAGACTGCTTTGCTTACCATATTTGTTTAAAATAACAGTTTGTGATACTTCAAAAGTGGATACATTTTTGTTCGTACACTAAATGTTACCCAAGATGTGTTTAAAAGTGAAACGAGACTTCTCATGAACTCGGTACTGTTAACTTTAGAAACTCTCTAAGGGTATACGGACAGAATCTCGCGGCCAAAACATCTCCGTTCAGAATATCACCTAGCAAAAGTCTTGCTGTCTAAAAACTTGCAGGCTGAAATCTCGCCAAGATAAACCCTCGCCATAACAACTCTGGTGTAGGTCGTTCGTTACTTACTGAAATTTTCCTCCATTGCTGGTATATATAATGTAAGTTAATAATTATTTGCAGGATCAGAATTGTTGAAAGATTAGAACAATAATCATTTATATAAATAAAAAAATAAATTTAAAAAAAACTAAGGAAATTACTTTTGAAAAGTAATAAATCGTAGTTAGCACGCTTTAATTTTATTTTATTAAGGAAGATATATTTTTATTTTTTTTTTTTTTTTAACTTTATGTTTTCACATTCAATCCGTCCTTGAATCTATCGTATTTTCACAATAAGTAATTTACGAAGAATTACTGGTTGCTGGTTTCTGGCGGTCTGAGAATTTTTGGTTGCATAACGGAATAGGATATATAGTTAGTAGAGAGGAATGTTAATAAAGATATGTAAATACTCAGTGCGGCAATTTGAAATCGAGATTGGAGCTGTAGAAGAAGAAAAAAAGTGAATGTAGAAAGTTTCTTACCTTGGTTCATTTAAGATACAACCCTCCTGCAAATATACACCCTGTTTCAAAAAGAATATACGTATTACAAAGAATTATTTTGTCCAAACTATCGATCGCTGGGTCCCGGCTCGGCTATTGGAAAAACGAATACATAGTCTAGTTTATATTAATAGCCGCTAGATTTCAGTTGTCTTCTGTTTTGCTTGGTAACCGTCGTATGTTTAAAATGGCTACTCCGCAGCAGAAATCGTTTTGTGTTCTCGAGTTTGCGAAGTGCAATTCCGTGATTCCGGGAGGTACCAAATTGATCCTCCGAATGGGTGGAACATTCGCAGATGGTATAGACAGTTTATAGATACAGGATGTGTATGTAAAGGAAAGAGCCCTGGCCGCCCTCGTGTTCCTGAAAAAATGTTGCACGATTTCAAACTGCTTTCCAACGTAGTCCTTCAAAATCAACTCGTCGTGCCAGTCGGGAGTTATAAGTGCCGATAACAACAATTTGGCGTGTTTTGAAGCGTCGGTTGGTTATGAAGCCGTAGAAGTTACAGCTGTTATAAGCTCTGCCTCTGATGATAAACGCAAACATGTGGCATTTTGTAACGAGATTCTGGATGCTATTGACAATGATAACACTTTTGAATAATGCATCGTGTTCAGTGATGAAGCGACTTTCCGTGTTAGTGGTCAGGTAAATAAACCAAATGTTCGAATTTGGGGCCTACAGAACTCACATGCAGTCATTGAACATTACGAGATTCGCCCAAAGTCAATGTGTTTTGTGCGATATCCCAATCGTCTGTTTACGGCCCACTCTTCTTTAATAGAAACACGATTAACAGTCAGCATTATCTCGCTATGTTACAAAACTGGTTGTTTCTGAGGCTGTACGAAGATAACTTCATTTTTCAACAAGACGGGGCACCCCCTCACTGGAGTCTCCAAGTGCGTGAATATCTGAATGAAGCTCTACAGAACCGTTGGATTGGTCGTCAAGGGGCTGGCCTCCACGGTCACCGAATTTGATACCCTGTGACTTCTTCCTGTAGGGTTTCGTTAGAGACAACATTTATGTACCACCACTCCCAAAGAACCTAGAAGAGTTGAAGAACCGGATCCGTACTGCCATAACATCAGTGACGCAGGACATGCTTGCCCGAGTATGGGAGGAATTTGAGTATCGATGTGATATTGTTCGTGTCGCTGATGGAGGACATATTGAATATGTGTAATTTGAACTTTGAACTGTAATTTGAACATGAGAGGTTCGTAAATATGTGTGTAAAATTTCATATTTGTATGTCTTAAAGTTTAATAAATATATGCATTCGAAATACGTATATTCTTTTTTAAACAGGGTGTACATCCTTGCGCCCTGGCTGTCAGTGCATATATAAGGATTGCTTGAGATCCTTTTGTGGAATGCTGTTGAAAATCCTTGTCGTAGCCCTCTTCAAGGCCGATACGTTATAACAGTACAAACCTGTGAGTGCGAACTTGAATTTAGGAAATAGAAAATAATCACACGGGGCCAGATCTGGTGAATGGGAGGGTGGGACAACACATAGATTCCTTTTTGGAATAAGTTTTGCACAATCACTGCTGTGTAACTTAGCATTGTCATGGAGGAGAACGCCACTGAACATTACCCCGATACTCGGGCCTCTTATATGTGATGGTTTGCAGTAAGCGCTTCAATAGCTAAAGGTAAAATGTGTAAGGCATAAACTGTCTGTCATGTAGGCAAAGATTCTTCTTGAACAGTGCTCTTTCGTTATTTAAAAAAAAAAAAAAAAAAAATGGTGCAGGGTTTGTTTTAAATTGTGGAGAGTGAGAAGACCTCCACTCTGCACTCTGAGGTTTTGTCGATAGGTCATCCTCAAACCCATGTCTCATCCTCAGTAACGATATTCAGGAGGAAGTTGGGGTCCCTATTGCAGGTAGTAATCAGTTCTTTGCCGTGATTAACCCTGTCCGTTTGTTGGCCATTTGTTAAGGAATGAGGCACGAAACGGGCACAGACCTTCCTCTTGTTCAGATCGTGGGTTATTATTTGTTCTACAGTTTCTTTATTTACGTGCAACTCAAAAAGGATTGGCAGTGTCGCATTTCAGGCTTCACTTTCTCCATCAATTCTTGTTCTCACTGTACTTGCTACTCCTGGTTGTTCGTTGTCTTCAGTTGACTTTAGTCCCTTCCTGAAACGCCTGTGCTATACAGATACAAGTGCATGGGATAAACAAGTGGCTCCACACTGTTGAAACATTTGATAAGTTTCGGTAGTAGTCTTATTTAGATGCGCACAAAACTTGATGTTCGCTCTTTGTTTCGTGTTGAACTCATGACGCAACATAGCTACCTTTCTACACTCATCACGTCTATACACGTAACTGTCAGTCAAGAGAAATGCACTTGGTATCAGTTACGCATGAAACATTCCTCTTTTGTTTGCACTACAGCTCACTTGCACAACTGCGCTACATGTCGAGAAAAAAGATTAGTCTCTATTTCAATCACTGTGTGTATTAATATATATATAAAAGTAACATTTGGAGCATTCTATTGTCAACCGACTTCGTCACTGTGCAGAATTTCAACATTCCATGACGTCGGAAATGATTTTAAGTTGCATGATTTTGGGGGGGAAGGGGACCAGGACACGTACGAACCATTGTGAGTTAAATAAAAACATGTAATAAGGATGTGGCCTATGCACGCGAACAAGCTCGATTTTACAACCCTGGACCCAAGAAAATTGTGCTCCCCAATAATTTGTACATATTTAGTTATGGGTACTCCTCCACTACCCCCCCCCCTAAAAAAATAAATAAACCAACAGATAATAAATAAAATCATGGTATGTGTCTCAAGGATACAAAATAAAAACAAAAATCACTAAAATACAAAATACTGATGTAAAATGAATACATTAACTTTGTACACACAGTATTTTCAATGCTTTTTTTTTTTTTTTTTTTTTTTTTTTTTTTTTTTTTTTTTGCATAGCTTCTGTTTTCTGCATTCTCTACTTCAATCTCGATTTTTTTTTATAGCCATGCCTCTATATGCGTATGTGAATACGGTCCTATACACAAATGATAAACACACACCTGCGTCAAAGCAGCAGCACTTCGTACATGTGTACTTTGAAGCATGAGTCGTCATTCTTGGGTTAACATCATGCTATTTAATTAAGTAGAACTAATTAATAAAGTTTGTTGTCCTTTATAGAGGGATGTCAAGCGAAAGAATTAGATATAAGGCTTGTTTTAAACTTTTTCATTTGGAGCTATTTTCACGTAGACTTTGAAATACTTTTTATAAGCTTGTTGCCTCTTACAAATGCGATTTCTTTTCTCTGAAATTGTAGGTAAAAATTACATTCATTTTATCATGTAAGAATGTGATGGCTTAAAATAATGTTTCAAATATGTATGTGTACTTTTAATGTTTTTGTTCCAGACTTTAAAAGAATGCACACGAGATATGGACCCCGATGTGTGGAATTCGTACCATTTGATGAATAATAGGGCTAGAGCCGTATGTTACGCTGCAAGACAACAACAGTTCAGAGCTCTCACAGAAATGACTGTGAACAAGCTGGTGAATACTGCGCAAGATCAACTGGACACGATGAAAACACTCTATGTATGTTTTTTTACTTACTCTTAAATTTTATCTTTTAATCATACTTAACTCACTAAAACTTTGCAGAGCGATATGTTTGTGTCATGATGGCTCAATAGTAAAACACAGGGCCATAAATTCAGTTTTAGGTTTCGCCTTGTTGCGTGTATTGCGGAAAAACCTATTTACGTATGCTTTGTTAGGACTAGAAATACAAGAAGTCAGTATCATTTCACAGTGTACAACTAAAGACTTCCACTATTCCAATTCAGCACTCAAATTTGAAGTAGTACATCTATATGTACTGATTGCAATAGAGTAATAACACTAAAGATGGAACCTGTTCCTCGGGCGCCGAATCCATATAAAAAAAATCCCATTACTCGCTATCTCTTAATGTTTTTATTCTATGTCAATAAAGGTTCAAAACAAAAATCGTTCATTTCAACCACTTTTGGTTTGAATAGAGGGCTAAGCGAGGAGATAGAATCTATTCTTGGGAGACTAAATCGATTGCAAACAGCCGTTTCTTGATATCTTTTACCGTTTTTGCTCCACGGATATCAGTATTTAATACGGAAATAAGTTTGAACCATTTCCGGTTTTGTTAAGAAAAAAAGAAAGAAGCTTGGTAAGGTAAGTGGGGGGGGGGGCGAATTCTACTTCGCTCCGGGCGCTGAAATTTCTAGCTACGGCTCTTGTAGTACCCGAGCGCAGGCACGTAGCCAAGGGGTGGGTCCGGGGGGTCCGGACCCCCCCCTTCGAGATCATATATGAAAAAAATTAAGATGAAACAAAAAGAAACGAGAAAAAGAAGAATCAGCGCTGAAAGTATAAAAATACAGCAAATAATTGATATTACTTGAACGGACCGTTCAGAATTCCATTTAGCTCCATGCTAATTCTATGGACTACAAATGACAATCAACAAACCTGTTCTATCAGGTAGATTCTCAGATAGAACTTAAGAAATGCCAACAATTACCAGAGCCTGGCAACATAAATTCCAGTTACACTTTAAAGTAATTTTCAATTTCGCGGCAACACTAATCCATTTTATAGGATGTGTTTACCGCCGAAAGAGATCTCGTTGCTATCTTTGACGGCATTAATCGAAGATAAGAAAAAGAAGGAAGACAACAAGAACCCAGTTCGAGTTACTTAGGAAGACTGTATATTTTTCAATATTTTTTTAAATATTATTTTACTTCAGATTTCTTTATAGTTTTTTATTAAAAGATTAATATATCCTCATTTTATTGTCCTAACAAACTAATATGGGTGTGTTGCCAGTAAAATAGTTTAGATTGATTGAGCCCCATGGTGTGTAACCACAGTATTTCATGTCACGGATCCCCCCCCCCCCCTATTACGAAATCCTGGCTACGTGCCTGCCGAGCAGATACGTAACATGAGCATTTGTCCTGCTGGTGCACTCAGTTTCCATCTGGAGGACAAAATAATCATTAAGGGATGTATGTCATCTTCCAATGGTTCTATGTCCTTCGAAGTAGTGGAATTACGTGGTACATGCAATAAAGATGCCAGACATTACGAAAAGAAAACACCCCAGTCATCACTAAACTTCCATGGCCTTGTACAGTTCCATCCTCCTGGCACCTTGGATCCATGGCCTCTCGGAGCCTGTGTAATATTCGCAGTTTGCCGTCAGCGTATTATCGGAATTGAGGCTCATCACCCTATGCTATTCTCCTCCAATCGTCAATTGTCTAGTAATGGTGTTCTGTAGGCCATGTAAGACGTTGGGCGTGGTGGCGTACAGTGAGAAGTGGTACTTTCATTAGTCGTCGAATTCTAAAGCCCATACTGTGAAGCAAACGTAGCACGTATAGAATATGATTTCACAGTTTGTTTACTGAATATCCTACTGGACTTATCCACTCAGTTGGATAGTCATCCTGGCTGAGATTTAAAGGCAATGGCTACATACTGTGCAGCTGAGTCTTCAAATGTTACAATCATTTAAGGCTTTTTGTCAATGCTGTTCAATCGATTACTCTTCCTTTCACCACTATCTATGCATTCTCACCATACTCTAGACACTGTGTAATGAGTAAATCTCATTTCTGAAATTGGAAGCCTCCCGTGCGGAGCATCTATTATTTGTCCTTGATCGAAGGCGTCTAAATCGTGCATTTTACCCATTCTTTCTCTTTTACCATTTGCTTTCAGAGGGCTACACTTCTACTTATATACGAGGGTAATTTAACTCGAAGTCGCAACATAGTTGTGAAATGGAATGTAGTCAATTATTCACTTCGAGGAGCTTACAGTCCTTCGATGTAGTCTCCGCCAGCCTGTTGAAATCTTCGCCAGATGTCGGATAGCCGTTGAATATCTATCAAAGCCCCACTTTGTGAGAGGGTGGTGACAGTGCGTCCTAAGGCACGAACAATGCTGGGAATGTCTATGAAACGTTTGCCCCTGAGAGGTTCTTTAATTTTGGGAAAATATCAAAATCGCAGGGGCTCTTATCCTGGGAGTATGGTGGATGCTTCAGTTCCTCCCAACCCCATCGTCGTAACAGTCTGTACTGGATTGGCTGTGTGGCGTCTGGTGTTGTGTAGGATAATTCGTCCAGACTCCAGGAGGTGTGGACATTTGCGCCGCAATGCTGGTCACAAATGGTGACTGAGGTATGAAGCATACTATACAGAATTGTCGGTAACGCCCGGTGGAACTTCATGTGACAGGATAATGCCTTCGTAGTCGTATGACATTATCATAATCACCTTCACGTTTGCTGGCTCTTGCCTAAGCTTTTTCGGTCGTGGAGATTCTGGGTGGCGCCATTCACTCGACTGACGTTTTAATTCAGGCTCGTAGGATCTTTCCCACGTTTCATCACTTGCAGTAATGCAGTGCAAGAAGTCATCACCTTCCTCATTGTAACGTTAAAAGTGTAGCGCACACATTCCCACCTATGCCACTTTTGAACCTTGGTCAAGAGCATGGGGTACCCATCTGGCTGCAATTTTCCGCATGCATGTCTTGTATTAGCATGCGGAGCACTGATCCGGAAGAAATGTTCCGCTCATGCATTCACTACAAGTCCAGTGCCGATCACCGTCAAGCAGTGTCCGTAGTCTTGCAAGATGAATTTCGTCCATAGCCGTTCGCATATGTCCTCCATCGTGCATTTTGTTTGACTGTTGTCCCGCCTGAAATGCTGCAACCCATCTCGCTACTGTCCGATACGGTAGAGCAGCTTCACCACAGGCTTCTACTAATCCTCTGTGAATCGTCCTAGCATTTCGCCCTCGTGCAACCTGGAATTCACACGCTGTTCTGCACGCGCAAACATTGTGTTGGGGCGGTATTTCACACAACAATCACTTTAACAATGTCTATTCGCCACACACACCGTAATATGGGACCGCAGCAACGTTGAACTGACTCGTACACATCCAGGGCTTACACTACGTTCGTCATTTGTCTCCTGCTCACACGACACCAATCGTAACAAAGTTGCCACTTCGAGTTAAATGACCCTCGTATATGTATATCCTACTGCAGCGTCCATGCGCAGAAAGGAGAAGGCAGCGTCTTAATATCTGCATTACGCAGTCCACCCCTAATTCAGTGGTGTTTCATTGTATGAGAATATACTTATGTTTTATAGATGTTTGCTTTTAATTCCTTCCATATTATTCACGTCCATAAAATATTTTATATGGAGTAGTAACGTTTGTTTCTCGCCATTTATTTACTTTAAAAAAAAAGTTCTAATTTGCTACAACTGCATCCTATCGTTGTTACCATTAGTTCTCGATTCCAACATCCCACGAGCTCTGGGTGTGTATGAGGCATCTTCATTGACTTCTTTCACCTTATTCTTTATCTAACCTTTTTCATCATATTTTCTTTTTATCCTGTCATATTCTTGTTCTTAGCCCTTTTCTGTTTTTTTCCCATGCGTAAAAAGCTTCTTAGATACCCATTGTTCTTCCATTCTTCATACGTGTTCCTATCAGCATAGTGTTCGATATTGAATTAAGAGTTGCTGTGGTAGTTTCTATAACGATAGTAAGGAAGGAATATTTAGACCGACTATGTCTTACTTATCTGTTTTTATTTATTTATTTACTATTTTAGATAAATGATTATGTAGAACACATTAAAATAGTCGGATAATTGATGTTCATATTAATAAAGGGTTCCCACTCGTCCTGGAAATCCTGGAAAACCTGGAAATGTCGTTGAATTGATTTTGTCCTGGAAACCTCGTGGAAATGTTCTTGTAAATCTATTTCTGTCCTTGAAATTTACAGAAATACTGATGTTAGATTTTTCATAATTATAATGAAGGTTTTAATTGATTGCTCTTCCTGTTTTTGAGCTGAATAACAATTTGTCATGATCGTTCACGTGTGGGTGGTTGGTGGGCTTTTTCTTCCAACAAGGTGGTTGACTGGGAGAACTTCTCTCTTCTTCTTTCATCCACTAGTCTCTCAACCCATTCTTGGATGTTGTCTTCACTAGCACTATTCTCCAGACACTCAATCCTCTATAATCAGTCTATTTTCGCAAGACAGTACTTACTCTTCTGTAAAATTTCATATGAATGCTACTGGTGACAAGATCATATCTAGGTGAAATTCAATTCCTTGCTATACCAAAGAAACTTTAAGTTTCTTGTACATGAAGCAGAGCAGAAGTCTTGCTTTACTTTATTGGCAAAGTCAAATCTATCCGTAGAGCAGTTTCGTAAAAGAAGAAAGATTATGTCTATAGATAAGGAAATCACACAACTCCACGCTCAGTTGAAAAACTTGTAATATAATTCCTTTTTTTTTTTCCTAACTATATCTGTCATACTGGCACGCAATGAAGATGCCATGTACGAAAAATAGATTTTTGTTGTTTGTAAATTTGTTCGGTGCACAATTAAAATGTCATGTACAAAGAATGAAAGTACATGTACTGGATGTGAATGGATCGGGTGGCCATAAGGGGAGTAAGGAGGGGGGGGGAAACTCTCCGCTTTGTGTATTTGATTATTGTTGTTAATACTGTACTTGCATTAATATTCACTGCATAAGCTACTATACTTTTCATTTTACTTTTGTGAGTTTTGAACCTACAGTTGCAATCCTATTATACTTTTCTATGTCGGAAGTCCTGGAAAATTGATGATTTTTCCTGGAAACGTCATGGAATTTTTTGGGGGGAAAGATAGTGGGAACCCTGCAATATAAACGTTTAAAGTTGGTATACCAATGCAAGTTGGTATAACTTGTGTGGTGGAAGTTGAAGATATTAAAAATTAAAGTGAATTTTCAAGTGTAAATTTGTTTTTTATTCGTTAGGCCTATTTTGGTTAAGTGAGTGATGGTAACAACTTGTTCGAGTTTTTATAGAAGCATAATAGTAATGAATACGTAATAGAAATATTATATAATCTATCTTGTAGAGAAATGTTGAACATTATAAGCGTAGCCTGTCTCGTTAGTGTAGTGGCTAGGTGCCCCTTTGGTGTACGGGGTCCTGGGTTTGATTCCTGGTGAGATTTTTTTAAAAAGGTGGTTTAATTAATTCATTGTTTTATTTACGTTTTATTTTGTAACATAAAGTTATTTCCTTTAAGTTCTGTAGCACAATTTAAAGATGCGGGATGCACTCTCCCAGTTGTAAAGGGTTAATTCTATTATGTATGATCCTTGATTTAAGTGAACATGTAGTGGATTGGGAACATTGCCACCTTCATTATTCATTTGCGCTTGTCTTTCGTATCCTGTAGCCTATAGATTAGGTACCTTAAAAAATAAATTAATTTAAAGAATTTAAATACTGTATCTGCGTAGATTAGTTATGTATGTGTGTGCTGCTTTCTGTGCTCAGTCCTGGGTTCGGTTCCTGGTAAGAGCAGAAGGCCTATCATAAATATCCCGGTATTAAGCTGAGTCACAGTTTAAATAAGTAGGTTCCGTCTCTATAGCGTTGGTGTTGAAGTGTTACGTGAAATTCCCATTAATCGATCAAGCTATATTTTCGTGTATTAACTTAATAAAGAAAGTTATATTATTATGCCTGTATATTTATGCAGCAATATAATTTTAAAGCATGTACTGTTTCCTTCATCTGTCACGATGTACATTGACATAAGCTAAGAACTATTAAATCAAGGTTTAAAATACACAGAAATGATATCTTCACGAGGAAAACAAAATCATAATCAGTGTCTAAGAAGAATTCACGTAAATAATTTATCCAGCTGTGTTTATTAGATCGTAACTTTTTAGTCTCGAAAATTTTGTTTTTCAGGTAGGCCAAGAGAAGTTGGAAAAATTAACGAATCATACCTTGAGTTCTGTATCGGATGGCCACAAGGAATTATTGCTCCAACAGGAGCGGTTAAGAATGACGCAGCAAAATCTGCGTGAGTTCATCAGCTTCAATTTACAAGAATTGAACCGCGAAAAAGCATTGATAGCTGCAGGGCACAAAGAATTGTCAGAATTAGTGAAGAATGTAAAAAATAAACTTGGTAAGTTACGCTCTATCCATTAGAATTCGGTAAAATTATATATATATATATATATATATATATATATATATATATATATATATATATATATATATATATATATATATAAAATGTGTGTGTGTGTGAATTCGTCATTTGTACGAATTTCAAAGTAACAAAAAATTATTTCACAGACCATGATGAAAAATTACATCAAAAGAATTTTAAGTTGATGTTACATTTTGTTTATTTAGCTTTCATTAGCATGGACTTAGTTTAAAATGTTGAATTGATTTTCAAAATACTGAATTGTTTCTACACACAAGACGGGATGCTAGTTGGTATTTCACATGGTTCGGATCCCAGAAAGGAACGTTAAACTCTCCAGAGACCAATATCGCTAAAGGCCAGATGCACGTAGTTTAGGTATTAAATGATCACATACATTATATTAAAAGGCAACTTGGTTTTCAATAACTTTCAGTTCTCCCCCTCCCGCCCTCATTTAATTCAGTTTTACTCAACAAGATGTAAGTACAGGGTGGTTTAAAGACAGCTGGTGTCGTGCTTGAATAAACTTGAACATAGGCATAATCAAGAAAACCAGGCCATTGTTCGATATACAGAGTGATTACGTGTTTTACTACTATAAAAATGTTGGTCTCCGTTATCAAGGTCATGGTATGAAAACAGAGGGACATATAAGTGCCACAGTGTGCTGAAAGTAGAGATGATTAACAATAACAACAATTAGCAATTTATCTTATATTTCATGGCGATGGTTCAGTATTATTATATAGCTGTGTTTTCACTGAAAGCATTCCATGTAGATACTAATTATTATCCGATTGAACAAAGGGAAGTTGAAACCTGAAGTTAATAACAAAGTTAAGAAAACGTAATCAAAAAAGAATTTTTCTGCGCAGCCTAAGACTTGAGACTAGAAAGTCAGAAATAATGACAGTCGGATTCGATACGCTAACCACACATTACCTGGTTGAAGCTTGCATCGTCTGGCCGCTGGTAGTGTCTTCCATGGACTGAAAAAGGCCATGGCTTGTGTATTTTTAGTTCTAGTTTAACATCCGACGATTATGTTCCGAGGTTAAAGGAGATTGGTGATAATAGGGAAGGATTGAAAAAGGCCAACTAGATAGCTACAGAATATACTCAAAGATACTCACCCCGCTTCTCTTCGCTACTATAAATTTATTAATTAAAAAAAGTGGAGGCATCGATTTTTTGTGCCTGAGATATCTGATTCGATCCCAGCTCATGTCAAGTGGGCTTTGGGGTGGATAAAAACACTGGGTGCGTGGATTTTCTTTGGGTGTTCCAGTTTCCTCCCATTTTATTCATTGCACCATTCCCTTCATTATCATAATTACCACCTGTCTTAACCTTCGAGCGTAATCGTGAAACGTTAAACGGAAAAAACGACAGCTTGATCAAGACAAGAGGTTTACTTGGAATATGATAAATAGGAATTAATTACAGAGGCAACAACTATATATAATGAAATTCTTATGTTTATCATAGTTCTCACTCGTCCTGGAAAACCTGGAAATGCCCTTGAATTGATTTTGTCTGAAAACCTCGTGGAAATGTTCTTGAACATGCATTTCTGTCCTTGAAATTTACAGAAATACTGAATGTTAGATTTTTCATAATTATAATGAAGATTTTAATCGATTGCTATTTTTGTTCGCTATTCCTGCTTTGTACTGAAAAATTGTCATGATCCTACATGTGTGGGTAGTTGGTGGGCTTTTTCTTTCTCCCAACAAGGTGGTTGACTGGGAGAACTTCTCTCTTCTTCTTTCATCCATTAGTCTCTCAACCCATTCTTAGATGCTGTCTTCACTAGCACTATCCTCCAGAAACTGTGCTTTGTACCAGTATCAATCCTCCATAATCAGTCTATTTTCGCAACAGTACTTACTCTTCAGTAAAATTTCATATGAATGCTATTAGTGACAAGGTCATATCTATGTGAAACTCAATTCCTTGCTATATCAAAGAAACTTCAAGTTTTCATGAGTTGTTTAAGTTAGGATTTCATTGGAAGGTAATGAGGAGAAAGTCAAGTGGATAGCAAGAGGAAAGAGATAACTGAAAATGTACAGCAGTTGCAGAGAAAGAAAAGGAAATTGATGGAAACAACTGAAGCTTTGGAGACTGAATCAAACCAGCTTACACATGAAGCAGAGCAGAAGTCTTGCTGTACTTTATTAACAAAGTCAAATGCTATACGTAGAGCAGCTTCGCTAAAGGAGATATCACACAACTCTATACTCAGTTGAAAAACTGTAATATAGTTCCTTTTTTCCCCTGTAATTATATCTGTCAAACTGTCACGCAATGAATATGCCATGTACGAAAAATAGATTTTTGATGTTTGTAAATTTGTTCGGTGCACAATTAATATGTCATGTAGAAAGAATAAAAATATATGCGCTGGATGTGGGTGGATCGGGTGGCTATAAGGGAAGTTAAATGCCACCAAAATCAAGCAGCAATTACGCTCCGCTTTATGCATATAATTATTGGGTATTAATACTGTAGTTGCATTAATATTCACTGCATAAGCTACTGTACTTGTCATTTCACTGTTGTGAGTTTTGAACCTACAGTTGAAATCCTGTTATCCCTTCCTGTGTCGAAGTCCTGGAGAATTGGTGATTTGTCCTGGAAACTTTTTGAGGATAGAGAGTGGGAACCCTGGTTTATATATAAAAAGTCCTGTAGAATGTCCTGTTCCCTGTAACCTGGCAAGTGATCCCTATGTTCCTTTGAGGAATCCCTCGCAAACAACTTGCGGAGGTTTGAAACATACATTTTTCAATCAAGCAGGAATGATTTCGAGTGTCATGTTCTAAACTGCACTCTCTATGTTGCGTTATTTTTGAATTACAGCCCTACGAAGTTCATTTTTTCATACTTGCGACACCTTATTTCGCCGAAACTACCCCTCACTGACCAAAGTTCCAGAGGACTTTTTTGCTGGTGTCGGTGTCGGGAATCAGCTCCCGAAGTTTCTTCAAATAGTTTTACCACCCTGTATATATATATATATATATATATATATATATATATATATATATATATATATATATAATATGTGTGTGTGTGATACTTGCATCATTACTTTGCATTCATACTATCCTATTTCTATGTTAAAGGTTTATATATATAATTTTTAATGACATCTCTTAAACTGGTTCACATTAGCAATAGATGGGTCCAAGCTTGAATAATCTAGCTCAAATGTCCCTACTTCGTTCATATATATTGTTAATATAAATTTATTAGATATACCGGTATATTCAGAGATAATTATTTATTTTTTTTTATTTAAAGCAGTTAACAGTTTTTTAGTTTGACCAAAACCTTATTCAGAACGCATTATACAAAGAAATGTGCACTTCCTTGTACTGACTAAAACATCTGTACTGGATATCTCTTATGTAACAGATAGTGCTGGTGACCAGCTCGTGAATCAGTCGTCAATCCAAGAACAGAATCATAGGCGGATTTTGCAAGACTTAACCGCTATACGTAAGGAGGCGATGGATATATTTGATCGAATTGGTAAGTTGATCTTTTTAATTTATCCTGAAATTTCAGAAGTAATAAGAACTTCCTTGAGATTAATGTCTGTATAATGTGGTAGTGGGGAAAAATTGTAAGATTGATTGTGCTTCAATTTAGTGTTTGAAATTAATATAATCTAGTGTAAATAGAAAGTATCTGAGTAATTATATAGCCATCATTTTGAGGGTATCCGGGAATTGTATCGGACGACATCTTGATTGGCTAATAGTCTCTTTCAGCGTTCTTCATTGGTCATTGCATTCTCGATTGGAGAATGGGTTTGCATTACTCGTGCAACTTCCATTTCTGAACTTGAGCGTAACATTAAATGCAACCGTTCCTGTAATGCGGTACTCAGCAGCTTAGTGATAAACTGTGTATATATTCATCATTTCATTGAAGTACATTTCATTTAATTTCATTTAAGGACTAACCATTACTATCTAATTAGGTAATGGAAAAATGGAACTAGACAATAGAAGGGGCTACAAAATATTAATAAAGATTAAAAGTTGCTCTCGTACGTTTTGAATGGTTAGCGCACATGATCTTGGATTTGGTGCGGATAGACAGTTTTCGCTCTTGGTCTAGTATTGTAAGACATTTCGAGAACTGAAGAACAGTTGATCAAGCGACTTTAAAAAGAAAGAAAGAAAGAAAGAAAAAAAAAAGTAATTCCTCTTATAACAATTTGTATTGGAAACAAATGGCCATTTATCCAGTCATGTAAATACTGAAGTGCATGTACATGCAGTTTTTAAGAAGCTGGCTTTACGTTCCCAGCTGTAGGTAGGACATCTCTATCACCACACTTTATATTTGTTACTTCATTAGTATCAGAGGGACATGGAAGGAGACATTGGATTCTCGAGGATATATAGGACTTCGAGACGAAATGGTTTTGGGTTTCTCGTCAAACTATAAGACCAAGTCTGGCGCTATCTCGAAGCCATACTCAAATAACTATGAAAGTAATACGTTGACGTCTGCATCTTTACGCTTATTCTGTATAATATAAGCATGAAATTTGAACCTGAATAGCTAGTTCCTGTTTAAGACTTAAAACATGATGGATTAAAGTAGCAGTCGAAAACACCTTGGAAGAATGACTGAAAAAGTTAGCAGGACTTCACTAATGAAGTCTTGAAACTAAACGAGAATTACATTATTAAAAATTTCATTCGTATATTACAGGTACGAAAGTACGTGCAGCGTTCAAGCTTGGCCTGTAATTTCTAGTAACACTTCTTTCCAGTAAATAGTTATTATTGAAGTGCGTTAAACATCGTTCAAATCTCACACTAACAGTTTGATTTTATGTTTAACATTAAGTCAGAGACGTGAACCTTAGTCTTAACATGAGATTCAAATCACGTAAGCTTCCACTGGGTATGAAATTGGAGTTCCACGTACCAAAAGCGATTATACTAGCCATATAGCGATAGAAGCTTCTTTTTCACGAGAACAGGATGTCGCTTTTTCGTTACCGTGACAACTCGCGTATTACAATAAGAAAACAGCTAGCAAATATCTTACAGCACCAAATAACTAGCATAGTGCAAATAAGGGAATTTAAAATTGAATTGACCGAGCTTATACCTAATGTTAAATCTGTTGAAAAAAATATGTTTGATCTGTGATATCTTGGGTACAATTGCCTTCATTTCTTTCCTTTTTTTTTTTTTTTTTTCGTTAGATTGTGTATTTGGGATTCTCTTCTCATTTTTCTTCGTGCTTCTTATTTTTGTAGCTGTATTTATCAACATTTCTGTAATATTCTCCATTATACCAATTTTGCCTATTATATATTTAATTAAATAATAAACTAATCGCTGAGTAAAGCAAACTAATTTTATTATAAAACTGATATTTTGTGCGGCAGCTAAACATGTGGCTTCATCAAACTATGACTTGCATGAGGATAAACGGCAGATTAAATACTACGAGACAACTAAAGCCTTCATAGGTATATATATATATATATATATATATATATATATAAAACTGTTAAAACCTTTCACCTCCACTGAGACTGTATACACATACGGAGGTTGGGTCATTAATACTGAGCCGAAATCAATGTGCAACTGTACCGCGTATTTGCAACCCATCGTCGTGATATTGCCACGAGGAAACAACAATATCTTGTTAGTTTTGTTGCCACCGAAACAACAATTCCGAGAGGGGTTCACTGTTGCCCTTTTCGACGTCAAGTTTACGGCGTTGCATATCGTAGAAGAGTGTCAAGTGTGAACTTTTAGTGTAGGTCGTATCACTGTGAATCGTATTACACAGAAATATGAGACACAGTCCTTGGCTCACCACACCGACGCGAGCAGATAAAAACCGGTCTTCCGTGAGGACTATTCTGCCACTGTTGCCTGTGGTTTGGCATATGACGACCTCCGAAAATCCTCCCACATAGTGTGCGATGTCGAGCAAATTCCATACATTGCTGGCAACAGTTAACCATGTCATTTACAGGGATTTACTATGTCGTTCCCAAGAGCAATAGGCACACCCCGAAACCGTGTCATGTGTGACTGAGCGAAAACGGAACTGCAGGAGGCTGTATGAGCGTCATCTCGAGGGTGATCGGTGGAAGTTTGTTGTTACCCTTGATGAGGTGTGGATTTATCTCGCTGACTGGTAAAATGTGTACTCTTTGATGTTTCGGTTCCTATTTCCACCTTTTTCCTTTTTGCTGCTTTAATTGCACGGTCCTTTATAGTTTTGGGAATGCTACTGCACTGCACCCAAAAATGATCGTAATGTTTCCAAATTTCTAGGTTCCGGTAACTTTTCAATAGATTCTGCATATTTTGGATCTCGACGAACTTCAGAAGCTGATACATAATAGTCAAAATAATCAATTTCACTAAGAGTAAAAATACATTTTGTAAGGTTCAATGTCGTATTGGCTTCACTCAACAAAGTATGCACTACATCTAAACGCGCTAAAAATCAGAAACTATTTCAGCGGCAATGGTAACATCAACATACTTAGATGTTCTTGTAACACTAATGGAAATACTTCATTTAAACACAGTTGCAGTACAGAAAAAAAAGTTACACCAAACATCATTCGTGTATATTCATACCAATTTCCTTCAAACAAAAATGCTAAATATTGCAAGAATCTTCAGTAATACCATACTGTTGGTAAGAACTCGAAAAATCTAAGATACCGAGCACTTTCTTTCCACTAACTCCGTAAATGTCTGATAATTTTTCTACACACGAAGCTGTGTTCATAGTGTGTAGATTCAAAGCTCTACACCACAATTTGTAGTGACTCATTCTTTTTCAAAACATAACATATGACATGAGGACCTTGGTCGTATTACACCCATTCTAATAATTTACGAATTTCTTCACGAATACTTTCCTTGTACTTTTATGGAATATTAAGTTCTTGCAACTATAGGTTCATTTGTTTCAACTTCTAGGCGATACTGAAACTTATTACACAAATTAGAGAAATAGAGCAAAAACTTTTTGATGCTTCAACAACAGTTGATGTAATTGTTTCTTTTCTTCTTCACTAAATAATGTAGCACGTTCAACTGCATCACTTATTAAAATACAGATCTAATTGGAAATTTTGAATATTCTCCTTAACATCATTTCTATTCACTGTAACAGTGCTCTTACTTCGGGAAACGTTCACTGTTTGCTCATAATAAAATTTTACTTTGCTCTTTTGGAAAGAAAAAAAAAACATAAAATAAATAGGATACTTCAAAATTTTGAAAGAGACTTTTAAAAAAAAAGGCAAAACACAGAATCAGTATTATGTACAGCGGGGGACACTTCTAAATGGTACAGCCATATGGAGATTTACGGCTAAGGTGTACCATTTAGAAGTGTCCCCCGCTGTACAAAAGGTTAAGAGGAACTAGAGTGATTGAAACCCAGCTAAATCTCTAGCGTGTGCAGGTGTGGAATGTCAGTTCAATTAGCTCAGTAATTGACATATATTTTACTTACAAATTACCATGAAATTACTTAAAGGGATGTAAATGGTGATGAGAACTGAGAATTCACAGCGGCTAAGTTCATGAGAGGCTATGCTTCACTGAAACTCAACAATTTCAAATGATGAAGTGACTAATAGATTAAATGGAAGGGTAAAAGAGGAGAGAGAAGAGAAGAGATTTGACTACTAGGACAGGGAATGAGCTCTTGTTTCAATTACCCTTTATTCACGGCGATGCTGAAGTTGATGTTCCAATTGGTGAGATGATTCTCCAAAGTTGTTGTATAAATTCCTAGCGTAGATAGAGTAGTATCAATGCTGAACTTGACGATTGGATTTCATATCCCGTCAGATCTACCAGGAGCGACGAATGGATAGTCGTAGGTCAACTTAAGGGTGATATCTGGATGGTAGCCTGGGCTTCATTTTGTGAGCTGCTTCTGTGATAGTGAACTTTCGGAGGTTGGCCTGGAAACTATCCTAGCCTCCAATAGTGGTTGTTATGGCGATACACTTCACTCTGCGATAACATTCACAATCCTCCAAGAAAAATGTGTTCCAGCAATTTTGATGGGAGAGGACAATGACGTCTTCGGTCATACAACGAGGAAGGCTCGTGCAATCCAAAGGAATGGGGCGTGATGGTGAAAGGAATACTAGTTTATCATTTATTGGTGTCTCTTGCAGAATTATGAAATGATAAGTTATTTTACTTGTCTAGCAGTGTACATCAAGAATAAAAGATTTTTGAAGGTAAACTAATAAATTGAATGAGATTTAGCAAAGACTCTAAATGATTCGATTTTAACAATAATTTGAGTAGTCCATTGAATATACTATAGTTGTAATAATTTTACAGTATTGTACAGAACCTCACTGTAATTGCACATCATTACAGATTATGATCTTAAACTTTTGGTTGACATTGTGCTTCCTATTGTACTGCAGTCTATTAGATTATAATATCCTCTAGTATGTCACTGTGAATCAACACAGGCATAAAATCTAATGATGAAGTTAGTTATTTGATTTATTTTATTTTCAGACAAGCGAACACAGCAAATACTGAGTCACCATGCAGCTGCAGAGGCTCAATATCAAGACACTCTTCAGAATCTTGCACAGATCAATACTAGCGTTCACTATCTCCTGCATATATTGAATCAAACTCGCACTGAGTTCAATCATCATCTTGGTTGGATCATGAAACTTATGGGAGGGACAGGTATGTCATTTTCAAGTTCTCTAAATTCTAAGCGAATACGAACGGTTAATATTCTCGTTTCTTTATTTAAAGATCTCGTGGCATGTCATCCTGATATGCTTTTATAAGATTTTTCCTGTATCTCACCGAATCAGCGCTGTTATGGCATCTCTTCAACCCTGACTTTCTTCCTCACTCACATTAATGCCGATATAGACACTGGGTCAAAGTTGAAATAACAATTTACGCCTTCATCATCATTGCTAATCATAAATGAAGAACAAAGATTTAGAATTTGGACAGGGTAATCACTAATGATTCATCGAGCTTGAGAGGGCTATCTTAAAGTAGTACCTAGTACGTACGATAACAAATGATACATGAAAATATACAAAAACGCTCCATATATACTGATACAAATGTACGATGTAGCTAGCTTTCATCACACGATACACATGTATACGGTAGCCTAGTTCGCTCCACACACGGTCTAGCATATCCTTACTAATAGTCGTAAATGCAGCTGTAATCCTTGAGCTTCCCCAAAGTTGTTGTCAATCAAAGCACATACATTGTGTCTTTCACATGCACAAAAGTCACAACTCCTAGATCGGGAGATCTAGGAGGCCATGAGAAAAGCGCTAAGTCATCTTTAACATATTGCCCAATCCAAGGACGTGGGAGTTCTTCGTTTAGGTAGCACATAGATGTGTGTTGTGTGACGAAAGGAAACCACATCATGTATCTGTAGCAGTATGTCTAAAAACTTGGACAATTTCTGTATATTTTCATTATCATTTGTTATTGTATGGTATATATTTTTTAATATGAGGGGCACTGTGGTTCAGTGGTAGATCGCTTACCTCTGGTGCATAGGGACCATGGTTCGATCTCCGGCTAAGTTAGTTTGTGATGGACAACATCGTGTCCGTGGATTTTCTCGCGATACTCCCGTTTCCTCGTACTTCCTCATTCCACCACTTCCATCATCATTCACTTGCCTTAATCATCTGTCTCCCTTAACCTAAAGGCCATAATCGTGAGACGTTAAACTGAAAGATTTTATTTCATTTTTTCATGTTTTAATATACACCACAGTTCTTTCAAACTTGATTTATCATTTATAATCACCCTGTATATCGTCGCAGTGAACCTTGAGAAACCGCTATGTGACATTTTCGTCAAAAATGAGGTATATACTACAGTATAAGCAGAATGTCTTGTTGCATCTTTCCTTATATTCGTGTGTGTGAATTCTTAATAGCTTTCCCGGAATAAGGAATTAAAAATGACTCCTATTGATAATGTAAATTATGAGAAAGCTCGTGTTTTGCTTCTTCTGGAAACTTGCCAGTTCTGCACATAGCGTATTTTCGAGGCCCACTGACGATGAATCCTCAAGAAATTAGTATAATGTAAATATTTTAAGTATGTATATATTATTTCATGTGCAGTTAATTCTCGTACATTTTATCCCCACTTTCATTTATGTTTTAACAATGCTGCCAACTGTCAGCAGAAATCCGACCTTTAATATGAATTTTAAACTAATTTATAACATAATACGAAACAGCAAAGTGAGTATTTTTCGATTTATATATATATATGTATAAATATATGACTGCTTTTCAGACGGCTTACATTATAATAAATTGCATGTTATTTCTGTTTGCTGTAGCATTGAAATACGTGAGAATGCGTGAGAGTGTAAAACGCGAAGCATGTTCTTCTCTTGATATTCGAGATTGAGAGTAGTTTAGGTACACGAGGGCTTCTTCGGAGAATTAAAAAAAAAAAAAAAAAATCTTGCTGTATTGGGTAACATGTTTTGATATTAATCATAAAATGTTCCCAACGGTGAACGTTTTCGATTGTTGATAGCATAATCTGCCGATCGAATGAAGGGTAGTGACTAGCGTATTTGCTTCGCAATCGGGAGTTCCGATTCGAATTCAGTGACAGAATATCTTGAGTTCTTTTATCAGGAATTTTCCTGTTTTCCCAGGCGAATGCTGGAATGACCTATTTGTGAAGCCCGACTTCCACTTTCTTTCCCATTCTTGCTGTTATTGTTGTTCATTGTTAATTATTCTAATAGAAATTGACCTCACCGTCTGTGTCTAAAATGTCATAAATAAATAAAACTAAACTCTCGTATGTTGTAGACTGAGGACTTGAGAACTAGGACTAGTTAGGTCGTTCTAATTGACTTAGATGATGCCCCCAGCACCATTCATTTGGGTCAACTTTGTTATGTAATTAAAGTATTTGCCAATTCACTCAACCTTACATCAGAGCTGCTGAAATGTTTCGTTCAGTCATATAAATGTATTTTCAATTTACTTAATTGCGTTATTCCTTAATTGACTTCATCCCGTGATTCTCGAACCTTGAAATTAGTGCTGTAATGGAAGTTTTGATTTTATATATATATGTATATATATTCATTTAAGCATCTTTTGTAAATGTAGACGATTTACTTCCCAAAACTGTTATTTTCTTTTATTACTAATGCATTATTTAAATAATAATAGTAGTAATAATATTGGAAGCGTAGAGAATAGTCACTATGATTTATATATTTCTTTCTAGGTGATCAGCTTGACCAGCTCTTCAGTTGCATATTTCACGTTTCATATTTACTCATTGCGATGATCGCATCATCATTCTTACAAGTTCCGACTTCCGTCCGCGTGCTGCTTTTAATGATAGTACCACTAAATTTGGTCACTGTGTTACATCGAGGCACGGAGATAGCGCTGGATTTTCCTTCTATTACGATGCTTCTGATTATTGGTTCAGGAGGTGAGATAAACTTATTCAATTTTATAATTTAAAACTTTCACTATTAGGTATGTAGTTTCGTGAAGTATATTTTATAATTTTTAGTGGTTCAATTTACATTTATGCTATTCCAGTAATTTTCTTTGTTTTTTTCGTTGTGTTGAAAATGCACTCAACAAAGCAGGGTAAACTTGCTATATGAACGTTTAATGAATTAAGGACAGCAGAGAATAGCAATATTTGTAGTTTTCAATTGATACCAGAAGTTACATTCCTTTATAAATATTTTAGTTCGTAAGTAAGGCACCTGACATAACTGCATATATATATATATATATATATATATATATATATATATATATATATATATATATATATATATATATATACAGGGTGTTTCAAAACAACACCGACTTTTGTTGCGTGAGTACCTTAGGATTATGAAACTTGTATTTTTGGATAGTGCACATATTAGTTCCTAAGTGATGTCTTGAACCGACTACGGTAGGTCCCATAGTTTTGGAGCTATGGACCTTTAAAGTTCATTTTTTTTTTCATATTTTCGGCATCCTACAACTCCGAAAGGAAGCATTTATGCAACCAGGTTGGTCTATACTTTTTGTCTTATCTTGGTGTCAGGAATCACCTCCCAAACGTTGTCGGTGTTGTTTTGAAATACCCTATATATATATATATCGGTGTTCTAAAAATGGCGCCCAGGGACCACAGAGCACTATTTTGCGAGTCAAACCAAAAAGTATATATACATTTGTATACCTTTAAGGTCCTCGTCTGGAAACGTGAATTGCACTATATGGCAACGTCGCAGATAAAGAACCATAAATTAGATCTACCAATTCATCAAATAATTACATCGATTTTTACCAGATGATAGTTAAAGTCAATAGACGTTGACACTAGCACTACTTTTACCTTAACAATCGATGTAACTGTTCGATGGATTTGTAGAGCAATGCTAATGATTCCAAGTTAGTATGCGATGTTGACGCATAGTGAAATTTTGATTCCTCATAGCGGCTAAAGGAGGCCCCGGAGGGCATTCCATTATATAACATTTTCTCTTTATTTTTGACATTTTGACCTGAAAAATAGTGTGGTCCGTGGGTGCCATTTTTAGAACACACACACACATATATATATATATATATATATATATATATATATATATATATGAGGGAGAGAGAAATGTAGTAAATGCGTTCTTTATTGGCGCTGGGCTTGTCAGTTAAAATTCAAAGCTTAAGAAAAAATCACATGGTACATATATCATAGTATAACAAGTTGTATCGCAATTTTAGCTCTTGAGTGCGAAGAAATTATAATAATTTCCGATTGCAATATAATTTTTGTAAGTATTTGTATTGATGTATAAGATAAAAGTTATTAACTGTCTTTTTCTACAGTACATTGGATGATGACCAGAGTACAAAAGATCTGGCTCTCAAGAACAAAGCCCGTCTACTATTTAAGAAGTTCCTCAGAAAACCTCAATGGCCACGTGACTTCTTCTGCAGACTCAGAGAAATTCTCTCCTTCGAAACGAGGACCTGAAACACCTGCTGCAGATGTACTTACTAAAACTTCATTGAATCTTAAACGTTTCGGTGAGGACTTATATTTATTTACTGTATTTATTTATTTGTTGAACGAATTCTTAGGTACATCATAGTTTTGCCATTTTACACATGAGAATGTTAAACAGGAAAGAAAATGAAAGAATAAAAATAACATCAACAACAATAAAAACAACAGTGTCAACGTCAACAAGAAGTGGAAAAGTAATATCATTTGACCAACACATATTTAATTACTGTCAAATACTGGGTAACTCGAATAAATGTTTACATCAGTTGTTAGGTCATTATAATAGTTCGGTATCTTGCGAGAAAAAGACCTCTGTATAATTACCAACCGAGGGTGGGCAAGATGAAGCAGGTGGGTATTCCGGATTATGTCTGAAGGGACACGTAAGGATAGTTCTTGAAGTAGGATTTCCAATCTGAAATTCCCATTAACCATCTTACGAAGTAATTTCATGTCAGCTATTTCTGCGTTCTCCCGGAGTCTATATATTAAGATCTCAAGAGTTCCTCCTTAGGTTAATATTCGCAGTGTAGGAACACGAAAGCATACTATTGCAGAGTTAAGTCCAGAGAGATGGGTAGGTGCTGCCTATAACTCATAGGGAGAGCAGTATTTGATATTGGTAGCTATTAAAGTTTTATAGAATGTTGCTAAGGATGACATGGTGCGTACTTCAGTAAATCGGTTAAGAAGCTCCAACATACGCACTGATTTCTTAACTATTCAGGAGATGTGGTCAGAGAACGTGAGTTTCGAGTTGACATCAAAATCATTGATTGCATTATAGTTGGTACTAAAGCAGTGGTTCTCAACCTTTTCTGACTGACGACACAATTTTTGAACGTCCAGGATACGGTGACACACCTTGTTTAATATTTTTATTATAAATAATAATAATAATAATAATTTCTATTATAATAGTGAAACCAAATAGTTTTTATAATGAGTCAATATAGCACTGAACATTATTGCTGCCGCTGGAAGTGTTGACTGGTTCAGTCTGTCTCGATTTTAACTAATTATTATTAAATTCTTCATGATTTTTTAATTCTAAAATTTCCCGACACAGCTTAGGGGACTGCATGACATCAGTGTGTCGCGACACATCGGTTGAGAACCATTGTGCTAAAATATAAACTATTACCGATCACACATTACACTGGGTTGCTTTAGATTAATAAGACATCTTCTCTATAAATCTTACACTATTTTTTTTTCTTAAGTAGAAAGATAAAATTTGATCAAAACAAACTCTCATTTATATTAATAAACTGTGTTACAGTTTCCAAAATATATCAATCCCATTTTCCCTTTTTCAGACAAATTATAAATGTAAAATTTAAAACATTCTGAATGCACAATTTAAAGCTACAGCTTATAAATCTCAGAAAATAGGAGAAAATTACTTCTAACAACCAATGAAATTGTTCCTTTCATTTTTACAAATTCTAAATTTTTAATAAACTACAAACTTCAACTTTTATTAATATTTGCATTCCCCCCCTCCCTTTTTTTTTTTTTTTTTTAAGCCTCAACAAATACTGATTGAATATAAAACAAATCCTGTAGAAGCTGTTAATAAAAGGACTAAGAACAAGTAGAGAACGCCAGTAAATTGATTTATCCTTTTCAGACCCAAAATTATTAGCATACTACCTGAATACTAGAGATACTTCCCACGACAAACTGCTGGTAATTAATGACATACCGCTGGTAATTAATGACATACTAATTAATTTAAGCAGTTCTATGACTTATAACAGATTTACTCCATCAAGTAGTTTAACTGGCGTCCTTGTGTAGAACGTGGTTTGAATCTGAACACATTTCGATATACAAAAAATATATACGTAATTTCACACTTTGTAAAAAATAAAACTGTCCGGCGTCCCCTCCATGACTAGCGTTCTCATATTATGTTAGTTTTACATTGCGATGTTTCCTAACTAACGTCCTTTAAGTGGATTTCGAAACATTGACATTTTACATGTCACATAGTTGGCTTATGCTTTGAACTTTGTGCCAATGAGTGTTAAGTTTTTGGTTTAAATATAGGTGGACCTTACAAAACAAGTAATTACTGAAAGTGTGTTATCTGGTGACTCTTTTCCTTCAGAATAATCAAAACAAATTGCCTTCAAAGTATACTTGACATAGAAATTGTGCCAATTTCCGTAAGGACCTTCGCTAAGTTTTTTCTTTTCTTTTTTCTTTTAAGTAAATTACTTAGAGGCAATGAAAAACATCAAAAATCGAGAAAGTGAGTGAAATAGTATATGCAAAATGCTATTATATGACCTAATAATTGTTTTCATAGCTCTTCGTATAGTGTTGAAATTTGGATGCGTAAGTAGTATGACGTCATTAACTGCGTACTAAATCTCTGGTCCATAGGACAAAGTTTGGAAACGCTTTTATATTACACAAGGCTCCCGTGTATCCGGCTCGCGACTATCAGGCCTACGTACTATCCGACCTAGTTTTCTTTTATCGTAATTAAATGAGGAAGGCAAGGCGTTGAATTGGTAACATTGCCAAGGCATTGGAAGCGGGTGTCTGCTACGATCATCCTACGTGTCGTGTGCAAAATACAAGTTGTGACAGGAAAAGAGCAACGTTCTGCTCCTTGTTCATTGTTTCGTCAGTGTGTAACGGACCTCGATACAGTACACTTGCCGCTGTTCCTGATTATAAGGGTACAGTACTATATTCGTAAAATATTTGTCTTCTGGTGTTGGTGGGGCAAAGAAATGTGTTCATAGGACTCCAGCCTACCCGGCTTTTTTGTTATCTGGGCTGCCCTTCCGCTACATTGGGCCGGGTACTTGGAGTCTACTGTATTTAATAGCATTTTGTAGATACTATCTGGCTTACTTGCTATATTTTTGTATTCCTTGCCTGTTATTCTCTAAAATAACAAAAATGAGGGTGAGGTTTGCGTCGAGATTTAATAAAGAAATAATATTAACTCAATATTTTTTTTTATTACGGTTTGTTGTAGATTATATGAAATTAGTGATCAAAATGTTAATGTCCTTGATAGAACGAAGTTTCGTTGCTAGTAGTACAGATTACGAAAATTTTTATTAATATTATTATTAATTATTTTTACAGTCACAGCTCTTAATCCTGCAGTATGGCTCTCTTCAGCAAGTTGTAAATCTCAAGAAGAGGAACGTTCTGAAACGAACTCTGTATCTGACGCTTCCGATGTATTTTGTGATTCACCTATTAAAGGAAGCCTTGATGAATCTAGCGATAGTGATGTGTCTGTAGAAAATAATTCCATAGAAGTAAGTTTAGTTTATTGTTGTCAATTTCTCTTTTCCACCATAAAATAGAGTAAGTAATTTTAACATTTTTAAAAATCTGTTTTAAAATTATAGTATTGCAGAAATATTTCATTGAGAACCTGTAGTAGTTAGACAGTTGTAAAATTGTTAAAGGTACAGTAAAACCTGTCTATGTTGGCCACCATCGGTTCGATTGAAAAGTGGTCAACTTAGACAGGTGGTCAACTTACAGAAAATAAGAGTGATTGGTGAATTCTTAGAATAGGATTTCTAGTATTACTTGATTGTAAAATTTTAATAAGAAAAATGTACTACAGCTACTTTTAAATAATGTATATAGAGTAATCATAACAATATACCGCACTAGAAATAATACATATTTTATGGTGGTTCATTTTACACGTATTTCTTTGTCTTTTTTGGCAAATATGCACATTCTAATTTTGTAGTTCTTGTATAGTCTCTTCTCTTGTTAATGAGCTACAAGTATTTCTCTTGGACCAAAAGATGTTTTGAGAAAACCTTAAGGGATCTCAAAAACTCTACCTTTCAACAAGCCTTCAGATGGTTAGCTTTAACCTTGAGAATTTTCCAGAATTACTAAAGCTCACCACTGATGAAAGGAGCAAATATAGCTAATGGTTTTACCAAAACTGACAGGGCATACAAATTTCTACAACCATTTTCTGAACTTCAGTACATGCTATTTCTTATTCACATCTTCCTTCACCATCCTTTATCAGGGTAGTGTTCTGGCCATTGACCTCCAAGAACAAATCGTGGGAATCCATGATTCTTCCTCTCCAGACACGAAGGACATTTGCTTCTCATATGGAAATACGAAAGAGTTAAGAAAAATAACAAAATGGTATTTTACGTGGTCAAGATACGCAGGTAAATTTATCAGTATCATCATAGGGAAACACTGCTTCAATGCGGCCAACTTCTAAGATAGACAGGTGGACAACCTACAGAGTAATAAGTAACGAATGCCTTGTGGGAAAATGCAAGTTGAAGAGGAACCAGGTCAAGGTAAGCAGGTGGCCAACTTAGAGAGGTGGCCAAGTTGACAGGTTTTAGTGTAATATACAAGGATCATCCAAAAAAGTAAGTTCCGAAAGTACCCCCAAGATGGCGCGGATAGTCAGTGAGACACGCTAGCGCAGATGTGGAGGAGGAACACATGGTAACCTTAACCTAGCGCGAGTGCAGTTAGGAGAGTCAGTAATGAGACAAATTGTGATACGGTAAACATGGTTGCGATCATAGTCTACAGCGAAGGGCAAGGTACGCGGGTTTCTCAGGTTTCTCCACGCTGAGAACGGAAAATCTCAAGAGTTAAGATTGCATTTGTGTGAAGTGTATGGACTGGATGTCATGAGTGAAGGTGTGGTTAAAAGATGAAATGAAATCTTTAAGTTTTACGCCTCACAGTTATGCCGGTTAGGCTAAACAAGACGGTGATGATGAGAAATGAATGAAATGTTGGAATGGAGAAAGTGGGAGGAAACGGGAGAACCCAGAGAAAACCCACGAGCACGGTGTTTCTCCACCACAAAGTCCACACGGCGCGAGCTGGGATCGAACCAGAGACTCCAAGCACCGGAGGTGAACGCTCTTCCACTGAGCCACCGCGCCCCAGGTTAAAAGATGGTGCAAACGATTCATAGCACGCCGCACCAATGTCACGATGAACTTGTAGTGGCCTACCGTCCGTGGTTACGCCTAAGTTGGTGAAAAGTATGTAGCAAACAATTCTGCAGAGCCGGCAGTCCCAATGTCCGAATTCTCGTAATAATTTCCATAGAATTTCCGTTCCCTGCTGCATGATATCGTCACTCAGCAACTGCAGTTTCGCAAGACGATGAATTCTAAAACAACTGAACTTTGACCTTCCTGCTACGTTACCACCAGAAAAGTGACCCGTTCCTCGATCGCATCGATACCGGAGTCAAGACATGGGTGTCCTTCGTGACCTCTCCTACCCCTAGCGACTTCTACCGTTCCTCCAGTTGAAGCGATTTCTGGCTGGACAACGTTTCGACAGCCAGCTGAATTGTAGAAGGTTGTGACATCGTGGTGCCAGTCCTTGGTGGCAAAATTCTTTGACATTGGCATTTAAAGGGTGGTGCCGTTTTACGACAAATGCGGTGTATGTATATAAAGGAATGTGCATATATTGAAAAGTATGCGATGTATCAATCCACAGTAATAAAATATTTTTCTTCTGATGTTCTTTCATTTTACAGTCCATCGAAAATTGCTTTCTGGGTGTCCTTATTTTCAGAAAAAAAAACAGATATTGTAAATTTTAACTTGAATTTAAATTTGAATTTGAAAGCAAATTTATATATATATAGGGTGTCTTAAAAGTCCCCAGACATAGAGTAATTCTGTTATTATCAGAGTTACAACAAAATGTAAGAGGGGAAATCGTCTCCAAATATGTTTTCAATCTAAAGTGAAAGAATTTTTTAAATCAAATGAGCCGTTTGGCTGCACTATCTTTAAGTGCCCAATGTTAAATGAAAATGCAACGTTGCCATTTACCTGGACCCACAACATAAGTGAATGAGGTTACGGTTTGAAATGGGGGCTGGCCATCTATACGTTAGTGTAAAAGACAGTAACTTCATTCACTTATGTTGTGGGTCCAGGTAAATGGCAACGTTGCATTTTCATTTAACATTGGGCGCATAAGGAGTGTACAGCCCAAACGGCTCGTCCGATTTAAAAAATTAATTCACTTTAGATTGAAATTATATTTGGAGACAGTTTTCCCTCTTACATTTTGTAATTCTGATAAGTTACCCTATGTCAAGGGACTTTCGAGACACCCGTTATTTAGGGCTTTGCTGAAAGTATCTGCACTAATTAATGACTTTTTAAGACTTGTTTGCCACTAAGTCTGTCAAGTAGGTAAAAGTGAAGTCCAGGAATTGAATTTTCATTATGACAACTCTGTTTTTGGATGTTTAAAATATAATTAAATTTTTTAAGTTTTTCAGATTTTATCTATTCCTAATATACATAAATGAAAACATCCAATTTTGGATTTGAATAGTATGCTACATTGTATGACAACTACAATTCTCTCTTGTTTTCTGTGTACATATATAAATGTATACTGAATTACTTCCAGAAAATAGTGAGAAAGTAATCAGAGTAGAAACCCGTTTATTGAACGTTTTTATCAGATGGGGGGGGGGAGCAGTGAAAAGAGAAGATCAAGGACAGAAAAAGCAAGCGTCCAGTGGTCTGTAGTCAATTTTTTTTCGCGCTAAACTCTAATACAGTAAAACCTGTCAATTTGACCACCTCTCTAAATTGTCCACCTGCTCATCTTGGCCTGGTTCGTCTTGAACCTGCATTTTCCCATAAAATATTCATTACTTATTATTCTATAAGTTGGCCACCTGTCAATCTTGGAAGTTGGCCGCATTGAAGCAATGTTTACCCTATGATGATAATGGTAAATTTATCTGCGTATCTTGGCCAAGCAAAATACCGTTTTATTATTTATCTTAACTCTTTCGTATTCCTATATGAGAGACAGATGTTCTGTATTTGTGACTAGAGACAAAGAAGCACGGATTCCCACGATTTGTTCTTGAAGGTCAATGGCAAGAAGGGGTGGTGAAGGAAGATGTGAATGCGAAATGGTTGTAATTCAGGAAATGGTTGTACGTATTTGTTTACTCTGTCCGTTTTGGTAAAACCATTAGCTATGTCGGTTCCTTTCATCAGTGGGGAGCTTTAGTATTTCCGGAAAATTCTCAAGGTTAAACTTAACCATCTCAATTGACAATTATTTGTACCTGACGGCTTATCGAAAAGTAGCGGGGGTTTTGAGATATGAATTCCCTTAAGATTTTCTCAAAACATCTTTTGCTCTGAGGGATACACTTGTATCTCATTAACAAGAGGTAGTTAACTACAAAATTAAAATGTAAAAAAAAGAATAGAAATAGAGTACTGTATATTATAATTATTCTATATACATTATTTGAAAGTAGCTGTGGTGCCATTGCTTATTAAAATTTCACAATCAAGTAATACTAAAAATCCTATTCTAAAAATACACCAATCACACTAATTTTCTGTAAGTTGGCCACTTTTCAATCGAACCGATGGTGGCCAACATAGACATGTTTCACTGTAACATTGTAGAAATTTTTTGTAGATATGTTCGAATTTGTCTGATATGATGAACTACATTCGTTAGATTAGGAACTGTGTGTTGGATTTTTGAGGTTCGGGGTGCGTATACAGGAATTCAAATACAGTAATAATTGGATGAATGTTCTTTTTGTTGTATTTGTCTGATCGTAAGTCGACCCTTTTTACTTTTCTCTTAGTTCAAGAAACTTCCACTTGGCTTATAATCGGTATCGTTAACATGGCCGGTAAAAGAGACTACAACCTTGATGGACGCAATAAGAAAAAGTTCCGAAATATATCGCCAGAAGCCGCCGGAAGTAGGCTTTTGCTATCGTGCAGACTCGGTGTCGCCACATTAGTGGATTTTTTTTTAGAAAAATTACTAGTTGAACCTCTATTGACAGCACACAGTTTTAATATGATCGTGAATCTCCTTCCCACTTGTCGCTATATCTGCGCAAGTCCCGTTACGGACACAAGTAAAAGACAGGAAGACTCAAAGGGAAGTGAATTGTTATAGACAAACATATAAATGTACTATTTTAATATATAAACACCGTGCTCGTGGGTTTTCTCGGGATTCTCCCATTTCCTTCCACTTTCTTCATTCCACCGTTTCATTCGTTTCTCATCATCACCGTCTCCTTTAGCCTAATCGGCATAACCATGGAACGTACACCTTAAAGATTTTATTTCATTTCATTTTCATTTTATTTTAGTGTGTAGAATGTTAGGGTGAGTTTGTGGCAAACTCGGATAAATGATAGATGATACTAAATGCAAGTACTTTATATATATAATATACCATATCCGAGTACGCCTTATTGTGGGTCTACAAGCCTTCGAAATTGCCAGCTTGCAATAGGTTTTGTCATTCAGATTAAAGCAAAACACCTGAAATGTCCATCAACCCTCTTTACATAGCTCCTCTACTGGTTGCCTTTCATAAGGGTATAGACCTTAACGTCCTAGTTGCAATACTAAACTTATAGGGTCAAAACGACGTCTAAAATGTGGAATAGAAAAATAAAGAAAAGTTTTTTAATTTGAATAAGAGCTGGTAAATCTACACCAAATTTGGAATCGACCAACAAAAACGGCACGTTTCTAACACTTGCGGTTTTCGAGATCGCATTATAGAAAGGATTAGCCACAAACATGTAAACCTTACCTTCTAGCATTTTAGTATATAGATAGTGGATTTGTAGACTCGAGCGAAATCCTGTCATGCTTGTAGAAAGTGTTCGATCTCTCGAATACGCTTCACGGCACCGAAGACGATGCTCTGTACGAAGATAGTGACAAAAATGAGTGACGATGAATCTGAATCATATGGTGGTGGAGACTGAGTAAACTATTAAATGACGTAAACGTTTTTCTTTGTTTTCTATACGTCATTAATAACTTTCATTATTATTATTTTCGTTTTTGAGTTTCAGGAGGTCGGCAATGTTAATGAAGTTACTCTACGGAGGTTAAGATGTTATTCAGAGATATATGAAACAATGGCTAGGAAATAATTGTATCCGTGAAATATAAACGGAGTAATGAGAGGAATCAACATACCTTTCTTTTCACCGTATCTCCTACAAATGCAAATTCAATTAAAATCCAAGGACGAAACAATGTGTAACAGCTGAGAATCAAACTCGGCTCTCCGGCTTACAAGGTCGATGCATTAACCACTGAGCAGCCGCACATATTTCGAATTTTCATCAAATTCGTAGAAGATATTGTGTAAGGAAAAGTCGTAGATCCCTCTCATTTCTTATTTAGTAAAATTAATAAGTTTCAAATCCTTTTTGAAAGAAGATAAATTTTAAGTGAACGATATTTTACACTTCTGGAGGGAGAGAATACTGTAATACAGAAAGTTGTTAGCTGTATATCCGACCATTTTCGATTCGGTGCTGCCACCTGGCTTATCTTGTAGGAACTATGGGTTTGCTGGTGGGAACAGTGTTGTCTTACCTTGTACGCGCGTGAGTGTTATGAAATGGTGCCGAATATCAACCGGTATTGGGAAGGTTATGTAATGGCCCTTTTTCATGCTAAGTTTTCGTACCTATGTATTGTGAAAGTGTCAGGAGAATGGGTTAACACTCGGGGTGACTACTGCGAAAGTTACTGTGACCCGTTACTCACAGCAGGCTCCCCTTGCAAAACATTCACCCACGAAGGGCTGTAAGGGCATCCACTCATGAAGAAGGGTTGCAAGCAAAGTGACGCACGTAGTGCTAAGGGAAATATGTCGATTGACGTGTCAAAGAAAATCTCTCTACGAACGTGATATGGGCTGCAGATTCCTCCTCGCACCGTCAACTGTGAATAAAACAATTCGCAAGTGCCTCAGGTTGAAGTGTGTGCAGAATACCCGTGTACACTACCTATTACCGCGTCACATTGCCGAACGTAAGACGAACTGCAGGAAACCATATGAGAAGTACCTGGCGGGTTCCAAATGGAAGAAAGTTGTCACAATGGATGAATTACATGTCCATCGTACTGCTGGTGGTCACACTCGGGCGATCATATACCGTGGCATTGGCCGCAATAGGCGCAACTTCATTTGTCATTGCAGGGAAAGTTTCCCTCATGGCGTTGTGGTTGTTTCGGGATTCGGATATGAGGGTAAGTTGGTGATACGCAAGGGGGACAAAAACGTAGAATCCATTCTGACACCTATCTATCCGAGAGACGTTCCAGAATTGTATGGAATGGACGCGAACCAGGAGATAATTCATATAGACAATGCTTCGAATTATACCGTCAGAACATCACTACGTTTATATCAGGAAATGGCAGAGAAATTAGGAATTCGTGTCAGTCCATTTGAAGACATTTCTGTGAAAAGTCCAATGGATTTTTGCACATTTGGACTGTTGAAACGTCGTCTTCACCCGCTCGCGCATCCTGAATGGAGAGCTTACAGGGAGAAGTGGGACAGAATTCCCATGCCTCTCCTGCGCCGAAACTTGCTGCAATGGAAACTGCGATGCCGTGTGATAGCCCATAATGCTGGGGGTCCAATAGAACACTATCGGTGGTGGCGGTGCGATATCTCTTAAGGTGAGTACGCGTCAAAAATGGTTGGATATAAAGCGAACAACCTTCTGTGTTATCCATAGTTACCAGCTTTTAGATTTAATTTGTACTACTCGCTGAGCAAACCAGTGCTTTAATTAAAAATAAATAACGTGTATTAGTGTCGCCAACTATCTGCTTAAGCTTATTGATAGTGTGAGATTCATTTTATTTGTGCTTACAAATAGGATTTATTTTTATATTTATTATTCTGTGTTATTTCTTTTAGCTCCGTCTCAGTGGAAATCGTAGTGCTGTAAGGAGACTGGATGAGTTGTCTCAAGGAATGTCTCTCCGAAGTCCTTCAAGAAGACTCTCTATATCAAGTAGGGCGTCAAATAATTCACGGAGGTATAACAACACTTTTCAAATTAATATATTATTGTTTATACATTGATTCTATATTTGGTGTGGAAAATACACAAGAATATACGCTGATTTGCCATGAAATCAGGAATTTTTGATTGTCAAATTCTGTAATGGGCACAAAATTGTAGATGAACACTCCTATGAATATTCTTACTTCAATAATGTACAATTACATTAGTACTAAAGCAGTTGATAAGTTTACACACCCGTTGCCAAAGATTAATAATTTCACTGAGATCTGAATATTTGGTAGAATCACTTTCAGGGTTTGTTACATCCTAAATATGATTTGCTATCGAAAGTATTGATTCACCTGCTTTTCCTATCCAAATCTTTTACGACTTGTTGTTCATATTCTACCAGTCAACTTTATTATTATTATTATTATTATTATTATTATTATTATTATTATTATTATTATTATTATTATTATTATTATTATTATTATTATTATTATTATTATTGTCACATTTCACTAATTTTGTCTTCTAACATCTTCCAAAATACTGGGCGAGTATCTGGACTGTTTCCTTGCCAGTACAGCGGAGTGCCATTTTGCTGTAGCTGATTATAACATTGGCCTTCTTGCATGAAAGTGCAATTTTCAGGGAAAAAAACTTTCTTATTTGTGAAATGCCCTATCTATTCTAAACATTGTTTTCTTGTATTATCCACAGAAGAAATTGGATTTATTACCGTAGTAGATATTACTCTCCGTATCACAACTTCGGTTGGATGCTTCATTGTTTTCCTTACACAATGGGTCAAAGTTTTCAGGAGGCCGACGACGAAGAAACTGCCCCATGTTATTCGTATTTTCCAGAGTTGGTTCATCTGAGACGAAAGATTACACTTCTCATTTAATTTTATATAATTATTTTTGTGCTTGTCAGTTTTTTAAGAAGAAATATTAGTTTAAAAAACTTTCCTTTGGTCTCCCGCAGTCCATAGGCTTATTTCTTAAAGACTAGTCTTGTTCTACTATTGTGAAACTTTTCAAAATAATACATTTTATAATTGCGTATAGCATAAAATCATAATAAGTAAACATTGGTATTTAGCATTAGTCAGATATCAGCATTAGTAGTTAAAGGTGACGCATTTATTATTTTAGTGTTTCTCCTTCATGGTAGTTTACGACTTGAAGGACAAAAACCTTTGAGAAATACGCTCCAGAACGTATACTAGCACGAAATATGTCTGTTTTTCATAGGCACAGTTAACTTTTTGAACTTTTTTTTAACTTTCAGGATAAATTCAAAACCTCAATTCACCTGCACCCAACTGAAGTGTAAAAGTGCAAGGATAAGCCAGAGGAGCCCAATGGCTTGATGGAGATAAACTCCACGTTCCGACCGTTTTTACCCCAATATTTTTCCTTTTATCCACATATCAACTTCACAAAGGGTAACCCTGAGCAGCATTGGAATGAGAGTAGAAAAAAAAATGCTCCACAGCGGGTCGAACTCGGTTCACCAAGTTGTATTTTAACCCCTGACCGACTACACCACCGTATAACCATCCTTGAAGTTTCTTTGTGCTTATTCGATATCGTGATTTTTCAAAATTATCTTAAATGTCCTGTCCTCTTTGTAGATTTTTTTCATATTTTAATTAACATTCTTGATCAATGAGTCCCGAATGGTGAGGTCGCAGTTTTTACATTTTGTGAGATTCGCTGGTAATCCTAATTCAATCATTTTACTAATCTACTAGCTGAACCTGTACTTTCTACACAGCGCGTCATTCACATATGAACATGGATCTCTTTTTCATTCCTCACATCATCTGTACATGTCCCTTTACAGACACAAGTGAGAGACATCTTGATAAAAGTCGGCAATGGTTCCATAAAGGGGAGACTTTTTTTAAAAAAATATTTTTCAATATCTCGCACCGTTTGCAAGATTGAGCTTACTTCCGCTTGGAGCTTCTAATTCATGTATGATCAGAGTTTTCTTTCTTCTTGCGTGCAGTATGTAATAAGCAAATACATTACACACACACAATCAGTTATAATGTCAGTGATATATGGTGTTCATTGGGCAAACAATAGAAATTCATCTTAGCCTGGAGAAATGGCTATATTTCTTTTCTATCATTTTGCCATAAAACAAACGCCTGAGAGAGATACAACCCACATATACAGATATGTTGAGCTGGACTGTATAACTTGTAGGATATGATGCTTTTTATTTTAAAAAAATCAACACTTCCAGTGTACCCCTAAAAATGTAATAAAGAATTAACGGCCTCGACACAAAAGTTAGAATCGACCAGCGAAAACTGCACGTTTCTAGCACTTGTGGTTTTCGAGATTTCATTGTCGAAAGGATTGGAGAGAAACATATAAACTTTTCTTTACGAACATATAAACCTGGCATTTTAATATGTAGACCCCTTTTTCTGTTTGAGGCAATGCTTTTGTTATTTTTGCTATTTCGTAATTTTTAGGTTTGCTTCTTTTTCTTTAAGCTAATATCGCAAGTTTTTACCATTTCTTTTTATGTTCTTTTTGAAGTGTGAGCTCATGCTTTGTAGATCCTGTTCTTGCGTTGGTCTGCAATATAATATTCTCATTTATGTGACTATATTTAGGAAAATATTCCACGATATGAATATAAGCTTGAAAATTCAAAAATTCCTATGTTAATGGCAACCTGTATGTGATTTTTCTTATATAGTATTTTAAAATTTTTTTTTGCTTAGTATCTTTTATTTTCATAAATACTTAATACATATAAAATATAGTGTGTTAATGAACTATACTGACAAATTTTAAGAGTTGATTCTTTACATTAAAATAAGAAAAGAAGTTCATATAACTCTTTTGCCAAGTGTGCAATGTGGCTTTTCTCGCATTCTGCTGTTAGCAATATTCTTCACTAGTGTTGCTGTGGGTGTGATTAGACAGAGTCACAACTAGAGGAAAGAAACGAGATTGAGAGCCTTGACTGGACTAACCATTCATACTACTTTGTTTTACTACACAACAACGAGTTTCCAGTTGAATTTGTGAACAAAACACCTAGAGTATGACGTAATTTCTTGATACTTTGACCCCCTTCTACTCAAGAACACAAAACGTGTTGTTGTGTGTGTCATGGTATACTAAGGGAGTAACTATTCCCAAAGTTTCAGATTTTTCAATGCCCATTGGAGATATTGAACAATGAAATATGCCGAATTGGCATAATTTCCCAACTTCACAGCTTTTTTTCCAGGCCTGTGGGAGCAGCTACAGGTCTGCAAATTTTTGTGTACAAACTTATGACCCCGTACTACATGCACACACAAATTCAGATCTTTACGTCAGTTGTTTTCTCTTCCCAAACATGTCTTCAATGTCCAAACATGTTGCTACTTGTAGGCCCTGTTTTCACCCCTTTCAAGTGGTTTTAGGCAAAAATGTTACGAATCCAATTTTTAGCTCTGTACAAGTTGGAGACGCCCAGCAATTTTCAGTTTGCTAGGACAAATACATGTTGTGATATTCAAAACAACGTAAAGTGTGAAATCGAGAAAATGCAAAATGGCGGCAGACGCTGCGTTGCCATTGGATGTTGTAAAAAATAATTACTTGTGGTTTTGAAGTACCCAAACCTCTTATATCGACCCAACATTTCTGAACAAATTAGATTTTTTCTCGATTTTTCTTTTGCTCGATCACTTAGTATGGATTGACCTTGCTTCGATGTATTGTTTCTTGCTTATAAATGCAAAAGAAACGTGAAATATTCCGTGAAACAATACCTCGCAACACACATTATTCTAAATACGTGGAACAGTGGAGTTGATTTCTGTATTGTTACGATACTACACGTCTGAGGCTGTTGGTTCGATTCCATGGACAGACCTGTGGATTTACATCACCTACTTCATTGGATTGTTTTTATTTTATTTTATTTATTTATTTATTTATTTATTTATTTTCGTAGTAAACTTTAATTATGTAGTCTCAAGCTTCCTGGAAGCATTTCTGTATTTCTTTTTGTTTTATTGAAGATAAGTGCAGTAGCAGATTCCTGTAACCATAATAATGAGTCAATATCCTTGTTCTTCACCTTTACCTTTGTGCAGTCTGTTAACTTTCTACTTGTGTCTGGCTACATTTCATTTCTTCGCCGTGTCACTAAACTGCATTGAGGACATTGCTCACACATCGTTTATTTGTAAATATTTTGAGCGTCTAGTTAGCACTCCTCTAACTTCCTCAATTGATTGCTTTAGCCACAAGATATTGTCATGTTATTACGTCGGCGTTTATTTCCATGTTGGAATTTGTGTTTACTCCTTTCTGCTGAGGTTTAGCTTCGTACTTGGATTTCCTCAGAAAGCTACAATTCTGGATCATGAGGTGATTTCCCCAGTTTTTGAGGTCTACGATTCACGAACGACTTGTCATATTTGACGTCACGAACACGTTGTTATGAGGAGTTCGAAATATTATGGATTGACCATATTTGGTACGGAGGAGGACAGGGGGTGTGGTTTATACCTCTGTCCGGGAAACGAAACTGGATGGTTGGGATATGTTGGGGAACTTCGATTGGGATTGTCAGACGAACAACAAAGTTGACAGAGAGGAGAGTATGTTGAGGAAGGTAAAGTAAAACGTGGAAACATATAGTGACAACACCAAACAAACACGGTCTATTCTATCTTTTACCTATCTCCAACTGCTGCACTTAAAATGAAGCGCTTGGAGGATAAAGGTGTTATGTAACAAATTGAATATGACGGAAAAATTGACTTTCACAACTTTGTCCCTAACATACCGCCTTCATCCTTTCTAAATTCCTACACCCAGACGGACTCACTAAATAAGGCGTTACGTGGCATGATTAACATATAACACGTGCATGAACCGTCAGAATGCAACGTTTCAAAAAATGTAACATGACACCTTTATCCTCCAAGCGCTTCAAATATGAAATTTGTGTTCGAGTATTAATTTCCCATAACCTTTGAGCTACATTTCCCATATTTATAGTTTTGGTAAAGTTGTTATATTTTAATGAATACCACATTCTTAAACCAGTTCTTAAAGCTAATGGTGGAGAAAAGTCCCCTAAGTTCGACGTCTATTGGTCACGATGTTTATTGGTTTATTGGTCACTTAATAAAAGAGATACATATAATAAGTTGAACATGATAGCAAGCTAGTCATGTTTCAGTATTCACTTCTACCAAGACTTACCTTTTGTTTACGTTAGATTCACCTTTATATCAGAATATACCAGAGAATTCTATTGGAAACGTGCCTATCTGGGAACCTGTAGAGAATTCCTTGCGCACAAATTACTGAAACATCTGTTTTTGGATGGCGTATGTGTAACTTCTTTTACGCGTGTTCGAAATAACGAGTGTTGAAATGTAGTTTTTTTCACGCGTTTGGGCTGTCCTAACTGAAACTATGCGCTTTCCCCTACAGGTCTTTGTGAACCTTTTTCCTACCTTGATGTGAGGAAACGCCTCTTACAGTTTGTTGGTATGGTTCATTATCACCCTGTATATATTTTATATGTACTATACAAAATAATTATAATATTATGACAATAGTTCATACTGTGCTACACAAAACTTTATCTATCTATCTATCTATATCTATCTATCTATCTATCTGTCTATCTATCTATCTATATATATATATATATATTATTATTATTATTATTATTATTATTATTATTATTATTATTATTGTATATAGTACAGCACGAATTATTATTATAATAAAGAACCTTTATTAAGCCTGTCCACCTCCATAGGTGCTACATTACCTTTCACATATCCTACATCTCATTTCTAAAACATTACAAAACAAAATTACTTCAAGTGCTTAGGGTTTATTCTTGATATTGTCCTGAATGTACTGATAATGTGATTTCGACTGATTTAATAGAAAAATAGTTACACAAAAATTATCAGTATCGAAAGTTTCTTGGAACAGAGATTCAACCACAAATTATATTTAATCTTAGAAGTGTGTAGATTTGTTGTGTATGTCAAAATCGAAAGTAGTCTGTTTCCTACACGTTTTAGCAATAAATTTGTTATTGAATCTCCTGAATGTCAAATCAAGGAAGTCCAAACTATCATCATTTTGAACGTAAGCTGTACTGAAAAGTTCATTTCGACTGCGTACGCGCGAAGATCTCCTGACCAAGGCATAATGATGGCTGAAAGCTATAGGGCAGTAGTGACCAGAAGCTACGACCTCCACTCCTATTGCTTTTCCACTGGCAGTGATACAACGGATCAAAAAGTGTGAGAAGTTTTATTAGGAATTATTGGCAATAATTGCATTGTCGATTGTTGTCCAACATCACTTGCATTTTAACAAGTAAGGGGGACGGGGGTCGAAAGAAGTTCGCTACTAATATGAAATTTTAAAATGTACATATCTCACATTTGCAAAATAAATAACAGAATCAAGCAATACGAGCTTCAAACAGCGGGATGGGAGCCCTGATGCTTTGCATAACGTGCACCCGATTGTAACAGAAGAAGAGGGAGTATTTATAATTCGAACTCTCCAGCCAAATCTACACCTCGAAAAACTGCCCCCACAATTATAAAGGTAACCAAGAAAGTTCTGTCGCTTTTTCACCCTTCACCTTCGAACATTGATATGTCACCTGAGACGTACCTGGAAGTTCAAAAATAGTCCCCATCAGCATGGACGACCTTCTGCCAACGTTCTGGAAGGCCATGGATTCCATCGCGGTAGAACTTGCTGGGCCGTGAAGCAAAGAAGGTATCAAGAGCATTTTGCATCTCTACTAGGAATTTGAACTGGCTCGTCCTCTAAGATGATTGTCCAAGGAATAGAACAGGTGATAATCGGACGGCGCAATGTCCGGGTAGTATGGCAGATGCAATAGTGTTTCCGATTCAAGCGTAGAATAGTGTTCCGGGTCATCTTAGCCACGTGGGGTGTATCATTGTCCTGTAACAGGACGACCCCGTTGAGATTCAGAAGTGCAACACCAGAGTTTTTGAGTTTTTCTAGAATACGGCTCGACTGCTGACAATACACAGTTGCATTGATGCTCTGACCAGCTGGTAGCAGTTTCCGATGCACGATGCAGCGAGCAGTCCACCAAACACACAGGAGGATCATCTGGTGCAGTGTTGATTTCGGCTATTTTGGAACCGGTTCATAGTATGCTAACCAATGATGATGGCACCGTGGAGCTTCGTACAGGACCCACTTCTCATCACATGTCAACACCCTGTCCAGAAATGGCTCCTTCCTCAGACAAGACAGCAAAGACACACAAGTGTCTGCTCGCGTTGTCTTCTGGCCCGGAGTCAAATCATGTGGGACCCATCGACCCAACTTGTAGTGCTTCCCAAGTTGATGGAGGTGCTGTCGAATGGTTTCTTCACTCACTGAATTGCAGTCCTAATTCCTCACATATCTGACCATTGTTCGCCTCAATTGCTGCCTGGAGATCTTCACTTTGTGCATGTGTAGGTCTTGAGGCATGTGGTGAGTCTTCGAGTGTTTCGTCACCGTCCTTAAACTTGTTAAAGCACCGCTGCACTGTCCGAATAGTCACGACATCCTCACCAAAGGCCTGGCATATCTTCCGCCCTGCTGCAGCGGCGTTTGACCCCAGTTTGAACTCGTACAGCATACACGCCTTTATGACCTAAAGTCCCATGTTCACTTTGTCCTTACGCAAGTTCACGGTGTAACTGAACTGCCACAACCAGGTAGTATGTTGGATATACCCACACCAACAACTGATCTTCGCCTTATCTCCATTCGCAATCAAGTCATGGTGTGAGGGTTAATTGAACACAGACCTCCATAAAAGCGACAGAACTTTCTTGGTTACCTTTATACAATTGTAATGTATGTTCAAGTTCATAAGTGAAGAAATGAAGACTGGATTTCTACAACAACAGGCTATTCAATTCGAAAATCCTCCTGGGTACATTCACGTGTGACTGCTCTCAATTTCTTGGCTTTGTGTGTGTGTGTGTGTGTGTGTGTGTGTGTGTGTGTGTGTGTGTGTGTGTGTGTGTGTGTGTGTGTGTGTGTGTGTGTGTTGTGTGTGTGTGTGTGTGTTTGTTTGTTTGTTTGTTTGTTTGTTTTTTTGTCGTTCTGTGAAATAATATTTCAAAACCTGCCTGTTTATAAAAACGTGAGCGTGGTTGAAGACATCTCTGAACGTTTAGCTTTGTTACCTTACGAAATAATATCTAAATAATTTCCTAATTAAAGGAATGATTCTCATTAAATAACGTTCTCTTTGTAACGCAGATGCTCTTCAGTGAAAAATAATTTTTCATATAACTTCTTGAAAAGCTATAAATATACATAATAAATTTTGATTTCATTGCCTAATAGTTCCCAAGTTTTTTTCTGGTTTTCTGAAGTTCGTGTCCCACTTCCCTGTCATTATCCATACAAACTGTGTAATTAAATGAGTGTATTATCAGTGTACTGGCAAAGACTTGCATCATGAAAATGCAGTCGAATCTCAGCCGACGAAACATGTTTCGGTCACATGTTCCTCGATGGTAATAAAAGCTTTCCGACCTTGAAATTGAAACATTTTGGACCGTGAAAAAGCCGTTAATTCGATTTAGTTTGAATGAAAACTGTTTTCTAAATTGCCATTTAGTCTGAGTGAAGTTGCAAAGAGAGTGGATTTCAGGTGAGCTTTAAATAACCCACACATGTTGAAAAGTCATGGTGCGGATTGAAAGAAAGAAAGAAAAAAAATAACACTCTACGTTCTGGTATCTTATCAAGTTAGTGCTATACTTCTTACTAGGAACTAGACTAAAACAACGTACAAAAGATTAAATTATAAAGATTCTACTGTTTGTGGCTTTCAAAGAAAGCGCCTGTGCATAGTCAAGTATAAAACTTAAAAGAGATCAAAATTATTACGAAAACGTCATTACAGATAGAATGAAATGTATTTGAATTATATTACATTAGGGCCAGACATGCAGCGTTAAATTTGGATGAGGGTAACTCGGACAAAAATTGAAATAGTATTATGAACAGCTTCATTCAAAAATGTCAGTGTAATAATGCTAAATTGTGTAGATAGTTGTATTTCCTGGTTCTACTCAAGAGACTAAGAGATTGAACATTTTGTCCGATTGTGAACTTTGGCACTGAAAACTCGACAACGTTCATCCTTTCATAAGAACAACATGGAAAATTTCAAATAGGAAATATTGGTTGTATATAGTGTGAGATGCTACCCAGAATAATCGAGAATGTCATTGTAAAAATCAGAATTCTCCGTCATCTTCAAAGTAGTCCCCTTCGACATGTATGCAATGATCCTAGCATTGTAACCACTTTTAGAAGCACTTCTGGAAGTCCTCAGGGTGAAGAGTGTTCAGGACCTGTTGCAATTCCACTTGGATGTATTCAATGGAGTCAAAATGTCGCTCAACGCGAGTTTAATCTTCGGAAACAGGTAGAAGTCGCACGGAGCTAAGTCAGGGGAGTAGGGAGGGGAGGGGACCGTTTTCATGTTGATTTTGGCCAGGAATTCCCTCACAACGAGCGAGGTGTGCGCGGGCGCGTTGTCATAGTGCAGCAACCAGTCTTTTGTTTGCCACAGCTCTGGCCGTTTGCGCAGAACATCTTTTCTCAGTCTTTTCAAAACCTCGCAATTAAACTTCCCGTTAACATTCTGACAAGGTGGAACAAACTCCTTATGCGCAATTCCTCGAATGTCGAAAAAAGAATAACCAGCGTCGACTTGATGTTGCTGAGAAATTGTCGAGCTTTTTTCGGCCTTGGAGAGGATGGCGTCTTTCATTGTGATGATTGCTGCTTCGTTTCCGAGTCATAATCATACTTAAGATTCATCACCTATAATGACCCTGGATAAGAAGTTCGGACACTCTCGAACACTGGTGCAACTCAATACACGTCTGATTTTTTTTTCCGATGCTGAGAAGGCGAGGGACAAACTTCATTGCAATTCGTCTCATTTTCAGTTCATCGAATAGAATTCTTTGATATGTACCGTACGACACTCGAAATCTGTTACAAACATCGTGAATTGTCTGCCTTCTGTCTTCGCGAATCACATCACGCACTTTCATGATCTTTTCCTGTGTTGTTCATGTTGACGGTCGCCCAGAATATTTGTCATTTTCCACAGATTCGCAGCTTTCTTTGAAACGCGTGAACCACTGAAATGTTGTTTGTTCATGCTTGATTCAGTGCACTCTCACCAAATGCCTCTTTCAGCATGCGGTGGGTTTCGGCTGCAGTTTTCTTCAACTTGACACAGAACTTGATGCAAATCCGTTACTCTTTAATGTCATCTATTTGACAAATCTCAGAAGCACTGAAACACGTCCTGACACGCACAGCTACATCTCACAATTGAATGCGCCAAAGATGACGCAACTTTGAGGTGCAGTAATACATGTACCTCGAGACATCTAGCGGCAGAATGTCGTATTGCTACTGGTTTGCCCGGTAAAAAAAGGTCTCGGAAATTTTGGGTAGTATTTCATGGATGCATCTTATGTTTTATTTGTGTAGAACTGTCATTTTCAAGTGTTTTTAGCTCCAATACTATGGGACGTACGGGTCAAGACTTCACTTAGGAACTAATATGTGCGCTATACAAAAATATATTTGTTCCAGAATCCTGCTGTACCCACGCATTATTATTATTTTTTAATGAGCAAGGTGAATAATATTTAAAAGTTTCTAGAACAGTGTATTCTTTAGATGTGTTCGGCCAATAATAGCAGCAGAATGTCTTCTTGAATAAAATAGTACTTAGAAAAGGAATCCTAGGGCACATAAAAATGTTAGTGGTTAAACAACAAAAATTTGCCAAACTTTTGTCTGTTTTAAAATCTACTCAAATATTTCTCTCTTTTATACGCGTCCTCAGTGCGAGAGGCTCAAGTTCGATCCTCAGTAGGAGCTCCTGTGGTTTTCGGATCCCGCGTTAAACTGTAGGTCCACGTCTTAAATAACCTTGGTGCTAAACGGGATACTGAAACTCTAAATTGTCCAATGAACCAAATAGTTGTCTACCTTTAAAAAATGTATAATTAATTACCTACTTTTGTGGGACATAAAATTCGCGATGTAGTTAGACATAGAACCTTACGGGTCATAATGTGTCAATGCGTTTCATCAAAAGTAAACTTTGTTATAATTATTAATATCTCTCTCTCTCTCTCTCTTTTCAGTTCAACTCCACTACGTACTCCAAGGAGTGGTACACCAAGACCGCCGTGCCTGGCGCTATGCAAAAACGGAACACATTGCAGACTGACAGCGTTACCAGGAAAAAGTTTTTGTTTTAAACACCAAACTGAATAATTGAGTGTTTTGTTGAGAGAAGTTTGCAATGATGGTAGAAAAGTGTTGAGGCTGGATGATAAGTTTTTTTATAGTTATTTGTGCACCAATTTTTGAGGTAATTTGTACGTGTGGTTGTGATGAAGATAAAGCCTGTATTTTGTGTTGTGATAATATTTTACATATTGCTTGCCGTAAAAATATCCTTTGTATGTGAGAAAGAAGTAATATAACAATATAGTCTTTTGCAGAGATGGTAGGAAAGTATTCTTAAAGTTTTGAGTCGGGATAATAAGCTTTATATAGTCATTTGTATATCAATTTGTGAGGTTGGTTTGTATGTGTGGTTGTGATGAAGCTAAAAGCCTGTCTTTTGTATGTGGAAAGAAGTAATATAAAAATATAGTCTTTTACGATTTCTTCAACCTGTTCCTTACAAAAAGGTAATACTCATTTTTTACGAAGTTTTACGAACCGTGATACTAACTTTTGTTTTGACTGACAAGCTTGTCTAGTGCTTAAGAAAAGTGTTCTTATTCCTATAATTTTGATTAACTTCTGCATTAATTATATCATGCTATTTTATTTGTATCAATTTCATTTACCAGAAGTGGAAATGCATAATTTAATGGACAGTTTTTTTTAAAAAAAATGTTCATTAAGCGCATTTAGTTAGTTTTAAAATATGCTTTAATTGGGTTTTATGTGAATATTAATTAAGGATGCCAGCCTAGCAAGGGCGTATAAGGGATACGTTGTTGTGAGGAAAGTAGGTTTTAAAGTGTTTATTTGTAAAAATGTTCCATTGGATGTATGCCGAAATATATTATTGGTAATATTCAGGAATAAGCTAACCAGTGAGGAAAGCAATAGGGACGTGTGTGTGTGTTTTATATAGTGTTTCAAAACACCGACAACGTTAGGGAGGTGATTCCTGACATCAAGATAAGGTAAAAATTATAGACCAGTCTTGGTGCAGAAATTCGTCATTTTGGGATGCCATAGGCTGCCGATAACATGAAAAAATGAACTTTAAAGGTCCATAGCTCCAATACTATTGGACCTACCGTAGTCGGGTCAAGACTTCGCGTAGGACCTAATATGTGTGCTATCCAAGAATACACGCTTTAGAATGCTGCGGTACTCACGCAACAATTTTTATATAAGGTGTTTGGCTACGAGCATATAATTTGAAGTACTCACTAACTACCAGTATAAAAATTGTTGCGGAAGTACTGCAGGATTGTGAAACTTGGATATTTGTATAGAACATATACTAGTTCCTAAGTGAAGTCTTGATCCGACTACGGTAGGTCCAATAGTATTGGAGCTGTGGACCTTTAAAGTTCATTTTTTCATGTTATCAACAGCCTATAACTCCAAAATGATGGATTTCTGCATCCAGGTTTTTTTTTTTCTTTCTTATCTTAGTGTCAGGAATCACCTCCCTGAAGGTGTCTGTTGTTTCGGAACACCCGATATATATGATTTCATTTTACGTTTGACTCAAAAATGATAACCTGCGAAAAGCAATCCAAAATGTGAAACATAGTTTTCAGTTTTCATCGTAAATACTCAATATTACAAATATATTTGCATGGTCAGTTGAAATTTGTGCAGTGTATATCTTTTAATAAATGAAATTAATTCCTTAGCTATTTCTGCAATGCTTTAATTCCTTCGGGAGGATGATTTTGGTTACAGGTTGACAACCGAAATCATCGTGCCGAAGATATTACTACTCGAATAAGTAAGCAGTTTCTTAGTCTTTCAACATCTTTTCGTATTTGAAGCATAAATGAAGTTTAAAAAATAACACTTTTCATATGTTTTTACAATTTTGAGACTGAATGATAAGCTATTTTTATAGCTACTTTTACACCAGTTTGAGAGGTGATTTTGGTGATTGTCTGATTGTGATTAAGTTAAATTACTATCTTTTGTATTATGGTAGACTTTTACACATGGTTTCATGAGCTTTTCGTTCATGAAGTGATTTTGATTCACGAATTTACACTTCACAACATTTTTCTCATACTAATATATGTATATAAAGTCTTATTCTGAACTTTTTTTTTTCCATCCTGCTTTTCATGTTATTTGTTTCCGAGTTTTTCTGCCTATGTTGCTTTTGATCATTTCAAACTCGCATGCTTACAATCTGCACGAAATTAACATTAAAGAACCTATTGCTACTTGTCACCACCAATGTCAGGTAGTATCATCAAGACAACTAGGATCAAAATATTAACGTAGCAGACACGGAGGTTTAATTACTTTCCTTAAGAACGAAATAATTGTTCGTTAGTTTATAGAGATAAGGAACGTGTAATAATTGAATAGAAAATGGCATTATACGCCTTTGTTATTTTGGCATCCTCAATTAAAGAAACATTTATGAAGACGAAGTAGCGATTGGAATTAAATAATGTTAAAAAGTATGCAGTGCATCGATTTGTTTGTATATAACAAGATTTATTGTGAAATTGTTTTGGATTTGTATAAACATCAATTGTGATAGTAATATATTCAGTAATTTATTCGTACATGGGATTTTTAAGGTTTTATAACAACTAACATGTAACTTATTTAGAATAAAATTTATAAAAAAGTTAGTTTTATTTTAATATATTCCTTCTAGATACTTTTTTTTTTTTTTTAAGACAATGTATTTCCTTTCAAAGTTGCTTTTCAAACGGGCAAGAGAGAGTTTATTTTAGAATATTTTACTTTTGAGCAATAATATACTATCTTAACTTCAACTGTCCTGGCTAGAGGAATCCTACAATACTTTGAAACATACGTTCACTAGTAAATATCTTTTTTTAGAGTATCAAATCTATAAATTTAATAGACGAAGCAATGAGAATTTCGCCGTCGACTCTGGTTGAAATAAAAACTTTACAGCAAGCGACACATGGTGCTACTGTCAGTACTAAACGTAAATGATCTAAAGTCGCAGTTCCAGTTTTATTCCAGTAATAGTGTTGTATATACTAACTTAAGTATTCTACCTGTTGGCAGGTCCAGGGACTAATGAGTCTCTTCTCAGGGTCGGGTAGGAAATGTTTCTTCTACATTACTCGATCTCAGCTTCCTCTTTTAAGTCCCAATATTTTCTTCTGTTTTTCAAATCATCGATCAGTTGGGTTCTCTTTCTCATACTTTTCTCTTTCCTTCCATCTTTCCCTCTATAACAGTTTGAAGAAGACAAATTCTTCGCAAGATGTTCCAATCCAATTGGCCCTCCTACGAGGATGCTTGCCAAAAGCATTCTCTTTTCCACCTGTTTTAGAACATTTTCGTTCGTTACTCTCTCTCTCTCGTTCACTTTATCTTTTCCATCTTCTTCCAGCATCATAATTCGAAGTTCTGTAAATGTTTCTTCTCTACCTTCTGTAATGTCCAAGTCTCCGAACCATACAGTCCAATATTCCATGTAGCACTTGACTAGCTGCTTCCTTAGTTCAATATTGTCTGCTAGTTAAAAGTGATCTTTTCTTATTGAATACCTCTTTGGCTATGGCAATTCTTGAGCTGATCTTTTTTAGTGCACTAAACGTCCATCGTCAAAATACTACGCAAATTTTTGAAATCATCTTCCTCTTCAAGTTCTCTTCTCTCACCCGTAAAGGCATGTTTCAGTGAAAGATGGATATCCTGCGCAGTGTGGCATTGGTCACTTGAGTTATAACATTTGTCTGGGTGTCGCTTTTCTGGCCCGGAAGCAGCTGAAATACCAAGTTTACAACATTTAGACAGAATTTTATAATGATCTAGCAGAATACCAGTTTCTCACACGGAGAGAATGTGTTTCATTTTGAACATAAAACTGAATTTGGCTTTAAACGACATCGGAAGTGTCAGTGTTCGTCTCAGCGACCCCGAAAAGTATGGATTCGACTCTAATATCTGTTATTTTCGATCACTTTTAAATATCTCCCCCTCCCCTAAGTTGCACTTTTAAAGTAAAATGATTAAAACCATCCCAGGCCCGAACCTTATCCATGTTGAAATTTTGACTCTTGAGGACGGTTGGGTGAGTTAGTAAGTCACAAACATAGTCATTTTCATTTTTATTATATATAGATTAACTATGTCCTACTCGAGTTCGAATATTCACGCGTATGATTTCTAGTGTAACGTTTCTTCAAATATTAAATAATTATGTTTATTCGCCTTCTCTTGCTAAAAAGAAATACAGTGGTTTTGACCACAGACTACATAAAACGATATAATGAACGTAGTTTGGCTTAGCCTTAGCGGTCTCTTATATACATGTTTTACAGGCTCAATCCATTAAATTTTTGTTTCCTCATAAGAAAAACATGTAACTTTCAATTTCTGTGATTTTCACACGTTTAGATTCTAATACACCTTGTAGTTTTCTTTCAATGCAAGCTTTGACACACGCATACAAGAGGAAATCGTGTTTGTTAGAATTATTTGTAATCTTTTAATGCTCTCCATAGATATGCTATGTTCCGTCAGGTGTCTGATATATCATGGATCTGAACTTCGACATTTTTTTTTAGGAATAAAAGGATACAAAAGAATACTAGGTGAATTTAGAAAGAGGAAGAGAATCTGTAGGGAGGTACTCTGAACGTGAATTGTATTCTAAACCCTGTAATAGAATGTATGATAGAAGAAAAGATGAAGGTAAGAAATTGCTACAGTTGATGATGGCTGGTGTTAAGATGTGTTACGTGAAAATAGAGAAGTTAGCTAAGAACCGTGATGAATGGGGACTTATTGATTTGGGTCAAGCGCCCTTCTTATACAGTTGATTGGATATTGAGGGAGGTATTCAAATCTGCCTACATTTACTAGTGCGGAGGTGTATTTACACTTGTGTTCCTTGTATATTTTGAGAGCAGTGCTTCTTTCAAAAAAAAAGTTCCATATTGTATATGTATTATTTTGGTCTCCTCCGGGGAGGGCACCCAAAGAGCTCCGGGGAGCTTCCCCCCCAAAAAAAGTTTGAAAGAAACACTGAGTTGCATGGTGGCTCACAAGTCAATGATGAATCACCTTCTGGTGCGGGAGTTCGATTCTAGACCGTATAAACTTATGGAGCACAAGATCGAATTCGGTGTTTTTCCCCCCTCAGGTTTCCCCCCACATGCTCATTCCACCAACTCGTTCATAATAATTCATTTTCATTATCTAAAATATAGGACAAAGATTTTTTAAGAGTTGATTTGACTTCAATTGGATTTTGAACAGTATTTCTCCCGGGGAAAGTTCCTTTACTCTCGAGCTAAAATAAATTAAATTACCATTAAGTGTTAGCGTCTTTTAGCGCAGAATGTCTCAATGAATCGCCCTCACTTAGATGTTACTCTCCGTGCATTTTTTTTTTCAAGATAGCTGATTTTGAAATGCCGAATCGATAATAATCTAAAAATTGACTCCTATTTTTGTAGTTCTTTTTGTCTCATTAGCGAATGTACGTAGAGATTGTTACAAGTTTCGCTTAGAGGACGCTCCTTCTGAAATTCTAATACTCTCTGCTTTCCCGACCTACTTGTTTTAGCAGTTCTACTTCTGGTGTAATTCTGTTAGTTCACAGAAATTCATACAGATGGCAGCAAGAGAACAGTAATCTAGCGCCATGGTGGCAACCTGTAAAACGCGTTTCAACATTTTCACTATGTTGCAGATTCTCAACTTCGGTTATCACTATCATTTTGTTTTCAGTGCCGAAACTCGTATGATCTGTTATATTAATATGAATATAGAGTGAAGAACATTTGACGAAGGGAAATGAAGATTAATATACAGTAATTATGCGATTTAGTTAGTCCAAGAAACGCCAATATTTTTGCACCTTTGAAACGCCAAGATGAGGTTATTTTTTAACTCGTGTAAATTTCTTATAACAAATGAGGTACAAACATGGCCATTGTTAAATATTCATTTAGATATTTACGTTCGCTAACTCGTTATATGCATTTCCTTGACTAGCAGCACCATCTAGCCGTAACTTAAAATAATTTTTTCCCCTTATGAAAATAATAATGGTACTGGCCATAATTTTAGTATATGCACCAGGGGTAAAATTGACGAGGAACGCGGGAGGACGTCGTCGCCCCACTTCCAAAAAAATATCTATAACGAATCCCACTTCCAACAAAAATTACAATGGCTAAAGATAGACACGGGGATGGCATGACGTCATCCGTCCTACCTTTTCAGATCTACTTTTAGGGCCAACCCCTGATATGCACTAGATGGTAATTACATATAAGCAACCTGAGATGACCCCAAATTGAACGAGATTTTTCCCAAGTTATTGTCAGAGCTGAAGACACAGACCATAACAAATACATCACGACTTCCAAAACAAGGATGTTATAAAATAAAGGTCTTCTTTGACAAGGGTTAGGTGGTAGCATGGGCGGAGTTCAGGGGGGTATTGCCCCCAAACGTTTTGACAAAAAACAAAAATGCTACTTATAAGATCCTTCAATTCTCATTTGTATTTACCGTGCCCCCTCCAAGCAAATGAAAGGTCTGCCCCCCAGTAGACAATTCCTAACTCCGCCTATGGGTGGTAGAGCAGCAATATGCTGAACCTCGCCTGCTTGAATAAAGCCTTTTTCAATTCAATCAATACGTATTTTTATCCAATCAATACGTAATACTCCCGGAATACATTTTTTCGCGCGCTAGCCTAGCCAGCTGTTTTAAGTTGGTCACAAAATTTTTATCATGGGTCAGGTGGAACAAAACGAGCCCTGCGGGGCTTTTAACCCGTTCTAACTCCTCCTTCTACTACTACTTCTTCTACTCCTACTACTACTACTACTTACCTGCACAAAAGTAAGTAAATCACCTTTTGAGTATTATTTTCATCTTATTTTAATGAAAAAACAGTTATGAAAATTTTAAAAAATATAAAAAAAACTTTCCTTGGGCCGGGCTTGAACTCACGCCAAAAGCAATTTCCATTACTCGCATGTTGCGCTAACACGCGCGGCTACGAGAGTCGACAGCAACAAGTGTTTGATTTCTGCTATGTGTAGGCTACATGGTAGGACAGGGATAACGCCAAACAATCAGAACCGTGTACTTAGTTCCTACTTCCGGGAGTATTACTTTCCCGAGCTAGTCTTCATCATATGAATTCAATGAAGCCAAAAACAACCGAGTATCGTCTGAACCGGCACGTCTGATTGGGTACTCTCGTTTCCGCCATGATTGTTGGCTCGAAACATTGCGATTTTAGTAGTGCGGAGCGAGCGGAGTAGGTGTGGCGAAACTGTGACGTATGGCTTCACGATTTTGTTGTATGGGCAAATTCTCTATTTTATAATCCTTGTTCTAAACATACAACAATTTTCATACGAGTAACGACTTCTGATCGTTGCCCTTATTCCGTAACGATTTGCATCAACGTAACACAAAATTTGCCATGATTACGAAGGATTAGAATCTGTACATGTATTTAGTATGTTCGCAAATTTGCGAAGGCTGTTATGGAATGAGATTTTGAATTCAAGTACTTTGTAACGATGAAATCACCATTATTCCAAATGATTACATATACCGGTACTTGGGATTCGGTACAACTTTGACATATATACAGTTATCACTAGAGACCGGATGTTAGGCAAAATGCCTATTCTTTAATATTAAAGATATTCTCAAAAATAACGTTTTAAAGTTTATATGGGGAATTATAGTTTCGATTTAAGCTAATTTTATTTTGCCTATTTTGCCTATTTCGACCTTTACTGCCTAAATAATTGCTTTAGTACCTAATGTTGCCTATTCTATGCATTCTCTTCAAAATAAGCCTTCACTGTGAAAATATATAATTTATATAACATAAATAATACTCGTATAATAATACGTATATTAGGTGTTTGTAAACACAAGCACGTGGTACGTTACAATATATATTACATCATGTCATCATCAATATATGTTGTCACAATATATATATACAGGGTGAACATGAAAGATGTGGACATACTTCGGAAGGTGATTAATGATATCAAAAGAAAACAAAAAGTCCTCTTGTAATTTGTCGAATTTCATGTCGTGTACGAGTGACAGGGGTGCCAACTTGGAATCGAAAGTCAAATCCTGACAATTGGAACGGAACCGAAAGATGTGCACATACTTCGAGAGGCGATTCGTGACATTAAAAAAAAAAAAAAAAAAAAAAAAAAATACAAAAGTCCTCTTGAATGTCACGAATCACCTCCCGAAGTATGTGCACACTTTTATGTCTCGTTCCAATTGTCAGGACTCGAATTTCGGTTCCAAGTTGGCCCCTTGTCACTCGCACAAGACGTGGAATTTCATAACATGCAAAAGGACTTTTTGTCTTCTTTTAATGACACAAATCACCAAAGTATTTGCACATCTTTCAGGTTTACCCAGTATATATGAAATGCGTAACAAGCTTCGTTTTTTTATATATAATAAAATAAGATATTAACAAACAAGTACGTTTCTATATTCTTTGAACATGATCTATGACTTGAATATATTTTTAATGGTATTGAGTATTTATCTTCATTATTGCGAGTTACATTTTAGTGCCTATTTTTTAAAATTTTTAGTGCCTATTTGCCTGCCTATTTTCCAGGTTTTTAGTGCCTAAACATCCGGTCTCTAGTTATCATTATATGCAAAGTAACTCCCTACTTTAATAGCTTTCTCCTAAAATATTGCAGGTATAAACACAATTTTTCCCACACATGTAGTTTATTATACACCATTATCTTTCTGAAAGTTACAACTCAATGTGTGCTCCAGTGATTTCTAGACACTGTCTCAAACGAACAAGTACGTTTGCTACAACTTACTTCAAGAACTCAGTAGGAACACCACTTATGACCTTACGGATCTTATTATTACGTTCGCCAAGAGTTTGTAGTTTGCTGCAATACACTTCTTCCTTAGCCCACCTCCATAAAATGAAATCGCATGGGGCTAGGTCTAGAGTTCGCACTGACCATTCTGTGGGACCCCGGCGACCTATCCAGCTGTCCTGTGAAGCGTTCATCAAGTCATTGTCTTGCAGGTAAGGCATAATGAGGGTGAGCTCCATTTTGCATAAATAATAGTTCATGTGACTCATCCCATTCAGAAATTGTAGGCCATACAAAAGTTTCTAACGTCTCAAGGTATATTTCAGCGCCCCCTCATCGTGTCTCTCAACAGATAGAGTCCAATAATGCGGGAAAAGGTTAATGCACACCACACTGTTACTTTCGGCTTGACCTGTATTTTTGAATGGTCTATCACCTTCTGCCCAATAATGGCTATTATGACAATTAATGAACCTCCCTACCCGTGTAACGTGGGTTCCTGTCACCACGACATGGCGCGTCCTCAGGTTGCGGATCAAGGAGAAGGCCTCTAGATATAGAGGTTAGCTGCGAATATAGTGAATAAGCAGTCACGGACAGACGACTATGAGTGGTCCTCCAGCTTGGGGGTTTGGGTAAGGCTAACAACCTCATCCTGTTAAAAAAAAATGCACTTGTTCAGAAATATTCACAAAAGCTTCGGACAAGGACTGATAACTTGACAAGGACTGATGACCTCAGCAAAAGAAAATGGACATGAGATTTGGAACATGGAATATTTGAAGTCTTTATAGGGCAAGCACACTTAAATCCGTAACGAGTGAGTTAGAGAAATACAGGACGTTCCTAGTAAGAGTTCAGGAAGTTAGGTGGGAAGGAAATGGATCTGTGAATTCCGGAAATTTTACGTTCTTTTACGGGGAAGGAAATAAAAACCACCAATTAGGAACAGGGTTTTTCGTTCACAAACGAATATTACCAGCAATTAAGTGGATTGAATTTGTTACTGACAGACTTTCTTTTATTACTCTTAAAGGTCGGTGGTGTGATATTGTTTTAAATGTACATACCCCAATAGAAGATAAGGATGACGATATAAAAGACAGTTTTTACGAAGAAGTGGAACGGATATTTGACCAACTCCCGCGATACTATATGAAAATTCTATTAGGGGATTTCAATGCGAAGGTAGGACGAGAGGATATTTTCAAACCGATTATAGGGAACGAAAGTCTGCATAAGGAAAGTAATGACAACGGTGATAGACTCGTGAACTTTGCAACATCCAAAAACCTAATCGTGAAGAGTACAAAATTCCCACATCGCGACATTCATAAATACACTTGGACCTCACCAGACGGACAAATTGATCACGTTTTAGTAGATAGAAGAAGGTAATCTACCATAATTGATGTCCAGTCGTTTAGAGGGGCTGATTGTGACACTGATCACTACCTGGCAGCAGCGATAATACGAGAGAGATTATCGTTGAATAAAGGTACGTAATATTCATTATCCGAAAACGGAGAGATTCAATTTAAAGAAATTAGATGAGAGCCAGGTAAGAGAGGAATACAAGATTGAAGTTTCGAATAGATTCTCGGCTTTAGAAGATTCGGAGTGCACTAGTGTTGAGGACACTTGGATTGAAATTAGAGATAGTATTAAAATTTCAGCAAAAGAAAAATTGAGACACGCGGAAATACATAGGAACAAACCATGGTTCGACTAGGCATGCATTAAACTAGCAGAGAAGAGAAAACAAGCAAAATTACACTGGCTACAAAATCCGAATGAAATAACTACACAAAATTTTGTAAGGTGGGAAACCTCCAAAACTTTTAGAACAAAGAAACGCGATTTTTTGAAAGCTAAATTAAGGAACTTGAAGATAATAGTAAAAATAAAAACATTCGGGACATGTATAAGGGGATCAACGAATTTAAGAAAGGCTATCAACCTCGTGCTTATATATTAAAGAAAGCTGACGGTACAGTTCTCACTGATGCGGATCGCATCTTAAATAGATGGAACGATTTCTTTGACGATTTGCTAAACACGTAGCCAAAAGCTAATGTGCGTGGAGAAAAGGAGATACACACCGCAGAACCGTATATTCCAGAACCCAACCGAATAGAAGTAGAAACCGCTATAAAGAAATTAAATAAACACAAATCTCCGGGTGTAGACGAGATTCCGGCTGAGTTAATTCTAGCTGGAGGCGAAAAATTGTGGAACAAGATACACAAACTCATTCTCCTTATCTGGAACAAGGAAGAATTACCACAAGAGTGGAAACAATCAATCATTGTTCCAATTCACAAGAAAGGCGACAAAACTGACTGTAATAATTATCGAAGCATTTTCTTCTGTCAACATCCTATAAAATCCTTTCAAATATTCTATTAGCAAGATTGACCCCATACGCAGATGAAATTATTGGAGATTATCAGTGCGGATTTAGACGAAATCGATCAACTACCGATCAAATATTTACCATTCGCCAAATACTCGAAAAGTAGTGGGAATACAATACCCTGGTACATCAACTATTTATTGATTTTAGAAAGGCTTACGACTCGGTTAGGAGAGAAACATTATACAACGTTCTTACAGAACTTGGAATACCGAGAATGCTAATTAGATTAATTAAGATATGTTTAAATGAATCCCAAAGTAAAGTCCGGGTAGGAAAATATGTGTCCACGAGCTTTCACGTCGAAAATGGCCTGAAACAAGGAGATGTGTTGTCTCCATTATTATTCAACTTTGTTCTGGAATACGCTATAAGGAAAATTAAAGATAGCAACCAGGGCCTAGAGTTGAACGGTATTCACCAGGTTATGGCATATGCTGATGATGTAAATTTAATAGGGGATGACATAACAATAGAAAGAAATGCAGAGATCTTATTAAACGCTTGCAGGGAAATGGGTTTAGAAGTAAATGTAGAGAAAACTAAATACATGGAAGTGTGTCGGGACCGTAATGTAGCAAATTATGGATGCGTTAAAATATTCAATAATTCTTTTGATAAAGTGGATACTTTCAAATATCTAGGATCAATATTAACAGACGAAAATCACATTCACGAAGAAATTAAATTTCAACCAAAAGCAAGTAATTCATGTTATTATTCAGTTCAAAATATTTTGTCGTCGCGAATTCTGTCTAAGAATTTGAAGCTTAAAATATATAAAACGATAATCATGCCTGTTGTTGTATGTGGTTGCGAAACATGGTCGCTTACTTTGAAAGAAGAACATAGACTGAAAGTATTTGAGAACAAGATCCTGAGACGAATATTCGGACCCAAGAGGAACGGGAATGGGGAATTGCGGAAACTTCATAACGAGGAACTACATAGTTTATACGGTTTACCCAACATTGTTAGGATCATCAAGTCTAGAAGGCTTAGGTGGGCAGGTCATGTAGCTAGGATGGAAGAAAGTAGAAACGCCTTCAAAGTCTTGAGTTGAAGACCAATTGGAAAACGACCATTAGGAAGACCTAGGCGCAGATGGGAGGACAATATTAAGATGGATCTCGCAGAGATTAGAATACAAAGTAGAAACTGGATGCAGTTAGCTAAGGATAGAAGTCAGTGGAGAGCTTTTGTGAACGCGGCATTGAACCTTTGGGTTCCATAAGCCATAGAGTTAGTTAGTTAGTTGTTCATAAACCGTCCTACATGAAACACACTTCATCACTCCCCATAATTTCCTCAAACAGGCGTGCATGATTTTCATGCCATGCAAGCATAGCTTTACAAAATTCAACATGCCTATCGCAATAATCTAGATACAACTTTCGAGTGTAATGAGGCTTCCATGGTCTGTAATGTAATACTTTGTGGATAATTGCACGCATAGAATAGCGAGAACTGCCACTCTCTCTCTTGCAGCCAGCTTTGTTGATTTTGAAGGGCTTCGTTCGAATATCTCCTTCACTGTGGACATCTTTTCCTAGGGCCTACCTGATCTCTTAATCCCCACGTTACTTTCGGTAGTCATTAATTTTCTGTGGCAATTTTTAATTGTTTTTGCATCCAGAACAGATTCCCTCCCATGTTGACCTCTCCCACCGTTTGTCGTGCCAGACCTCAAATCTTGCTGCAATTTTGGCATGTTTAAAAAAAAAAAAAAAAAAAACGCCCACATTCAACACCAGCCTTGCATTTGCTGTTGAAATTAGTGTATGGAAAGTAACGGCGCCGAGTTTCCAAAATTTCTGTGGGTGCTTGTCAATAGCAGGTCGTGTTATATGTTTTTATGTTATAAAAAATTATATATTTTTTTGACTGATTTCCTTTTAGTTAAAATCTTTTATGAACACTGCTGAGGGGGAGTGTGTTGCTTGGTTGCCTTTGTGTAAACACATTTGAAACAAACAATTGTTTTAGAGGTTAGACATTTTAACTTCCATCGTTTCTATCAAACTAAAAATCTTGTGTGGGTGCTGGAGCCCCGGAGCACCAGCGTAGTTGGCGCGCACGGTGGAAAGAGCGGAGCGAATAAATATATAGATTTAGAAATGGACACTGTTACTTCAAATATGAAGATAATTTTTCTGCAGATGACATTTAAAATAGCTGAGGATACAATTTACTTTCGATGTCCAGTGGAAGCCATTATGTAAATTATTCTCATAAAATCCCCATTAATTGGTCGATCCCACTTTACCACATATTTTTCTTTACTTTTAAATATATTGAAAGGGGAAAAGCGATAAGTTATGCGAGGGAAACAGATAGTTGAGGGACGGAGGATTTTGAATTCTTGCCAACATGCTCAACTTCACTCTTCTTTTTCTTTGCTTTTAGATTCTCAACACGTCATCTCCTGATAAAAAGATGATGGGAAAGGGGAGGAATCTGTAAAAAGAATAAAGAGGAAGAAAATATATAAGAATACTTTATTGGAATATATATTTTTTGTCTGCGTTAACGCAGAGTGCGGCACACTGCAGTGTTTCGCATTCATGTTTCAACACAAAACGTTGAGGATTCGATGGGAAAATTTTCATAAATGCTATTTACAATGATATTAGTTTCTACAGGGTGATCCAAAAGTCAGAAACAATTTCATTTTCATCACATTCTTGATAGATGAAGATGGTTCGGGTTAAGACAGAATGCATGAGGGTATCTGGCTGGTGACGATACACAGTAACATGTGACTTAGAAGAAACAATAATTTCTTGAAATGTAACGTATGACCAACGTTCCGGAGAAAGTTCCAAGAGCCAGTAAGAATGGAAGATATAACTCAAGGTTAGTGACGACACTAGATTTAATTTCTTGCTGGGTACATGCGGAGGAGCAGAGAAATTTTTAAGGGAGTAGCTACTTTTTGTATAACAAAAATAATACTTTATGTTACTTAAACAAGTTTAACTACATTACTATACAACACATCCAGGAACAATTCGAGAGTCGGTCTTGCCACCAGGGGGCGCTCGTCCCTTCCGTCCCTCTAGCAATGTCACTGCTCGATAGGTTAAGTTAGGAATCATATTTCTGGCCATTATTGGCATCTGTAGTATATCTAAGCCCGTCTGAGGGATGATCTGTCTCGGTGATCACACTATTACTCCGGGAATTGAGGAAGGAAGGAAGCACCCTCTGGCCATTATTTTAGGCATACCAACATTTAACTGATGTGAATGAGAAAAATCCAGGATTGTTGGCCTCAAAAAGCTTTTACATTTTTTCAACTGAGTGTCTCCCTCAGGATCGAACTTGGGATCACTACTACGCTTCGCAGGTTCACACCCATCACTGCTCGAGAGCCAATGAGTATCAATGATGACACTACAACTGTAATGTTAAGATCCCGAAGAAACCAACTCATCTTTTCTCGTTGAAAACAGAATAGCACTCTGCACTTGCATGAGTGGATCCCTCCGAACTAGTAGGTAGTGTTAGATGCAGGATGAGGGTGGTCCTAACAAGAGGATAGAATTCTACCAGCGGGTACTGAATATATATTATGCTAAGACAAAGTAAATGTTTCCGTTCCTTCCGTTTAAGCCACTTCTTATACGTATATCGTAATAAGCGTAACGCTCGTTGCTGGTCTCCTGAAAATTCACATCGGTTTGAGTCCAGGAGAGAACTAGATAGCCGCCAGTTGGATCTGCTGTGGAATATGAGAGAACCAGTTTTTTTTTCATCTTCCTTTTTCAGAGGTACTCTCGTAGGTAGAAATTACCTAAACATGTTGGATGCTGAAAAACCAGTTAGTCTGTTTGAACCGAGAAGGCAAGCGGATCATGACCGCGTGATGGATCATTATTATTATTATTATTTTTTTTTTTTTTTTTTTTTGGTCAAGAATGTTCTAATAACAAATTTCCGGGTCACTGGATAGGTCGCCTCGAGACTCAGGCCTGATACAACGGGACTTTTATCTTTTGGAAAACTTCAAGCCAAGATTTATACTGAGAAGCGTGTCAATCTGCAGCACATAGCAGAATCAGACACGCTAATTTATGCTGATCTTTCTATTATAAATCAAGTATTAATAAGAAGTAACATCGGGTAGATTTCTGTTTGAACAGCAAATATCACCCAGAACATAATCTATAAAATTCCCTTACATCTATATAAAATTTTGTTAGTGGTAAGTGTTTGGTCAGACATCAGTCGATTCCATGATTCATGTGTATATGAACTAATTTCATTCAGAATTTTGAAACAGGATATTTAGAGGACGAACTTTTGGGAACACCTCTACACAAGTCACTCAATAATCTAGTGTCTTTTTTATTTCATTTAATCTGCAACCTGCCTCAAACAGTATTAAATTTTAGGGGATCCAAAAGTATTTTTAAAAAGTTCTATGTTACTGCAGAAACTAAATAATCAATCATTTTCATACTCATGGAATAAATGTGGCTGGTAGGTTTTCTTTTGGAGTATGGTGAGGTGCTCAACGGTGATTAACTTACATTGACGGTGAGAAAGCAACAAAAAAATATTTAAAAGAAATATAAAAGACTAAACATCAAGTGCTAAAATTCGAAATAATCTCACGGAGACCTTGTTTTCTTTCAAGAAAGGAGTACAATTCCTGCAGCAACATAGCGAAAGCGAAAGCATAAGAAAAAACATAGCCACAATATTTGAACGAGGGTAATTAAAAAAAAAAAAACTTTCATCTGGTGGCTATGGACAAAGATGTACATGCAAGACAAATAATATAGTGGGTAAATAAAGAACAAGATTTCTATTATTTTTCCACATAAGAATTAAGGACGCAGGTTTGCAATTTGGTCTTGGATAAATGCGTGATCTGTATACGGAAATGCTCCTTCATGGCTGACTTCATTTCGTCATTAGTCGTAAATTGCCTTCCGCTGAGAGCCTTCTTTAGAGTAGGGAAGAGATGGAAGTCCCTGGGCGCGAGGTCAGGACTGTAAAACGGATAGGCAAAGTATCCGCTAATTGAGAGTAGAAAGATGGGTTTGAGTTGCCGCCGCCGAGTGTGGTCTCGCATTGTCGTCCAAAAGGAGGACGCCAGATGTCAGAAAGGCCAAGCCACTTTCTGTGAATATTATACTTGAGTCTCGGCAGTTTCTGACAATACCGCTGACTATTGATTGTTGCAATCTTCATACGTGCCTGACACAGAATGGGCCGCTCGTCCCAACTCTTTGCTGCGCCATCTGTAAATCTGTAGCCAACTGCGATAACGCCGTCTGTAGAATCTTGAATCGCAGGCCATAAAATGACGCTTGACGTTAAACGGATCTCTTGTTTGCCTCATTGCTTTATGATTTCTTGAGAATGAGGAGAGAAGCTTGTTTTCTGACTACTCCTTGTCACTAAGATACTTCTTTGAAAAGGGAAATTAGCAACCAAAAATAGATTTTCAGACAAGTAAGTTTATCTTCCTCTGGAACATCACATAATTCATTGAAGCTTATGATCTTGACTGTGAAGTGTCTATTGCTTTCTTTCCTGGACCTTGAAATCTGAGCGTTTTTGGTCAGAATCAAAAGAAGGAAATCTAATAGTTGAGGAGAAATATAACGTCCACTGCCAGCAACAAAACCATGTGATGTGAGATGAGTTTTCTTTGGGATCCAAAGACGTCTTCAAACTTGTTTTAAAAATGTAAGACTTGGTCACGTGAAGTGGAAGTAGAGGTTTAGTGACGAATACATCGAAATCTGGATGACCTAGAACACCCATAACAGAGGGAATAAAATGAGGGTCTCTATGACTTTTGTTAACAGTCCGGAAAAGCCTACATGACGTACAGCGTAGGAATTATCTTTGCGACACCTACTGAAAACGCTCAGTTTAAAACCATTCTGCCAAGACTATTATATATATATATATTGGCTGGAGGACGACTAGACTAGCAATAAGATCATTTGATTAGACGAAGCCTTTTTGAGTTTTTGAGATCTCAGACTGCTTAAAGAGGTGTAACTCTGTCTATTCGCCTGATGAAAATATCCATTTGACAACTTAAACGCAATTAAAGCAGTCATACTTCACAGTATGTGGTGCAATCTGCAGTGGAGATGCTGTTGGGTCAGTTTTCTTAGATGATAACAACTACCTGAACATGTTCTTCGATATAGTAGTGTCACAACTCAGTACTAGTGCGAGCTTCAATGAACGATACTTCCAAAGATGGTGGTATATCTAAGGAACTACCTCTAGAATGTCTTCCTACAGTACTCGATCGGAGGACGAGGCAGCATTGACTGCCTGCCACGTTCACCTGGCCTGGCTGTATGCCAATGGCTTTCTTTTTATGGAGTGTAGTGAAAACAAAGATACAGTATATATAAGAGAGACCTCGAAATGCCAGACAAAATGTAGAAGTTTATAACAGAAGCATTTAGAGACACTGATGCAGATTGAGCTTTTGTGTCAAATTATGTGAAAGTGATTCGGATAGGTTGCATGCATATTGTAACGCTCATAGAGAACACTTCGAACACTTAAAGGGTTTAACATCTTGAGTTAAAGCCAACCGTTCCATCACTACATATTGTATACCTACCCTAGCTACTGTACAGTAGATCTACTTTTGGGTTCACTCTGTATAAGGTACTCTGACTTCATTTTAGTGATAAGAAACCAGATACTTTAAAAAGATTAATTACCCTTAGATGAAATAATTTTTAGCCATTATTCTAAGAAAGAACGTGGCAACAATTTGAGAAGAATATTTCAATATTGGATTCAGTACAGCTGTATTTTTTAAATGACATCATGATGATGATATTTTTATTTAGATGGTAAAACGCCATCTTTGATAATGGGAATTTCGAGTTTCGCTGTTTTGATATCTGTTCCATCACGGCTTTGAGCAAAGAATGTAGGTTAAAACATCTGAGAATTGAACCTTTTAGAAATTGGCTCAATTTAAAACGAAAAGAACATTGAAGGTTACTGCGCAGGTTGAAGGTTTGATATCTATCTTATTTCGTCGTCTTCTTTTGGGAAACATCAGCGTGTCATCGCTTTTACTTTGTCCTCTCCTCCTCTTCTCCTTCCACTGTTTGTGAGACAGATTTATTTGTTGGTGTATTTCAAGCACGAATTCCATCCCGATTGAGGTTCAGCGAACTCTATCTTCATTTTATGTTGCTCTGTGAACTGTTTTTTGGGGAGAGCGAACGTTGAGCGAAGACAAATAACGAAAAAAAAAAAAAACCGAAGCGAGAAGAAATATTGTCATGTCGTGTTTTGAAACCGTTCATCACAAAAATAAGAAACACTGAATTCAGAGAAAGACCAAGAGACAATAAAGCTCGTTTGGATTTTGTTTTCTTCGCGGAATGCTTCATACCAAGATCTACGATTGCTCCATTGTTTATTTATAGCTGGAAATGATATAAAAAGGAGGCACCAAAAGGCAGTGAGATCGAAATGAAGACATATGTGCTTTTAAGCGAAGTTCTAGTAATATCTTTTTGTTCTCTGCCTTTAGAAATATTCCTCGCTAACGGAATAGCAAAGGAATCTATTTAATTTGGAAAGCGGGGTGGAGAATAGTAGCTTTCGAAAGTACCACTGCACAATGAATCTTGAGTAAAAAGCGAACTCCTCACTTCAGTTAGAGATATGTTTTCTCGGGATTAATGAACATTACAGGAATTTCTGGATATGTATGTATATAAATATACATTCTTTGCTTATTAATCCAAGGAAGGAGGCGCCAAGTTTTTGGAGTTAGTGACGACACCAGAAAAGCGATAAACGAGGCGAATGTTTCCTTGTAATGACGCCTGCTTCTCCTACTCCCCCCATCCCACAAGACATGTAATTTAATTCTAGGTGAAGTAATATAAAACTTTGTTTCGGTATACAAAAAATTAATGCTCGCTCCGAAAATTCTCTCCGCCCACACTACCTTCTTAAATTAAAGCTGGCACCGCCACTGTTTAGAGCCATTTCTTCTGTCTTCTTTAATACCAAATGCGATGAATGCCTCAATTGTAACACTTGCTGGATTGATTGACTTTGCTTTGCGTTCTTATGAAACTCCAAGGTTATGAATGAGAAAGCTTACTAAAAGTGTTGCCCACTAGTCTTGTCTAGAAAAAAAAAAAAAAAAGACACGAGAAGTGTATTTTCAATTCGAGACAAGAGGAAAAAGATGAGAATTCTTGTCTCGAAAGCATGCTATGTGTGGAAACGTGCTATGCATGTAAACGTATGGAAGGTTGTGCTCTTGTATGAAACTTACGTAGTAAGTGTGCCATTGTCTTCAGACACTAATGTGTAAGTTACATTGCTAGCAATGGCACAACGAGCTATGAGCTCAGGGAGCCCAAGCCCCTCCGAAACTAACCTGCCTATCTTATACGCATCGCTGTAGACAAATTTTGGTGTGAAATTTCTTTAAAAAATCATTATTGCTTGTCATTTGTTCAGAATCTTTAAAAATGTGCTAACTCTCTCTCACACACGCACAGTGCTGGAAGAGTGCTCTTAACCTGCATTGAGATACGATATATCACGTGCGAAATATCGTCTTGGGATAGTTTACTTCTATCCTTTTGGAATAACTGGACTTGCAGAGAAGCCAAGGAGATTAGATATCAAACTGTAAATATGGGAAACTTCTTAAGGTTATTCTTAACGTCCAAATAGTGTGTGTCTAACACGGTAGATGGCGCCACCGTCACCAATGTTAACATATGCAACTAATAAAATTAAAACAATCAAAAATAAAATGAATAATTCAAAAACTAAGTAAAAACTGATACACTCTGGTTAACGGACGTTACAAAATCTTGGGAATGGTACGTGTGGATTTCACATATTGTTGCTAGTTTCATTGTTAGAGGATACCATTTTTAAATAAACAATCAACTTTATCTGCCAAATTTTCTACCAGAAAGTGACCAAACTTTGCACACCCATTTAAGATTCAAATATCTAGGGAATGGTACGTGTCGATTTCACATATTGTTGTTAGTTTCATTGTTGAAGGCCGGTATCTTCCCGTTCTGCCTACAGGTCCTCCAGCACTTTGTAGAGAATATTTTTAATGATCTTATCTTTTACTTCTCGTTCTGCCTAATCTTTCGAGACGGGGAATTCTGTGCACTGAGGGATCTTTTCTAGGGAATTTTTCTTTACTAATTCTAACAGATTCTGTAAGAAGAATAACAATTTCCTCAAGTTTCATCATATATTTTAGATGTTATTCTACTTGTTCTTCTCGGAAAAATGACTAAGTACAGTTCTATTATTAGCAGCGTTATTCACGTCTACTTTAGTAAAGATGTAATTTTTTAATACTTACAGAGAAATTTAAAATTAATTGATTGAGTTACAAGAAAGTCGTTTGACATTGTAACTGAAACGAACATAAAATAAACTTATTTCGGTCTAATATCAAGTCATTTCACAACAAAATTTTATTCAGTTTTCCAGTAGTTCATCTCCACCATCCTAAGGTTCGCAGTAAGTAAAAGGTGCTACAGTTCACATCCTCAAGATATGTTTGGCCATATATTAAACAAAAATGCAAGAAGATGCATAATTCGGTCTGTTTTCTTTTTCTAAAAAGAGCCTTTGTCTTCTACATCACAGCTCTTTTTTCGGCATCACGTCTATACATGATCAGGTGATTTGTAGTCTATACATGATTCTGTACTACACGCAATATGTCGTACTTATATTTAAAAAAAACAACAAAAAAACGCAATGGCTCAGGGGTAGAGCGTTCACCTCTAGTGCATGGGGTCCATGGTTTGATTCCAGCTCGAGCCAGATGAGCTTTGTGGTGGACAAACACCGTGTGCGTTGGTTTTCTCGGCGTTCTACTGTTTCCTCCCACTTTCCATTATTTCATTCATTTCTCATCATCACCGACTCCATTACCGTAGGACGTAAAACTTAAACATTTCATTTATATTGTCAATGTAAATATTAACAATACTAAATACCACATATTGTTAATATAGCCAATACAATTTAAATAAAGATCTCATCGCCGTTCAAAATGTAAACAGTATGCAACCACATCTACGTAAGCCACCAAGCCTATTACACGTGGTTCCAACCTTCCTAATAATCGTAAATATCTGTGATTTTATTCTGTATGTGACCAGTGTTGGGTAAGTTACTTGTAAAAATGTAACGTGTTACAAGTTACTTTACTTTCTCTTAAAATGTAACACGTTAGTAACGCGTTACTTGCACAAAAAAGTAACTGTTACTTTACTTCGAAAGTAACGCGTAACGCGATAAGAATAGGAGACACAGATATTCTTCACGAGCTTCTGAATTTGGGCTGAGGGTCTAGGTTGAGTATTCGGGCTCGAGCCAAACACTGTTAAAAGTTATAGGGCTCTGGCCAAATATCTTCAAAACTGCTCGGCCCGCGTTTAGAATTGTCAACGACTCGAGCAGCTCGGTTCACACCTCATTCACTATCGAACGGAACCGAGAAGTGAGCCGAGCCAACAGCTCACCCAACCGACTCGGCTAGAGTCATCGGCTCAGTTGAGCCGAACCGAGCAAATGGCTCATCCCTACCAAGCCAGCTCGAACCGATGGTTCACCCCAAGTGAGCCGGCTTGAGCCATCTTCTAAGTTAAGCCGAACCGAGCTGAGCTTGTTATATAAAAAAATCTCTTGTGGTCTCGTTATCGAGACGAGATGAGGTGCGAGCAGTGTCCCCTCTCGTGAACAACACTCAAAGTATTCCATGGCTTTCGTTTTCCAGTGTAATCAGGCCACAATTTCAAGACGACTTAAAACGAACGAGCCATTTATCAAACTCGACTGGACTCGAAACTCGACTTGAATTCGAGTCGAGTCGAGTTTTAGCTTGACTCGTGTTTACCCCTATGCGTTAGAAAAAATGGTTGCTTATTATTATTCTGCTAAACTAATTGTATAATAATAACAATGTTGTTATGTAAAATTAAAAATAAAGAATATAGAGAAACATTACACTACTCTATAATCAACGGGACTCTAGGATAAGCAAACTGATCTGAAAGAACTCCAATATTACATACCATCAGCAAACTATTTTCTAGTAATAAAGTAGGCCTGCTCATCAAAACACAGTTTATTCATATTAACCCCTTACTGTAAATCGCTAATTATGACACCCTAGTTGTTGATAAATATTTTCCGCCGGGGCACATCAGACACTACTTTTAAGCTCTGTCCACCATCATCCTCAGCTCCTAAGAAAAAAGTATTCTTTCAAATGTTCGAACGGTAAAATATTTTCGTTCTCCATCTTTATAAAAACATCACCAATCAAAGTAAAATAGACTACCGGTATCATTGTACTCCTAGTTCACTCACTGAATGTATTGATTTGGAGCTGTCAAAATCTACGACAAAATCTTCCAGGTGCTTGCATTCAGTGCACGTGATTTCCCTAAGGCTGTCCTAATCTTCAAAAAACAGCAAGTGGCACTATGAACTTAACTGTTTCTCTGTGTGTCTTTGACTGTTGGTCACTGACATACGTAGTTCATGCTCGATTGTTTCATTCTGAGAAATTCACTTACAGGAAAGAAACATTTGTTTCCGAAAAAAATACACATATATTGTAGTTACTCATCCGAAATGTAACGCGAAAAAAGTAACGCATACTAGGTACGTTACTTAAAAATTTGTAACGCGTTACCGTTACAGTTACTTTGGAAAACAATGTAACGCGTTACTAGGAAACGTTACTTAAAAAGTAACGCGTTACTTGCGTTACGTTACTTCCCAACACTGTATGTGACCACACAAATAGCATTTTAATTTCGATTATTTTACGGTAAAAATATTCTGTGAAATGTAATGGAAATTCAGAAGGAGCCTTCTTTGCGAATTTCTCAAAGCCTTCATTCTCACCGTCGTGAGTAATCCGATTGGGTATAGAAGCGTGATTATCTAAGCAAACTCATCACCAACAAAACGCCGAACACGTATTTCAGACTTTGACCGTTTCTGATTTTGAAAACACTCCTGTGTAGACTATAAGTCATTACTCGGCACCTTGCATATCACACTGATATTAACAAATCATAGGTCTATATAATAACTTTTTAACGTAATAAGTAAAAGCTTGCTCTGATTCTTATTGAAACGTTTATGTTGCGAGCGGAGCAAGCAAGAAAATTTTTATCAAATCTATTTCTTTGCAAACTAACAACAATATTGATTTAATAGGACGCCAATACGTTTTCAGGGCGACGCGTCGTTTACTTACTACCAATATTTTTTCTTTCTTCTTGCTCGTTCGGCGACCCCTGCTATTAGCGCCCGGGGCAACTGCCCCGCTCACTCCCCTCTAGCTACGCCTGTGATTACTATGACAGTCTTATGTTTTTCATTGGGTTTTCAGTATTTAGAAAATGTTATTTCAATAAAGTGAAGAATTACATATAACACTTTAGATGCATGGCCGCTGAAGAAAGAAAAAATCTCTTTATTAGGCTACAACCAGTGATGAAAATTTTCCGGAAAATTTTGAAACGGAAAATTTTCCGAAAAATTTTCCAGAAAATTTTCGGGAAAATTTTCCGATTCATAAAAACATATTCCACATATTGCTTCATTGTTGTTTAGTCGAAATGTGAGGTGGAAAATTTTCTTCTATATTTTTCCGGAAAATTTTCCGTTCTTAACAAATATCAGTAATTAAGTAACAATTCGTCAGTATTCATAAAATTGATTGAATTCATATATAGAAACGTTAAAAACTGAAAGATCGTTTAAAGAATCTGAAAATTTTCATGGCTCAGACAATTTTCAGTACGATGTAGGAACTAGTGGAACAATTTTTCATGAATCGAAAAATTGTCGGTCCTGTACAGTGATGAAAATTTTCCGATTCATAAAAATATACTCCATTTATTCCTACATCGTTGCTTAGTCGAGATGTGAGGTGAAAAATTTTCTTCTATATTTTTCCGGAAAATTTTCCGTTCTTAACAAATATCAGTGATTAAGCAACAATTAGTCAGTATTCATAAAATTGATTGAATTCATATATAGAAATGTTAAAAAGTGAAAGACCGTTTAAAGAATCTGAAAATCTTCATGGCTTAGACAATTTTTAGTACTATGTAGGAACAAGTGGAACAATTTTTCATGAATCGAAAAATTGTCTGTCCTGTACAGTGATGAAAAGTTTCCGGAAAATTTTTCGATTCGTATAAACATACTCCACTTATTCCTACATCGTTGTTTAGCCGTGATGTGTGGTGGAAAATTTTCTTCTATATTTTTCCGGAAAATTTTCCGTTCTTAACAAATATCAGTGATCAACTAACAGTTCCTCAGTATTCATAAAATTGATTGAATTCATATATAGAAATGTTAAAAAGTGAAAGATCGTTTAAAGAATCTGAAAATTTTTATGGCTTAGACAATTTTCAGAACTATGTAGGAACAAGTGGAACGATTTTTCATGAATCGAATGAATAAGTGGTGTGTGTTTTTATGAATCGGAAAATATTCATGACTTTTAATAAATTGAAATTTTAAATAATAGAATGGGATATTTGTACTCTACGAACTCAAGGTATGTTCTTTGCACTTTGCACTTTGCACACACACACACACACACACACACACAGAGAGAGAGAGAGAGAGAGGGTAGTTGAATTGAGTTGATTTTGAGTTTAACGTCCCTTTCAACAGCGAGACTATATAAAACGGTACCAACTGATTAACGTGGAATCCGAACTACATGAGCTCCCGCTGGGAATCGAAGCCAGATTTTCCATGCCAAAGGCGCGTATGTTAACTGCTTAGCAACGAAGGAGCTCGCAGAGCAAAAAAAAGAGAGAGAAACACTGTAAAATTTTATTTCCCAACTTGAAATAGAAAATTTTCCGGTTCCCGAAAGCTAATTGGAAAATTGTAATTTGTTGCTGATTAACTTTTCTCTACTGAAATTTAATTTTGTAGCTCTATGTGCAGTTAAATATAGTGGATAATTTTCCACCTAACATCACTATACATAATATCCAAAATTATCAGGCCTATGAAACGTGTTTTCCACTTGTTTCTACATAATGATGAAAATTTTCCGATCTATGTAAATTCCTCTCACTTGTTTCTACAGAGCAATAAAACTTTCCGATTCACAAAAATGTTGTTTTACCTCTTGCTTCAAAGTGATGAAAATTTCCCGAATGATAAAAAGTTCTTCAATTTTTTCCATATAAGGCAGAAAATATTTCGATTCATGAAACATTGTTTAACTTGTTCCTACATAGTACTGAAAATTGTCTGAGCCATCAAAATTTTCAGATTCTTTAAACGATCTTTCACTTTTTAACATTTCTATACATGAATTTAATCAATTTCATGATTTCTGAATAATTGTTACTTGATTGCTGATATTTTTTTAGAACGGAAAATTTTCCGGAAAAATATAGCGGAAAATTTTCCACCTCACATCACTAGCTACAACTATGATTCTGTTCCTTGTATTTTGTCAGTTTTATCAGAATTTTCCCTGGATTTTGTCCTTTTGGATTTTGTCCTGTATTCGCAATAATCTATTTAGTAATTCTAAGAAATTATGTAAGAAAAATAACTGTTTCTTCAAGTTTCATCATAAATTTTAGATGTTATTCTACTTTTTCTTCTGGGAAAAATTGCTGGGATATAGTTCTGTTATAGCAGTGTTGACATTGACATGTTTACATTGACAATATTTACATTGACAATATAAGTATATGTAACATTGCATGGAGTACAGAATTGTGTTAGAAGACAAATCATTGTTAAGGTAACGCCGAAGAAAGAGTTGTGATGTAGAAGACAAAGGTTCTTTTTTTTTTTTTTTTTTTCAAAAGGGTCGCCTTATGCATCCTCTTGCATTGTTTGTTTAATGTATGGCCGAACATGTCTTAAGGATGTGAACTGTGACACTTTTTAGTACTGCAAGCCTTAGCATGCTGGAGGTAAACTACTGGAAACCCAAATAAAATTTTTTGAAATGACTTGATATTAATCTTTTTTTTTTTTTAATGTTCGTTTCTGATACAATGTCTAACGACTTTCTTGCAACTGAGTCAATCAATTTTCCATGTATGACGAAACTTGTAGAGATAGTTGTTGTTCTTACCGAAGCTTTTAGAATTACTAAAGAAATATTCCCTGCAAAAATTTCTCCCTGCACAGAATTCCCCGTCTCGAAAGATTAGGCAGAACGGGAAGTAGGGAGAACGGGAAGTAGGGAGAACGGGAATTACCGTTCTGCCTAAAGATAAGTTCATTAAAAATATTTTCTACAAAGTGCTGGAGGGAATGTAGGCAGAACGGGAATTAGGCACAACGGGAATGAATCTGAAGGCCACCATTGTTAAATAAACAATCAACTTTGTCTGTCATACTTTCTACCAGAAACTGATCAACGTTGCATACCCATGGTGAATTAATTGTAGCATATTGTACTGAATAACTTTAATGATGATTTAACAAGGTATATTGCATTGATTAGCAAGCATATGCTATGTATGAAATTGTTAATTTTTCGGAGGTTATGTCAGTGGCGAATCCAGGGGCGATCTCCTCTCCAGAAGAGGAAACTTTCTTATTTTATATATATAAATAAAACCCATCCCAGAGTTTGGACCTCTTAAATGTAGCTCTAAGTAGCAATATTCCATTCGTGTACTTTTTGTTCAGATTTTTGTAACGTTCCTTCTCGATTTGACCTTCAAATGATCTTGAACCTGACGTGATGCAGGTTAACCTTCCTCGGATTTGGAATCAGCGACTCCAAAGACCCTAGTATACCCTAGTAAGATTCGTTGATACTCCATACATAAAATGTAGACCTAATTATTATTTTCAGTGTACGAGGGAGCGTATGCCTTTAAGTGACGCAGTGGATTTCTCAAAAACGTGGCGTTTTAGGGCTTCGTGACCATTTAGACTTTTCATCAGGAGACCAAAATACACAACATATTGCAATACCAGCCAATTTAACGGAAACCGGATTTCCATAAGCTCTGAACGGAGTCCTTTACGCCAGTCTTTTATGTGAATCTGTAATTAAATTCCTCTTAACCTATTTCTGTTATGACCCACTCACCTACAGAAATCACTTAGCATAGAATAATATTTGCAATTTTTACTGTTAGTTGAAAACTTCTGGTCTCCTGTAACTGAAAGAACATTAATAAATAAATAAATCTCTGATTCTTCAACCTGTATGAAAAATATTTTTTAAAAAATATATAACTTTTTCTCGACTTTGATTTACACCACATTACTTCTCCTAGGGTAAATTCATCACATATTACTTTCCAATGTATGTTGTGATCACTAATTTTGTGGTGCGAAACGATTCCTCCCTCCCGTGTTAAACGCCAATATATTGTAGAATTTAAGCTTTATTAATTGAAAGACTTCGTGCATTTAATATTTGCTGTAGATGATTCAAATTTTGTTTAATACAAATTGTCGAAGAGACAAACAGGAACTAACAAAGTAAAAATGAAGAGATTTTCATTGCATATTTTCCTTCCAAGTGGTTGACGTGTTATCCTTCATTCTAACTATAGATTTTTACTCCGGAAAATAAAACGTTATTACTATTCTAAATGTAATCAAACTTTTTCCAACTTGAAAATTTTCTCCTTATACATTTAAATATTTAAATTTTTCTTCTCTCTTCTTCCTATCTCTTAGTTTTATATCAGACAAACATTGATGCCTTTTGTACTTCGTATTACTAACACCTACTCCTACCTAAAGACTGGGCCAATTCCCAAGGAATTAATATTCCCGAATTTATGCGTGTCGCATAAAGTGTCCAGATGTCTCTGGCTGTTCGGTGCTGAAACTCGTTCTATAGCTTCGCGCGTGGCATCCACAATGACTTCTTTTCCTGATTGGTTATTCGCTCCCATACGCGGCACTAGAGAGCGATTCGTCATAGGAAATAGTCCGAGACTCGGGTCGGTTCTCGGAGTTTCTCGTTCTGTAGGCCTCACATATCATCCCACATCTTGCAGTGACATTGGCATGAGTCTAAAAAGAAGAGATGTTCACGGGCCCCAACTTCTTTTGCATAGAGAAAACTAGGGCAACGTTGTCGTTTGTCATAATGTGATTCAACATTTCTCCTCTTTCTGCACAGAATATTTTGTTGTTTAGCTTTTGTTTCAACTAAGTGGAGCAATAAA